>NW_024609857.1:133352004-133952004 GCF_016920785.2 Ixodes scapularis
TGCTCTATGGCCGTTCTAAAGAGCGGCCGAACTTGCAGCCTTCACTTTCGTGCAATAAGTCTTCTTCAGCCGCGCGGGGGGGGGGGGGGGGGGGGGGGGGGGGGGCGGGGGGACCACATTTTTTTTTCCAACACCGCCCTGAACCATCCTGAACAACTGTTCCTTTACAACTGCAATTAAACTAAACACGTGCACCATTGTACTTCTTTAAAATAACTGTAGTGAACCATTTGAAGAAGTTTCGGTTTACCATAATTAAATCTTTTTATACGAACTCGTTTTCTGAGGCGACGGAGAGAAAAAAGTGAAAGCCGTTTACAACTCCCTGTAACGCCGACTTAGAGCGTAGCCCTTGAGGAGGAGGATGGAAGGTTACTGAGGGGAGGGTATACCCCTCCTCCCTCCTCCTCACCTCCTTATCCTCCTCCTCCCCTCATTCTTCAATCTCCTGTCACGTGACATCGGGCGACGCCGCTGAAGCCGGAAACGGGCGCCTAAGAGCTGCGCTCTAAAATGTGTTTCGTATAAGTCCCTGCAGGCAGACAGCCTCATGACATCTGGGTCTAATCACTCTAGAAACGTTTCGAACGCAACCCTGGGGAAAATAGGCCAACACGGTGAGGAGGAGGTGCCTCTCAGAATGAATTAAAGCGCTGTAGGAAGGGTAGGGTTAAAGCGACCCCTTCGAGCTGCCGCGTCAGGGAACAACGACTCCGCGTGCAGAGGACGTGAGAGATCGCCCCGGTTCACTCTAACCCAGCCATGGTGGAGTAACTGCATATATTCCGCTTGCGGAGCAGACTGTCGCAAGGGTGCTCCCAGGGCGGCCATGTTGGTTTCAAGGCCGCACTGCGGGAAGCGACCGTCGCTTCTCCAGGAGATCCCGAGGCGCGGATGGCGTGGCTGTGAGGCGGCGTGTTGCGGCGTGCGGAGCTGAGAAGATATACTGCAGCGACACACTGCGCGTGCGCCGTGGCTTGGTCATTTGTCTTCTGTTTTTCCCTTTGACATCGGTAGAACATAGTAACCGCCGAAAGCATCATCCGTTTGAAAGTTGCAGCTACACGTTGTTGTCTGTTCCGAGGTGCCCGGATGTGCCGATCGCGTATCACACCGCTATCGCGGCAGACGCGAGCAACGCGATGGTCCTTCGTGCTGTATGCTTCCCAGACCCTGGAAACGTGTTTTAAAACACCGCTCGCGTTAGAAAACAACACGATTATACTGTACCCAATGGCTACATATAATGTTCAGTAGTCAATGAACCTTCAAGTTCGTTTGGTTTTAGTAAAGGATGTAGTCTTCCCAGGAGCTTGCAAGGTCGTTTTCCCACAAGAAGGTTGGATCCAGCTCGGCGCACGTGACCGCTTCTCCGGCAATACGGAGTTGGCGGCGCAAGGACAAGGAACGCGATGCTCTGGCTCTGCAAAGAGAGCCTATACAGTTACTCGAGGCCATGGTTCTTCCAACTGCTCAGACGTCTGCCCCTTACTCAACAAATGGAATGAATTAGAATTACAAATTACCGAGCCTCAAATGTAATGGATTATCGTTACCAATTACTTTTGCTGAAAAGTAATGGATTACTTTACTCGTTACTTTACAAATTACTTTCACGTTATTTCTTCCGTACACCTATCAAGAAAACATTAGAAACAATTTTGATGTTTTCAAGCATGTTCTGTAACACTACTTTTCACGTCTCATGCACCCCCATTATGGTAGTCCTTGTAAAAAGAAAATATTGTATTTAAGAGAAAGAGTGTAGGTGCACTCCGTTCAACTGTAAGCCGACCAGACACCGAAATCTGCAACCAAACCCGCCATTCCGCTAGCTTACGGCCTCCGGAAATGATACTGGAATTTTTCAGACAAAGCTAGCGGTGCGCATGCTCAATAGCAGCGTCTACCTATGCTAGGAGATTCGGAGGTAAAAAACCGGCCTACGAAAGCTTCCATTTGAAACTAACCTTTCGAGCGTGAGCGCAACGAGCGCAGGGTCTCAAAGCGGTTGTCACGTGCCTGTAGCTTTGTGCAGGTGGCGAGAGACGTCGAAGAATTTCGTTCAGGCATTATAACGGCACTTAATTCGATAATGAAATCCGCAGCTGTGGTCTCGTCTTCTTTTGTATTATTATTTTTGTAGTTTTTTTCATGTGCACCCAAATGTTGTATTTTCGTCCCTCCTGCTTGGGCCAGAGAACTGGCCTGCAGTATTGTAAGATAAATAAATAAATAAATAAACATGAACAAACTAATCAAACTCATGGTTCGACGCCATTTTTCCTTCTCGCCGGAGCGATAAGACAATCTGTAGGAAAGGAAGTTTGTCCTCAACTCCTCGCAGATTACGGGAATTAGTAAACGTCGGTGACGAAACCCGCAAAACCTCAAAACACGGGGATGTATTCTCCTCTATCTGTTGCAAATCTACGTCGTGTGAGAGCACCACACGTATAGTATGACACTTTTAACTTTGACGCTGGTAGTGTAAGAACGCGACAACTTCAAACTTCCCACCTGCTTTCTGCACACGCCATCTGACTTGTCGTTCGACACCATCTTCTTTTCCCCCAGAACGATAATGCGATACTCGGCTGTCAGGCAGGTACGGGGATGAGCAAGCATCCGTGATGTAGCGCACGTGACCTCGAAGCGCAACGAGGTGTGCTTTTTTTTGTGGAAGAAATCTCTATCGTGTAAATACTATAGAAGCATAACCACGAGAGGTACATTGCGGCGTAGAAAAACCGGCTCACGCATGCAGTGCAGCATAAAACTTACTTCGATTTTGCGAAAATTTAGCGCGACATTTTCCTAAACCTGCCGTATTTACACGCCGACATTGTTTAGGAAAATGTTGGCGTTGATTCCAGGACGTTAGGTAGATAACTCGATAGGCTGGGTTGCGTTCGGGGAGTCGAGACGTCACCCCCCATTTCGACGAGTAGGCCCAGAAATAGCGCAAAACGTACCAAAAAGAAACCATTTCGTGTCGGTGTTAAATTAAGAGAGAACTACTTTCCTAGGATGTATGAAAGTTTTCGTTTACAAAAGGGTGAAACAAAAATAAGAAGTCTTAAACGAGCCATTAGGTTTATCGTACGTGAGGAAGGGGCAGTCGTAAAAGTGCGAAATACCGAGCTAGACTCCTCTGCGCATCGATAATAATTTGATTGCCCTAATCGCCCGACTATTTTGTATAAGACGATAGAACAGCGGTGTGTTCGTCAGTCTTTTCATCTGTGTTCTTGTTTTTTCGTGTTCAGCTGACCTGATCGCCAACAAAAGGGTAAAATATATATTAGCTTTCTATCGTCATGAGGCAAATTTAGTCGAATATTTTTTATCGGAATACACGCACGGGATTGAAACCCAATTTTTAATTAAAAAACATATTTTAGGAAAATGTGTTGAATGAACGACCGCAGAAACAAAAACCTTGGCAGATTTTGTTTTTGTTTTGAAGGTATTGATCCTTGAAGCGGCAAAGCTGAAAACTGACGTGTCTTCGACTGGTCAGAGGATGTACGTTGGACCGCTCGCTATGCTTTTACTTCCGACACTACTGCACTAGAACTCTTGTTACACAATCCAAATAGATTTGATGACGCGTAATAATAATAATAATAATAATAATAAATGTTTATTATATTGCCCATGGACAAACTTGCGGTCTTGGTACTGGCACACTGGATGAAAACGAATATATAAAACACACAAATACACAAGAGCAAGGCACTATGCAGTAACAGCATATAGTAATACACGACATACACTGAGCTAAATGATAACAAATTACAATTTCTAGGTCCTGTGTAGAATGACGAGAAATTGCAGTAATGTATAAACAAGTTTGAGAAGCACTAAAAACGAATAATAAATGAAGCAGTAGCACAAGCACAGACCCAACAGTGTCCGTGCTCCACCGAAATCCATCTTAAAGCGAACAACAATCATTATGCACCCGCCGGATAGGTTTTCAATATAAATAACAAAAGCCCCGTAGCACGAGTTAAAAATATCGAGTTTCTTATAGTACTGGTTATAACACGCAGTCAGTCTATTAATTGGGCTTAAAAGACGAAAAGTTTTTGAAATATAGATTCTGAGTAGACACACGTGGAACCCTAAGGCACATTTCAGACAAGAGGCTTGGTGAACTAATCGAACCATGGAAAGTTTAAAATAAACAAAAACATTAAGTCCGGCCTCCGCCAACGCCGGCACAGGCTTAGCAAGTCAACAGGCTCTAACGTTGCGTCATTAGTTGAAAAATGAACATCCGTCATAAGGTAGCGATGTTTAAAGATGGAAATAAACCTTTTCTGAACTCGTTCGATTTTTAATGAGTTAATTTTAAGGATTCCGTTCCACCCAACTGAGGCATATTCTAACTGGGGCATGCATAACGAGCGGTAACGTGAGAAACGCGGAAGGGTGTTTGAAGTCCTTCGTTAAGCAAGAGGCAGTACCCAGCTTGCGCGGAGACGAGTTACCGAGTTACTTGAGAATCGCAGGCTAGGATCGAACATAACTCCCAGATCTTTCATTGCACATACCCGAAACAGGGGTCCACCATGAACGCTATATGCGAAAAATGTATTCTGTGCGTTTCGAGTGGATGTCTTAACCTTGGTTTTAGCACGGTTTAAGAGAAGATTATTGGCTGAGCAACTCCTAAAGAAAGAGCATGCATCGTTCTAAAGCCCAGCGCAATCATATAAAGCAACTATTTCTGTGTACATTATAATCTCATCAGCGTATTGCACGAACGAAGAATTATTCCCGTGCTACAGGGTGCGGCCGTAAAAACTTTCACATTTGGCACGCCTAGCAAAAATCGAATTTCAAACATACACACCTGAAATTGGGCACACGAACGTCGTTTATTCCAAAGTTTTTGGCCTATTTTTTTCACACGTCAACTCTGGAGTAGCGAATTATTAGAAAGATAACAAAAATGGCAGACGTGCATTTCCTATGGCCTATACCCGCCCGTTCGCCGTCTGCTTATCTAATTCGCGGCGCCGCTCCCAGAGGCGCACTGAACGCAAAAACGCGGGAAACGCCGCACGAAAGGCTGGTGTCGGGCGAGATAATCGCGATAAAAAGTGATTTGAACGAAATATATGAACGATTGTTGAAATTACCTGTTTCAAGTCAAGCTCTGACAGATCGCCATGCAAGCAAGACGACGCCATGATGCGACGAGATATTTATTTACAGCTGCTCGTCTTGTTGACAATTGCGGGTCGCTCTAGAAGACAGCAAGCACCGCTTCAATGAGCGCCACGCTTTTTCAGCAGGCTCTCACGTTCACTAACTGGATTCTTCTTCTTAAAGTCTTCTCGACTCACAAAACGATCCGCCCAGCTCAAAACAGTCGGGCGTAAAGGCGGGCGTATATGAAATGCAGCGCGAAATTTTCGTTGTGCTGTGGCCACCGAGTTCCGCTCCACGTACCACTTGACTGCCTGGGCACACTCACTTGCCGAGTATTGCGGCATCGCAGGGCGGCGCGGAAAATATTTTGATAACAACTGCAGAAGGCAGTGCAACAAAAAAAATAAATAGGAACAATCAAGATGCCTCAGCACCGGCACTCTTGATTCCAAAGTTGAGCTTTCACCGGGAACGGACCCGTCAACAGATAAGCAGACGACAAAGGAAGACACACGTTCGTCTGCTTTAGAACATATTTTTATTGAACGAGGGCGTCCGCCAGTTTCTAAATTTCAAGTAAAAGAGCATAATCGTTCACATATTTCGGTAAAATCACTTTTTATCGCGATTATCTCGCTCGACACCAGCCTTTCGTGCGGCGTTTCCCGCGTTTTTGCGTTCAGTGCGCCATCTGGGAGCGGCGCCGCGAATTAGATAAGCAGACGGCGAACGGGCGGGTATAGGCCATAGGAATGCACGTCTGCCATTTTTGTTATCTTTCTAATAAATCGCTACTCCAGAGTTGACGTCTGAAAAAAAATAGGCAAAAAACTTTGGAAGAAATGACGTTCGTGTGTCCAAGTTCAGCTATGTACGTTTGAAATTTGTTTTATGCTAGGCGTCCCAAATGTGAAAGTTTTTACGGCCGCACCCTGTACACGGGCAACTCGAATGCCATTTCCAACGAATGACATTTGAGCGGACGGCCAATCAGCGCGCGACAGTCCGGGCGTAGCGCATTCCACGCGTGATAGATTGCAAGCTGATGGGCCGTCCGCTCAAATATCATTCGTTGTAAATGGCATTCAAGTTCCCCGTGTGTCGCGAGTATTGGAAATAGCATCAGAGACGTCATTTACAAACAACGTGAACAGGAGCTGTCCTAGGACGGATTCCTGAGGAACGCCAGAACTTGCCCCGTACAATGAATAGCTCACATTGACGACTCGAACGTAGGCTTCTCTGTTTGATAAATAGCCTTGAAGCCAGTCATATACTGTACTACGAACCCCGTAGGCGGAAAGCTTTGATAAAAGGATCGTATGATTTATAAGGTCAAATGCCTTGCTTAGGTCAAAGTAAATCACGTCTAGCTGACCTCTGTTGCAGACTACCTGGGATGCGGTAGACACAAAACTTTCGAGATTTGTAGTCGTTGATCTGCCGGTCATAAACCCATACGGATTAGCGAGGGTTAAGGTTCAAATTTTGAAAAACAAGAATTGATGAATGACTCTTTCAAAGAGTCTGGAAAATGAAGAGAGAACGGAAATCAGTCTATAGTTGAGAACATCATCTTTCTTTCCCGACTTCCAATAAGGAAAGCGAGGTTTCTTTAAGGAGCTTAAAGGGATGAATCTGTCCATGGGGCCTCTCGAATTAATCTCATAAAGCGAACTACCTGCTCATATGCATCAGAGGATTCTAAGACCGAAGACCAATCAACACTCGAGAAATGCTGGAATATTCTGATGTAGTCTTCTGGTGAAAAATTTTATAAGATGTGTGGAGGAGAAGCCTCAATAGGAGCGCGAACTAAGGAATCATCAAAACAAATAACTAAGTCAAGAAAGAATGATACTTATCCAGAGGAACCATAGGGACTTCACCTCAGGCTACACGCACGCAACCCATGTTTGAGGGACATACATTTAAAGCATTACCTTGGTGGTTAAGAATACCGTTGTGTTGTGCAAGATCTAAAAAAGAAACAATGTTTAAGATAATGTAGTGATTGCACAGGCGAGCTGGTGGATGTCAAGCATTTTGTTGTTAGCCCGAGACTGAGGCAGGAAAAGAGGAAAGTTTCAAAGTAGAAGAAAAATGAACAGTTTTTGCTTGCAATAAAAGTTGTCAGTAGAAACTATAAACTGCGTCCAGATGATGCCTGGAGCGTTAAAAGTACCTAAGATTAAGACATAATACCCGTGTAACTCATTAACTGTCTTCTCCACGCCAGCGAGACACGTGCGAAAGTCGTCGGGCGTCGTTTGCGGAGGCAGGTAAAAAAGGCCAATAAAAAGGCGTGCTTTCTCTGCACAGTCGATTTTTACCGTCAAACTCCCGGGAAATTATACTAAACCTTCGCGTCTTTTCGAGCGGAAACGCCTGTCAACGGCCACCCACTAACACGCCGCCTCCAGCTGTACCACGCGTGGCCAAGTCGCGGTGACGCCGGTGAACCACAAAAGAAGGTGGAAAGTAATTGGACGAGCCAATGTCACAGCATAACCAAGTTTCCGTTAAGGAAAATACAAAATAGTTGAATAGGGTAACGTTCAACCAAAAAAAAAACAAAAAACATTCGGCTTCTGTGCGTAAACCGCCGACGTTTTGATAAAATAAATCAACGTGACTCACCATCTTTCGTCGTTCTGGGGAGGGCGGTCTGAGACATGAAGAAGGGCTTGTCAACAGGTGCCTCTGAAAGCTTTGAAGAGACAGGATTTCGATCACACCGCAGGGTCATTATAATAATAATGAAAGCTTTGAAGAGGCAGGATTTCGGTCACACGGCACGTGATTGTAATACTATTGACGATAATATTAATAGTCATAAAAATAATAGTTTATTGCTACCAGCAAAGAGGAATTTTCGTGTTGCGAACGCATCAAAGCCAACAGGAGGCTTGTGGGGTGCTATCCTCCAATTAAAAAACGATATATGTACCTCTGTAACTACATAAAATACTTAAAATATAAGAAGAAAAAAAAATGTAAACACAATTTTATGAAGGTAGACACTCTAGTTATAACGTGAATATTTTTTACGGCAAAATACTATGCACACACTAAAACAGAAATCAAGAATAATGTCAAAGCAAAATGAAATACCACAAAACTGAAAATTATGCTATTAGAAAACAATTTTCACGAGCTGAGTCTTTTGTTAAAAATAACGTGTCCTACAAAGAGGAGAATACCAATCATTGTTCCAGAAAGGCAGGCGTTGAAGAGTGACACACATTACTAAGCAAAATGCATCTAAAACACAAATAAAAAGATACAGATTGAAATCAATAGCTTCTTATTAAAACGAAATATCCCTAAGCATCCTTTTAACTTTGCCCACCGACGTTTGGCTTAGAAGTTGAGACGGTAAGTGAGAAAAAAATATATGCGACATAGAAGGCGCAGGTTATTTCGCCATAACGAGTGCGAGAAAGAGGTATGCGAAAAGGGTGCGTATGTTGAAGATCACGTGAGGGTGGGCTTGATATTTTAAAATTAGAATTCAAGAAGTGTCGAATTCCACCGAATGAACATACAGGGTTTGGAAGTTAGGTAGTGGCAAATAATCGAAAAGATTGGAGTTTTTTTGCTTTTCAAAGTTTAAAAGAAACATTTTTCAGGAGTGCTTTCAGGATGCAGTCCACTTTGATTTTCCAAAAGTCAGAAAAATTGCCGAAAACAGTAATGGAGTAGCGAAGGACTCTTTATGCAAGCGAATTGGCAATCATTTTTCGAGCAGGTATCGGAAAGAAATATTTTGTATTATATAATAGGCAACTAATTCTCAATTTTTTACAGTTATATGTAAAATGAACATTCCATTTCAGATTGCCATCAAAACATATGCCTAGATACTTCACACTATCTGTCTGCCCTACCGAAATGCAGTTTAATTGACGGCATAAAGAAGAGTGCAGAATTAATGGGTTGTTGAGAGTGTCTGTTTCGAGTGGGTTGAAGAAGCAGTCTAGTTTTCTCGTTTTAACAATTATATCAAGAAGCTTTTTTCAACCAGTATATAATTTAAAAATCTTAAGATTGCAACTGGCTGATGGAATTTACATAGTTGATCTGTTGGACCATAATTACAGTGTCGTCAGCGTATTGATCTAACTTACATCCCGGTACAATGGTGGCGATGTAATTGACAAAAATATTAAACAAAAGAGGTGATAGGATGGACCCCGGTAGTACTGCGGCTTTTAGTCCAGTTCGAGAACTCTACAATCCAGATGCGCATACCACTTGAGAATGATGAGAAAGATAGCTTTTAAGAGGGGATGAAATTAACCGCGAAAACCTAAGCTTTACAGTTTCTTCAACGATATCGTGTGGCTTAATATGTCGAAAGGTTTAGATACGTCTAAAACCATTTAATATAAATAGAAGTACATCCTTCAGTCTGCCTACACTTCTACGGAGGTCAGATAGACGAATTCCGTCTATTCCAAGGGACTTGTTGTTCTAGAAACTAGGCAAAATGTAATATAGATCGGCTTCTTGAAAAGGTAGAAGGAACACAGGGAAGAGACGGTGTCATCAACTGCATCGAGGCTATCTCTCGCCTAACCAGAAAAAGTTGGAAAAAAAAGTTAAAATCATCTGCAATTGATTGGAAATTATCACTAAATGTCGTTTTAATGCATTGTCACCGAAATCTCTTTGGTGTCCACAGATTTCATCTATCAAAGACCAAGTTTTACGTGCATCCGAATAAAATTGGAAGAATTTTTTATGACAAGAACTGCGCTTTGCCGATGGAATCATCGCGTTTACTTCGCCGATTGAATCATCGCGTTTACGGTAGGATTTCAAGTGTATTCGTAGGTGTGCATCATTGGGTGAACGTGGGCAACGAGCCCATAGCGCATTCTTTTCCTTTATCACGTCTAAATTATTCGCATTCAGCCATGCGAGATCAGGGTTGCGCTGTAGCTCCCAAGGTTAGAACAGTGCCACTAGAGAGCAAAATAAGTAAGTTTCCGAAAAAAGAGGTCCGTGGTCTTCAGCCCGGGTAAATAAACTACGCATCGCAGAAAGCTTGAACTCAGTGAGAATGTGACGCTAGCGGGTGGGATAGATAGACGCGATAGCTTGAAAACGTACCTTTACATGTCTAAAAGAAAAGATTGAAAAACACGGAGTTTGTTTTAGTCGACGTCTACCGGAGCCTAATATTGTCCAAACAATTATAAAGAACTGATATTGTGAACGCTTGTGGAATTTATCTGAGTGCAAAACACCCGTCAGCAGAAAGAGAATATTGTTTTTTATCTTGCTGACAAGTTGTTTTATTTTACAGGTGCTACAGGAGCCCACGGTGTTACTTCTTGTTTTGGTAGCACTGAAGAATATCGTTTTTTTTTTCTTTGAAACTAAATCGGGAGCACCTTCCTTTTCCCAAAAACCTAACAAAGAAGAGTGTAACCATGCTGACTGAGGAGAGTTGAAGAGTATACTCTTAAAGGTACGTGCTTCTCTTACAACGAGCTGCGATAAAAATATACATTCTTTGACGGTGGCACGGACGGGAATTGCAATAAACAAAATATGGGTGTCGACCGTCGTGCCAAATAGTTTAGTTTTTTTTTTCCATTTTTTGCTCAACGAAGACATCTGCGTTGGGGGCCTATAAATATCGGCAGAATATTTCCGCAGTCCAACATGAACTCTCAAGATTGCCTAATATACGAATAAAAACAAGTGCCTAAAACCACGCGCTGGTAAAGACACAAAAAAGTACAACGATATCTATAACGTCTAATGAATAGTAACAAAAATATGAACATGAACATAACGCGCTGTGGAAAGACTGGAACACTAAAAAAAGACACAAAAACAAACTTCAATAAAAAAATTAAAAAAAAAATTGCCCACGTAGATAATATTGTCAAATATTTCCTGCGTGCGATGACAAAAGGTGGACGTGATGAGGGAACTATCAAGTTTTGCAGAAAAATATAAAAAGATAATACCGATAGATAACCATAATTATTTCTGAAAGCATAAGCACGAGGGCGAGTAGAAGGACGGGTTTTTAATTCATACTTCATGAAAAAAGATAAGTCCCGGCAGTGAAGGTTTTTGGAATGTCACGGTAATTGGAAATATGTTTCGGATGGAATAAAAAATAATATAAAATTATTCGCAAATAATTTAAGCCGCTTCGTACGCGTCATGGTTTTGTGGATTAAACATATATTCGCTACTTCACGTATGCTTCTAACGTTTTTTTTTTTTAAATTAGACAATTATACTGAAGATGCCATTAAATAAATTTTGGGCTGAGATAAGTGAGTTTAGAATGGGATTTTACTAATAGGCAGTTTTGGAATCACGTACGCAATTTTAGCGCACGCTAGCGCTAAATTTAGCGCTTGGGTTAGCGCACGCTACGCGAAAGAGATTTAGATTAGCGTTTCTCCGCCGCAGCACAAAAGCCCATGCATTTCGCGCTTGCAACGCCACCAACATAAAGTCACAATTTCCTTTTTTTTTTCACAAACAAAATGCTGTAACTTGAAAAAAAAAAATTAACAAGTTTTTTTCTTTCTTCCAGAGTACCATTTTAGATTTGTTTAAACATGTGAATGGGACGCGAGTGGTCGACCGGTCGTGTCCGCTTGCGTCGATTCGGCAAGAGAGTTCTCGTGTACCGAACTCCGCACACCGCACTTTCGATGATAAATGTTCGCGCGTCGTAAGCATCAAGTTGCCGGAGATCGTTTCCCACCTTACTACGTCTTCCAAACCGAGTGCAATGTCGTCCCGTATTGAAAATCGCAGTCGCGAAGGTGCCGCCGACGTTGCGCTCACGCCGCCGCCAAAGCGGCCGCGGCCGCGGTCATTTAAGCCGCCGTTTTGCAACTCTGCTCGTCTTGACTTCAGCCAACTTGTAATCACGAATCCTCCTTGGAGGAGCGCAAAGAATCTTTTCCCTACGCACGCAATTTTCGAAGAGATGGCGTACGCTAAAATGGTTCACGCAAAGTGCAAAACGTCGTGAACGTTCGGCGCATGCGCAGTGGCGACGACGCTATTCTTTCCCTGCGCAAATCTTTTGCGTGCGCTATTCTAAAACTCCCTCACTGCATGTCGTTTATTGGGTCAAAAGAAAGAAGGTAGAAAGTCAAAAGCCTGCTTTTCGGTACGAAAATGTGAAAACATTGCGGACAATATTGTACGTTCTTTCCTTCGAAAGCTTTCTCTCTGCCTTTCCACTGTGATACCGCCGCCGTATGCAAAGCAGGTCACTCGGCCCCGAAACACGTCACACGACACCCGGCCTCACGACATTCCGTTCACCCTTAAAGGCGGACCAGCAGAAATATTCTTCCGCCTGGCGGAAATTCCTCCTCGCCCTCTTTCTTTCGTGTATTGTAGCACGGCGAGGCGAGGGGAAAGGTCCCCTTTTGCGCCGGCTTCTTCTGAGAGGATAAGCCGAGAAAATCTCCATGCTGAGTGACGGGCGATGGGTGCGGCAGCAGCGACCTCGTGACTTACAGGTAGCTTCAGATCCTATCGCGTAATCTGCCCCATTTTTCGGCGCTCACCAAGCCTAGCCCCTCGGGTGTAGGTTTTTGCGGAGCTGCAAGGCTGCGCCCGCGCACTCACCGAATTTCAGCTGTCGAAGGTCTTTGGTTTTGCCCATGGCAAAATAAACACATACTTGAGAGCTGCGATGCATCCCCGCACCCATTGAAGGAACGTTTCATAGATATTCTCGGTTGATCAAGGAGCTCAAAAGACATGCGCGAGAAGTGGTGACTTGAATATGTAAGGATGACTTACATCTTTACAAAACATTCCATCTTAGAAAAAACGGCTTATCGCGCTGAAAACTGCCTCAAATTAAGATTGATGGAAAAGAGAGCGATGTACCAGGCGCGGGCATCTTTTAGAAGGTCTTTGTTTTCTAGCAACGAGCACAAATATTATGTGCGTAACTTACACAATATGATGGCCAACGAATGTACGTGGCATTTATATTTACGCATCCCAGCAACCACATGAGGTGAGAAGACAGCAATGGTGTGTGTCGATACTAAAAAGTTTTAGTGGATCGTCTTTAGCTCTTGGATAACCGCACCCTACGACAATATATAAGCTATAACCTTTCTGTGAGCATTCTTGATCGAGTGCAGCTATCGAAGCGTCTGGTGTTATAGTTCAACGTTGCTTAAATCGGTGCTATAGAACGTGCTGCCACTTTAAAGTATTATTGAGGCATTAAAAATAAAAAAATAAATAAATAAAATGTAGCCGATTTTTTTTAACATGATACGCGTTTGTAATTTGTCTTTGCAAACACATTTTAGGTATACTGCCACACAGCACGGACAAACTATTGCCGGTCTTTCTAATTTTGTTTTTTAGAAATTAATTATGTTTAGAAAACTGTCAATGCAACTATCCAACCTAAGTGGCAGAGCTCAGTGCTAGACAATACATGTTGCTGGGCAGAAATAGTAAATAGCGCCGATGTCGCGTTCGGGCTAAAAGTACCACGTAATGCACGCGTACCGCTATAAGTGCGTCCGTACATTTCATCGAACGCCATTTCATCGAACGCCGTTTCATCAAAGCCGTTTCATCGAAGCCGTTTCGTCGAACACCGTTTCATCGAACGCCGTTTCCTCGAACGCCGTTTCAAAGAAGCCGTTTCCTCGAACGCCTTTTCATCGAACAACGTTACAGTGTGTAATATTTAGGAATTTACTTTAATTTTTATACACAACTTCATCTAATTCTCTCCTTTTTTTTTTCTTTTGTTTCTGTTTTTATATCACTGGGTGCAGTGACGAGATAAGTTCCATCGTGAACATTTCCTGCTTCGAGAAGAAGCCTCCATGAAACAATGACCCCTCTCCATGTCACATAAAACAATTAAAAATGAGGCAAAAACAGAAAGCACGGACACTTAAAAGTGTTCTAAGTGTCTGTCCTTTATTTGCAGCGTCGTGGTTTCAGTCATATATGTATATGGGTAAAGATTTTCAGTAAGTCGCATACCCAATTGTTTTTATTTCTTTTTATGCCAATTGCTTTCATCTTTAGTAATTTGACACCACCTTCAAAACAATTTCACAAGCGACTACCTTAGTCTTAACAAATGCAAGGTGAAACATCTATAAAGCACTGTTATGCCCCAAAACTCGGTACAGAGCCATAACAGAGAAATTCGATGAAACTGCCCTTAGCGATTCGATGAAACGGCGTTCGATGAAATGTCCGTTCATTCGATAAAACGACTTTCTATAAAATGGCGAAAAAGTGAGGTTCAGGCTTGGTCGGAGATAGCTACGGTTACACTCGTACGCTTTTTCAGTTCTATCTCGCATATATAAGCTTCTTGCTCAAATAAACATTGGCATCTGACTTTTCGCTCATCTTGGCCTTTGGCGCGACTGTTAACAAGTTCTAAAACAGTCAAAGCAAAAGTGATTTAATTAGCTCAGGATTATAGGTTGAGCGAAATATTTACAAAGTTCGAGGTTCCCTGAGTCGTCTTTTGTATTCAATCCGCCCCCCCCCCCCCCCCCCCCCCCCCACTCACCACCACTTCCTTCCTCTAAATAAACAACGTAGGTTATTTTATGAACCACCAGTAATGGAGCGTACTCGCAAAACGTCTATTTGGCGTAAGAAAACGTAAGAAAGGCCTTGTTTAAATGTTCGAGCAATGAACTGGTCTTCTTACTGTGCGTGACACAGCTAGCACGAACACAATATTGACATTTTTACGCAAGGGCCATGCAGAATTTAGTGTAGAACAAATTGATGCCTCGTAAGTTGGTGCCCAACGGAAGCACTCTTTTTACCGAATTGCTTGTTTAAAAATAACAACTTTTCAACCATAAAAATAAAACAAAATAACACCACTTCTTTGGGGGCCACTAAATTTACTGATTCACTCCGTTAGCATTGATTGTGCAGCGGTATGCGTACACTACGCGACACTGTTAGCGCAAACACGACATCGGCGCTTTTTGCTATTTTCCCCAGCAATGTATCGACTCGCACTAAACTCTACCGCTTAGCTGGGATACTCGCATTAACAGTTTCCTAAACATCATTCAGTTCTAACAAGAAAAAAAAAAAGTGGGAAACACCGGCGATTGTTTGTTTGTGCTAACTGCGTGTCGTACGGTACCTAAAAGTTTTTTACAATGCTAAATACAATTCTGTGTCACGTTAAAAAACATTGTCTGCTTTTGCTTTAGTTTCTTTGAGACACACAGATACTTCGAAGTGGCGGCCCGTGCTATGGTACCGATACAAGCAATGTTGAACCATAACACGACACGTTGGACTCGCCAAAAAGGGTTTTAATATTGTCTTTTCCGCTCCAAAGCCACACTCGATAAAGAATGTAAAGAGCGAATCTAGCTTACATTTCGTTCTGGGGTACGGACCGTACAGTTATCTAAGTGGCTAAAAGTGACCCACTAAAACTTTCTAAAATTGACATCCACCCTTGATGCCCTCTCACCTCAGGTGGTTGTTGGGAATGTGTAAATATGAATTTCATACATTTTGCTGGCCATCATGTTCCGCGAGTTAGGCACACAACAGGGCATTTTAGTAAATCGTTTTCAAAGGCCCGCTGCCACTTCAGGCGCGTGCTTCAGAGAATGCATCGAAGTGGCAGCGCGAGCTTCCGCTAAATATATGTGGCCTGAAAACATAGTCTGCTAAAGTTCTCCAATAATTTGTGCTCGCTGCTAGAAAACAGAGAACTTCTGGAAGATTCCCGCGCCTGGTGCATCGTTTTCTTTTCCATCGATCCCAATTTGAGGCAGGTTTGAGCGTGATAAGCCGTTTTTTTAAAGATGGAATGTTTTGTGAAGATGTAAGTCATCCTTACATATTCAAGTCACCACTTCTCGCGCATGTCTTTTGAGCTCCTTGATGAACCAAAAATATCTATGACACGTTCCTTCAATGGGTGCGGGGATGCATCGCAGCTCTCAAGTATGTGTTTATTTTGCCACAGGCTAAACCAAAGACCTTCGACAGCTGAAACTCGGTGATTGCAGCTCCGTAAAACCTACACCCGAGAAGCTAGGCTTGGTGAGCGCCAAAAAATGGGGCAGATTACGTGATAGGATCTGAAGCTACCTCTAAGTCACGAGGTCGCTGCTGCCGCACCCATCGCCCGTCGCTCAAAATGGGGATTTTCTCGGCTTATCCTCTCAGAAGAAGCCGGCGCAAAAGGGGACCTTTCCCCTCGCCTCGCCGTGCTACAATACAAGAAAGAAAGAGGGCGAGGAGGACTTTCCGCCAGGCGGAAGAATATTTATGCTGGTCCGCCTTTAAGCTGACGTGCGGTGGGAGATACGCGCTTGCCGGGCCAATCAGCCGCCTCCCTCTCATCACCTGACCCCATTCTCTGCGCGTGGGGTTGCCCATATAGATCGTGATTCCATGGCAAAAGATAAAAGTGCCGCTGGCCCAAGGAGCACGTAGCTTCCACAGCTCTGTCAGCTTAGGGGAAAGCAACGTTCGTCCGAATTTTGAACGACAGGCTAATCTTCTAGGGGAAGAACGGCGACAATCGGATATATAAAGGCGGGTCCGATCGAGAGAGGAGTTTCTGCTTTCCCTCCTCTTCAACTGTGTGGTAACACTGCGCGATTTGTGAGTTGAGGAGGAACGTTAAGAATGCAGAAGTTGATTTTCTGTTTCTAGTCTCTATATAAAAGCCGAAATTATTTTCATTAATAAAGAAAAAACTGGACTATGGAAAGTCGATTAACTACGTAAATATTTTTCTTCATAGCCTTATGTATGTTAGCAGTAGAAATAACGCATTAATACTGACGCTATTCGGGCAATTTTCTTCACCTAATTTCTGTCGGTCTCCGCTTTGACTGGCTGAAGAAGAAAAACGAAAGACTGTATATATCTTATACCGCTGATTTTAGTGTAGCAAACCACATTACGTATCCTCGCAATTTTGCCTCTCAACGATTGTATGTACTGGAGTTGATGTTACTATATGGTTAAAGAAACACCCAATCGTGAAAAAAGTCTGCGCTATTGTTAAGAATAACAACTAACGATTTGTCAAGTAAGGGTATGAAACACCTTGCTTCAAAATAAGGCTATTAACTAAAAAAAATTATTTCCGTATTTGTTTTACCAATTTGACTTCAAAGTTGTGGGTTTCTTTACGGAAGTCCCTCTACTAATAATCGCAGCCCGATCGAGAATACAGCGAATCGGTTTACTGTACCTCCCGGTTGCCCGTCGTCGAGAACCGGCAGTCCGGGCCCGCCGACCTTTGTTGTCGCCAGTCGATCAGAGCTCACAGTCGGGGTCCGTGTCCAGGCCTGCGGATCGCTTTGCCCACGCCAGCGCTGCGTAGGCTGGCTGTCTCGGGCTATCAATGCCCGAGCCTCGCTGCGGAAGCACCCCGGGATCGTCGTAGCCCAGGTCATATGGCCAGGGCTCGCCGTTTCCACCGGTCTTGCTCCAGACCTCGCTGGTGGACCGCTCCGGAGTTCGCCATGGGCCGAGCCAGGCAGCTTGGCTTCGACGTTCCTTGTCCAGCTACCAGCCTCGCTCAGCTCACAGTGTCTCGCGCCAGCTCGTGAGTCCTCCGCCGACCGCCTGTCACGTGCCCCTGCCTCGTCTTTCACCCCCGGCTCCCACACTCTCCCCCCCCCCTCCCCCCCCCCTCAAGGCCCGGACTTCGGGGGACTTCATGGGCCTCAGGGAGCCGCTGGGCTTCATGGGCGGCCGCTGTTGCTGATGCCGGAGTGGCCACGTTGCAGCGTCCGAAAGTGGCGTAGGTGGTGGTGGCTAGTGAAGCCGGCAGACAATGCCGACCTGTCTGTCGCTCGCTGTCCCACTCACCGCGATGCAGCAGGGGGCTTGCTCTAAGCTGGTCCGGCCGACACAGACGGACTTGCCCCGTTCCGCTTAGAGGTCACAGCGGGCTTAGAACTGCCCGCCTGAACCGTTCGTCAGGCCGAACAACTCTCAGCCACCCTGAGCACTTGGGAAAACGAATGAGCCCGTCTTCCCTCCCGGGGGGCTTCCTGGGTTACGCCGTCTACGGCCGTCTTTCCAAGAAGCTATTCTGCGCAGAACAAAGTGGTAAAACAACACACAACGAACAAGTACTCTGCCGCAGACTGTGCCAGTGGCCATAGCCACCACCGCCAAATAGCCTGCCGACGGGTTCACGTACCATGCGGCAAACTCAGCAAATCTGCATTTTAGAGCTCGCTCTTGGGTCGCCAAGAACAGGGGATTTCTTGTGTCCTACCGCAACCTCATGTTATACCTCTTCCCCATCGCGACAACGGTAGTATCCTTTCAAGTCAGCGATGTGAACCGGGCAAGCCTCCTCGTTTGTATCTCGCCGAGTAAGCCTAGAAATAAGACACGACGCTCGCGTCTTTTTACCTCGGGTGCCCTTCCCATCTCGGAGCAAGCGATGTGGCAAAACCACTAGCTGCGTCGCTCAACGCGTGAGTTTCCTTCAGAACAGGTAACGATGGTGTAAACCTTGTCCATCTTTTGCGCAAGCGAAGCGATCCAAAGCCTGTGGCGGGATGACCAAATACCATACCCGCAATTCCGCAACGGCTACATATACCATGCGCTACTCGATGTAAGCGTCAGCGTCCCATTCCGTCCACGTGTATACGAGCTCTAGGGACTGCTCGGTCCTCGGAGGGGGTGGTAGCTCAGCGAGCAAGCCCGCTTTCACCGTTCACACCTCAAGGCAAGCTGGACAACTACAAGCCACCTAAATGTCTACCGCCTCATCCCCGGCCAGGTCGTGACGCGACATAACTTATTAAAAGTATTGCTGTCACTGCCACGAACGGCCAGAGTGAAGTCGAGAAATTATCCTATGAATCGCCTCTGCCCTTCATGGATTGTTGGGGTGGCGCAAAGCAACTAGCCGTCTTGGCCTAGCAGTTACAAATCATAGTGCTCATTAACTCTCCTGCCAACGTTCCCGGTGTCAACCGCAATTTACGGCAGTTTACCCGACACCCGCTGACAATCTCGTCCGCCAGTGTTCCCGGTGTCAACTGCTATTCCCGCAGTCTTTCCGACACCCATTGACAAAAACCCATCTGCACCGCGGGCCTTGACAAGCGATTACTTGCTTACCGTATCACTCCAAGCCTAAATTCTAAATGTGCAATGAGTCTTGGCTGTTTCCCTCCTGCCAGTCGTTATCCTGCTTCCAGCGAACATGCCGTGCCTCTCCTCTGCCTCCGATGACGACTTTCTAAGATTTTAACCGCGCTCCTCGTGTTCCCCCCGGTTGCGTCACCTTCTGCCAATCACTATTCTGGGATACCCGAGAAAGCGCGTCCGCAACCTCGTACTTCGAGACCTTTAAGTACTCGATTCTAGGAGACACCTGCTGAGCTCTGCTGTGAGACAAGTCACCAAAATTCCAACATACTTTGTCTCAACGGGCATCGTTAGCTTTAGTGAACAACCCGCTTAACGAATCCATGGGACTCCCTGGGGACGACTTGAAGCAGAGGCACACCGAACGGGCCCCATGTTGGGCGCCATTTTAATGGTGGTTTGTTTACGGAAGTCCCTCTACTAATAATCGCCGCCCGATCGGTATGCGTTCCGCCCGTCACCCAGGGAGTGACATAACACAACGAGAAGACAGCGAATGGGTTTACTGTACCTCTCGGTTGCCCGTCGTCGAGAAGCAGCCGTCCGGGCCCGCCAACTTTTGTTGTCGCCCGTCGATCAGAGCTCACAGTCGGGGTCCGTGTCCAGGCTTGCGGATCGCTTTTCCCACGCCAGCGCTGCGTAGGCTGGCTGTCCCGGGCTATCAATGCCCGAGTCTCGCTGCGCGACCACCCCGGGATCGTCGTAGCCCAGGTCATATGGCCAGGGCTCGCCGTTTCCACCGGTCTTACTCCAGACCTCGCTGGTGGACCGCTCCGGGGTTCGCCATGAGCCGCACCAGGTAGCTTAGCTTCGACGTTCCTTGTCCAGCTACCAGCCCCGCTCAGCTCGCACTGTCTCGCGCCAGCTAGTGAGTTCTCCGCCGACCGCCTGTCACGTGCCCTCTGCCTCGTCTTTCACCCCCGGCTCCCACAAAGTGTAGAGCGCCTGGGGCCGTCGGTGTATTTGTCTCGTCAACGCAGAAAAAGAAAATGAAAGAAAAACTTCCAGTATCTGCTCATTTCTCAGTTGTTGTTTAACGAAATGTGCCATTTTAGGACGTTTTTATTAAAAAGAGAGAAATTTATTTACACAGGAAGAGGTCAACATGCTCTCAAGGCTGATTCGCAGCTTCGCGAAAAAAAGAAAGAGGAGGTTTGCGTGGGAAACTGGAAGTGACGAAAAAAGAAGTATGGGTGGACATCTGTGCCGAAGTATCAGCCAACATCTATGCCGCCACCACCTACCACGCCAGGACTGGACAACGCAGTGCACTTCAGCCGCCAGCCGGGCACGCCTTCCGACGGGGATCTAAAAGGGGGCCCTCCATCGGCAAGCGAGATGGGGCACGTTACCGCCAAACAAGCCATGACACAGATCCGTTTGCTTCTTCAGATGCTCCAGGCACTGGCTCTCCCGAAGGCATATGTGACCGACCTGTCCGAAAGCAACGACATCGAGTGTGGGATTTGTTTCCCGAAGTATGAGCCGACATCTGTGCCACTACCGTCTACCCCGCCAGAAAAGGACAACGCAGCACACTTCAGCTGGCAACCGGGCACGTCTTCCCATGAGGATCGCTAAAAGGAGCCACCGTCGACGCGCCATGGGGGAACGTCACTGCCAAACAAGCCATGACGATGACCCGTTTCTCGCTTCAGGTTAGTTACCTCTACGGTCGGCTATGTTTCCACAGTAACGATTCGTCTTTGTGCATGGTGTCGTGCCTCAACGATGATGTTTGTTCCTGCCTGAAATCGCTGTGTTGTTATTGGACTCAGTATTGTACCGAGTTGAGTTCTGTTGCTTCGCTCTTGATAATGCTCTTAGTAATGTTGGGCGGGTTAGCACTATGGCCTTAGCAGCTGCTGCTCCGTTAAAACCCAAAATCAATCAATGATGGGCGACACCGAATCCAACCCCTGTCCTTTAGTGATAGCTAGGTTATTGCTAGCATTTTAGATACTCTTCAGCGAATTGAGGCTACTCACAATGACGTGCTGACGAAGGTCATGGCTTTTGAAAACGAACAAAAAAGCACGAATTCTTCAGTGAGTCAACTGCTTGCAAGAGGAAATCCAATCGAGGCAGAACTATCAGAAGCAAAACCGTGTTCAGCTCTTCTACGCAAAACAGCACGTCTGATAAGCTGGCTAATGTTCAAAAGCAATGTGACGACCATCAACATAGACTTCTACGATGTAATTCGTTATTTATTGGCTGCCCTTACACTGTGTCTGGAAGTTGGAGCCAATCGGAATAAAAAGTGCTCGCGTTTTTTCCGAAAAGTTTGGAATCCAGTTGGGCCCTGCCAATCTTGAAAGGTCACAACGTTTCGGACAGTTAAAAATAGGCAAGAAAAGGGCGATAATTGTCAAATTTGCTTGTTTTAAGGATAAGGAGAGTACCATGGCCTCCGGGTTTAAATTGAAGGGAGGTGTCTTTGTTGTCCGTGAAGCTTTTTATGCTGTAGTACGGCAGGCTAGAACCAGGCTGTTCGCGTACAGAAAAAGCCTAAAGGTTTCATTTAAATTGCGCTTCAAGAAATTGCACGCTTTTAGTAAGCGCTATTTCTTGGACCAATAATCCCAGTCTGTTGATGAGCGAAGTGCGTAGCACAGAAAACAAAATGTAAAGAAAAATACAATTAGCGCTCCTCGTATTGATCTTTGTGATAAAAAAAACTTCCTTTTTTTCCCTTTTTACTAACATACGCAGCGTTACACTAATCCGCGATAATTTTGGTGCTGCTTAGAAGGTACTGGATCCGATATTTTTATATTAAGAGAAACGTGGCTTAGTCCCAGTGTTGATGATAAGAAAATAATCTTTTCCACAATGACGAGTGGAACATTTTTCGGTTAGACAGAGGCTCTCGAAGAGGGGGAGGCGTGCTCATTCAATAAATATGAATTTTTCGTGCTTTGATATAGGGCCTGTAGATATAACCATTGCATTTTCCATTGTATGTGTTTGTATGCCATCTGGTGAGCTTATCGTAGCCGGAGTTATACCCCTGCCAGACGGGCACCTAAAAGGACCTTTACGCCAAAGGCCTTCAGGATTTTCTAATGACCTTTACGTTCTGCCGTGCCAGACGGCACAAGTAAATGTCATTTAGAGGATGTTTACAGCGATTGAACTCCCGCAGCTCGTTCAAACGCATAAAGCACGTTCACGCCAGAAAGATAATATTTCCGCGATATAAATAATTTTTTAAAGTTTTACTAAAGCAAACAAAATATTAGAAAAAACAAAATGACGAGTATAGTGGAGTGATTACAACAATGTCTGCTTTATGCCCATGCACAGTGGTTTTTTGGCAATTAGCGGCAACCCTGAGCGTCGCCCGCTCGCTCGGAGGTATCGGAGGGGCGTTGCCAGGTTCCCTTGCTCGGTCCTTTTGCTCAGTGCGCGCACTCCTTCCCGTTCTTTACGCTTTTGCCCTGTTCAGTTCGGCGTCGTGCTCGCGCTCGAGTTTCAACGCAGTTGCCCCAGTTTGTTCCTTCGATGGATCTTCCTCCCGATGTTGATCCGGCTACGATGGACCCTGCGTCTCGTGTCGCGTTCCTGGTGTGCCTGCACAACCACCATGAAAGTGGTTTAGCATCGCTGAATAGTTCTTTGTCGTCGATCACGGAGGCTTTGACGTCGATCAGCTCCGACGTTCAGTCTGCCCGACGAGAAACTGATTTCCTCGAGGAAAGGCTTCTTGCAAACAGCCTGGTCATCGCTGCAGCGACAGCAGGAGAAACGACCATGCCGCGGAGCGTCCAAGCGTACTTTCGGGGTGAACGATGGTTTGAGGAGACGCTACCGAACCTGCCGGAGAGCCACTTCAAGCAGGCTTTCCGGGTGATGCCGGCGACCTTTCGGTACATCGTGGACGTTTGTCGGCCCCACATGGAGCGCCAGGTCACCCCTATGCGCCCCACTATATCGGTCGAGAAACGAGTTGGAGCTGCGCTCTACAAGCTGTGTTCCAGCGCGGATGACAGGACCGTCGCCCACTTGTTTGGCCTGGGGCGGTCAACGGTCAACGATAATTACAAAGAGTTCTGCCACATCGTCGTTTCCGAGCTGGAGCGCGACTGGTTCAAGATGATGACCGCCGCCGAACTCCCCGACCACGTCCGCGAGTTCCAGGCTGCCCTGGAATTTCCACAGGGCATAGCCGCGCTGGACGGCTGCCACTTCCCCGTGTCGCCACCTAAGGTCAACGCCAGCGACTACTACAACTACAAGGGCTGGTAAGTACACTAATTAAAAAAAAAATAGCTGCGTTATGGATTTCAGTAGAGTAGATTGTTGGGCTAGTTCGTTTTGGAACTTGGAATACATTTTAGCGCCCAAAGCACAAGGACACAAAGACGAGAATCGCACTGTGGCGTCCGATTCTCGTCTTTGTGTCCTTATGTTTTCAGCGCTAAAATGTATTCCGCGTTTAATGAGGTGGAAATGACGAAACATTACCGAAACACGAGGTGCTAGCAGGTGATTGTTAGCTTGTCATTTTCAATAATGTGCCGTGCCAGCTCTGATAATGTGTAAAAATTTTCTTTTTGAATCTACAGCTTTAGGAAAACCCGAAGCCTCACGTATTATGTGTGAAAAACTGACGCATGCATTGTCTTTTTTTTCTCCAGGTACAGCATCATTCTCCTGGCCCTTGTAGACCACCGGTACCGGTTCCGGTACGTCAACGTGGGGACGCCAGGGCGGTGCCACGACGCGCATGTCTTTCGGAGGTCGGCACTGGCCAAAATTCTGGAAGGGCCAACGTTTACAACACCAATGGTCACCATCAACGGGACTGCCGTGCCGCCACTGGTTCTCTGCGACCAAGCCTTTCCTCTGACGTGCAACATGCTGAAGCCATACGCACGCAAGAATGTCGCGGGACAGTCTCCGCAGGAGAAGTTCAACCGGCAACTGTCGTCTGCACGTAGGGTCGTGGAGAACGCCTTCGGCAGGATCAAGGCACGGTTCCGCTTCATCATGAAGCGGCTGGAGTGCGACGTGGACAACGCCCGCTTCGTTATACGGGCTTGCTGCACGTTGAATAACATCTGCGAGCACTTCAACGACGGCGTGGAGTCCCAGTGGCTCACCGAAGTTGGCACGGAGGCCCGCCTCTACGAGCAGCCAGTCTGCAACACGGATGCCGTGGCAGGCAATGGTTCGAGTGTCCGGGACTCCATTGCTGCCTACCTTCACCAGCACTAGAGTGAAGAGCGAAGCAAAGGCCCTTTCGAGTTCCACCGGAACGAAGGCCCTTTTGAGGACCAGCAGAGCAAAGACCCCTTCACCACCACAGAAGAAAAGGCCCTTTTGAGCGCCAGCAAAGGCCCTTCTCAGGGCCAAAAAAATTTGGCTTAGAGCTGACTTCTTTCGATGCCTCCTCCCGTTGTCTCAAATGAAGTAAAACCGCAGTATTTCTTTGAACATTTCAACCATTTTTCAGTTTTTATCTTTTTTTTATGTCTGAATGAAGACGGTAGAGGTGTGCACGTTTCAACTTTGATGCCCCATCTGGCAGGGTAGCACGAGACACGGTTTGGGCACAAGTTCCAGGCCGAAGGCTTCTCAAAAGAGAGTTGAAACTTTCTTTTGAGTCAATAACGTAGTACTTGTGTCCACTCTGCATTCCTGTCTGGCCTATCAGTACTAGATGTGGAACTCGCTAGGTACTATTGGTGAGGAGATCAAGGCCTGCGTGTTTGCTCCTCTAAACATAATCAATAGTAGATCCCCTTAGCACCCTTTAGGTAGCCCGGATGAGCACCATCGTCTGCTCCATTGCCTGCTTCAGTGGTCATGCTCAGAACAAGCTCACATTAACAAGCTGCTAAGACCAGCAACCAATGGTGTCGCGAGAAATTACATTAGTAGGCTGCTAATACAGGCAATCTTGTAGTTGTATTCACATTTCAAATAACTGTGGAAGCTCTCTATCGCACTCTGCAGTCGCACACACACAGCTGTGGCCGCCAGTGAACGAGACGTAGTTGCGACGTGACCCATACTCTCGTCAAGCTTCGGGCTGTTTGCCGCTTGGGGCGGGTCAGGGATCTACTAACCAAAAGTCATGCGAAGGCCTTGTCTTCTAAGTGGTATTGCTCCAACCCATTTGTTGTCCCCACACCTCGGTGTTTACCCGACACGTCTGTGGACATGCCCACAGGCCTTGTGGTCATGTTCGCCTCATCTTCTGCAATAGAGCGCAGGGTAGTGTAACATACAAATACTAACACGAAACAAAGTCACGTTTATCGTTGGTGCCGGATCTCTCCCGAAAGCAGTTGTCGGAGAATGCGAGCTTCACCCACTTCGGCTTTTGTGCCGAGCTGGGCATATGCACCTTGCATGCTGCATTCTTCATGCAGGCCGGAGTAGAAACAAAAGAGCCCCTCGTTCCCCGCAAGCAACCGAACACAAACTCCAGCCAAACGCTGACACAGCGTTCGGTTTCGTCAGCCAAGCGCTGGCTCATTGTTATTTCTCGTCCCCATCTGTGTAGTTCTAAAGTTAGTCACTTGGGGTGTCAGGGTCTGATCTCCTTCCCAATATTAACTGGAGATGTTGGAGTTTCGGAAAGATTCACCCTTCTCGCTCCAAGTCAAATTTGGGGGCTTTACATGCCAAACCAACGATGGGCATCTGGCACGCCCCAGCGGAGGATTGAGGATTAATTTGGACCACCTGGGGATCTTTTGACTATACTGAAAGCTTGGTTACACGGCGCCTCCTCTGCAATAAGCCTTCGTCAGATTGCGGGCACCTCGGCCGGGATTTGAACCCGCCACATGGGATCCGTAGGCCACCACCCTCGCCTCGGAGCCACCGAGGTGGCTACCCTTCTCGCCCTGTCAGTCACTATAACAGCGAGACACAGGAGTGTCACTTTCCATAACATTTTTCTTTTGTGTGTGGGTGGGGGTTGGGGGGGTAGTATGAATATTAATGCGTAGTAGAACACTTGGAATTGTGCATGTTAACAATAAAGACATATCAAATACCATAGCTAGATGAATAATTGCTCCAAAGTACAACACAAATGTGCTCCATCCGCTTACTTTGGTGCTTTATTTAGAAAAGCGATCATCGCCGCAGTCAGGTCTTCCTGCGCCTTCGCAGCACGTTCTTGTTGCTTCAAAGCACGTTCTTGCGCTTGCAACACAAGTTCTTTCTGAACGAGCTCCCGCTCCCGGAGCTCGAATTCCTTTGCTCGAGCGGCTTCAAAGCTCAATCGGAGGAGCTTCTGCTCCTCAATTGCTGCCCTAATGAGGGCAGTATTTGGGTGCTGAGCCCTTTTTTTTGGAGGCGCCCTCGCTGGCACGGACACGCTGTTGCTTGCAGAGGTGCTTGCAGCGCAGCTGGTGCTCGCGGTGCTCGCCGTCCTTGAGCTTGCAGCCAAGCTTTCTCCTCTGTGCCCGCTCAAATCTGGTGCCTCGAAGCCGACTCCAGCGGCTGCGACATCATGTGAGTCGTCTCCCACGTCCATAGGTGGCTCCTCGAACATCTCGCCATCCTCTGCACCTCCATCCTGCAAGCCTGAAAGCAACTGGGAAAATTTCCATACAATCAGATATTTATATTAAACCGCAATTCAGGTGTTATAATCCATCTCACAACAACTTGGCAAACTTTGGAAGCTACACCCTCGTGATTCCACAAGTGCATCGGTGTGAGGCATGTTGCATCACTGAACAGATGTACCATCACTTTCGGACGCACGGGCATGAGGAATCTGCTGTTATCTTTGGCTTCTTCAACTCCTTCCTTAACTATATTCAATGAACTGACACCCATCCACCAACTGCTCGCTGAAGAACTACCTGGCCACCACCTTTGGTCAGAAGTCTACCAATTACACCACTGGTTTTGCCTATATTCTGTTTCACGATAACTTGGCAAACTGTGGAGGCTACGGCTCCTGCTACCCAAAAACAGCGTTGGAGCGAGGCATGTGACTATGTCACGGGAGCGTTTGTGTCACTGCTCCAAAATCAAGACCTGGAGGAACTGGCTGTCATCTGCTGATCAAAAGTCGTCTGCTGTGAAACCAACCAACTTCAGATGAACATTCACCGGCGCAACATTGCCATCCGCTAGAGTAGTGAGCTCTTTGGAAACAGTTTATGAGACAACCATACGTTCAATTTACTAGCGAATCTGTGGTGGGTGCTAATGCCACGGCACAGTGCGATGTTTGAGCGGAAGTGGTGGATTACACGGCTGCAATCGTTCACATATCATTCAAAAGCCATATTGTTCCTGGGAAAGGGTTGATCCGTATTAAGTATCATTGAAAAAAAAGTAACATGTCTTCATCTTCCGTGTCATGTAGTGTGGCGGACAGAAGGGTCTCACTGCAACACTACTAACAATAAAAGAAGCCTAGAACAACTTTTTGTCACGGACAATGCTGTTGTTGTGGTAGTAACGAGGCTTAGCTCCGTGGCCTCGATTATGGAGTGTTGTCACGTGCCTTGCTCAGACACTCTTATTGGGTCGCGGAAGCTGCAGCCTCCACAGTTCGCCAAGTTATCGTGAAACGAAGTATAGAGCTGCTTTATACTGCAGCCTTAGCTCTCCAAAGTAACAACACGAGGACTAACTTACCCGACAAGTGAGAGACCTGCAGTCGCCTGCTCCACTTTCGGTATCGTCACCATTGCATTGCCGATGGCCCGTCTAGGAACCTCCAACGAGGGCACATAAAGGACAGTAGCCACCCTTCGGAAGCGCTAGTGTAGCCTTTGAGGTATTTCCTCTTCTATTTGATGAAGGACGAGTCCCAGTTCATGCAGAATCGCTGGATCTCTGACAGGTAGGTCGGAAGCAGACGACTTGCTTTTCGTATAAGAGCTTGCCGATCTGTTTGTAAACACGAGTTGGTGTATGTAGGAACCGTTGAATATCTAATAATACAGAAACCTTGTTATGAAAGATTGATATCACCAGCCGACCTGCACTACTGCAGGCGTTGCACGGTCCAGGCAGCTCTCTACGACCTGGCTGCTGTTGTTGAGCGGCAGCGACCCCATGAACCTATGGATGGCGAAGTAGTAGGCCCAGGTCTGCTTCCCGGATCCCGTGGTGGTGCCTTCCCGTGCATGTTTCCTAAAAATTAAGGCAGCTGTAAGTGTCACATTCATGTAGTTCCGTAAATGTACATGCAACACTCACAACACCTAATAAACAGAAATCGCTTTGCAAACCACCTTCAGATTGAAGATTGGCACACACATGATGCTACCTGTTTTACATGGCTTGCATGTGACGTCATGGCATTGTGCAGGTGGCCAGTTCTACTTATTAGTGCTCAAAAAAACAACCTCAGTGGGGTGGAACATATGCTGCAGAAGGGACACATATACCAGCTGCCACAACAGCAAGTGGTATGATGTCAGTGATAACCATGTATATAGTGCCAGCACATAAAAATCAGCATGTTTTACTTTCTAATCGTATCGCAATGTCAGGTTAGGCCTTCTGTGGCATTGCCTGTTATTGCTTACAACATACAAATACATATAAAATAGTTGAAGTCGAAGGGATTGATGGCTGTTTGAAGGAAACTCAAAAACATGTTTCTGAACGTGTCGGACTAAGACTCTACAAAGGGGGTCGAAGCATGCGCTTTAAGGGCATACGGATCCCACTGCTTCTGGGTGGAGTTTTGACGGCAACCTCTGTGCTGTGTGAAGCGCCTCAACGAGGAGGGGTAAAACCAAAACAAGCCACAACAAGAGTTGTCATCACTAAACCCGACTCTGAAAAATGCGGTACTCGGTGTCTTCACTGCTGTCGACGCTGAGAGCACTGCTGATATCTGTCGAGTCCGACTGTTGCGCCAATCAGACACCTTTGGGTCGCCGTGGGAAGGAATTTAATGTTTTTAATTTCTGACTGTTTACTCAAGTTTCTTCAGTGAATTGTTTTGTACCCTTGATGCACGTTCACCGCCACCTTTATGCAAAATTGTAGCTTGATACGTTTAGAAACCGATTTATGCCGTCCCTTCAAAAAGTCATCGATCCCTTTGACTCGCCCTGTAGATTTAAACGGATTTTGCTCCTAGGTGAGTTTAGCTCTTCAGTACCGATGTCTTATGTGGTTTGAGCCTCGGAGATCATGAAACATGGCAAGTCAGCTGTGAAGCTTTGAACATTGCTGCAGGCGAAGACGGCTACTCAAAACGCGTACAAGCTACGCAAAGGAGCGGTGGCCGAACACGGCACGCGAGACAAATACTGCAGGTAGGCGAGCCCTGTCTTTGCGCGCCGTGCAAATTGAACGGTCGTCCCTATCGGCACTGTTTGGCGTGCGTGTGTTCGTAGGATTAGCAGGTTACACCAAACGTGTGAAGTTTTCCTTACCGATAAGTGCTGCACAGATTCTCGATCTTGTTGTGGACTTGGTCCCTCGTCGTTCGAAAGCCCAGGGCCCCCAACGCTTCCGCGATCTCGGCGTAAACGGCACCGTTTCTCTTGGCGCGACGGAGGTCCTCCAGCCGATCCTCCCAAAGCCGAATCAGCGCCCAGGTCGCGTCGACCCTCCAATGGACGCGCGGCGACCCCTTCCTACTCATCGACGCTCCTCCGTCGTTCGACATATCGCACGACGCGAGAGATATAGAAATATATATGTACAAAACAAAGATTAAATATATACAGTACAGTTAGTAATACACTATTAAAGGATGATAAAATATAAAGTAGACAAATAAAAGCTAGATAACTATGGTTGTAAGAAAAATCGAAAGGGGGAAAACCGAAGTGCCGAAGCGAACGATGCGAGCAGGCGAGCAGCGGGACGACTACGCCTACTAGATAGCTGGGTCCGTGGGTACAAAAAACTATTAGTAGAGCGAGGTCTGTACAGATTATACGTCAAACACGCTCTTTTTTAATAATAAGATTACAAAAATATTTATTTTAGAAATCAGTACGATCTTTATTTTCAATCCGCGTCTCTAGTGTAGACCGCTGCTGACGAGAGTAGGCCTTTAGCAGCCGTAAAGGAGTTGTGGGAACTCAGGTTCCCGAAAAGGACCTTTACGCTAAATGTCATTTGAGTTGCCGTGTGGCACTGCCTAAATGACATTTACACTAAAGGTCCTTTGGCGTAAAGGTCCTTTTAGGTGCCCTTCTGGCAGGGGTATTACAGTCCTCCAGACTGATTTAATGTTCACTATCAATCTTTCTTCGGCGTTAGTCATGATAAAATGCCGGTTTCCAGATGTTTATGTGGTGCTTGTTGGTTATTTGAATTTTCCGCTAATCGATTGGGCCAGTCTTGGTATCCGAGGGGTCAGGTACATCAGGAGTATTATCGAGATATTAATTAGATCACACTATGAGGAGAATTATAACAATATTAATTAAATCACACTATCAGGAGAATTATCACAATGTACTTGGCTGTACATTGTGAGTGCCCAGCCGAGTTTAGTAGTACCAAGATTGTGAAGAACTTTAAAACAAGATTGGTACGCGAGATACATGAGGCATTCATGATAAGGGCCCACGGCAAGAACGTGTATCAGTGCTCCTTCTGTTGCCTTATTCGATAAGGATCAGGCATTTATTGGTGACTCAACAGTGATAGCAGGCTTTCTAGGTGGCTAATGGAAGTCCATCATCTTTGCGCATATGCGGTTTTATTCTTCTTTTTCTGGGTTTCCATCAGTAAAGTTCAGTTACAAGTCACGCCTCGTCCTGAGTACGTCTTTCTCTGTCGCTGTGTTTTTTGTTTTGGCGTATTTACAACCATTCAAAAGCACCAACTAGCCCAACGCGCAGTGTTAGTACAGGATAATTTATTGACATATGTCTAACTTTCAATCTAACTCAAATGATTAACAAACCTACACGCTCTGCTAACATCCTTGGCCACGTCACTAGATCTCGTAAAGTTAATTCAGCTTTGTGGTGGGTTGAGCTGATCATAGGATCCTTCACGTTAATTTGTCGCTCCCAATTGCAGAAAAAAAATATTCACGAATATAATAAAGCCGATCCTGAAACATTAAAAAGGGACTATTAAATTTTCATATTACTTAGCGAAATTCTTAATACAATCTGCAGAAGAAAACTGGACGCTCTATAAGAATAAAGTAAATAGCCTGGTTCAAGCATAAGTCTCTACTCTACGTATCCAGATGATATTATAATCTTTGGTATAACAAAACACCCGATCAATCAATCAATCAATCATATGATCAATTATACATTTATTATTTAACTAAATAACTATTATTTATTTAATAAATTTATAAATATTTTATAGTGACCCAAACACGTGGTATGTACTTAAGAGGGTTGAAACGAAAAGTGAAAAACAGGGCAAAAATATTTACATATTACAAAGTGAGCATGAGAATTACACTTTTCTTGAAATTGGCAGGGGTAACAAAAAGGTCGAGGTCAGGGTTGAAATTATTCTCTAATCTGAGCTGCATACGAGTCAACGGAGGTTTTCACACTAAGTCAGAAGTGTAAAACACATTTCATAGGTCTATTTTGTTGATGGGGTAAATGGATTAAAATTCTACGCCGTAAAATGCATTATGCAAAAATGAAATAAAATATTTTCGCAAAGGTGAAAATAACAAACTTGTCTAGCCTCTGAGAGTCCTGCTACATTGGACTCAGAGACTATGCACGGAGTTTTAAATTATCTAAAATTAAATACTTCTCACAGGACATTTCCTTACGTAAAAACCCGATTAAATTCGCGAAGCTCTTTTCACCTAAAAGTGGCCGCGCAATCATCAGCCTGGAGGATATTGTCACGGGTGGTGACCAAAAAAAAACAATAAAGAAACAGGAAGAAAAAAACGTTTAATGTGGCGAACTTGTGCCAAAAATAAAAGGGTACAAAAGAAAACAGCCGAGCGTCGCGGGCGTCGATGTCGGCGAAACCGCAGGATCGAGCGCAGGGGCGAGACTGACTCGACAAGGTCGCGGGTGGCCTCTTATCTAGAGTGAGTCACTATCTCGAAGATTCGGCAGAGAAGGTTCGAGCGTAGCGCGTTTGGTCGAGAATGAACAAACACTTTCTAGAACAACAAAAGCAGGGATAAACAATAGAACTTGTAGGGGTGGGCGAATAGTGGTTCGAATCGAATAGCGCTGCGTCACTCATAGCCTTTTCAGGGCTAGGGGAAACGGAAACCTACCGGCTCTTTTTGCAGCGTCAGTGCTGGGAATGACGCTGCGCTATTCGATTCGAACAACTATTCGCACACCCCTAAATAGAAGTTATGTCCGCAGCAAGAATAAACGAGAACTTTCTACAAGTCTGTGACCCTGCGCGCGGCATTATCCCCCCTTAAAAAAAAAGTGCATCGTCCCGATGCAGCACAAAACGAAAAACAAGCAAAAACAAATCCAAAAACAAAAGGACAGCAGTATCGCGAGCCGCAGTTCACAGTTCACAGTTCACCCGTCGGCGAGAGTGGAAAGTTCTATCGTTCGTAATACGGCTTCTGCCGTCAGCCGTGCACCACCTCGGGTCGCGGCTGACGTCTTGCAGATGGGCGCGTTGCGTCGGGAAGGACTTCGTAGTTCAGATCGCCGAGGCGTCAGATGATCTTGTAAAGTCCAAATAGCGTTTGGACTTTATAGCGTTTGGACTTTAGCGTTTGGACTTTATGGAAATAGCGCGGCGCCGTATTGGTGTCCAGACCCATACCCGGTCTCCGGGTTGAAGGTGGACGTCCCGGCGAGGAAGGTTATACCGGCGTGTGTCGACTCGCTGTTGGTCTTGAATCTTGATTCTTGCCAACTGACGAGCTTTCTCCGCGCGCTGGGAGATCAGTTGAGCGCCGTCGTTGCCATCATCGGTTGGCACGTGAGGCAGCATGGCGTCGAGCATTGTGGTATCCGCCCGGCCGTGTACCAGTTGGAAAGGCTTCACTCCCGTGGTTTCTTGAACCGCTGTGTTGTACGCAAACGTAACGTGCGGCAACACCTCGTCCCATGTCTTGTGCTCCACGTCGACGTACATGGAGATCATGTCAGCGATCGTCTTGTTGAGCCGCTCTGTTAGTCCGTTGGTCTGCGGATGTTAAGCTGTGGTTCGTCGATGGTTGGTGTGACTAAGCCGAAGAACCTCTTGAGTAAGGTGTGCCGTGAAAGATGATCCTCGATCTCTGATCAACACTTCGGGTGCGCCGTGTCGAAGGAGGATGGACTCGACGAAAAACTTGGCGACTTCCAGCGCTGTTCCCGATGGCAGGGCTTTCGTCTCGGAGTATCGTGTAAGATAATCGGTAGCGACGATGATCCACCGATTTCCTTGCGTCGATGTTGGGAACGGTCCAAGTAAGTCCATTGCGACCCGCTGGAAGGGCGTAGTCGGGGCGGGTATCGGCTGCAGGAGTACTGCTGGCTTCGTCGGAGGCCTCTTACGTCGTTGGCACTCATGGCACGATCGTGTGTACAGATGGACTGTTTTCGGGAGTCTCAGCCAGTAGTACTTGTCAGGAATCCGGGCGAGCGTCCTGCTGTAGCCGAGGTGTAGAGCCGTCGGGTCGTCGTGGTAGGCTTGAAGGATTTATTCTCGCAGGCTGGCCGGAACAACCAGCAGCCAGGCAGGGTTGCTCGTTCCAAAGTTATTTTTGAAGAGCACGCCTCGCCGCAGATTGAAGCTTGACAAGTATCGGGTCAAGACTCGCGGAACTGAACTTCCTTGACCTTCGAGGTGGTCGATCACAGCGCGAAGTTCCGGGTCGTCTCGTTGAAGTGCTCCCATGTCGGTATCTGCAACTGCGCCGAGAAAACGGGTGTCATCATCGTCGTCAGTGCTTTCGGTAGGAGATTCGACTGGGGCCCTATACAAACAGTCGGCGTCGTTGTGCTTGCGGCCAGACTTATGCACAATGATTACGTCGTATTCTTGCAGTCGAAGGCTCCAGCGAGCGAGGCGTCCTGACGGGTCCTTGAGGTTGGCGAGCCAACAGAGAGCGTGGTGGTCCGTGACAACGCGGAACGGGATCCCGTACAGGCACGGGCGGCAGTTGGTTAACGCCCAGATGACAGAGAGACATTTCTTGTCAGTCGTTGAGTAATTTTTCTCTGCCTTGGACAGTGCCCTGCTTGCGTAAGCGATCACCCTTTCTGCTCCGTCTTGCCTCTGGACGAGTACCGCGCCGAGTCCGTCGTTGCTGGCGTCCGTGTGAACTTCCGTTTCCGCTGATGGATCGAAGTGTCCGAGGATAGGGGGTGACTAGAGTCTTTCCTTCAGTTCATTGAACGCTTGTTCTTGCTCCTTCCCCCACTGGAACTTCACATCGTCCTTCGTCAGATGCGTGAGCGGTGCAGAAATCTTAGCAAAATCGGGAACGAAACGTCTGTACTTAGCGCACAGCCCAAGAAATCTTCTGACGGCTTTCTTGTCTGATGGCTTCGGAAATTTAGCAACAGCGGATGTCTTCGCAGGATCGCAGGATCAGGGCTTACACCCTGAGCACTCACGACATGACCCAGGAATTTGAGCTCAGTAAGCGAACCGACTTTTTGGCGGCTTAAGTGTCAGCCCAGCATTCTGGATAGCCTGTAGCACGGCTCGCAGACGTCTCAGGTGCTCGTCGAAGTCGCTTGCGAATATCACGACGTCGTCGAGATAGACGAGGCACTTTTTTCCATTTCAAGCAGGAAAGAACGGTGTCTATTACGCGCTGGAACGTCGCCGGTGCTGTGCACAGTCCAAACGGCATCACTTTAAATTCGTAGAGTCCGTCCGGCGTGACGAAGGCAGTCTTCTCACGATCCCGTTCGTCGACCTCGATCTGCTAGTACCCACTCTTCAGGTACATCGACGAAAAGAATCGGGCGTGGCGGAGCCGGTCCAGAGTGTCGTCGATGCGTGGCAGCGGCTAGACGTCCTTTTTTGTTACGGCGTTTAGTCGACGATAGTCCACGCAGAACCGAAGAGTCCCGTCCTTCTTTTTCACCAGGACTACCGGTGAAGCCCACGGACTGTTTGAGGGCTGGACGATGTCGTCGTCGAGCATTTCTTGCACCTGCTTCTGGATGACTTCTCTCTCTTTCACAGAGACACGATAGGGTGACCGATGAACAGGAAGTGCGTCGTCATCAGTAATAATTCGATGTTCCGCAACCGTTGTTTGGCGCACATTTGACGACGTGGAGAAGCACTCACTGAACTCGGCGAGAACGTCACTGAGTTGTCGTCGTTGTGGGGTAGGCAGGACTGGGTCGATGTCAAACTGCGAATGCGGCGTTGCCTCGTGTGGCCCCGAAGAGATGTCTTCTGCTATTCCGGCGATTGCGGCTGAGTCCACGAGTTCCTCGGCGTGACCCACGGCGGTGCCTTTCGTAAGGTGCTGAGCCTCCTGTCGAAAGTTTTTTACGAGTGCCACAGTGTGTCCGTCTTGGAGATCCGCGATGCCTCTTGCGACGCCGATCCCTCTTCCTAGAAGCAACTGGAGGCTTCCCTCGAGCAGAACGTCGCCGCAGAAAGCCCCGTCGATCCCGATGGGTACGAAAACACTGGACCGCGGAGGTAAGTTCACGTGGTTTGCGAGGACTCGGACAGCGGATGACGTCGCTTTGGGTACCTCCAGCGCTGGAGCAGGTTTTCGTAGCGTCAGCCGGTTTTCTCCGAGGTCGATGACGGCGCCATACGCGCAAAGAAAGTCCATTCCTAGGATAACGTCTCTCGAGCAGTCTTGCAGAACGACGAACTTGACAGGGCACGTCTCACCGTGGATCTCGACGCGAGCAGTGCAAATCCCGACAGGTGTGATTAGGTGCCCACCGGCGGTCCGTATCTGTGGGCCATCCCACGGCGTCGTCACTTTCCGAAGACGTTGGGAGAGCCTCCCACTCAGGACAGAGTAGTCCGCTCCGGTGTCGACGAGGGCCGATGCGTCGCGGCCGTCGATAACGACGTGCAGGCTATTCTTCACCGTTGCAGGAGCGTCGCTTCGGTCTCTGGTGGTGTTTGAGTGGGGTCTGTAGGGATCGCTTGAGAATTTTGTCGTTTCCTGGAGACTGAGTGAATCGACCTTCAACCGTTCGGATGGGGGCACCCCGACGGCTCGCCCCGAGCATAGGGGGATGAGCGGCTTGAGCCCTTTTTAATCTTTGGCCCGGGAAGGAGACAGACATTCTTGCCTGTCGCCACGAGGTAGTGGCATCCTCCCCGGCTTTGCTGTCACGGCGCGTTCCCAGTGACGGCTTGTCCAGTCGGGAGACTGCTACAATGAGGTTTTAGCGATGAGGGGCGCCGGTCTGGGTCCACTTGGACTCTATTACGCTTTACTCGCTAAGTTCGAAGGTCACGGCGCCAATTTGTTTTGACGCAGCGAAGTGGGGGGTGTTTTCCCCGTAAAGCGGTAAAGTATCGCTCCGATTCAAGAGTTCCCCTAGGGGTTTGGCATTGTTTCTCTTCTTCGAAAAGGGAAATAACGAGTTCGGTGGCCTATCTGTGATTGGTGGAGGACCCGCTGGCACTGGGGCCAATAGAATTGTATAATCGTCCTGATTGGACAGGCCCTGTGTCAGCGGGGAGTTTTCTCGTCCGCGCTGGCGAGGAAACGTTGAGTTTGAACAAGCCCGTGCGCGGAGCAAGTTATCTCCCGCGGTCCGCCGGTCCGTGTAGCTTTGTCGCGAGCGACGAGCAGTCTCTTTGAGCCTCACCGTGCGCGGTGGGCACTTTGCGCCGAGGCGCGGTTTTTTTGGTATTTCTACTGCCGTGCGCGGACAGTAGGGTTCGGTAACCAAGTTTGCTGTTGTCGTTTTAATACATTTATTTTTATCAATCGTTGCCCTCGACTTTGAGCGTCTTTCTTCGAGGCACCGCCACCACCAACGAGCAAGAAGCGACCATCCAGCGCGGCAGTCCACGATCGCCCGGCCCTGACCTACGACTTCTAGGAAGGACCGGGAGAAAGCAACCTGGTGACCCTCAGGGAGGGACACATTCTTTACTGGGGCCCTCCGACGTTCGTGGAGGATCTTGGCGTCGGTCGTCTTCGGCAACTCCACCTCCAGGGGTTGACGCGCCTACTTTCCCCGGCGAGGAGCGAGGGGCGACAGGCTTTCACGTCGGGGTCGGTGCATCGGCGAAGCTGGCCGTCGTGGCGAAGGTGACCGGAACTCTCGGCGGGACGCAGGCTCGGTGGACTGAGGTCGTCGCCGGTACTCGTTGATCTCCCGAGGTCGTTCACCATACCGGGGGCGCGGGTCGTTCGGGTGGAACCCGCGCAGCCCATGTCGTCGGTATGGGCATCGGCGGTAGGTGTGGTCTGCTTCCCCGCAGTGGAAACACAGAGGGCGTCGGTCGGGCGTTCGCCACACGTCGGTCTTCCGAGGTACGCGGGGCTCCTTGCAGGTGTACTGGACCTGGTCGTCGTGGCGTCTGTCGTGTTGCGGCGCAGGAGACTGACGTCGGGGCGGCGCGACAAAGGTGCGAGGAGGAGGCGGTGGCCGTCGGGCCAGTGCGGCGTAAGTCAACGTGGGCTCCTCGGTGGCTGCCACGGCGACGAGAGCCTCTGGTTGGATGGCTCTGTGAACTTCTTCCCGCACAACCTCGGCGATGGAGAGCGTCGCTGGTCAGTTTGCGGCTGGCAGCAACCGGCGGATTTCCTCCCGGACGACCTCCAGGATGATTTCGCGGATGTCCGTACCAGGAGCGTTTTCGCCGCTAAGCAGAACGGTTGCAGTGACGCTTGGATGCCGCGGGCGCCTGCAGGGCGCGCTCGATTTTTGTCGCCTCAGTGACGAAGGCGTCGACGGTTGCCGGCGGGTTGCGGACGAGGCCTCCGAAGATGTCGTCTCTCACCCCGCGCATGAGGATTCGTAGTTTCTTCTCTTCTGTAGCCCGAGGGTCGGCGCGGGCGCTCAGGCGCAGAACGTCCTCTACGAAGCTGGTGGTGCTCTCGTTGGGGCCCTGGGTCCTGGTTCGCAGTAGGTCCTCGGCTCTCTCTCGGCGGTGGTGGTTGACGCACGTAGCCTTCAGATCGGTCTTGAAAATGTCCCACGACGTCAAAGCGGACTCATGGTTCTCGTACCAGTGCTTGGCGGTCCCCTCAAGCGAAAAGTAGACGTTGTGCAGGCGCTGCTCGTCGGTCCAGATATTGTGGCCGGTACCGCGTTCATACTGGTCAATCCAGTCTTCGACGACTTCGTAGAGTTCACCGTGGAAGGGGGCAGCCGTCCGCGGTGCGACGGGCATGTAGACAACGGGAGAAGCGGCGGGGGCTTGCGACTGGTTGGCCATCGTCGCCTTCTTCGGCTTGGGTTTGTCCAGCAGCAAACCGTACTCAGGATCCTCTCCTTTGGTGCGGCGGCTGGTCCGAGTTTCAGGTTCTGCGGTGAGTGGTCTTCTCACCGAGCCAGGAATCGGACTTGCACTGCAAGCCCTTGGAGGGGAACGCTGCACGGGCATGCGGTACCCCGCACCTCCACCAAAATGTCACGGGTGGTGACCAAAAAAAACAATAAAGAAACAGGAAGAAATAAACGTTTAATGTGGCGAACTTTTGCCAAAAACAAAAGGGTACAAAAGCAAACAGCAGAGCGTCGCGGGCGTCGATGTCGGCGAAACCGCAGGATCGAGCGCAGGGGCGAGACTGACTCGACAAGGGGGGCGGGGGGGGGGGGGGGGGGGGTGTCGTGATGTGGGGAAAGGCAGGGTTAGCTTTGCCAAAAGTGCAAGCGTTGGTCCGCCCTGGGATAGGAGGAGGGGAAAAGATGGGGCTTAGGTGAGTAGGGGGGGAGGGGGGGAAGGCAAAAGAAACCAGCGGCATTCATGTCTCAGTGAGCCAGTTAGCGAGTCCGAACTGGGCTAGTGGCACTTAGCGGAAGAGCAGGAGGGGCGTCATAGTTGCTCTGCTAGACCGGTCTCTCGTAGGAAACCCAGTAGGTGGGACTGTATGATCCGTCTTCTATGCCTGGGACCTTCAGGAAAAACGACGTCTGACGCTGTCATTGGTCGGATGTGTTGTGAGGATAGGGCGGAGAGAAACGTCCTCCGAGCTTCCTCGTGAAGAGGGTAGCCCCAGACTAGCTGACTCGACAAGGTCGCGGGTGGCCTCTTATCTAGAGTGAGTCAGTATCTCGAAGATTCGGCGGAGAAGGTTCGAACGTAGCGCGTTTGGGCGAGAATGAACAAGCACTTTCTAGAACAACAAAAGCAGGGATAAACAATAGAAGTTATGTCCGCAGCAAGAATAAACGAGAACTTTCTACAAGTCCCTGACCCTGCGCGCGGCAATATTGCCGATGAAACTGTTTCAGAGAGTGAGTGCCCTAAAATACTAAATAATACCTTTCGTCCATATTTAAAAATGAATGGCCAGTTAATATTCCCACCGTTCGTCAAAATTCTAAGAGCCCATGTTGTCCATTACAATTAACTTTCCCCGTATCATTAAGCTAACTCGGAACCTTAAACTCGCCTCCTAAGAAGGAACAGATAAAATTAACGCTAAGCTTCTAAACAATACTGCCTGTATGTTCTAAACTTCTCTAACGCCATCTTCGACTATCAAATCATGACTCTCCTATTCTCAAACAATGTTTTGTTTAGTCAATAGCATAGTTTCCATTGGGGCTTCTCTTGCGAGACCCAACTCTGAGAATTTAAAAGGTTAAAAAGCGCAAACAAAACAAGGACAATAAAAGCACAAAGGCGATAGGAGGGGCGCATGGTGCTCGTTTAGCCGTGTTTGTGCCTTTATTGTCCGTGTTTTGTATGCGTTTTGAAGCTTTTAAATCAGTATAAACCAACTCGCCCAAGCCCAACTTTTAATCTGAAAATTTGTTCAAGAGCTACAGACTAACCTTGGATGCCATGTACAGACTGACACCATATTTCGTGACTTCTCAAAGGCATTCGACCCTATTACCCATCAAGGTTTTCTTTCCAAGCTACCATCCCTTCAATTAGATGACCTGATATTTTTATGGATTAACACAATACGCAGTCATTAACGACCATGAATCAAACGTAACAAGCGTCACCTCAGAAGTGCCTAAATATCTGTTCCTGGTCGGTTGTTTTTTTATCTTCATTAACGACCTTCCAAGAGAAATTTCCAGTAAAATATGTCTAAACGCAGATGATTGCGTCACTTATAACACCCTCTAATCAAAAATTGATAATATCGAGCTTCGAAGCGATTTCACAAAAATTAATGACTGGTGCAAAAAAGAAAATAGATGATGTAACTTAAAATTAGAAGTGAAAACTAACCCAATTCCCTCGTACAATGTTTCTTTAACCTTTCATTATACTATTGACAAGGATGTGATTGAAACTGTACCAGTGCATTAATATTTGTCATAAGACAAACGCCTAACCACTCATCGACATCTCGCATCGACGCTTGTTGATGCAGAAGGCCCCCAGACACACGGATTCAGGAAACGTAATCTACGAGACGCGCCATCTCATGTACAAAAGGTGGCTTGCAAAACCTGCACAAGACCTGAATTGGAATATGCTTCCGCCATCTGGAGCCGTCCTAAAATCTTAATCAACCATCTAGAGTCAACCCAAACCGAGCCACCCGACCAATGTTATCATCCTACGACTACAGCCCATTGTATTCCTTCTCTAAAACGTCGACTTGGACTTGCGCTTTGTCAAACCCGGAGGAAGCGTTCTCAACTTTGCCTTCTTCAATAACCTGACTACCACTGCCGTGAGGTAAAAAGAACCCTCCTTCCACCCCCGGATAAAATATCATCCCGCGTGAATGACACTTGTATAATTAAACGAACCTTCGGTTAGAACTAATGCGTTTAACGAATCGCTCCTTCCTCATGTCATCACTGAATGGAACCAGCTGTCATCCTCTATCGTTAGCATCACTGATGCCGCGGAGTTTTAAAATCTTCTATTAGCCCATTTAAATTGAGTGCATTAATAGATTCTGCTCTTTATTTTTTATATTTTGTCATTTTTTCTGTGTTACTATTGTATATTTTGACACATTGCCCCCCCCCCCTTTATGTAATGCCCTAACTGGGCCTTTAAGGGTTAAAATAATAAAAAAGAATGAAAAATTAAACTGAAGAGATAGTAAAAAAGTGTGTACTAGCGAGATAATTTATCAGTGCTTCTGTTGCCTTATGCCCATCCTGAGGAGCTGGCCAATTCCCAAGACGGTGGTGCAGTTCCATTTCTTCGCTTGTTCTTAGGAAGTTTTGTATCTTCATCGCTTTCCTTTAAGAGCCGTATGTAATGCAGTTGCACAACACGTGGTTGCTGCCTTGGAGTGATGAGACGCACTCTATTATTGTTTTTTAGCGCCTTAATATCCTTATGGTATATAAGCATCTAATTTTGGATCTATATATTTTAGCTATTTGTAGCAAAAGTGGGAACTTGTCCATAATAACGATGTCATTTTATTACCGATTTTTCAGGCAATACCGTTCAAATCAGTTCTCAAAATTGTAATGAGGGCAATTACATTTTCCTGTGAGAATCTCTGGCTGTGCTGTCTGCAATCACATTCCCTGTAATTCCACAATGTTCCGACACCCATTGTCAGACCTTTTCATTTCCTTGAACTGATTCGGTTTGGGGAATTCGCAGGACTGTGGGAATAAATTAAATATGCTGACTGCGTTTATTTACTGACGATAAAGCTAGGAGAGCATATTTTGAGTCAACGAAGATCACGCAAAGGTTTGGAGTTCAACGACTAATATATTCCATGGCTACCCTTATCGCTGCAAGTTCTACCGCCATTGAGAATGTTATGTTAGTTAGCTTTGCTCTTACAGTAGTTTTTATTGATGGAAGAAGCACTTTGGAAGATGATTTCAAAGTCGTAGAGACGCGTACGCATATACATGAGTTAATATCGAATATGTTCGATATAAGTATTCTAAATCTACATGGCCATGATTTCGTAACAAAGCTGTCTGGTTCGTAGTTTTGACTCAACGTGGAGTATCATGAAAGCGTGGGTAGCGGGCTTACTGCTATATTAACCTCCTCTCCTATGGGTTCCGAGTCAAGAGCTCCAACGATTCAAGAGATCAAATATTCGACCACTTGACTCATTGGATCCCTTGACTCGTTGGACCTCTTGACTCGGAATCCCCTCTTTCGAATAACCGATCGCATCGCAAGTCAATAGGTCCAACGCGTCAAGATATCCAATTTTGGATCTCTTTACCCGGCAGACACGAGTCAAGAAATCCAATATGGGTCAACAGGTCTAACGCGTCAAGAGATCCAACGCGTAAAGATGTTCATGGCGAGTCAAGAGGTCCAACGAGTCAAGAGATTCAACCAGTCAAGCGATCCAATATTGGATCTTTTGAATCGTTGGATCTTTTGACTCGTTGGACCTCTTGACTCGCCATGAATATCTTTACACGTTGGATCTCCTGACGCGTTAGACCCGTTGGCCGATATTGAATCTCTTGACTCGTGTCTGCTGAATCAAGAGACCCAACGCGTCACAAGATCCAATATTGGATCTCTTGACGTGTTGGACCTCTTGACTCGCAATGTGATCGGTTATTCAAAGGAGGGAATGGGGCTGCCTATAAAAAAGAAAAATACGGGACAAAAAAGAAAGAGGAGGGAAAAGGAAAAACCCATGTCACGAATGGTGATGAGGCGATAATAACTAAAGAAACGAAACGTTCAATGGGGCGAACTTGTGCCCAAAAATAAAAAAAAGGGAACAGATTAAAGCAGGGCGTCGCGGGCGTCAAAGTCGGCGTGCCAGCAGAGTCGAACACTAGGGCGAAACTTCATGGCCACTTTGCGTCGGCCTCCCCGACGTTGACCCGTCCGATGTTTTAACTCGCAATCCAGGCTTGCTGCGCGTGTTACGTTTGGTCTCGAAAGATACAAAAATGATGCAAAAAAACATTTTTATAGAATGTTTATTGCGCTTTAAGGGCATTATCATAGGGGGGACAACGAAAATCAGCGCCGTCCTTCTCATTTCACGTATCTCTTTTCTCTTCGCGTATTCGTTTCCCTTTATGCCTTGTAGGTTTTATGGAAAAAAAACAGTCAATTGAGACGGTGCAAGCTACCGATTTAAGGGAAGCCTAATAATCCTTTTACAAAAAATGGAAGCGGACGAAGCGCTTTCTGAAGCTGAACTGCCCTTTACACTCGGCCCGTAACCACTACGAACACAAAATACGATGAGACAATCACCTCCTTTCCTGAACGCGAACTGATACGAACACAAAGGGCGAGAAAAGGAAAATCCCGGCGACACGCCATCAACTACGCGCCCACGAGGTCGGCGACCTTTCAATTTAAAGGAACCCTCGTAGTGCCGCGGGTTCAAACCAAAAGAAGGCTTATTTGCAACATTGCCATATTGTATTTTTCCACGAACATCGCTGAGAGTTCTCAAAAAGGCTGTTGACTTTGTCGTGGGGTCTAGAGATGCTATGCTTGATGCTAATAATGTTGCTATTGACTCAACTAATTTCAAAACAAACAAGTTGCGGCTCAAACACTACCAGGATTCCGGAATCTTTCTTCCGCCATCTTCTATATCGTTATCCGAAAAGGACACTGCTTACTACATTCCCCTGAAAGCACTGGTGGCTCATTTGTTGCGTCACCCACTTTACAACACTGCTTTCAGTATCCCCTGCCAGAATCAGTGGAAGGCGTTTTGTGCAATATTCAGGACGGAATTCGCGCTCAGTGCCATCCTGTCCAGAAGGCCCATGCCCGTAACCTTTTTCGTATGCTCATCTACTGTGACGACATCGAACTCACTAATGCGATGGGAATGAAGAGGGGTTTGAAAGGAAAGTTGACTGTGTTCAATATTTCATTCTTAAACTTCAACCCACATCAACGATCAAAGTTGGACCAAATATTTCTTTTAGCCGTGGGTCACAGCTCAGCGCCCAAAACTCCAGAAGCAAAAAGACAGTTACTACGGGAGGCGCTTTCGACAATAAACGCATTAGCCACCTCTGGTATTGTGTTTGACACAGTATCTGGCCCGGAAAAGTTTTATGGGTGCCTTGTTGCATTTGTAGGCGATGCTCTCGCGTGTCACTCTGTTGGAGGCTTCAAGGAGTCATTTAGTCCACTCGTCAAGAAACCGCGTGGAACGTGCTTGGAAAGTTCGGAAACGTTTCCAAGAATATTTTTTCATGAACAGTGCAGCTTGCGAAATGATGCTCAACTAGCTCACCAAGTTAGTTTGTTGAATTCTGGCGCCACCCCTGCAGAGCGCGCATCGCTCTCAACGGAGACGGGAATAAACAGCGAATGCATTTTCACAGATATTCTTAATTTTTCCGTGACTGCGGACCTTCTTTTTTACCTTATGCATATAATTCTTGAAGGAATTATACCAAAAGAAGTGACACTGTTTTTTAAAGATGCTATTCATACGCATAAGTGGTTTTCCAGAAATCAACTAAATGAACGCATTTCTCAGTTCCTCTTTGACAAATCAATCAACAGAAGCGATTATCCCAGGCAGTTCGAACAAAACCTTCGAACTGTTACGTCCGCTAGCGCTGCATGGATACTGATTCTGCATCTGCCTTTGATACTGAAAGGTTATTTACCATCTGGCGATCCCAGCGTTCAATGCCTGCTATCATTGGCGCAGTTGACTCAAATTATTTTGTCTCCCTTTCTGCCAGTTGGCACTTTTTGTGAGCTTGAGGTTTTAATTGCTGACCACCACAAACTGTTTTGCTCGTGCTATGGGGAATCAGCATACTTTCCGAAGCTGCACATGTTGGTTCATCTGGTGAACCAAATCAAGCAGCATGGTCCCGGGAGGCAACATTGGGCGATGCGGTTTGAAGCAAAAAATGCAGTGGCAAAAACGAAGCGTTTTTTTTTTTTTTAATTTCAGAAACATTCCTAAATCGGTCGCGGAATTTTTTCAATTGCGGACTTCGAACGCTTTATGGGAGACTATAAACGAACCTCGAACTCCAGCAGAGAGCATCGCATGCAAGGGGATAACTTCGTCGGGAACACAAATAACTAATTTGTTCCTCAATGCTGGTTTGACCCATGAAGACATAGGAAAGGACGCCGCTTGTGTTTCTAGTGCATCAATGGACGCCACAACTCTTAGACAAGGAACGGTAGCGACTGCTGGAACGCCAGGCGGTGATTTTAGCTTTGTAAAGATTCAGAGCTTTGTGAATTTTGAAGGCAGAATTTTTTTTGTTTGCAATCTTATGTTTCAAGAAGAATTTAGCATTGACTACAATAGTTTTGTACTAACAGACACTACTCATATGACAGTTGTAAACAAAAAGCAGTTTATGTTCCCTTGGCCATTGTATCTTTACAAGCTCCACGACAAGTGCTTTGGTGTTGCGAAATGCGTTCATGCTAGAGCTACGAACTAAACAAAAAAGGTTCATATTTGCTCTTAGTTGCGTTTAATTACAATTTCGTGATGTGTGTTATAAGTGTATGTTTCCGTTGTGTATACACGAACACTGAAACGATGGCTCACAAGAAATATCCTCCTGCCTGTTGTAGTCTCTGTAATTTGTCAACGAGTTCAATAAAAAAATGTTCCAGTGTGAGTAGTTCTACCATAATTGATGAACCTGTAAAATGGAGAAAATGAGCACCTGCTGGTAACAATTAAATTTGAAAATTCAATTTTCAGCGTGAATTGCAATGTCACAGCAGGCATATTGACCTCCCACTACTTCTGGTAACTGATGCCCAAATGTGATACCTATACTTGCAAGATAAATGTTTTTTTTGTTGTTCTAATTCCTTGCAGCAGCAGGACTGCGTAGGTGGTTGGAAACATGGCCTACCATATATGTCGCCTGTCTTAAACCCGCTTTTGATGGGAGAACCAATGAACGAGAAAGAAAAGAAAAAGCTGTCTGGCATTCTGAGGGAAGACTGGATACGTTTTTTAGAGTAAGCAAATGTATTTTTTGTTCTTTAACCTTATTTAAGATTACCAGCATTTATTTTAATACATTCAGTGATATTTTAACACTTCCCTCTTCAGCTCGAAGAACATAGTTGCCGAAGGGACAACCGCAAATAGGAGAAGGAGTTACCATTCTCTGGGAGTGGCATGGCGATTTGCCTACCCAGACATGATGCTCGAAGACAGCAGAAAAAAGCTGCTAGGGCAAGCTGCGGACGGAGTGGTAACAGTGTCCCCTTTTTTATCTTGTTTTTCTTTACTTACAGTTGTGTATCACATCAAGCTTCGAAAGTGGACCTTGCCATTGCTTGATTGGTTTCTGCTAAATTGCAGGGGCTGTTTATTTCAAGACTGGCCAACACACGGAAAATGAGAAGGCTGAGGCAGGTAGCCAAACTTGCAAACGAAAACTAGCCAGCAACAGATTTAAAAACAGACCGTCTCTTACTTGGACGCTGTAGCAGAACTGAAAGTATGTCTCGCGCTTGCTAAGCCAGTTTTCCATGGTGTAATACTATGTTCTTCCATGCAGGCTCTGGAGGTGACGGGGATCACCGTTGATTACGGCTTTAGCAGGATGTCCTTGCTCTTGGAGATCACACTTCCGAACAGGCAGCTAAATTCACCTGCATCTCTTCCACTTTATTTTCTGGACAAAGACGTTGTAAGTAAAATTATGTGGCATATTAAATTCAGAGCAAAACACGGAAAATTATGAAATCAGGATGCAGAACAGAAAAACTTATCACTTGGAAATCTCAGGGTTGCAGCCGACGTTTTGCTGGAAAGCTTAGCTTTCGAAGAAAATATATACAGTCGGTGCACAGGCCAGCTGATGGAAGTTTACCATGATGAAGTTAACCGAAGACTGGGGCAGCATAAAAACATTTTTATTGTGGTAGCGAAAAGAAACAAGAATAGACAACGTATTTAGCTCAGCAAGTGGTTTTATTTAATCACTCTCCAAGTTTTGCTACCAGTATTTTTTTTTAAGTTTTAGAGATTTGATCTATAAAAGTCGTGAAAGTTACACTTATACGGTTTGTGCAGGTGAGTTATGCGGCCAGGGGGACACTATGTGGATGGCTAATTTTTGCGATAACCCGGCTAAATAATTAAAATTCGTTACTTAACTTTTGATTAGTGAAAATAGACATATGGTTTCAATTAGAAACTTACTGAGCGTTATCAAAAACCTTGTAATTTAACTCTTTTTAGAACGCCTTGTATCTCGTGAAAAACTCGGGGGCGCAGCAAAGTTACTACTCGTGCTGTAAGCGCAAATCTGGTAGTGGCGGAACGCGAAGATAATCTAATCATCCGCGTTTTGCCACAGCTAGCTTTGCGCCTGCTGTGCGAGTGGCAACTTTGGTGCGGCCCCGAGTTTCCCACAAGATACAAGGCGTTCTAAAATGAGTTAAATTACAAGGTTTTTGATGACGCTCCGTAAGTTTCTAATTGAAACCATATGTCTATTTTCATTATTAAAAGTTAAGTAAATAATTTTAAATAATTAGCTGACTTAACACAAAGATAAGCCACCCACATAATGTCCCCCTGACCGTATAGCTCACCTGCACAAACCGCATAAGTGTAAATTTCCCGTCTTCTTTTAAACAAATCAGCAAAGCTGAAATAAAAAAAAAAAAAACTGTATAAACATATCCACAACGCCACCGAACTGCAGAACACACTGTTTTCAAGAACACGCACAGAACCCACATCATAACAAAAAAAGGAGCGTTATTAAATGAAACTATTAGCTGAGCTAGACCTCTGTAAAATGTTTTCCACCACCAACTGCCCCAGTCTTGGGTTAATTTCAGTGTTGTGACCTTCGACATTAAGTTCCCTAACAAAACGTCGGCTGCACATCTGAAGCTTCCCGGGCACCGTTTGCAATGTTCCAGTTGTTGTGAGCAATTTATGATAATAACAGCCAACGAAAGAGATCGGAAGCTCCTCTCTTTTCTTTTCGAAGAATCGAGATACTAGGGGGCCAAAATCACATGATAAAGGCATTCTAGACATAGATATTTATTCTCTTAAACTCTGATAAACGATCTTTTCAGAATATTACGGGATGTTATAGTGCATGTTTTAGGTTTTTCATAAAGTCTTTTTCTCTACTTGTGTTCCCCTAGCTTGCCATTGAGCTGGAACTGCGATTCGAAAAGAAAATGGCTGAAATGGAGAGAGAAATGATGAATGTGCTCGCGGTGTTTCGACGAAACCAAGGAAATGAATCCAGCTCGTTTGTCAGCATCGACAAGCATCTGAGGCCTCAGAACACCCGTTTTGAGCTCATCAGTCTGGTAAACCACAGTGTTTGCTATTTAGCTTAAAAAATATTGTAAATTATGAATCGACTCATCCTTGACAAGATCATTTTGCATACGGTTAAAGTAACTGTGAATGTTCATTTAATATTGCAGCTAGAATGTCCGGAGGACAACGTCGTGGAACCTGGGCCGAAACTATTTTTCGGCACTGTCCGAAAAGTCATCTGGTGTTCAAGCGACCAAAAGATCGTCCTCAAGACAACATCGATGGAGCGAACACTGGTGCTCTGCCTGGGAGTGTATTATGTAAGAAACATAACCTACCCAGTGACGTTTTCTCAGCTCCTGGCACTGATCAAAATAGTGGTGGCGGGCGACGCCAACTTTCGCCAAAGTTGGAGAAGGGCACAAGTGAAGGCCCTCTTTAAATCTTTGACAGCCTGAAAGAGTGAAGAAGCTGGATACACGTTACTATACGTTTTTTGAAACTAGTCACGTTTCCTTATACGCATATAAAATTTCTGGAAGCTCACCATGATTCACTGTGCCAATATTTTAAGATCAAATAAATACGTTTCACATTGTTTAACCTTTGCTTCACGTATCTTTTTGTTACGTCCTTTTGGCTGATGTAGTTTAGTCCATTACTTTTCCGTACCTCTTGAATGCAAACAGACTGTCAACAGCTACACAAACACTGAAGATCCCTATGATCTACCTTGTATACAGGCTGTCTACCAATTTGGCAAACAGAAGACCTGTAATTGTCAGCGAATTCGGCGAGTTCGAAAAGTCGGGGAATATACACCTCGAGGTCAGGGAAATTGAGCTTTTCTTTCCCTGAGCGACCGAAAATCACGCGCGTGTGGTGTAACATAATTGCATGCAACTCGGCTGGCGTGCCGACGCAAATCTCTGGAACTCCAATCGCATTCTCTTGAAACGCTCGCACTAAGATTAGCTTCTATCCTTGTGCTCGTACTAAGATGAGGTGCTCTCCTTGTGCTCGCGCTAAAAGATTTATTCAGGATGGAATATCAAAGAAAAGACTGACAAGGTAGTATAATATAGTGATTGGCCAAGGCCTTGTTGGCAGTGCTTAAGTGTCCAGATACGTCCTGCCCCCTTGGAACCAAGCAGGGAATTACGATAGACTAGGGGAAACTTCAAGAAGTTGCAAATTTGAAAGGGTCATATCGGTAGACATCCTAGTATAGTAACTGGAAGAAAGCTGATTAAGTACACTGCGCATACACGCGAATGCTGTGTTTTTTTGTCCTTTTTAAAGCCTAAGGGCTGTCTTCAAAACTAGTAGTTTGGTAGAAAATGGTTTTCGGGGCGCACTAACCTAAGCGTTCATATTTTATACCCACAAACTTCTATATAAAGTATTACTTTTTTTTTACTTCCGATTAAATGTGTAAAAAAACAATAGTGATTAAAATATTTTAATATACGCAAATGGTGGCTATGTACTCTGGCTACCTTTTAACATAATCACCGTAATGTTTAAGGCAGTTATGACGTGGTGCCAACTTTTGGATGCTCTCCCCAAAGGAGGCTTCCGCAAGGGTTGTAAGCCCTTCCAAAGAACCGAGTAAACAAGACAATAGTGCTTAAATATATTTTTTTACACACAGAAGTTAGATACATACTCCAGATACTCTTACAAATAATAACCACATAGAAGTCATTATGACGTGGCACGAGCTTTTGTATGCTTCCTTTCGTAGGCCCTTCCCTTTTAGTGGTAAAGGGGGTGCATACGAAAGCTTGTGGGATGTCATAATGGCTGCCTAAATCTACGCCATGATTATGTGGTAAAGTGCTAGAGCATGTATCTGCAAGCTGCATATACAAATATTTTAATCGCTCCTTTTTTCTTCCCACAATTTGTCGGAAGTCGAAAAAAAATAGCCCTGGTACAAAAAATTGCTGATGTAGCCGTCCTCACAGTGTCCCGGAGTTTACATACAGCAACATATTGTCTTAGGTGACATAGAACGATCCGATGCGCTCACTGCCAACAGCGGCCAGTTAGGTGACCTAATGTAGCAACGAGGCATCTCCTTCTCTCATAATGTTAGATGCAAAAATATCGCATCTTATGTGAAAAACCGTACTATTTCTTTCTTTCTTCTCACGTATTCTTGAAGTTTTTAGATAACCCCGTGCTTAGGCGCAAGAAAAGTTTCTGGCTGTAGATATAAGTCAGCTTCATTCATTTTGAGCGTCACTAGCGCCGTCCTCAACACTTAAATGCATGCTATCCATGCTGCCGACTGTATCACTAGAATGAAAACATATGTTCAAGGTTTAGTGAATGACGTTGGTAGCCCTAAAAGAAGGGTTCAACTTGTATCGAATAAGGTTCATAGCGGTGAACTACTCTGTAATCAACCCAGATAAAAAAGTATCTAATGTGACCCAAATAAAAAGATTTCGAGGTGACCCTCATAAAAAAAATATCCGGGGTGACCCATGTAAAAGAATTTCAAGGTGACCCATTTAAAACATTTTCGAGGTCACCCAGATAAAAGTTCTCCAAGGTGACCCAGATAAAACATTTTCAAGCTGACCCAGATATATTCGTCACAGATATATCCGCCACGAATTCGCAAGAAAGTGGTGGATAAATAGCGGATACATCCGCTACCGGGTTTAGAGTGTACCCTTGTAAGTGTGTGGCGTGTATGTTTTGACAGTGGAGAGTGACTCAGCCAAAATGGGCCTCCACGAGATCACCTTGGCTGAAGCGCGACCACCTCATCCGCGCACCTGTTTGACTTTTAGGTACTCTGATGGCGCTAGGTGTTCTCGCGGGTGCACACTATCTGTCCCTCACCTGCCTGATGCCCGTGTTTGCGGACCCGACAAACGAGTCAACTAGGCTGAACCACGGAGACGACAGCAGGAGCTGCAGTTCATGCGATCGCTGGTGAGACTAGCCGATGGCCTTTGCAACGGCGCCGCTCAGGTAGACAGCGGGGCTTAGAGATTCCACAACTCGTTTTCACATAGAGCTTTTTATTTGGCATACCAGTCTATCCCAGGGCAAAACAAAGGCTCTTTATTTTTTTTCTGCCATAAGCTGTACATACATGCATTGCGACACAAAACTAAGGTAAACGTCGGTATCTTGCACATTCCATTTAATGACAAATGGAATGTTCAAGTAAAAATATGCCATATTATCCACTCGTCATTGCGTAATCGAAGCATCACACTTGAGATCGTGTGTCGGTACCCCTGTAAATGCGTTGCGTGTATGTTTTGACAGTGGAAAGTGAGTCAGCCAAACTGGGCATCCACGTGGTCACCTCCTCTGACATTTTAAAGAACTCCGTCATTTCACAGAACTAAGGTGCGACTACCACTTCCGTCATTTCCGTGGCCCCAGTGCATACTGGAATGCGTTGGGAGCGCTCTTTGGCACTCAAAACTGTTCAGCACCTTTTGTGTCGGCATTCGGTTGCGACAATAGGTTGTCATCGTAGAAATTATCCGAGACTGCGGTGAGAACCGAAACATAACAGGGATAGGAAAAGAGGCATGAAACACAGCTGACTTAGTATTGCCACATAAATCACTTATATTCCGTCTGAACTAAAAGTTTAAGATCAATTAAGCTGAATAAGTAGAGCAGCTCCCTACTAAAAAAAAAGTGAAAGCCGTTTACAACTCCCTGTAACGCCGAATTAGAGCGCAGCTCTTGAGGAGGAGGAGGGAAGGGTACTGGGGGGGGGGGGGTCAAGTGACCTTGGTGGGGGTCACGTGACCTAGGGGGGGTCACGTGACGATGACGATGCGGATACCGATGACGTCATCAGTGATGATGACAATGACGATGCGGATGCCGTGACGTCATCAGTGATGATGACGATGACGATGCGGATGCCGGTGACGTCATCAGTGACGTCACTGATGACGTCATCAGCGATGATGACGATGCGGATGCCAGTGACGTCATCAGTGACGTCACTAATGACGTCATCAGCGATGATGACGATGCGGATGCCGGTGACGTCATCAGTGATGTCACTGATAACGTCATCAGTGATGACGATGACGATGCGGATGCCGGTGACGTCATCAGTGACGTCACTGATGACGTCATCAGCGATGATGACGATGCGGATGCCGGTGACGTCTTCAGTGATGATGACGATGACGATGCGGATGCCGGTGACGTCATCAGTGACGTCACTGATGACGTCATCAGTAATGATGACAATGACGATCCGGATGCAGGTGACGTCATCAGTGATGATGACGATGACGATGCGGATGCCGGTGACGTCATCAGTGACGTCACTGATGACGTCATTAGCGATGATGACGATGACGATGCGGATGCCGGTGACGTCATCAGTGATGATGACGATGCGGATGCCGGTGACGGCATCAGTGACGTCACTGATGACGTCATCAGTGATGATGATGATGCGGATGCCGGTGACGTCATCAGTGATGATGACGATGACGATGCGGATGCCAGTGACGTTATCAGTGACGTCACTGATGACGTCATCGGGGGTCACGTGACCCCGGGGGTCACGTGACTTGGGGTGTCACGTGACCCTGGGGAAGGGGTCACGTGACCTTGGGGTGACCTTGGGGAGTCACGTGACCCCCGATGACCCTTGGGGAGGGGTCACGTGACCTTGGGGTGACCTTGGGGTCACGTGACCTTGGGATGACCTTGGGGGTCAAGTGACCTTGGAATGATCTTGGTCACGCCGACGGCGACGCCGCTCAAGCCGGGAACGGGCCCCTAAGAGCTGCGCTCTAAAATACATCAGAAAGTTTTCGTGTAACACCAGGAAATCTCGGTGTAGCTACAAGCAATCTGGTGTGTCCACAAGACAGGTTGATATAAGCAGCACAGCAGCATGGTGAGCCCATAGTCTGATGGCTACATTAGATGCCTGGTGAAATCACCAGTTCAGCATGATGTACTTACTTGTGGACTTGAAGGCAGACCAGACAGCTTGATGTGACCATCAGACCGTGTGTCAGACATACCAAGCAGTTTAGCAAATACTCCAGCCTGGTATGGTCAACAACTGCAACAACAACAATAATAATAATACCAATAATAATAAGGTTAAAATGACGATGATAATATTAATTAATAATAATTTTTCTTCATATTGTTTTATTATTATTATCATCATTATTATGAATGAATCAAGCATGGTTGTTATTTTTGGAAGAGCTACGGGTCTGTCCACACCGTTCATCAGGCGAAGTTTGGTATTTCCTCAAATCGTAACAGAAACAGTGATAGCAATACAAAATCGGCTCTTATTGGGGCGTTTTCCAAAGCCTTTTAAATGCATAGCTGTTCTACGGCCTCTTTGAGCCTCTTTTTTGGCGGCCACACTAACGTGCTCCACTGAAGAGAACATTGTCAGGAATTTGTGATAATTACAGAGTGTGTTTTTCTTAAGCTTAACAGGTTTGTTTAATACAAGCCATGAAACTACACTTATGCGGTGTGTGCAGGTGAGTTATACTGTCAGGGGCACATAGCATAGGGGGCGAATCGTAACGATCAGTAGACTATTCACCTAAAATTTGTTAATTCATCAGTATGGAGGCTTGGGCGTGTTGGTAAGGAGTCATTATTTAAAACGTAGAGCTAAACAATGGAACGGAATAAAGGGTACAAACAATCGCTGAACTTTCAACTGAAGTTTTAATCGTCAAGGCGTTTATAGGCAACCTGTAATGCTGTAGTGTTTGCGTTATCTGGCAACTGGAGCAAAAAATGTGGCGTATGCCTGGGAAATAGCGGCTGCATTGTTGAAACGTGAGCTATTACTCTGGTGGCACCGCTTAGCCTTGCGTCTGAAGCACGAATTAATGGGTGTACCAGGAAGCCGTGATCGCATAACAAGCCAGTACGACGGCAGCTACGGCTCTGGCGGGCCAATCGGAACGTGAACAACTATCAACGGAGTGCGTTTTTACTGCGAACAAGTATCATGGTTTTCGCGTCATGCTCCAATATGTGTGCGTTGTTCTCGTATACGTAGCACACATCGAAGCCGTCCGCACGCAAAGTGTGGCTTATCGTTCACCCTTTGCGAATTTCAAACGATACAGGGTATAACCCAGGGTGGCCAGTTCCGCTTAGTATAAGCGGATTTGGGCTTCTTTTTTCACCGAGTCGCTGGTAGATTTTTCCAACCGCTTGTCGCGTTTTTTGGGCTTATTCGCGTTTTTCCTGCAAATATTGTTATTTTAATGCTCGTCGTGCTCACTGACAGCGTTTTTGCCGAGATGGCTGCGTCCATACTAAACGTTTTGGAGGCTGCAGGGAAAGCACAGCTTAGGCTTCTACCCAACATTCAGCTTTGGAACTTTATGAAATGATTCTCGCCGGAGAGCGTAATCAGCCAGGTAAAATCGCCCCTTCAGGATGTTCCCCCCCTCAAATTGTTCAAGGGAAATGTAGGTCTCCTGGACAGTCAGTAAAGATCGCTGTGCCTTCTTCCCTGGAAAAATGCGAACAAAAAAGACTGCGTTTCGTTCTGGGTAGAAGTGTTAGAGTTCACGAATGCAAGCGGTGAAAGCTGTTTCAAATAAATAGAAGAGTTCGCTCTGTCGTTGTTGGCCATGCCCCTCAACAATGCCGACGTCGAGCGCGTGTTCTCACACATGAAGGTTGTGAAGTCGCGCGACCGTAACATAATGAAGAATCCCATGTTGAGCGGCATCCTGCGCGTACGTTACGGCCTCAAGCTTCGAGGCGTCTGCTGCCGGGACTTTCAACTGACCGCAAAGATGTTGCAGCTTTTCAACTCGAAAAACATGTACGGTTCAGCAGAAGGGGCGGCTGAGGATTTTCCAGAGGAGTCGGACACGTGCGACGATGACTGTGTGTAGTTGAGGCGTTCATCATACACTGACATGATTAACATAATTAGTTGTGTTTTACTTCGCCTCCATATTTGAGCCAGTTCTATTTCTCATTTTATAATGAATAAACTATTTTCAAGAATCTGTACATTTATTGAACTTCCGCTTGTTTTGGGCTTGTTCACGAAGGTCACACCGCTTTTTTGGGGCTTGATTGGGGACGACTATTTACTGTTTGTTCGGCCGCATCTGGCCACCCTGGTATAACCGTAGTCTCCCACCAACGTTACTAAAACACTCAGTTGGGAAACTCCCACAGAGACAGCTTTGAAAAAGTGGCCCCAATCTGTCTCCGAGCACCGAGCTAATGACGAACACAACGCCACCATTTCACCCGCAACGGCCACTCGAGGAACTGCATGTGACTTCTAGTTTGGCTTTAAGAACAGATACAGCGGAAGAGGTTACAGGGGTGCCACCTCTGTCTCCCCGGCGGACGCGCCGCGTCGACCTATCGAAGTTAAAATGCACCTAGGTCGGGACACGCTACCTGAAAGGACCGCTGAGGCATGGTTGTATAAAAACAATATTAATTGTGCCGCAAAACCCTGCAAACTAAAGAGTTTAAAAACATAACGCGCCCCTCTTTTTGTACAAAAAACTCCAATAAATTTCATACAAAAAGAGTCTTTTCTGTTTGTTTTTACGCAAAAACAGGCTTTCAAAAAGCTCAAGGTGACCACAGTACAGGCAAACGATAAAGAGTGGCGCTGTTGTCGCATTTAGCTCGGTCTCGGTGGACGCCAGCGGCCCAGGTTTCGACGGCGAGTTTCCCAACTGGGTGTTTTAGTAACGTTGTCTCCCACGCTGCTGGCGCCGCGTGGCTGATGCCGGCTGGCTATACACGACCAAATGAAAGAAGCACACACAGCCAATGACTCCCCAATGAAATTCGCACTATCATCGCTCATGCTGTTGTCGTAAAATAAAATCTAATTCTTAGCAAAGAAAATAACGATGGGGCGCTGAGACACTCTTCCCTCAAGGGCGCTATGTTTTCTGCATCCATAATCTTTCTGGTCAGGGCATTGACACTTCTCCCAATGACAGTGCATTTCTTTTAAATTCCGCATTACACCCACCGTCACAACAATGAACGGCCAAATGTCCTAATACTACCCTGTTTACATTGTAACAATGTTTTCTTAACCAACCATTGAGGCATCCGCCCGTCTGGCCTACGTATTGTTTACCACAAAATAGCGGAATGGAATAAACTACTTTTTCTGTACAATGAAGAAACCAATTTTTATGTTTTTTTTTTTTTACTCCCAGAGGCCTCCCGGTAGAGTGATTGACACTTCCGCAGAGTTTAGACAACTTGTTCGGGGCAGAGAGGACCACAGTGACGTCTACCCGGCTCCCTATTTTCTATAAGCCATGGAAAACCCTATGTAAATACGGGGCCACAGCAACTTTGTTTCTTTTTCCTTTAGGAGCGTTTTCCACATTTGGACCGGCTTCTAATTTAATTTTCTTCAACAAAGTGCCTGCTTTTCTACCACCAAGCTCCTGATTCCATTAAGACAGGTGAGCTTTGACGTTCAAGCTTCCCGCCTTTGGTCAGTGGATTATTCGGAACACTTATTGGCGTCCGTCGCAGGCGCTTTGTGGAAGAAAATTAAATTAGAAGGCTGCCCCAAATATGGAAAACGCTCCTAAAGAAGAAAGAAACGAAGTTTCTGTGATCCCTTATTTACATAGTGTTTTCCATGGCTTAACGAAAATCGGAAAGCGGGCAGACGTCACTGTGGACTTCCCTGCCCCGAGCAAGCTGTCTAAGCCTTACAGAAATATCAGTCTACCGGGAGGCCTCTGGAGTGTACAAAGAAGCATCAATATTGGTTTGTTCATTGTACAGAAGAAGTTGTTTATCCCATTCCGCTACCCTGTGGTAAACAATATATAGGCCAGAGGGGCAGATGCCTCATTGATCGGTTAAGAGAACATTGTAACAATGTAAACAGGGTGGTATCAGGACACTCGGGCATCCATTGTGGTAACTGTGGGTGCGATGCGGAATTAAAAAAAGAAGGCACTGTCATTGGAAGAAGGGCCAATGACCTGGGCAGAGAGATTATGGAGGCAGAGACGATAGCGCGCTTGGGGGAAGAGTGTGTCAGAGCCCCATCGGTACTTTTTTCGGCTAAAGAAATAGATTTCTGAACAAAATGGTAAGGGCGCAAACGAGCTGGTGTACATTGCACATGGTTGAAAAAAACCCGAGACTGCGGGTAAACGACACAACACTACAAAGTCTCTAGAGACTTTGTAGTGTTGTGTCGTTTACCCGCAGTCTTGGGGTTTTTTCAACCAAATAGATTTCGTTTCACGACGACAGCATGCCCGATGACAGTGCGGGTTTCCGGAGTCATTGGCTGTGTGTGCTTCTTTTGTTGGGTCGTGAATATTGGCTGCGCCTTGACGATTAAAACTTCAGTTGTAAGTTCAGCGATTGTTTGTCTCGTTTCTCGCGTCCCGTCTGTTTAGCTGTAGGTTTCAAACTGTTAATTCACTATTAAATTAGTAAACATTGGCACATGGTTCCAAGTAGAAGCTTGCTGAGCGACATCAAAAACAACTAAATCAGCAGCTGTCAGAAAAACTGAGCGCGGTAGTGCGCTAAAGTTATCACTCCTGTAGCAGAAGTAATTCTACAGGTGCGATAAGGAGACCGCGCGTTTTTCCCTCTCTCTTCTATCATAGCCCCAGCCTTGTACCCGCTGCAAAGTGGTATCTTTAGTGCTCTACTACACGTCCCACGCGCCCAAGGTATTCCGAAATATTATTGATTTAGTGGTTCTCCGTGACGCTCAAAAAGGTTCTAATTCTTACGTCTATTTTCACTAATAAAAAGTTAACACATTTTACTTAATTAGCCCTCTGATCGTTACGATAAGCACCCTGTACTATGCCCCCTGGCCGTATAACTCACCTGCACAAACCGGTAAGGAGACATTGTCATGATGACGTCATGTGTCACGTGGCGTGACGTCACGATGTCAGGTCATGATGACTCCTGAAGTTGCAATGTCACGTGACATCATGATGTCACCCGACATCACAGTGTCACATGGCAGTATGGTGTCACGCGACGTCATGGTGTCACAAGGTGACATGATGTCACTTGTTGTCGAAGTGTCAACTGACATTGTGGTGTGGCGTGACATAATTTTGTCATATTACGTCATGATGTCACGTTACGTCAAGTGTCACGTAATATCAAGGTGTGATGTGACGTCACAAACAACCTATAACAACCTTTAAACAACCTATGTAAGCGTCACGTGACGTGACACTATGCCGTCATCGAGGCTACATGCCATGCACATGTTATAAGGATCCCTAAATGCTATGCATTAGAAATATCTTTAAGGGCTCACAAACAACTTCCGGCATACTGTGAAATAGAGTAGCCCGCCTTTATATTCAATCATCGACATTAAACAACCTTAATTTAATTCTGACAGTGCAAAAATAATTATGCTCAAAGATATGGCAAATTTTACAACAAAAAAAAAAACTCACAAAGCAAAAACATTATATTAAGACTGAAGTGTAATATTCGTAGCCGATAAAGCGATTATTTCACCTCTTCCGGTTTTAAAAATGAAACCGAAACAGACGTAGAGTGCACAGGGCAGGTGGCGCTAGTTACCGCCCAAAATCTACACGCCGATTGCTTCCTTTCAGAGCCCTATATATTGTAAGTTTAGCCATTCACTGGGAAGTATGGGAGTCAAAATTCAAATGAGAAGACGCCATTGGCCGAAAGCGTGCTGGGCGTGTTCCAGGGCGTCTTCACAAGTGTAAATGTGGCCATCCAGAGGTGGTCGTGAGAAGCGAAGTTAATAAGTGCGTCGGAGTATCTCTCGGTGACTGGAAAGATGGCGCGCGTGATGTTTCAATCACGTTCGTCCAAAGTCATGGTGGAAGAGCGCGACTAGCGGAACGACCGACATAATCCATACGCCAGGCGCCGAGGGCCGGGAATCTGCCACCCGAGTGGTCATACCCTGTTTGAGCAAAACAGAGTTAGAGCGGCACATTCGCTTCTTACATCTCTCTGCAGGAGCATTATCGAAATATCATGTGCAGCCTATTTTCCAGCATTGAAGGGTTACTGCATTTCACTCCTACGGGCTTATTAGAACCACGTATCTACAATTAAAACTCTTTTTCGCTACCAGCGCTAGAGGAATCTTTTCGGCTTCTGGTTGGCCATGAGAGCATGTCAAGCCCTTTTTCTGCTTCTGGTGCACACCCTGACTCTGCCCGCTCCTCGCATGGACCAAACTCTCTCTATAAACTGCTTTGCTTCCTTTCATGGCCTTCCATAGGGGGTTGCCCCTGGTGGTCGCGGAGGCCGTTGACGATACGACGTTCGCGTTAATTTCTACTCTAAACAACTTTCTTTATGCGTGTTCCTTAGTCAACGACAGTACGTTTCCAGCGGACAGCCACGGTAGCGTCGACGGCCGGTAAGTAGAAGTATTTTCTTTGTTCACTGCGGAGTCTTCTATGTTGAAGTGGGCTTGCTAAGATAAGCTTGAATCTGTAGCCCCTTCCCCTGGCAAATAGCGAGAACGAAAGTCGTCGTGGTCATCGAGCGCGGTTCATATTTAATAGCGAGTTTTAGTAGACCGTGTTTCCCGCTCCGCTAAGCCCCTCCACTACCCGGAACTCTACAGCCAAGGCCATCGGCGCGCAGGCGCAGTGGCGGTTTCTTCGTAGCGGAGGGCTACCGGAGGGGGAAATACGGTTTACTAAAACTCCCTATTGCCTTAGCGTGTAAGGCAACCGACCGACATAACCTTGGATCGCGCTTCCCCGCTTCGTAATTACGGCCACCGGACGGGCGTCTTGCACGTACCGAAGTCGACCTTTCAGAGCGTTGCAGAGGCTGGGCGGCAGCGTGCTGAAGACACGCATTTTATCATTCGCCGTTATTCGACGAAGACGTTTTCTAAAACTTTATGTAAACGGTCGTAGTTGCCTTTGAAATTGCGGGGAAATGTTTACGAAAGCGCAACACCGTAGGAAAAATGCGCAACTCGTCGAACGCAAGTCTCGCCGGTCTCGTGGAGTGATCAAAGCTTTCTTGGTAAGCCGACGTGTTGCGTCTTTGTGCCTTCGCATGCTTCGATACCTATCAAGAATCGACGCTGTGGCAAAGTTTTGAAGGTGCGTCGCATGCAGTTGTTTTTGCGTCAATTATCACCCACCGAGTTCTTGATCGTCCAGCTGTTCTGGCGAATTGCGATCAATAAAAGAAAACAAAAATCAGTAGTTGCTATTATGCACTATTAACCATGGCTATGTTACGAATCTACTCGAGTGGGTCCATTGGCAGCAAAAATAGAGCAACGTTCTGTAGCAAGGTAGGTTTGCGAACGCAAAGTGTAAAACGGCGAGAATAATTTTTTTTTAAACGCGGACCATATGCTCGTGCACTATCTGTTGACCAATCACAATTAAGTAGGACGGCTCAATTGTGGTGGAAAGTGCAATAAACTAGGTTGATAATGAGCCAGAGCAGTGACCATTGATTAGGGGTGTTGCGGGGTATTCAGTAATTCGTCTAACGACGAAAGAAGTCGGACAATCGTCAAGTATCACATATTGCACTTGAAATAACCTGTCACTGTTGCGCAACCTTTAATATTTATTTCGTATATCCCCCCCAAAAAACCTCCTTTTAACACTTACACTCCGATTTCTCACCCTACGATGGACTATGGCCCGAAAACTGGCGGGTGGAGCACTGCCTCAGAAAAAGTTGCATCCGCACTGCGACACACTGTGGGAGTGAAATTCCGATACGCAGAGTGCGACGAGCACTAATTTAACGCATAGGCTTTTCTGTTATGATAGCTCGCTATTTTATATGGGTAAAACAGAGGTGCATCGTATTTAGTCTTAAAAACGTTGTCACCATATTTGGGAAAATGTCAACTCTTTGGAGAAGTTGAACGGCGCGCAGGCAACACTGACATAACGTCGTTTGGCCTTAGCCATAGTAATCCAACCCAATCCAATCCAATCCAATTCAATCCAATCAAACTTAACTTGACCATTGTCTACGTTAAACGTACCCGGACCCGCATCTCCCTTCGCACGCTGTCCGAACACTCTATCCGACTCATCTTTAATTCTTAATAGCAACTGAGTCTTATCCCGAGTTCTCTCGCCCCATCGCTTCCAGACGGTATTTAATCCGTTCAGTAGTCTTCAGCCGTAGCAAGCAAACCGAGCCGCCGCGAGTGCTCGATAAGGAGAGGAAAACTTGTCTTCACGTGGCGCGCCTTGGCGCAGTGATACTTACAATGGAGCAAATATACAACATGTTTTCTAACCGGCTCGTGACTGGACGTGGCGGCCCGTAGCATTGGGCTTTAGCTCACCATAGGATGAGACGGAGTATAGCAAATCTATTACACCCCCCCCCCCCCCCCAAATGGAAGAAAGATCGCGAAAACAACATCACATCGACACGTTTTAACAGTAGAGCCCGGATCGTTGGAAGTGTTTCGTAGAAGGGGGGGAGGGTTCGCAGAAACAGATTCTCAATCTACTGAACTGATTGCCATAAACGCCTGGTAAACAAAAAACGCGAAGCCGCCACTGTACCCACTCCCTCTCTTCCGTCGCCACTGGTTCATGCTCGTTTCTGAACCGCGAGTGCCGCAAGTTACAAATACATTCGTCAGAGTAAGTTAGAACGCTGCTCCAGGGGTGCATACGTGTACACGCGTGTTGCGCTCTCAAAGCACATTCACACGGCGTTGATTCTCGATCGGTATAGAAACGTTTGAACTTGAAAGCATAGAGAAGCAGCACTTCGGTGTGCAAAAGAAGCGTTGATCAAACCTCGAGATCGGCGAGACTGGCGTTCGACGAGTTGTAAATTTTCCCTTTCGTAAACGATTTTCACATGTTTTCTAAGGCAACTACATCCGTTTACACGAGACTACAAAAAAAAGAAAATACTTTTCGGCGAATAACGGCGAACCAGCAGAAACCTTCCTTGTCTTCAGCATGCTGCCGCACATCCTCTGCAACGCTCCAAAGGGTCGACTTCGGTACACGCAAGATAAACGACCGGTGGCTGCACTCGCGCAGCGACCAAGCGGGGAGGTGCGAACCGGCAAATTTTCATTAAGATTAGTGCGTAGCCCCAAGTATGGGCGACGTTTTACACATCTTGGTTGCAAAACAGCTTGTAACAGCACCGCACCGCTCTGATATTCTCAGAACCTTCTATCGTGAAGTGCCACTGGCGCAATCGCTAAAGTGGCTGCCAACAACATCACCAACACGAATATCGAAACTGAAATGCTGCGAGTGACTACATATCAAACTCCTCCGAAAAAACGCAGAGCAGAGAACCTCTCTTCGGCTTGCTTGATGCACTCCGCCACTTTCCCACGGACTGGTTGGAGCCGCTCGGCAAGCGCGTGCTATATGCCAAGGGAAGGGGCTACTAGTATTAGATGGCAAGGTATTTCGTACCTACGTATGGACAACGCAATGCTTAAGTGACCGCCGTGAATTCCTCCTGTCTTTAAGCATAAAATTCCGGTTCCGCGCCCCAAAAAACCTCGAAGTGGTTTAAAAAAAAAAAAAGAAAAATGAACCGCATTCGTGGGCCTACACAGTGGAGGGCTATGTTATTGCAGCAAAAAATCGTATTTAACCAAGTAAAAAAAAAATAAATTATGGTAACGTTTTACGAAGCCATTCGTATTGATTTTTGTGACGGACAAAAATCGTACGGTTTGGCTGCAGAGCGGCAGGGTTCCGTGTTTTCGGATATATCCGAAAAACACTCTCCTATTGATATTTTGTCATGAAAACTGTATTTTTAGATCATGATAACGATTCAAAAATTGAAAAAAAAGGCCGTCGAAGAACAAGGTTAATGGTACTAAAAAAAGACAGCTTTTTATTATTGATAAACGGGGGATTTTTTTTTTCTTTTATTCGATATAGTAAAACCCGAGACGGAAGCAAAAGCCGAAAACAAACACAACTTGACGTTTTGTTTGTCCCTTTTGCCTGTCTTGGGTTTCAGGACGTCGAGTGTGCGGAGTAACCGAGAGAGAGGAGGAGAGAAGAGCGCGTGAGGACGTCAGAATACTGAGATCTTGTTGGAATGATTAGTGGGTAGACCTAAAGACAGGTGTCTTTGTCACCGCTGCATGTGTCGAACACATTCTGATGCGATAGCAAAGTGCCGGATGCCGGCGTTCCGCATTCTTACTCGTTCGAGTGTAGTGCAGACAAAGGCAGCTAGCTTTAGGTCTACCCACTAATCACTCCAACCAGAGCTCGGCGTTCTGAATTTCCCGCGCGCTCTCGTTTCCCCCTCTCCTTAAGTTTCTCGGCGTAGAGGAATCAGCTCACCTGCCTAGTACTGTTATCTTCAATTCTCTATTATCTTGTCAAGGTTTGTTCAGGACTACGAGACTATGTATTTCAGGGCCACGACAAAAGCCACCAGCCACATTTACATAAATGCGACTTGAGTGCATCGATTCCATTTGGTGAAGTTAGCCGGTGCGCCAACATTCACGTTAATGCGCATGAAGTATTACGTGACGATGGCATCATGCCATGTCACATCTCATAATGAATTCAGCTAGTAGATCTGGACTGATTTGTAAAATCTGCAAGGGAGGAGAAAACCTGCTCCTTTCGCCTCGCTCTGGATCTACCAGCTGCAGATGCCAGCGCTGATTTGGAGCGGCCCAACGCCCAACCGACGTGAACGGAAACGGAAGAACGCTCTTCCCGTGAGCCTCTAGCAGTATCCCTCCCGTCTACCGTGCACGACTCCTACGTTTCTCCCTTCCGCAAACGACAGCATGGCTGATCCCGCGCAGCTGTCAGATCCGGCCGTGCGCCAACTGCTGCTGTCCCTCCTCGGAGCACGTGAGGCAGCTGGATGCGGCAATGGTGAGTTGGCAGAGGTCCGTGCTCCGAGGTCGGCGGATGACTTTCGGGCGAAACACGAAGTGCTTTCTGCGCGCGAGCGCGCGTTTTGCGACCACTAAACGACATGCTCATGCTCACATTATTATGCCCGAGTTCACCTTAGGATGTACTGCAGCAGACGCTCTACTTCGTGTCACCTTAGCGCGGACTAACCGTAGAGGCCGCGCTAGCGCGAGGCGGTAGCCTTGAGCGATGCCCTCTCTGCACGAACGAACGCTTCATGAGCTCGCGCTTTTAGCACGAGTGGCCAACAATAGAGCATGCTTAATTTTGCAACTTGTTCGCCTGCAGGATGGTACTGTGCGTGGCTCTGCTGCTTGAGCAAGGAGCTCGCACGTATAGAGGCTTTGCAGCAGCTGTGCATGGGCGCCGCCATAACTGACCTTCACTTTTTTTTCCCCCTTATTACGTTTACTTCACTTCAATATTACCATAGCAGGCCAGGCTATTGACATCTTAGACTTTATTCCGTCTTGCTCCCCAGCATTGGCCTTTGTGGAGGCTCGTCCACACCAATTTCAGTGGCTCGGTATCTCGGTAAAACAAGAGAAGGTCAGCAATGGCGGCTGTATTCTGGCGCGTGTGTAAAGCGTCTATACAGAATGACCGCGGATGTTCCTGTCGTAAAATGGTCCGCGTAAATAAGCGAAATGAACGGAAAGCAGTGAAAGTTTAGAGCGTGTCTTTGGGCTCAAAAAGCAGACCATACTATACATTGGGTTCAGCAACGATTCCTGCACTTCGTGTTCTTAAGGACACCACTTTTTAGTTATTCCTATTTTACGTTTCTATACTTAAAATAAGCATTTCAAATAGCCTACCAAAATTGGGATTACAAACTCGAAAGACCTGGAAGCTTAGCCAAGCATGTAATTGGAAGGGTTGCGCCCTCTAGAAGTAGCCGTATAAACCACTTTCTTTACCCCGTTATTACATTCTATTTCCATAATGTACATTTATGAAATTGGCACCATAGTAAATGCATCACTTCAAGACACCTTGGAAGACTTCACTGCTCATTAGATCATGCATGAGCCTTTGCTACAATAACATCCTAAGGCCTGTCGCATAGATGTATACATTCCTACATGCACAGCTACAGTAACTCGTGGTCCAGAGTGAGTTGGTCAACGGAAACAAAACCATTCAGCATTATCGGTCTGCGAATATCAATACATAATTTGGCGTGATCAATCTCCATTCTGCATGCAGTCGATAATTCAGGGAAATGCTCTGGGTGTTCATTTCTGGTACTCGCTATTATGGTCCCTGCTCCGGTTACTCAGTGGTAAAATCTTTGATAAAATTTATAAGCCGATGCATCTCCCTCACTCAGATGCTGCCACATCTGCTGCACTCAATGAAAATACCATGACAAACCTTGGCGATCTTCTGAGCCAGGCTGGTGTTGCTCGTGACAAGCAGTGCTTGCTCAAAATATTCGGAAATTTGTTCTTGAGAGCCTGTGTCAAAATGGTGATTTGACAATGATGTGCATAACCTTACAGGCCAAATGCCTTCTCCCGTGAAGCCCAGGTAGCTCCAAAGAAAACAAAGAATGCTGGCTGTAAGTGATGTCATTCTACTTCTTTCTTTCCCCGCTTGACTAGAGAAAGGGGGCAGAACATTGGGCAGATTGATTCTTCGGGGACATGTTTGCATAAAAAGCTATGTCCAGATTTTAATTCAGAAATCTACTTTTCCCTGAGAAAGCCAGATCTCACTATTATGTCCTCATTTGAACTTTTTATTCAGGGCTTGCATATTGCATGAATGAGGAATGTGAAGGGGTGGCAATATGAGCTGGCACAGAAGAGTTCAGGCAGGAGCAATAAAAATGCCATGTGGATATCTTGAGCTGCGTTAAGCTTGTGGCATTTGGCTGCCGGCTCCTGTTGACACGGCGTATGTACATATTGACAGATACAGATAAGAAAACGGCACCAAGCGTTCCATATTCGAGCCCCATCATTGCGTGTGGAAGCAGTGCTTAAAAGTGTTTCGCTTCGTAGAAAACTAACATCAATGAGTATTGCAGCAAGTTACTCGATGTCCCTCTTTTAGATGCCGAGTGGACACCAGGCGAAACTAAGCTTCAGCTTGATTATTACGAACGCTGCTTTCCCCAAACTGGACCACTCAAAAAAATCGAAAAACAAGAAATGTGTATTTATCAGAATCTCTGAAAACCTGCGGACCATACTGAAGTCACAAAAAACGCCAGACCAGTGCAATACGAGGCTGAAGACGATACAAAATCGGAAGCGACAAGCGGTCAGCTGTAGCGGCCGTTCTGGTGTAGGACTTGTCGACGTTCCTTACGAAGAAGAACTGGATAGAATCAGCATGATGGACGACAGCATCGCGCCCGAGGTCATCAGGGACGTGCATGGGGCAATACACAAGAAGGCTATGCCAGGCAGTCAAGCAAGGGCGGCCGCAGAAGCAGCTGCTGCAGCAGAAGCAATATCAACACCAACCGACAGTGCCATAGCCAGCACGTCTTCCACTTGCTCAGAGGGGTCGTCTCAACCAGCCAGCAGTCAGGCACGTCTCATCGTTCAGGAAGGGTGAATTCTGCACGCACGGAGCATATGAAGGAGTTCTTCACTGAGATGGCAAAGATTAAGGAAGCAAGAGCGGTACAAAAAGCACGACAGGACGAGTTGAAGGAAGAAAGGCATGCAGCCAAACGGAAGCTAATAGAAGAGATGCGGCTGGAACGACAAGATATACACAGAGAGAAAATGCTGCTTCTCGCCATGCTTGTGACCCAGCCTAAGACGAAACAGGATTAAAATAACTTTTTTTACAATAGCTGTATTCTTGACTGAGTGCAATAAATTCATAATATGCAAGTGGGCATTCCTTCAAGTCTGAAGTGGATACTTCAAAAGATGGTTAGGTAAACTTACCTTAAAAAAGTATTTGAGCATACAAATTCTGTGATCATGGCAAGTACAGCTTAAATACTGAGAATAAAACACAACGAAAAGAGTGCATTTGCAAACACAAATACAGGAATATATTTACTGGAAGCAGAAATGTTTATATTAGAATACATAGTGAATCACTCTTCGCATTGTCATGGTACAGTGAACCGGTGCTCTACTTTAAGGTTGGACATGGATATGCAAGCTTTACCCTGTCTATCTACAGTCTTTATCAAAAGCCCAGATCCGATGGCTCGATGGTCGGCGCAGGGTTGCTCTCGTACTATAGTGCTGCTAACGTTGGGGGGGGGGGGGGGGGGGGGGGGGTTCATGCTGCGAATCTCTTCACCCTCCCTCAACGATGGCAGTACCACAATATAGAGCAAGCTCTCGGTCATGGGCTCTGGCTTTTGACGAAGTCTGTACATTTGTCTTCAATATGGGGGTGAACACATAAGCGTTGTTTGAACGCCATTACCTCCCATCAAAGCGGTGCCAACAGAAATAAAGACCACCGCATGTTTCTTTTTTCTCTGCATGCGCATTCTCTCATCATTATTCCTGTTGGTGCTGCTTTGAAACGTGGTAGTGGCGACCGAATGGTGCGACATGTTCACCCTCGTAGTGAAGATGGCTGTACATGGGACAGGGAGGGCAATGTATACGCCTGTGAAGTACACGCCACCAGCAGAATCTGTCCTTAAAATACTATCGCAATTATGCCCAACTCTACTTCAAAAAAAGCTTGTTGGGGTTGTCGAAACTCCACTACCCGTTATCGAGGCCACTGCCTGTCCACGAAATGGGGCACTGCCAACGCAAAAATCTATAAAAAAATGAATTGGAAGGAATGTCATGCCACACTGATGGGGATGGGAAAAAATTAGCCTTTTACAACTCCCTGTAACGCCGAATTAGAGCGCAGCTTTTGATGGGCAGGGGGGAAGGGTACTGAGGGTAAAGTATACCCCTCCTCCCTCCTCCTGACCTCCACACCCTGTCTGCTACTCCTCCCTCCAAGCAGCATCGCCGTCGCCTCACGAGGGTCACGTGACCTCACGCGTATCACGTGACGTCACCGGGGTCACGTAACCTCTGTGAGGTCACGTGGCGATGATGATGACGTCATCAGTGCCGTCACCAGTGACGTCACGTGTAACGTTATTGTCATTGTCACTGATGATGGAATCGTCATCGTCACTGATAACGTCAGCGGCCTCTTCATCGTCAATGATGACGTCACCATTGACGTCATCAGTGACGTCATCAATGATGACGTCACGAGTGACGTTACTCGCAAGGACGAAATATATTCTTGTTGTGACGTCACGGAAATGGTGCAGTGACCATTTAGTAAGCCGCGACCGCAGAGACACATGCTCGTTTTCAGGGCTAGTATATCCAATAAAAAGTTCCTGTAAGCTCCCTACTGCTGAGGTGCGATGATCACCAGCACTACCTGTTTGTCCTCTGTTTATGGGGTGTTGTTTCATCCGTATGTAGGGACCAAATGTTGGTCCTACACATTTATTTACACTTTACAATATCTAACGCTATGAGGGATATCTTCGGAGGCGTCGCTTCGGTACCCACCGAGATCGTCGGCTGTGCTGCACCTCTCTCTAGTGTCGCGCGCTCCCCGACACTTGCGCTCCTCTTCTTCTCTTCTTGGCGCTCGGCACCCTACAATACTCTCCCTCCCCTCTCTCTCTCCCTCTCTCCTGCTTTCCTAGGATGACCGTACGATGGTGGTAAACACAACGTCACTTGCCGAGTTGGAGCTCGGAGAGAATCGCCTGTGTTTGTTTGGTTGCGGTGAATAATGGTCGTCGTGTGTGACGGAGAGTTTGATAGTCTAGAATCAAACTGACCGGAGTCTCTGCGATTGTTTTCGGAATAAGCAGAGCTGGGGTCTGTTGGATTCATGAGGTGCTTGCCTGCATTTGGGGTGTTCTGTGTGGGTCTCATCAGGTCGAGGGGATCGGTGTGAGGTGAGGCAGTGGAGATCAGTGGTTGGTCGAGCGGGAATGGTGGAAGCATGAATGGCATGGTTTGGATTATCAAGCGGTTCCTGATGAGCGGGTTTAAGGCGGTCAATGGAAACGGTTTCTAGGCGTCCATTGTTGTCGATTGTAAAAGTCTTGGCTTCTCTTGTAAGTACCTTATGCGGCCCGGTGTATGGTTGTTGAAGCGATCTTTTAGAGCCGGCCCTGCGTAGAAATACGTGGCTGCAGGTGTCAAGGTCGTTAGATACGTATACTGGAGCTCGTGCTTGCTTACGGGGTAATGTGGGTCGGAGATTTCGCATTATCGTTCGCAGCTGATTGGCATATGCCATAGGATCAGGAGCTGGCTCTTCCATAAGAGATGTGAAAAATTCTCCGGGTAAACGAAGGGTAGAGCCAAATACATACTCGGCTGGACTGCAGCCGAGGTCTCACTTCAAGCGCTGCCGGAAGTCCAAGGAAGATTATCGGCAAGCTTGTGTTCCAGCTATTTGGGTTGGATTGTGCCATCAGCGCCACTTTCAATGAGCGATGAAAACTTTCGACGAGACCATTTGCGGAAGGGTGGTAGGCGGTCGTTCGTATTCGTTTTGTTCCCAAGAGTGATAGAAGTTGTCGGAAGAGCGCGGATTCATATTGACGTCTCCGGTCCGTTGTGAGAGTAGATGGGATGCCGAATCGGGACACCCATCCTTGAACGAAAGTGCGTGCTACGGTGTCTGCTTGAATATCTTGAATGGGAAATGCCTCTGGCCAGCGGGTGAACCGATCCACGCATGTAAGAAGATATCGATTACCCTCCGATGGTGGCAGGGGTCCCACGATATCGATGGGGATGTGGTCGAAGCGCCTCTACGTGGTTGGAAATGCCTGTAGCGGCGCATAAGTGTGACGTTGGACCTTCAATTTTCGGCAGTGAAGGCAGGTTCGAGTCCGGCTTCGAACATCTTTATTGATTCCGGGCCAGAGGAAGCGTTCAATCATTAGATGGTGAGTGGCACGAATACCGGGATGACATAAACCGTGTACGGAGTCAAAAACTTGTCTTCGAAAGTTAGCAGGTATGAATGGTCTTGGTGTACCGGTCGAGACGTCGCAGACTACTCCTGTGGTGGATGAAGATAAAGTAATCTCCTCGAAGGCAAGCCGACCAGGAAATTAACGTAAATGTTTAAGCTCTTGGTCCTGTTGCTGCGCAACGCTTATTGCATCATAGTCGACAGCAGGAGGGAAAGCCAGTCCGCAGGAAATTGGAGTGCTCCTCGACAAAGCGTCAGCAACAGGGTTGTTGATGCCTTTGACATGGCGGATGTCGGTCGCATATTCGGCAATATAAACCAAGTGCCGTGTCTCGCGAGGTGAGTGTGCGTCTGTGTCATTTTGCAGAGCATACGTGAGGGGCTTGTGGTCTCTCAGAACGAAGAACTCTGTTCCTTGGAGAAAATTTTAAAAATGGCGGATTGCAGTGTATATTGCTAAGAGCTCGCGTCTGAAAGTGCTGTAACGTTGTTCCGCCGATGTCAGTTGTCTTGAAAAGAATGAAATTGGCTTCCACACAGCGCCGATTAGTTGTTGTAAGACAGCTCCTGCGGCGACGTCGGAGGCGTCCACCATGATATTAGTTGGAGTGTTGTGCTGGGGATGTGACAGAAGCGTCGCATTTGCTAGTTCCAGCTTCGCTCGGCTAAAAGCTTGTTCTACGATCGGTGTCCACTGCACAGGAGACGAGGGTGTCTCGGTTCCTTTCAGCAGAGAAGTGAGGCGCAACAGAATCGCAGCGCTCTGGGGAACAAATCGCCGATAAAAGTTCACCAGTCCAAGGAACTCGCGAAGGTGGCGGATGGTTGTGAGTGTTGGGAAATTGGTGATCGCCGGCACTTCTTTTGGAAAGGGCCGTATGCTGTGTTGATCTACTTCGTGGCCTAAAAATTCTAGATGTGATGCTCCCCCGAGTTTGCATTTTCCTTTGTTGATGTTAACACCACAATCGGCGAGGCGCTGGAAAGTAGTCGCAGATGTGGGATGTCTTCAGTCTCGTTTCGACTGAAGATTAGGAGATAATCGACATATGCAAAGCAGAAAGGCAATCCTCTGAGGACGGTGTCGATGAACCTTTGGGAGGTTTGGGCTGCATTTCTGAGTCCGAAGGGCATTCGAAGGTACTCAAACAGCCCAAACGGTAAACGATACTCAAACAGCCCAAATAAATATGTAGGGACCAAATGTAGGTCCTACACATTTATTTACACTATTTACACTTTACAATATTTAACGCTATGAGGGATATCTTCGGAGGCGTTGCTTCGGTACCCACCGAGATCGTCGGCCGTGCTGCACCTCTCTCGAGTGTCGCGCGCTCTCCGACCTTGCGCTCATCTTCTTCTCTTCGTGGCGCTCGGCGCCCTACACGTATATTACTATGCTTAGGGTTAACTGCGCTCTTTCTCACGAGACTTGCACAAAGTACTTTTGGCCGAAACGCAAAGAACTGTGTCGTGCATTGCGATATTCGCTAACGTATGAAGATGTCATTTGCAGCGCCACTTCGACTGCTGCAACCGATGAAGGTCGCTCTTCAATTTACACGCCGTGGTTAGATATAGTTGGACCTTTCAACACATCTTATGGATGGATGGATGGATGGATGGATGGATGATGGTAATGGCTATACCCTTTGTAACGGGCGGCAGCTTGCGCCACCTTGCCTAACTCATATTTGATATATTGATATATTCGATATATGATATATTTGTAGCTCAGGTCTACACAAATATCATATTTTCCATCGACTTCCTCACAAAATTTGTTAGGTAGTGCACACTGCACAGTCTTTTTTAGGAGATACAGCTAGAATAATTAAATCATGGTACAAACATCTTCGAAGTCTCTTGACTGGTGCTCCAGATCCTAGGGGAACTTGATGAGGCGCGGTCCGATGCTCAGGATGAAGCCCAGAACTCGTTCCATCATGTCGTGAAGCAAGCTCTCACCCAGGTTGAAACGTCCGGCAACGTCTCTGATGCATGCTTTGTTAGCCGCGTACCTGAGTTGTGTACATAGAATGAAAACAAAAATCAATGGGAATGAACACGGAGAAGCACAGTAAAGCACTCGCCAGAGAAATGACAGGAGATGCTCCTCTGCGCTCTTCGCTGGCGATCATCCGTGAACGGCAGCGAACACGGAGAAGCACAGTAAAGCACTCGCCAGAGAAATGACAGGAGATGCTCCTCTGCGCTCTTCGCTGGCGATCATCCGTGAACGGCAGCGAACACGGAGAAGCACAGTAAAGCACTCGCCAGAGAAATGACAGGAGATGCTCCTCTGCGCTCTTCGCTGGCGATCATCCGTGAATCGGAGACGCCGCAAACTCGTCGATCAGCTTGTAGGCTGTTCGCCTCGAGATGCGAAAGTTCCGACGGAACTGAAAGTAAAGGCTTTCTTTGTTTAAGCACGCTAAACCGAACACATATAAGACAAATTCCGAGACGTATCGCTTACCTCCTCGTCCCAGTAGACGTGAACCGTTCGCTCGATGTAATGCTCGACCTTGGGTCTCTCGTTACGAGGTCCGAAGAGCTGTGTGAACTTTCGTTCGTAAAGTAGCCGCGAACGCGATTCGCCGGAGCTGCTGCCCGAGCTCGAACTTGAACTGCTGCCTGAGCTCGAACTTGAACTGTTTGAGCTCTCTGAAGCGTCGCTTTCACACAACAGGAGCACCGACGCACGCAAGTTCGGTCCCGCCATTGACGCCATTTCGCACAACAGCGCGATCCCAGGGCCTGCCGCGCAGGCGCAGCGCCGAGAAAGGAAGTGACGCAGCGCGCTGCAACCAGAATTGTGCTCGGTACTTGAAAAATGTAATGGATTACATTTAGAAATTACCAAGCCTCAAATGTAATGGATTACCGTTACAAGTTACTTTCGCTGTAAAGTAACGGATTACTTTACTCGTTACGTTACAAATTACTTTCACGTTACTTTTTCCGTACACTTATCCAGGAAACAACAGAAACAATTTTTATATTTTTCAGAAATGTTCCGCAACACTACTTTTCATTTTTCTTACGCCCGTTTTATGGTAGTCTTTGTAAAAATAAAATATTGTACTAAAGAGAAAGAGTGTAAGTGCACTCCGTTCAACTGTAAGCTGACAAGACACCGAAATCTGCAACCACACCCGCCATCCCGCTAGCTTACGGCCTCCGGAAATGATCCCTGGAATTGTGCAGACAAAGCTAGCGGTGCGCATGCTCACTAGCAGCGTCTACCTCTGCTACGAGATTCGGTGCTGTAGAAGCGATCTACGAGAGCCCCCTTTTGACTCGGGTGTTTCACCTGTTATTCACAAAAAAAGAAAAACTTGGTTCTAACGTTACAATGCTCTTAGCCAATGCAGAATGCAGGCGCCCCAGCTTACCTTGATGTGTTTGCGTAGATTAGAGTTTGTTGTTCTTGCAGAGGACAATGTGTGTGTTTTTTGGCAACCAAAGGATGCACTGAAGCTCTAGGTTTCCGTTCTCATGATTGCTTTGAATTTCGAACACCCCATTAAGAGATGGCCATGGAGACGACGGACACTTCATGACCTAAAACTCGACCAGTCATAGAAGAAGTGGCGGTTATGGTTTATTGATAGTTCATCGGTTCTCACATTCATACCAATATTTGTGGAGGCCAGGGGAGCGGAGGGCATACAGGGCAAGAGAAGAGGTGGCCATCGCTTTCACAAAACAATAGAGGATCACACTACTTTTATGCGTTTTCTCTCTCTTTGTCAGCACTCCTTAGATGGCCTAAGCCCCCCCCCCCCCCCCTTTTATGTTGACAATGGACTGTAAAGTAAGGAGTCGACTCTACCACCATGCCCAGACAATTAAACGAAAAGAAGTATCGTCCGTACCCTCGAAGACGATGATCTTAGCCTCACGCCGGGCGCTTTTCAGCCGTGCCTCAAGAGCGTGCTAGAATAAGGTAGCGCACATCAAAGACAAAAAGAATTCGACCCCATCGCGCGAATTTACATCGTCTGTTACGCAAGTTGTGAACACGCGTGTCGACGGGCTACGGACCATCGTTTGGTGTCTTTGCAGGTGGCAGGAGACGTCGAAGGAGTTGAAAAGGGTGAAACGGTGTAAAAGACAAAAAAAAATAAAATCAACACCAAGAGCTTTCTCCAGCCCGAGAGAAGAAGAAAAACACGATGGAAGGTGACGGAGAGCCTACTCAGCGTTGTTTTACTTTATCTTTGTCTTTCGTATATTTATACATGCCTTGCCCGTTTTTCCAGTGGTTCTGGTGACTGGTCATACAAAAAAAATCCTTGTTTTCTTTTCGGCTATTCTCCCCTTGTTTATGCTTTCTATTTGTTGAACTTGCTCTCTTTATGCTGCTGAGTGTTCTGGTCGTTTTGCTTTAGCTACTGTATTATGCTCATATTTGTAAAACGTAACAAGTAATAAAGTAATTCGTTACCAATATTTTGCAACGAAGTTACATTACAAATTACTTTCGAAAAAAGTAACGTGGCAATCACAAAATTACTTGCAAAAGTAACGGATTACAAGTAATATGTTTCTTGTAACGGATTACTTCCGAAGTCTGGCTGCAACCGAGCACCAGTCGATTTCCGGAGCGCTCTTTGATGTGCTCCACGGTGCTCGCGCTGCCACATATCTGCGAGCTGAAGATGGCCAACTTGATCCTAATCCGCGAGGTGAAGATGCGCGCCCCAAAAGAAGCGGGTTTTTAGTGCGCCAGATCCACCAGCTGATTTCACCATCAGTTAAAGGGCCCATGAAACGAATTTTGGGTTGGGATGAATGATTTTAAATTGGTACTTTACTAATCGCATATCGTTTAGTTGACCAAAAGAAAGAGGCTAGAAAGTTAAAAGCCACCTTTTCGGTACGAACATTTGAAAATATAGCGAACTATTTTGTACCTTCTTGCCTTCAAAAGCTCTCCGCCTTTTCACTACGATACATCCGCGGTTCCAAAAGCGCGTGACCGGCTCCAAACTGACGTCAGCAGAGCCCAGCTCACGCATTGGACACGATAACTGCGTCACTCGGACGTATGCGCTTGTCAACAACCAATCCGTCGACGAATATTTGAATTCGCGTTCGTGGCCAATGAGTGCCCAGAATAAACTTATCGTCACTGGGGAATGACAAGTTCTATGGTGTGCATAAAGAGCACGGTGGAAGCTAGGAGTCATCGCACCGGTGCCGAAGGAATGTCACGACCACGTGATTTCACAATTCGCATTTGAGTTGAGGAGAAAAGCTAAGGAGGAAGAAGTAGGAACATCGTTTCATGACCCCTTTAAAGCTGCGTTTAGAGCACGAGCCGCAGCATTTGATCACATTCTCTGGCCGGTGTTTCGCACGAGCATGCCTTTTCGATAAGCGTAAAAAATCTAATCGCTGTCTTCAATGCTCTACAAGAAGTTAGAGGATGCAAGAAAGCACTTTGGTCTCTGGGCCGCGCCATTTTGGAAGAAAAGCAACGTGACTGCACACGCCCTGGCGAGCAAGATTGTTTCCAACTGGTTTCAAGATACCATTACCACTCCGACCACAGCCGCACCACAAGGCTTAGGGGTGCCAGTGCAAGCAGGAGCAGCACTGATGTAGGAACTGCTCCTTCTGCGATACCAGCACACGAAGCTTCCAGCGCCGTTCCTGCTTACAACGGAGCACCATAGGGACTGTCTCCGATGCGCCAGTCGTTATTTGCAAGGCCACGTCGGTGGCCACCCTGACCGAGCAGCTCGGCTATATTCAGATCATTTACGATGGCAAGAAAAGCTCCCGTTTTTTCTCGCGAAGAAATTGCGGAAGGACACCTGGGACCGTGCCCGTTGTCTGGCGCCGGCAACGAGATTGGCCGCCGCCTTGTTCTGAGCTGTTCATCTACTTCTGCAGCAAGCTCTATCTCATAATCCTCCATTTTTCAACATGCGACGCGAGCTTCGGTTACATGGGCTGTATGAACGCGCATTCGCCAAAATCACTCAACCGCCGTCTAGGATTTGAATGCGACGCATTTCCTTAGCGCATTATGCCATTTACAAGACCGCATTGGATGCAACAACTGGAGTCCGATACGGCCGAGTCGAATTTATGTAAATGTGGCCATTGTTTTGCTCGGCATGTCCTAACGTGCACACATTTTGCTTCTCTAAAACCCTCTTTGTGCAGCCAGCTGCGTCGGCGTCCTCTCACAGTCTTCCCCATCTGCCCTCGCAGCCCGAGACTGCCCGAAGATGGTAAACCAGCGTGCATTTACTCAGTACGTGAGCGCGCGGATTATTCCAATTCATGTATCCCGCTTTCGGACCATGTAGGTCATAATTCAGAAGCCTTGATTATGCGGCTATGGTCGGAGTTGTAATTATGACCATCGGGCTGAATCCCGATGGTCATAATTCAGAACCCTTGACCATGTTGTCCGTACAGCATGGGTGTTCCTTTGAGATGTAAAATACCACATGTCCATTAATTAGGCTGTGCTGTAGTCCTCTTCTCTCGTGCATCCTGTTTATGGAAAAATCCACTTTAATAATTTGGCATCGCGAAAACTCACGTTTAAATCCTTTTTTTTATCTTGTGAGCAGATTGCCTCGTACATAATAGAATAAAACGGTGCAAAAAATGCAAAAAGGAAGAGACATACCCGGTAGGACAGAGTGCTGACTCGCAACGACACTTCTTTATTAAAAGAAAATGAGAAAGAAAAACACGTTGCTTCATGAAATCTTTATTATTATTTATTATTTATTTCACGAGCACCTTTCACCCAGGTAGCCCAAGGTAGCTGACTACGGCACGCGCTGAACCCTCATTGTCAACTGCAGGAATTCCAGCTCCTTGCCAGACAACGCCACTGATGCTCCGCTAATACATTTTTCTTCTCTACTCTGGATGTGGAAGGCCTCCAGCACCGCGCGTGTCACTTTTTCGCTGTGTCGCTCCAAGATGGTGGTGGCACCAAAAAAGGGCTCGCACAGGCACCCTTTGCAGTGAACTGATAGGTTTCCTCCCACTGTCGCTCCGAGGGAGTTCTTATGTTCGCGGAGCCTTTCATTCAGGCAACGTACCGTTTATCCCACGTAGGTACGACCGCACGAGAGGGGGATACTGTAAACTACTCCCGTAACACATGAAACGAACGACCTGACGTGCTTCTTACTACACTTGTTCCTCGACACTTCAAGAGTGTGGGAGACAGGTTTAAGCTGCAGACTAACAGACTTCTGTTGTGTTCTCTTTCTGCCCCAGTCTCAGGTTTACAATCATGTTCAACTTACACCAGCTCGCCTGCACTCTGACTAGTTTTTGCTTTATGACGTGGCCAGCTCACCGCTGAGGAAAGTAAAGGGTAGCCAGTCCACACAACGGGTTGTGGAACGCACTCGACCTGTAGTTATCCCGGACTTACACAGGGCTTCTCACAATTAAAAAAAAAATGTTGGAAACCGGTATGGAATCCCAGTGGTTTTTTGGCACCACAAAAAAATAAGCCAGGTCTGCCCCAGAGTCAATCCGAAGACAGAGGGAATCGCAAGGACCAAGTGTAGTAAGAAGCACGTCAAGCCGTTCGCTCCATGTGTTAAAGGGGTTCTGAAACCCCAAAGGTCGTATTTTCTTTTATTGTCTAAAACGATGCACGTTGTAGTCATAAAAAGGCAAAACAAAACAAAACAAAAACGCATCGCGAAAAAAACATTTTCCCAAGCGCGCGCGCGCCTTTTTATTTTTGGCGTTCTCCTCTCCCGTTCCTGAAGTTGACAATGAGGGTCCAACGCCTGCCATAGGCAGCTACCATGGGTGAAAGTTGCGCGTGCGAACGTGTGTTCTTCTTTCTCCTTTAACTTTGAGCAAAAAAGCTTTAGTTGCGAGTCAGCACTCTTTCCTATCCGGCTTGTCTCTTCCTTTTTGTATCTTTTGCGCTGTTTTATTCCATTATGTACAACGATTACCAACTAGCCCAGCTCTGAACCTTATTGTAGATTGTCTCGATTTCAAGCATTGTTTGTTGAAGAGCCAAAACTTCATTTATGGACAACTATATGTACAGGGACATAATGGATACTCCCATCATCGCATTCAGTGCCCCCAAGTAAACAGCGTACAGCGATAAGGCAATGCATCGCATTCGAGTCTCTAGACCAAAAGTGTCAAACACGCGACCCGCGGGCTGCATGAGGCCCGGGACTCTGGGATGCCGCGCACCAGCCTCCCGCAGCTGCGAGCCCTCATTCCTTTGCCTCGAGCGGCACATTCCATAAATAATAACTCTATATTGTCGATTTAATGCCGCTCGAAAAAGAACTCTGATCGGTTCGCACATTTTGCACTATTCTGTATTGTTTTGTCTAAATATTTGCTTCTCAGCCCTTTCTCATGCAAAGCAATCGGAATGGCAATACCACAAGTGGGGCATACAAGTGAGAGCTCTTTGATCAAGGAAGCACCTCGGCTGCATTAACTCCTGCACAGCAAGAGCAAGGGCCAAAGATAAAGCTATGAGCTCGGGCTTCTGGCTGTCAGACAATACCTTTAAAAAGAAAGTATTTTCTTATAATGCTTCTATAAAAGCAGTCATAAAAGCAAAAATGGCTGCATGAATGTATTTTTTACATGCCTGTTGAGCTTAGTGAATTACGCGACAGCGCAAGGATAGTGCGCTTGCTTTTGTTCTATGAAAAACGCCCAGTACTCTCGTATGGTGGTATTTTTAATTTTTTTTATACTATCAGTCGTGGGCCCAAAGTAGTCATAAGTGCGAACAAAAACCAACGTGTGAGAAATGATGAGCTTGTCAAAATCAAAAATACTAAGCATAAGCTTTCTTGTCTATAAAATCTCTAGGGTATCGCGAAGACAGTCAGCTGCTTTGCAGCGTAGAACGCGAATGGTGTTTGTTTCTTTTTCTTTTGTCCCAAGAGAGCAAACTATGCCCCCCACCCTCCCTTCCCACCCCCGCCTCCGCTTCCGTTGGGCCTCATTCTTTCGGGGGTGGGCTATCTGACCCCCACACTCGAAGGAGTTTAAGACCCCTGCTCTGGAAAGCGGTGGATCAAGACAGCGATTGCGCATTCATACAGATAATTATGGGAAGGTAACATTGAGGGAGTGGGTCAACTGCTCTGATCCCGAGTTATCAGGCTGTAACCCAGACCGAGGTGCCGGGAATTCGACTAAGGCTTACTGTGCTGCAACGACCGTCTACCTTGTGGCGCAAATGAACCTTCAAAGCTGTGCTATAATTATTTGTATGATTTTATTAGGTATAGAGCGCAGCTCTTAGGCGCCCGTATCCGCGTTTCGCGGTGTCGCCGTCGGTGTCGGCGTAACCTCCCTGCTAAATTTGGCGGGAAATTGAATTGGTGTTAAGGTCACGTGAGGTTAATTTTGCCGCTAAATCTGGTGGAAAAACTTAGTTTGCTCATGTGGAACGTAAAACAAAGTCATGTGAGGTCATTTTCCAGGCTAAATTTAACAGGGAAAGAGAATTGGTGTTAAGGTCACGTGACGTTAATTCCCCGCTAAATTTAGAGGGGGAAGTCGACGTCACGTGACCTCGAAACCAATTCTGTTTCCCCGTTAAATTTAAAAGGGAAAATGACGTCGCATTACTTCGTGCCACGTCACCCATGAACAAACTCAGCGGGAGGAGGAGAGGAGGAGCAAAGTAGAAGGAGGAGGGATAAACAGGGGAGGAGGAGGATGGGAGAAGGAGGGTATGGCACGGAGGAGGAGGAGGGGCATATTCTCCCCTCCTCCTCCTCAAGAGTTGCGCTCTGGTTTCGCTTAACAGAGATTTCTAAACGTTTTGCACTTTGTATTAGCTGTTTTGCTAAGTCGTGGTTTCTTTCATGCTTTGTATTTTCAGAAATGGGGCCTTTATCTACTTCAGCTGGTGATGCAAGAGTACTAGCATAACTTGTGTCCCAAGTGCCACAATAAAGAGCTGAAAACAAAGCTTCGAGGGAGAGGACTAGCGGCCCTCGCGGAGCTAAATAACTGGACCAGGCAGTCATTATAGCTATTGTTGCTCCACTTCTAGAGTACATGTTGCTGTTAGAAACTACCAATACTCATGTAAGCTGCTGATAGGATCTCGTTTGTATTTTTTATTTTGATCTTTAGTGGAATTACGACTCTAAGAAGTGCAATTTTTTCTATAAGTCAGGCAATTCCTTGTTGCAGTATCTGCCGGATATAATTGTTAGATATACATCCTCATATTCATTATGCTCGAAGGCCTGTGCACACGTACACTACAGCTCCGATAGGGGCCCTGTATCTGGACGGAGCCTTTAAAGTGACCGCCTATATCGGTGTGGTTATTCGTCACGCTACGATTTACCACAGGTGTCTGAATGTGGTGGAACTATTATATAAAAATTAAAAAAAACTTACCTAAATAAAAAGCAAAAAAAAAGCAAAAAAAAAAAACGATAACTGCTTCTTTTTTTAGGTACAGTGCCCGTCTGCTAACTGTGCACCCTCTGACTGGTGCAAACATCGACAGATGGCGACATCGGCCTCGGCGGCTTACATCAGATCAGCGGCCGCCCGGTTGCGCCATAAGGAAACAACCTTTCCGAATCATAAATGGCGCACACTTTTTCGGTGCTATGATGGTCAGTATAATATTTTATTTTCGCTCACAATAAAACTTATAAAATGAATAAAACCAGTAAAACCGATGGTTTCATCGAGTACTTTTATCTACATGTCTTCTTTTGGCGCGACGGGCGGCTACTGAGCTGCTGTAAGCCGCTGCTGCCATCTGTCAGTTGTTGCGCCAGTCAGAGGTTGCGTATTTAGCACACGGGCCCCATAGGCAGACAAAAACAAGTTATTGTTTTTTTATGTTCCTTTTTTTCTTATGTGGGTAAGTTTCCTGTTTGAAATTTTGTATTCCATGCTTCCACCACCTTCGGGCACTTTTGTGGTAAATCCAAGCCCAATACATTATGAAGCCGATTTATGCGGTGATCCTGAAATCTTAACCATGTTGAATATACCTGAGACTGGGGTAGAAAAACATAAAAGTCGAAGAAACAGAACGGGACAGGACGACGTCGTCCTGTCCCGTTCTGTTTCTTCGACTTTTATGTTTTTCTACCCCAGTCTCAGGTATATATTCAACATGGTTAACATCCACCAGCTCGCCTGCACCCTTACTATTGTATCTCTGAAATCTTAACCCAGATTCGGGAGCCCGCAGTACATCACTACTATTAGCAAGTCCTGGGAATAGTGCTGTATTTCCGCTTCGTTAATGATATGACACTGACACCTTGCTGTATCGCTAAGTTAAGTTCACGTCAGTGCTGTTTTAGTGTTGATTTAGCCGTGTGCCGTAAATGTGAACAATCTCTTGTGAAAACTTTTCAAAAAGATGATAGCTCTCATATACGTACCCGAAGGAAATATCCATCAATGTAACCCTGTTTGGCAGTCAATGTTTTCTAGTGGACCGCTGACTGTGCCTGACTGTACGTCAAGCATGTCTGATTGGCCAACAAGTTACTCTGACCGACAGTCAAACTCCAGTCAGACCCCGCTTGTCGGCTTTCTGATGGTTTCCTGGTGGCAGTCGGCCGCCGCGAAATGCCATCAGGATGTCTTGGTGGTGATTCTGACTGTACATCGATTGTCTCTGACTGTACGTCAGAAAGCTTTGACGTGCAGACAGACGTACGGTCAAAGGACGTAAAGTTCGTTCGGATACCACTATTTCGTCAAATCTATGAATACGAAAAGTAATCTATGCACGAGAAAACGATTTTGGGACGTGAGCCCATAAAACCGCTGACGTTAGAGATATGACACGCAACCGACCGACAACCTTGATCAGAAGCCCGCCGAAGCGCCGAACACGACACTTCGCACTTCACTTCGCCCATAGAGGCTTCGCCGAGCTTTCATGAACGATCGCTCTCGACTCGTTTTGTTTGCCCGCTCGCTCCAACCTGTCGATCCTGCCCGGGCTCTACAATGTCTTATGTTTTAGTAGAATTTCTACTCGACAAGACCCAGCCTGTTGTGAGTTCCGACGATGTAAGGGACTTTAGCGGTGTAGTTGAAGACGGCAGGGTGTACCAGGTCTACTGGGCCGGTTATGCGCGAACAAAAGGATCGTTCTATGACGCGAAAGTACTCTACATGGCAGGTGAGTAGAACTGAAGTACGGCGAGTGATGTACGAGTGCTTTGCATAACATGCTGACGGCTTAACTGCATATGCAGCCGAAGCATTTTGTATAAAACGAATAGTCAAATCAAGTTTCTTTAACGGTGGCGTAGCATAGCGGTTAAGGTGTCCGATTTGTACGCATCTGGTCGCGGGTTAGATGCGCGGTGGTGCTGTTTTGTTTTTTTGTTTTTTTCTCGTACATTTTGTTTTATCGAGGCATTTGGCGATATTTATGAGTGCGTATAGCTTTACTCTTATATAAATGCTGCCCTTGTTGATGAAATTCCCTTGGCAGTGGCAGTCAGACGTCATCTCATGGACCATCAGATGACGTCTGGTGGTCCATCACGTTCCACCAACGCTGCTGACTGGCAGTCAGCGTCCCAAATTACGTAGCTTGATGGAATTTTCAATAGGGTATCCAGCTTTATTTTGATCTTAGGATATTTGCAGTACACGCGATTATGATGAAAATGAAATTATGTTTGCTTCTTCCACCCCGTAATTCTACGAGTGTGAAGAAAATGATAGTTTGTAGAGTAGATTGCTAGAGATGTACATACAAATTTAATTTCTTAAATAAACATGTAGGTATTCATGTATATTGCAGTTTTAGAGCGCAGCTCTTAGGCGCCCGTTTCCGGCTTGAGCGGCGTCGCCGTCGTCGTCGCCGTAACCAAGGTCACCCCAAGGTGACGCGGCCCCCAAGGTCATCCCAAGGTCACGTGACCCCCAGAGGTTACGTGAACCCTCCGCCGGGGTCACGTGACCCCCAAGGTCACGTGACACCCAAAGTCACGTGACCCCCCCCCCCGAAGTCACGTGACACCCCCCGAGGTCACGTGACCACCCCCCAGGGTCACGACCCCCCGCCGAGGTCACGTGACCTCCCCGATGACGTCATTCTAACTGATGACGTCACCGGCATCCGCATCGTCATCGTCACTGATGACGTCATCAGTGACGTCACTGATGACCTCACCGGCATCCGCATCGTCATCGTCATCATCACTGATGACGTCATCAGTGACGTCACTGATGACGTCACCGGCATCCGCATTGTCATCATCATCATCACGGATGACGTCATCAGTGACGTCACCGACATCCGCATCGTCATCGTCATCATCGCTGATGACGTCATCGGAGTCCGCATCGTCATCGTCACTGATGACGTCATCAGTGACGTCACTGATGACGTCATCGGCATTGTCACGTTACCCCCCAAGGTCACGTGAACCCCCCAGGTCACTTCACCCCCCCCCCAGTACCCTTCCCTTCTCCTCGTCAAGAGCTGCGCTCTAATTCGGTGTTACAGGGAGTTGTAAACGGCTTTCACTTTTTTCAGCCATTGAAGGTTAAGACATGCTTGGTCACGTACGTTTTTGCGGGACTGGCTCTCACCCTATAGATTTACTTGTATCGTAAAACGTTATTGTTTGATTTTTCTAGCTACATGTCACTCAGCAAACGAAAAGGAAACTAGCACAAAAGGATGGGAAGTTATAAACATGATATTTGTGCTCTGTTCTTTCTTAACTCTTTTAAAGGGGCATTGCAACGCAATCCTAGCACCTATTTTATTGTATAAATGTCTAAGACCACATCTCTGAAACACCAGTTTTCTTTTTTTTCCTGAAGAACACACCAAAACATAATTTGAAACGAAACAACCAAATATCGGTATATCAAACTCTACATCAAAGCAGCACAGCTCCACGGAAACATGGCGGTAACCTGCGTGCAGGCGAGCACTGCCTGACTTAACTGGACCATAATTTCCTTCCCTTACGCGCCCACCAAACTCTTATGGAGTGTGCGGAGGGGAAACTCCAACGGCCAAGTTGTAACACATTGATGCCACCAAGTGGCAAAGCTCGCAACCACGCCTACCCCATGTAGCCTTGGCCTTGAAGGAGAGTCAGGCGTCACGAACGCAAAGCGTCCCAGGAAATCTAACAAAAAAACATTCGTTAAAAAATGTTTTGGTATCTTTTCGAGCAAGACATTTGCGTCTCCGTGGTGTGGACAGAACGTGGTTGACATTTAGACAATATTATAGGCCCCAGTACTTCGTTGCAGTATCCCTTTAAGAAGCATTCTGCCCTTTTACCATATTGAACAAAATCAAATCAACATTGGTATTGCACTCTAAGAATCACCTGCACGTCTGCTTAAGTCTAATTAAGTCTGCGCTGTGGCACTACGCAATGCAAGCATAAGGCTTTGCATTGCGCAACGCCACAGCTCAAACTTCATTTTTAGGTCTAAACAGATCTTCCGCCTGTTCATTCGATGAGCTGATTTCGTAGATCGCAGACATTTTCTCTTTGAGTGTTTTTTGGGTGAGTATACTCGCAGGCATTTTATAGAGTGAACTGATATTTCAGTCGGTTACAGCCGTTTCTTGTTGCAAATTATAAAATTTGAATACTTTGGCAACACTGAACAATGTTGTCATTTCATAAACGGTGATCGACATATTTCCATGTTCTTTAAATTAGGACATTGAGAAATCGGTGTCCTAGAAATAAATTTAGAGACAAGAAAAGTTGTGTATTAGTTAACAGGTGTGGCCTAATTGCCGTAGTTACCCATAGGAGGCATTCCAAAATCGATGTGGTTCACACTTGTCCAGACAAAAATAATACATGATATTCTGTATTTATGAAATAACAGCATGATGTTTTCAACAATACATTTAAAAATAATGACCACAGATAAGACTTATTAAAGTCATAAATCAGTAACACCAATGTTTAACTTTTTAGAATAATGACCTTGTTAATGTTTCGTAAACTGCAGGTGCGTGGATAGTGCCGTTCAATTTCGCGCTATGCTAGTTAAAGAAGCACTGAAGTCGATTCAGAGATCGTCCGCTTGTGTTGAGAACTCTATATAGACGCTTTAAGCATCCCAACAAACCCGAAACCACAACCGTGCGTAGCTTATTTCATCGTTAAAAGCGTGTTCAAAGATTGCGGCACGCCCTTTTTGGGAAGAAATTTCTTCCGAGTGAAGTGGTCGACAAAGGGCGCTTGTCGGCGAGTTGCAAGGGATGGCTTCGACCGCGGTGAAAACGAGGAGTTTAATCTGAATGTGTACCTATCAGGCGTTCTTCGAAACGATTTATAACAAAATCATACGGAATCTTGCGCGTGTTGTAGGGCTTTGATTGGTCCACACAATGCAGTCTGCGAGGAAAAAGAGTTCACATGTTTTTCTATTGCCCTGAGATGAATAGGCAGTTTTGAAATAATAGGACTTGGCATATGTGGGAGCTAACACATTTTAAACAATATAAGATCAAAAACGACGTTTTTCAAAAATGACTTCAGTGCCCCTTTAATTCTTACAAAGACTACACTTTCTACGCGCCAGAAGATAATATACTACTCCCTGCGTGCCAGCAGACCCAAGTTAGGGTGTAGAAGAATGGGGAGGTGTGTCGTCCAGCGGCCGTCAGTGTGTCGCGATGTGGAAGCACGCCGGCGAGGGCGTTGTGGGGCAGAGCGTGGCCACCCGACGGCTGACAGAGGCCTGGCGGTCGCAGCAGATATGCTTTATTCGACGTGGAAATGGTCGAACGTTTGGTTTTTGTTTTTGTCTGCTCGGTTGTGAACAAGATTAAGTTCCACCCTATCTCGCACCCTTGTGAAAAAAACGTGCCTTGGGCGAGTGGCAGAAGCTAATAGTCAAAGCGTGTAAGCCGTTTAAAAGCGTTCAGTTACTTACATATTGTCACTTCTTTAAATAATGTATCGCCATTTTGTTGTCATAGAATAATAATTGTATATCCAACCTTTCATACCAGCATTAAGAAAGCAAACTTTGAACATGATATGATATGCGATGCTTTCCTCTTCACTTTAGTTTCAAAGCTCTTCTAGTTATCTTTTCGGCAGCTGTGCATTTTGCAGAACTTTAATATGTTCACGACTTTACAGAGGCGCACTGGTCCTTGTCTGGCCCAAGTAAGCTGGCACGGACCGCCACTGATTCAGAAACTTCTTGCTCACGACGAAATTTAGAGGACAAAAATAACTATATCTTTCAATCTTGCCTTTGCAATGAATGATCACGTAATTCTGGGATCGAAACCACCCGCCTGACGCCAGTCGACCGCGGCTCATGGATTGGACACGAGAACTGCGTGAGGAGTCAACCTCGGCTCGTAAGAATCAATAACTCGGCGGACACTCCGGTAAACGCTTGTGTCCAACCACCGTGGTGATGAGAAGAGCCGAACTCTAATAATACCTGAAGACTAGCACGCGTTGTCGTCTTTGCGAACCCTAGCGTGTGGCTATGATTAACGTTGCCGGCAGGAGATAGGCACCAGGTTGCGTGGCCACTTGTTCTGGCTCCGCGTTGAGGGTTATGAACAATGCTCATAAATTCGATATTATTTTTCGACTGCCATTGCTCATAAAGAAAAACTAAGGCAAGTTTATTCGGTTAGAAACGTTAGGGAGTGATTCTGTGTAGTATTGACCGAAAGTAGAAAACTCCTTTTACGGCCCCATTATGTACCTAATTTTATTTTCTGGTGTGAATACATTTTTTTCTGTAGCAAGGATTATAAAGCCGAGCTTTTCTTGACTTCAGCATTTTCAGAACAAGCTTATAATCTATAGGGTTCCGTGTTTTCCGATAAATTCGATAAACTTCGAAAAACACCCACGGGTAAAACTTTGGTCATTTCGGATTTATCTGATAAACTCCTAATTTCGATGTGCCATCCCCCCCACCCCACACAAACACATACACGCACTTAAAAGTACTTTACACTTAATTGTTTGATCAGCGCATAGAGTCAATGGTCCTGGGAAAATGTCATCACATTTTTGTATCAAATTTCGGTCAGGACAACAGGTTCTCGTACTTCGGGCCACGACAAAAGTCACTGTTTATGTTTCCTGTTTGGGTCATACTCGTTGTATTTTAGAGGAAAGATAGGTCGTGTTTTTGTAATGGTGAAAGCCATTGAACCTAGAGATTGTATAAGGTGGGGAAGAGGAACAGTTGAAACTTCTTTTTCACATCCTTTACCAGTCTACTTCGCGCAGCCGCGCGGTAGATTGATGGAATAGTATAAAATGAATACAAGCTTTCCAGGAGTTCATTGATTTTAAGGCATCGACATTTATCGAAGCAACACTTGTGTGCAACTTTTGTCGTAACACAAATTAGTATTGCCAGTAGTAATGGCACTAACACCAAATACAACCGAAGATAATATTAACTGATGCAATCGCGTTTTTTTTTTGTCCAGCATACGTTTACTACAGGATATTATTTATTTACTTTTAATAAGAAACACTGCGAAATTAAACTCAGAATTTCAGATAATTAAGAATGAAACAAAAATAAACTCTAATAAAATCCAAATATTTGGCGAAAAATAAACTACGAAAATCACCCTCCGAATATGACGTAAAAAAAAACTCCGAAAACACGGAACCCTTCTTATAGACCAGGATATGTCTAAAAGGACAAAATGTTGCGCCCTTGTATTTAGAACCCTGGGAGTAAGTGTTGCGCCCTTGCATTTAGAACTATGGGACTAAAAGACAGTCTTTTACATTTGGTCCCGAGCCACAAAATATTGAACCCTTGCTGTTAGTCCTTTTCACTCAAAGTTGCGCTCCACAAATCGCGCAGAATTCAAGAAACAAGCCTGGCGCAAATCCTATTAGTTGCCTAGTGTACTACGATCTCGAAAACAACATTGTGCAGTTCAAGTTAAAAGTAGCTTTAATGCCTCGTATATACACATCACATCGAAGGTGCCTGAGGTCGAAGTCTCTAAACAGTAGAATCCACGCTAAGGCCAAATTCCAAGGAGTGCACTTGCGTCGATGATGACTTGGACACTGGGACGTCTGTCCCATCCGGTCTTGCTTCATGCGCCGTTTATTGGGGCACCGGCAGTTTCTTGCCTGTTCGCGAGGGTTTTGAATTATTAGTAGCAGTGGCAGCATAAAATATCGGATGGCTCGACAAGTCTGCAAAACAGCACACTCATAATAAAATAGCAAGTGTAGGCTGTGTAATTGCCGCAACGGTTTACATAGAACATGGGATCTATTTACAGCAGACCAGCGCATTACTAGATTTTTTGTAGACCGTTCGCTGTGAATTACAAACCTAGCGTGCACATGCTCAATCTATGATTCAAACTGACGGCACGAGCTCCCACTAGCAATGCGAAAGTAGCGAAAATCTAGTGTACGGCCGAATAAAAGTCTCGATTATGGTCAAGCAGCCCCTGCCAGAGACTGCCGAACACAAAAAAATGAGCCATGGGTAGTATTGGCGTTTCGCTCTTTCTCATAAGGTAACCGCATACGATTGAATATCAGGTTTCTGTGCTAAATAACAAAAACAGCACCCCTGGTGCCAAGACGCGTTCTTTGGAAGCTCGAGAACGCGATCAAACAAAAAAAAAAAAAAACACTTTCTGAAGCCGCTGTTTATGAATACACCATAAACAGAAGTACTCCGACATACCTTTATAGAGTTCTCTTGACTTGTGACTTCAGTACAGATCAAGTGCAGTGATGGAGCACCATGAACCCAAACCGAATCCTGCAATGATCGGAGGCGACGCGGGGTGACAAGACAGGGCGACCAGCTTCTGACGAAGGTTAAATTTAAACTTACTAAGACAGGCAGTGTTGCCAGATGGTACAACCGAAAAACCGCCAAACGGATAGATGGATAGCCCAAATATATCCAAAGCCCTAAAAAAACAATATAGCAAAAATGGCCAAGAATAAAGACAATAATTTTTAAGTTGTTATTGACATTTTTTGACGCACATACAAAACACGTTACATACGCTTTTCCAACTTTCAGCGGGGCCACATTTTGTGTACATTACGTTACTCGTGAATTTCTCGAAAAATTCTTCGGGAGGATGAATATCCGTAAAACACTAACCCTTCCTTTGTAGGTTTTCAAAAGTAATTAAAAAACACAGACAGCTTTATTGCGAAGCCAGAGAGATATGATCATAAAGTAAAAGAACACAAGAGAGACGCAGAACAGTCAGAACATGGGAGATTCAAACCAGAGCCCATAATATCAGGTGCGTTTTCTTTGTTTGAAGTATGGGGGTTCCCCATCCAGTTCACGCTGTTTCTGGTTGTGTTGTTCTTTCTAGGGTTGGTGATGCCGCGGACTTCTCATTTTTACGAACTTGGATGCCTAAGGATTTTCAGAATGTGCACCTGAGCAGCGTTTGGAGAGTTCGGTCTACGTCCGGGTAGAAGACTCGCTGCCGGATTTGTGGTAACTGTGCAGTCTGTTTGGTTTCTTACAGTGAGCTGTGGGGGGGTGGGGGGGGGGGGGCGCTTAAACTCCTCAAATATTGCTTCTCTGCGCATTGTGAAAAACCCGAAGTTTCAGGAAGCAAATACTTTACTAGTAAAGTATTTGGTAAAAGTGTTGAAGCCTTTCTCCTTTTTTTCTTCTTCCCCTCAGCTAGCCAAAATAACCTTTTTTAACTGATTAGAAGGTTCAATATTAGTTTGTCGAATTTCTAAGTTCGACGTCGAACCTGAGGTTTGAGAAAAGTTCGCTGCATTCTTAGAAATAGCCCAGAAATAGCCACATAGCCAACCACCAAAGTTCGACGCAGCCTAAAGAAGAAGTAGCCCAACTAGGCTATTTATAGCCCAATCTGGAAACACAGAAAGCAAGTTCTCTTCAAACAAACAAAGACCCTTCCCCCTTCCATTTTCCCGACGCACCCTAACAGCCCTAACTGCTACATGAGCGAGGAGCATAACGAAGACAGTGCGGGGGATGGGACTGGGGGAGGTGAGGGCGCTCACGAGGAAAGCCGTTGTGGAAATGTTGTCTCTCTTGTCCACTTCAGCTTTCTTTCTGCCCTTTTCCTCCTCACACTACACATAACACACGGACACAGAAATCGGGCCGAAAGCACCCCGAAGACGGGAGAGGGTTTCTATTTCCAACACGACGGTCGAGCAACGTAAAAGCTTCCACATGATTTTTTTTTCTTAGTTTTTGTTACTTCTTGTGTTGTTTTTTTTTTTTTGTTCTTTTTTTTTTTGCAAAGTCCTAAATTTGTTTGTTACGGGCACGGTGTTGTAATGCTGACGTTGCGGGCGCGGTTCGTTTTTCGTTGTTCATCTGGAATGTTATGTGAAACAGCGACAACGATAGCATGAAGGCGTCTGAATACTGCCCCTGGATATGTTTTTTGTGTGTAACGTGCCGTACATCGAGTGTGCCGTTGCGGATTTTGAGTTCGACACAGGACTACCAAGAAAGGCTTTTCACGGGAGGACACGGAGAAGAGTCACGACTTGTTCTCACTAACTCAGTTTTCGCGGTTGAGGTGACCATTTACTGGGACTGCGATACTCCGGTGTTGAAAGCGCGTCTCTTACAAACTCTGTTGTTTCATTTGAAAAAAAAATGAAAAAAAGAATGTGTTAGTATGTGTAGGTGTTACGTTTGGATAGATGCTCATGGTTTGCACAAGGGAAAATTACGATAAGGGGACTTGTCAAATGTCAACACACCATTGTTCACGATATAGTGGGTGAATGAGAGTGAAACATTCGTTAACTCGCATTCACAGCATGCACGAAGCTCTACCATGTCACGCCTGAGCGATCGCTGCACATAAAAAAAAGCATCGGCAGTTTAGTTCGAGTTTATTTAACACTTTCACACATGCTGGGCTGAGGCACGCCGATCCGCGAATTATCAGCTGTTTTTTTTTTTTGGCGCGCATTCCGCTTGCCTTTGGCGACTAACACATACAGATGCACCCTGTCTGAGGAGGACTAACGGCTGCTTTTGCTCGCGCACGCCTGGGTTTGTCCCAGTCAAGCACACTTAGTCCCCAGTTTTTGCATACGGTACTCAGCTTAAACCAGATGGTCGCATCGGGGAGCAACTGAGAGTTCAGAGGATCAAATGTTGCCATTAGTCCTTAGATACAATTTCTTTTTTCTTAAAGCGTATGTAGGGATTTCAATCTTTTCCCCCCACCCCTGCCCGTTTCGATGTGAATGAGCATCGTACCGGCTTGCGGTCGTTTATCACTACTGCGTGGGGCATGTTAAAGACTCCAGGCTGGCGGTTGTACTGCACGGGCCAAATTGCTCATCTACAGCTGAGAGACAAGTTTCCCGTTAAGGCAGACAAACTTCAGGCTTACACCCATAGACCCACCAATTCGTTTTTCAAGCTTTTCATTTATAACTTTTCACCCAGGCAAGTTTGTCTTGTGAAAGCTTTATGTCCTTTCTGTATGTTTCTTCGGCCTATTATTTGACAGATATTAGCTCGATACGTTCAGGAATGGATTTATCTCATCCATACCAACAGCCATCGATCTCTTTACTCACCCTGTAGTTTTAGTAAAGAGTATTGAAGACATTTTCAACCGACTCTTTGCATTTTTTGTGTCGAACCTATACAAACCGGTCTTGAGAAGCGCCGATCTGTGAGTTTATATTTTAAAAACCGAAAGCCATTAAACGCCCCTCAAACCCGATCTTATATTATGATGATTATGTAACCGTTACCCAGGGCTCTTGATACTGAGAAAGTTTGGCCAATGGGCGGAGCCTGTCACCGCTAGAAAGAGCGGACTTCGTGATGTTACAATGAGGATGTTTTTTGCTTTCGATCACACTACTCGCACTTGCCAAAGACTATGCTCTACTTATAAGTAGTTTATTATTGAGATTTAAATCCTATATAATCGTATCGTCTTTAGCGAAGTATTTATCTAGTAGTCATTTCTTACATCGTGAGTCTTTTGTCTACAGCTTGTTCGCGGATGTTCTTACACAAAACCTAGAAAATAAAAAGTCTCGAGGGCCAAGAAGAACGTTCGGAAACAACTAATACATTGGTTAATGAAGGGTGCTTCTAGCATACTTCTTTAGGTTGCTTTTAAAAAGTGATTAGTTACAGTTACAGATAGTTCGTCAAAAGTGATATTAAGTTAAAGTTGCAATTACCTAAAAAAAAAGTAACTTGTTACAGTCTGTCACTTCGTCATAGTAACTTAGTTACTTTCAAGATACTTTAGTTTTTTTAGTTTTTTATTTAACTATGCTGACATTGACGACACCTCGCACTGAATACGATTTATATTTGGAACTCTCAAGAAGCTCTTATTGGGTGATTGCAGATAAGATCGACCAAAGGATGGCTAGTCGACATTTTCAAATCAACTGATGTTTTTATATGTTATTGTCTAGTGTCTGGTATGAACGAATCCAAACTTAGTTTTGACTAGAAAAAATACTTGGGGACAGGAAAAATCGTAAGGCATGAGGTGGTGGACAGTTGCATTAACGCGCACTGATGGAGGGGGCCCGTTTGAGAGTGAATAACTAAAGCGATAACATTAGGAGAACTCTAATACGTTTTAGGCGCAAACTATGGGCATAGCTTGCTTGTAATATAAAGTAATCATATTTATTTAAAATTTATTTATTTTTCTAAAAATTGACAAACATGCCTGCTCGAACGACAAATGGCAAACTTTGGAGGTCTGTATCTCATGAAATAATTTAATCATTATGATATAATTTGCAGATATTATTCTACTAATATATAGCTCATATTTAAAAAATAACTAAGGTATCTGTGTGATACAATAGTTAGGATATATTTAGTCAAACATGGAAAAAAAGTCAAACAAAGAAAAATTCCGATGCGAATAAAAAAAAAACACAACCCTCGATTTTTTTTTAATTTAGGTAACCTGTTATACTCTATTTCGGCATTCATTTCCATTAAAAACATGTTGCATCATTTTATTGAGAAAGAAGATACAACTCCCCAAAGTAGGGTCCTTATTTCAAAGCCTACACTTAGCAGTGTTTTATACAAGAACTGACTCTGAGTTCCAGTTTCATGAAACCAACACACATCTTTTATATATTTTTATTCAGATGAGGCCAATGATAACTAAAGAAATCGTTCACACACTTAAATTAAGGAGAAACTACTGTGTACAAAGAGGTATCATATTACGGACTAGTGATCCGAGAAAAGATCATGCAGCCATCGGCCACTAGGAACTTTGTTTACTTTTTTCTCCTGCGACACTATATGCTATTCCCTCTTCCGCTCTACCTTCATCTCTCTCTCTCTCTCTCTCTCTCATATATATCCCTGATACATATCCAGAACAAAAACATGTTCAAGCATTCCCTTTCTGCGTGGTAGTGTTGTGTGGCTAGCAAAAATCATTTCCTCGCTAAGCTCACGATTATGGCAAATAGTTGCCGGAAACCGCAGACGACACTCGTCGCTAGTTCTGGCAAAACGGCCGATACAATCTTTTTTTCGCATTTCCCCGCTCGCTGTCAAGGACAAGGGGGTTCGCTTCAACCAGCAAAACATGGCCGCCGACGCCTGTTTACTGAGCAGTCATGCCTGTCGCCATCTCACTCGCTGGCGTCACGGGCGATAATATCAGGCACAAAGGGGCACACCAACCGGCAGCATTATCCCCAAATACTCGAGCCTCGCGTAAATACATAGAGTGTAAACGCTGTCGCCATGTTATCGTAGTAAGACCGCCCCCCCCCCCTCCCCCAACGGGGGACTGCAGTACGCGACGGCGTACTAACACAACGGCGACGATATCGACATCGCGGGCTCCGAATTTTCCCATAGTTCTACTCCACGGGCATTTCTCGAAACGCTTGATATTGTGTACGCCCGCCTGGAAGGATTTCAGGCGCGTAGTTAAGATAAGGCGGTTCTCCGCGGCAAAAGAAAGCAATTTCACAAAAGCTTAAAAGCGGCGGCGACGCGTGTGCGGTGAGCGCTTGTAGTTTTGGTGTAGACAGGGTGTGTGTGTTCTCGTTGTTGACACCAGCCGGCGATAAGGCACTGCAGGCGGTAGCTCAGTACAGCAAGGGCTAATCCGAGTGACCATCAACGTAACCCCACCGCCAACCCCTCGCGAACCGGTCGCCGACATGGCTCAGGCTGTGTCATGAACCACGTGGTAGAAGCTCGGGTGCTTTCATATCAGCGCGTGGAGGGACGACAGTACGATTCCGGAAAGTCTTTTTCGAAGGCCGCTGACCACAATTTTTTGTCTGAAGACTTTCCCTCTTTCTTCCTTTGACGTGGATCAAGCTTTGCCGACAGCCTCAGTTGTGACCTCTCTTTTCAAATGTACGTTTCCAGTGAGTGAGCTCCTCAGCCTCGGACTTGTCACTTGTGCACCCAGTAGTTCTTTCACTTGGCAATTATATGCCATCAGTTGGGGTTTAATTTCTATTATTTATGTATACATTATGAAGACGTTCTGGAGCTCCGAACGAGTGTTTTGTGCAGATTACTTTTGCAAACACAAAAAGACTATACCAAAGCAGCGAAATTTTCGAAGTGTTGGCGACTTGGACCTAAACTCGTTGAAGCAAATTCTTCCGCCTGACTGTTCCACCAAAGTGAGTGCGACGGACTACCTGTGCTACCATTGCTTCATGCACATCACTAAGGAGGTCTCGATGCGAAGCTCAGAGCAGTGCCCTGACATATTTGTGTCAGCTGAAGAAGCAATTGAAGATCTAAATCGCAGCATACTACCTACAGATGTGTCGCCGCGGAGACAACCAAGCGTCGTAAGAAGTCGGGACTGGCCTGCCTATGTCAAGAGAAAGCAGACAGAACTGGAGCAGGTTGCTGTCAAGAATATACGCTCAAGGCTACGTATTGCGTACGAAAGGGACGCACCATCGGGGTCGTCCGAACCAAAATGCTCCACATGCACTGAGTGGGTGGACAACTTTCGGCAGGCCTTTGAAACCGCCCCCTCTCTCCGGGAACGTTGTCAACTGCTTACACTCCTGCCGTCAACACTGACGAAGAATGAGGTTCAAAAGATGATTCCACAGGCCTCAATGTACCTCATCAGTAAATCCCGAAAACTCAAGGAAAAGCATGGCGTGTGGTATGAGCCGGATCCTTACACGAGGTGCAAGGTGAGCCCTGAGAACCTGTCTGCTGCCCTAGAGTACTTCACGAAAGACGAGCTACAATGTTCGCGCCAAAGTCCCAACCAGAAGGACGTCATCTCTGTCATGCTCAACGGAGAGAAAACGTTCGTGCCAAAGCGCTTCATGACACGCTCAATACGAGAGGCCTTCCGTATATACAAAGACAAGCATCCCGATTCCGGCGTTGGGCTAACGAAATTTTATTCGTTGCGCCCTAGATGGGTCCAATGTATTCCACACCAGGAAGTGTGCGTTTGTGTGCGCTGCGCCAATTATTATCTTTGTATTGCCGCTCTAGAGAACGTTACAGGCTCAACATTCAACACTGGTGAAATGAACTCGGCATTTCTGTGCGACCCAGCAACAGAACTGTGCCTTCAAGGAGACTGTGATCACTGCCCAAAAGGCCAGTTTTTTACACTCCAGGAACTTGATATCCCGGAGGATGAAGAGATTGTGCTTGCAACATGGGAGTCCGGCGACCTTGTGAAAAAAACTTTGGAACCTGAGACTTTCCTAAAAGTCATCCAAGTGACGGTTGAAAGTTGGGTACTTCACAACCATATCCGGCAAACGCAAGGTAAAGCGATCTACGATGAAAAACAGTGCATGCAACGCGGGAGCATTGTCTTTCATTTTGACTTTGCTGAAAACTGGACCATCGTGCTTCCTGACGAAGTGCAAGCATATCACTGGAAAAAAAAAACAAGTTTCGATATTTACATGTGTAGTGACGACAAGAAAATCTACAAACAGCTTTGCCATCATCAGTGAGGACCTGTGTCACGACGCCGCTCACGCTTGCTTGGCTCTAGAAAAAGTGAAGGAGTGGGTTGAAGACAACGTTGCGGTATACTCGTACGTGACGTACGTAAGTGACGGCGCCGCCAGTCATTTCAAGAATCGCTACCAGCTTCACCAATTTGCAAAGGACGATTGCCCACAAGCCCAGTGGTTATTTTCTGCATCTGGACATGGGAAAAATGCATGTGACGGAGTTGGCGGACTCGTGAAGCACCAGGCCATGCTGAACAACCTGAGAGAACGTTCAGTAAGCGCAATTCAGACGGCCAGGACAATGGTGAGCGTTCTATCAAAGAAACTGAAAGGCGTGCATCTTGTATATCTGGACGAAAATGAGGTTGTTCGGTATCGTGAACAAAAAAAAAGAAGAGTGGCTGACGGTGCGCGCCTTCCCTGGCATTCAGTCTTGGCACGCGTGGCGGCTCAGCAAGTCATCAACAGAAGGGACCTGTGACGTATATGTAGCACGGACAGTCGGATCTGCTTGGAAGCAACTTTATTAAATGGGTACAGCGAGGAAAACCTTAGCGTAAAGTGCCGAATTTGATTTCCCAAGGACTGCTCCTTTTGAATGCAGGGACATCTTATTTATCACATTTTTCTTCACGGGGTATTTAACCTACGTTTTTTGTTGGTGGTTACTAATAATTTTTATCTGATCACTATAAAAAAAATCCCAAAATGTTATCCTCGAGCAGGATAAAATATATCGGCTTGCCACGATTCATTCATACACCGAGAGCATCGAAGCTGCTCTAGTTAGGCACTATGGCATCCGTCACCTGAAATTGTTTGTAATCGTAAATACACAGCCAACCTAAATATCTTACTATTATATCTTTGTTTTTGTGTGTGGAAGTAAAGTAATTTATTTTACTCTAGATGTAAAATATACCGGAAGGTACAACTTCACACTGCCTCATCTTTTCTCAAATCATTAGTCTCTAATATAATACCACTTTGTACGCTTATGTAAAATGCTGTATATAGTTTCTCCTCCCTTTTACTGTGTGACCGATCGCTCTTTTTATCAATGACCTCATCTGAATAAATGTATATAAAAGATTTGTGCAAGTTTCATGAAACTGGAACTCAGAGTCACTTCTTGTATAGGACACTGCTAAGTGTAGGCTTTGAAAAAGGACCCTACTTTGGGGAGTTGTTTCTTCTTTCACAGTGCAATGATGCAACATGTTTTAATAGAAATCAATGCCGAAATAGAGTATAACAGGGTACCCAAATTTAAAAAAAAATCGAAGGTGGTGTTTTTTTTTTATTCGCATTGGAATTTTTCTTTGTTTGATTTTTTCCCATGTTTGCCTAAATATATTGTAACTAATGTGTCACTCAGATACCTTATTTATTTTTTCAATAATAGCCATATATTACTAAAATAATGTCTGCAAGTTATGTAATAATGATTAAATTATTTCATGAGATACAGATTTCCAAAGTTTGCCATTTGTCGTTCGAGCAGGCATGTTTGGCAATTTTTAGAAAACTAAATAAATTTTTAATAAATATTATTACTTTATATTACAAACAAGTTGTACCCATAGTTTGTAAAAAGTTTTAAAATTCTCCTAATTTTATTGTTTTAATTATTCACTTTCAAACTTGCCCCCTCCATCAGTGCACGTTATTGCAACTGTCCACCTCTCCCTGCCTTACGATTTTTCTTGTCTCCAAATTTTTTTTCTGGTCAAAACTAAGTGTGGATTCGTTTATACCAGACACTAGACAATGTCATATAAAAACATCAGTTGATTTAAAAATGTCGACCAACCACCTTTTGGTCGATTTTATCTGAAATCACCCTATTTCACTTTTTGAGCTATGCATTAATACCGTCGCACGATCTTATTGTATCAAAGGGTTTGCTGCTTCAATACAAGGTGGGCTACGTAATAAATTAATTAGTTAATTTTGTAACACAGCAGCAACTTCTTTTGAAAGGTCAGTCTTCTTTCTTTTTTGATGCTGAACACATCTTTGCTAAACAAGCGGTCAACGGCTGTGCAAAACGGCGATGCAATATTCAAACGTAAAATAAAATAATAGTTTTAAAGTTGTTGAGGTTGGAGAGCGCTGTCGAGGTTTCAGCCTTCCATCGGTCTGTCTCCATGCGTAGTGGTAGTGTCCAGAAATTGAAGTCGCGACTCACACGGAGGTGCTTTTGAAGGTTGGAGCCAAAGGACCTCCATGCTACGTATACTTTTTGCAGTGTTTGCATTAAGCAGTGAAGATATCGCCACTATATTCGACAAGGTCAAATTGCAGTTCATAGCCGGACCACGGTAGCACCTGCTGTTCGTCACTCATGAGAGTCTCTTGTTAGAGCAATAACGGCTAACTATCATCCAACTATTTTCCTTCTTTGTTTTGGCGTTCTCTTTCCCTTTATCTTTCTCTAGGAGCTCTTTTACTCTATTCCCCTTTGTTAGCGGACAGGAGAGGGAGATGAAAAGACTGGTTCATTACAATAATAGGGAGGGGAACAGAAGGCTAAACCATTTGGAACTGAATAAAGTGGACAAGACAGTTAGCGTCAGACAAGGTAAAGAAAGGAGGGAGCGAAAACAACACAAAGTCGTCTCAAAGTGCCTTACCCTTTTTTTCATTTCTAGGATGCAACGCAGAACAAAAGACTGGACCGTGGATAACGTGCTCACGAACCCTGGGAAAGGGCAAGTCGATCAGTAAAGAGACATCGTCTGTTGCCTCGGTCAGACCAGTGTCTGCTGGCGCCGACTCGCTTTTGCAAAGAAATCTATCGCCGCGACTGCTGCGGCACTGACGGCAGAGGCACTCGTACAGCGCTAAATGTTCATCGTTAAGGCCCGTTCACACTCTTGCGACCGACTTCGACCAAGAGAAACCAGACCGGTTTTTAACCCTTTTGCGACTTCTTAGGACCGGATGCGATGCCGCGGAGCTGGTCCTAAGAAGTCGCAAGAGGCTTAAAAACCGGTCTGGTCTTTCTCGGTCTAACTCGGTCGCAAGAGTGTGAACGGCGCTTTAGGGATTAAAAGCAGCGCGAAAGACGGAGGACCAGACCAAAAAGTAACACGGTTAGGCCGCGTTCAGACTTGAGGAAAACATTGTTGTCAGAGGCCGAATTTACTGGGCGGAAAAAGACGGCACCGTTCACATTTGTTGTTATCCGCCGCGTTCGCGGTGCTCCGGTCTCTCGGGGATATCAGAGCATACTGCACCCGGCTCCAGTGGTGTTCGCAAAAAATGCTCTCGCATATATTTTTTTCTTGCAGTTAGCGCTAACCCATAATGACAAGAAAATGTCCAACAGTGTCGCGGCGATACTGGAAGGCAATAATAAAAGAAGGGGCAAATGGAGACAACGTGTGTACGTACCACTCACCACAAGTTTATTCCACGGATCTTCTTCGAGGGTACTGTCTACGTTGCTGAGATGCCTCTTGTCGAACAGGGTTTAATAATTTCGTCTCGATCAGCATTTCAGCCTGTATAACGATGCCAGCGAGACGACGCCACTTGCAAAACTTGGGAACTCCGACAACTCCGACGGAAAACCCAACAACTCGAGCGACTCGGCCAGGACGGGCCGCAGTCGAATATTCCGTTGCTGGCGAAGGGTTTCCCCCTCCCGGCGCCGATTTTCTTGCAGATTTGCCTGCGAATCGGCAAGTGTGAACGAGCCATTAAGCAAGAAACACATGAGCGACAAAAATGGGAACCGAATGACAGTGTCCATAGCAACTTGCGCGGACGCCGTGACCTGGCGGCTTGGCATGGGTCTATGTCACAGCCAGGCACGTAGCCAGGATTTTGTTTCGGGGGGGAGGGGGGGGGGGGGATGGCCGCCCATTACAGAATGCTCTATGAGGGGGAGGGGGGAGAGGAGGTCCCAGCAAAATGGACAATTTCGGGGGGGGGGGGGGGGCCGGGCCCCATGCGCCCCCCCCCCCCCCCCTTCCCCTGGCTACGTGCCTGGTCACAGCGTGGAGTCACCGCGCGGCGCCCGCTTTTGGGGCTCATGTTTTCCCTGCTTTGAGTGTCTACGCGTCGCGTGTTTCCGCGAGGTGGCTCATGCGCTTGGTTGAAAAGCGGGGGTGTTCGATGAAACCAGAAAGGGGGAAGGCGGCACGTGAGAGCCACGCACAAAGAGGTTGAAATAACGCAACGTCTAGATGCGCTTTTCCGCGCGATGAAAAATGAGAAACACTAGTAGAGAAACGTCTTTCTTTTGCACCGGCACGAAACTAAGGGGGGGGCCTAACCTCCGTACATGGACGAACTCTCTGTAGTGTTCACAAAATAGGGTCATTTGTTTCGCGAACAGTATCTGTATTTTTTTCAGATACTTTTTAGTTACTTTCTCGGAAATGTAATTAACTTATCCTTATGGTTACTTAAAAAAAAAATGTATCGAGTTACAGCTGAGAGTTACAAAAAAAAAAAACAGTAACTAGTTACATTATCGCGATACTACCCAAAACTGATTTCTAGGGTCTACCCTACCCGATACGTTTCTTGCTCTCTGTTTTGTAGAAAGAATCTTTCAAAGGCTAAGGATATTAATGTTTGATTATCCACACGCGTTGCATATTCGAGCATTGTTCCTCGGCTACGAGGCCGAAACTTGAGATTCACCGGACGAACAGCCGCGAGTTGCTCCTTTCGTTGTTGATTTATGCGCATCTGACAAGATGCGACAACGATTTACCGTTCTTTTTCCCGCTTCGATTAGAGCTAGCATCTGCAGAGCAAGAGAACGGTATCACTGTACAGTTACACTGCATGGCTTTCCTCGAAGGTCATTGAACGAGAGAAGCCTATTACTCTCTACTCATGCTTCGACCGCGGAATGCTTGTAATAACACGTACGCCCCTCTTGGCTGAAGCCCCTCGATCTGTGTGCGTTTGCTTGTAGGCGTAAATTTTATACAGGGATTTTACTCCCGGCAACTCTCGGCTCGCCGCTGTTTGTATGAATGCTTAAGTGGGGGTGTGATTCCCGCTGGGGGGGGGGGGGGGGGGGTTCCGTCGATCACTTACGTCATGTTTATCCTCCCCCCAAAGGCATCCCTTGTGTAAATACCCCCCTATGGACAGAAACAAGTCAGCAGCGCAGCCCCGGCAAACTCCAAACAAACACTATGAACACAATCAGAACAGGACTTAAACTAACGTTAGCTACTTAGCTGCTTTTTGTACCTCGGCGTGGCTGCCCTCCGGTAATGGCGACAGCGCACTGGCAGCGAGAAGAGGCCCATGCGCAGGCGGCTACTGGAAAGAGGTACAGCACCGCAAACAAGTGTTGTGAGGATGCGCCAGATGCATGTCACGAGCCAGTAGTCCGCCGCCATTCGCTTCCTAGTGCCGCTCATTTTAGTGCATTGCAGCCATCTGCTTCCACGAGCCGCGGCACGAAACCAGTGGAGCATTAGCCGCTACTACTTGCGAACAAATATGCAATAAGGAGCTCTAAATAAAAAAGGCTAGTTCCTTGGACATACATGACCGGTGAAAGAACTTACAATCTAGAATTTATCGCATGTTTTTTTTTCCGCCGATATCAGCGTCCTGCATATGGTCGCGGGAAGGAGCGCATACAACGTGCCCTTGTCTCGTTTCTCCTTGTTTCAAAATCACTCGCAGGAACGCCGTCATTATCTAGTAAATGGTTGTTCACCCAAGTTCTGGAGCTGCCCCCCAGAAACTCCCTTCCAGAGCATTGCTCGCAACGGGGCAGATTTGCCTCTCAGGCATTTACAACGGCGATTTATGTCAAAACTCCTTTGAACCGCCGGAGTCCTACTCGCAAGATTCTTGGGCGAACATCACACTATAGTCCGCTCACTGCTAAGCTGAGAGTGCGGTGGGAGCTACGCGCTCGCCGGATCAGCCGACCGCCTCCCGTTCGTCACCCGGTCCTCTGCCCGTCCATGTGGGCGGGAACGCGATCACGCGGCGAAAGATGAACGTATGAGAAGGGGTGCAGCGACCACGCGGCTTTCGCCGCACTGTCAGCTTAGGGTTGAACGGCGCGCTAGACGAGCGAATGACCTTCGACGAAAGGTAGGCATCACGGAAAATAAAAAGGCGGGCGTCCTTGAGCTCTCTGTGTGCGTAAACAATAAAATGGAAAGACACGATATGGGGGGGGGGGGGGGGGGGGGGGGGGAATGAGAAGACGTGTTGTTATGCGGCTTTATCGAGGGAGAGTGTCGCTTCACTGGGAATGCCAAGATTTCTGACAGCGGTAGAATGCAGGTGTCGAAGTCTTCCCTTTCATCGCTGCCGTACCTGCTCCTGAGACCGCAACTCTATACAGCCGTTGATTCATCCGCTGAGAGAATACAAGGTAAACAGTCACTTAGAGAAATCCACAAGGCGTGACGAGTCTCGATCCTGTTGTTATTACTTCGAAGCCAACGAGATTGCACCATCAGCCTACAAAAAAACGCCTTAACACGACACACGAAGCAAGAAGTGTGAATACAATAAACCATGCACTGTGTTTTTTAAAGGGACCATAAAATTACCTTTCCACTTTATCCTCCTTATATTTGATGCTCGACTCAAGCGAAATGAGAAATTGCATGTTCGCGACGTAGTATTTCGCCGGACGCGGCGTTTCCGAGCTTCCAAAGTGTTTTTTTAAGCATACCGTGGAAAATGTCATTCGTAAGTGATGAGAAGTGCCGCCACGGTACTCGTTGGCCACCAACGCGAATCCAGAGATTCGTCGGCGGGTTGATTGTTGACGAGCGCATACGCCAGAGTGACGCAGTGATATAGTGTCCAGGGTGTGAGCTGGGTTTAGGCTGACGGGCTTGGGCACCGCGGATTTACCACAGTCAAAAAAGTGGACAGCTTTGGAAGGAAAGGAGGTAAGAAGTAGTCCGCATTATTTTCAAACGTTCGTACCGAAAAGCAGGTTATTTGGCTTTCTATTCTCGTACACTAGTTTTCATTTGGACCCCTAGACGATATGGGATTAGTAAAATCCCAATCTAAAATCACTTATCTCCACCCAAATATTATGAAAAAAAAAATAATAACAATTGGACCGCGTGTATGTTTATACAGCCTAGAGCTTGGTCTGCCTCAAGGAGCGAATTGTCTCCCAGCTGTAGATGAGAAATTGAACCAGTGCGGTGGAACTGCTAGCCTGGGGCCTTTAACGTGCACTGCGCAGTAGTGATACATGACCGCACGCCGCTACGATGCTCATCCAGATCGAAGCGAGCAGGGGTGGGGACTGAACCCAGGATCCCTGCTTTTTGCAGCGCGAGCTTTCGCTCCACGTGCTCCGAGTTGGTGTGCGCTAGCCCACTCGGGCGCCGATTCCCCCAAAGTTCATTTCATGGTCCCTTTAAGCTGTCAAGGCCTATTCGCGTCTCCAGCTCATTGCTCGCCCTCCCGCGGCGGAAACGGGAAGCGCTCTAGTGAGTTAGGGTCCCCCGCTTCTCCTCCTCAGCGGGCACGGAGGAACTGCTCGCGATCATGGCACGCAAAATGTCTTTTTCGAATGGAAACAACGCTCTTCACTGTCCCAATGTAGTGCTGCAGCCGGTATGAGATTGTAGCTTAATAGAGAGTTCTATTATTGCGTATAGAAGCAAAAGCCAGCGCTGCGTGTTTGCTTTAGAGTTGCGTGCTCTACGCTGCGCGTGCACGTCGTCACCATGCGGCAATACAAGACCTCAATTTTGGGCTCTGCGCATGCGCAGTGTGGTTCACGCGACACTAACGGAAACACACAGTGCTTGTGTTCTCAAGTATTCGCAATACAAAAGCTCACTGCCGTTTCATCGGTTTCTAGCTTCAACGAAACGTGCTGCAGTAAGCAGACGTGCAAGCGGGTAGGCGTTCCTTTAAACTGGAAAGCATGAAATCGGCAAGACGACGGCGCGTAAAAAAACAAAAAATAAACGTTCTAGAAAGATTGGTATTTAAAAACTTCGCTTTTTTGTTTTTTTTGTTTGGTTTGGGGGGCATTTGTTCCGGACGTTTTGCCGATTGTGGGAAGTCCACTTTGGAGGTTTCGCCGATTGTCAAAAGTCACGAATTTGATATCACTTTATGCTTTACCCATAATTAATATAATTTTACATGAATTTCTCAATTTAGCTAGAATGTTTTCATTGATTTTAGACTATTTTTATTTTATAACTTGTTAATTAAAGTGCTGGGACTGGCCCAAGTGATGATAATTTGCACACTTTGATTGCCATGTTTGTTCGAGTGTTTGAAATTAGATCGTAAGCAACAAAGTATATTAGAGCTTAAAAAAGCTACTTATTCTTAATTGCAGCGTTAATATTAATATAAATTGCGGCAATGTAGGCTCCCAATAAACAGTACAATCACAAAAAAAAGCCATTTAACCATATTAGTCTTTCCAGAAAGCTCTCATTTTGTTTTATTTTTCGTATAGGAAAAACCCTGACATCGTTATCTAGATAGACAAACATCAAACATTAAATGTAGCATAGAGTCCTATGCGTCACGCATTGCTTTAAAAAACACACACACTTCTGCTATCTGACTCGTGTTCCGTCTTTGATTTTTGTAGTGAGAACAGCGTTTCTTAATTTACATACGTTTTGTGAACATATTCTAAACCCATCAGCGGTGTGGTTTGAGTTTGTTATTCTTGTGCTTAACAATAATGTTGAAGCAATTAATCATCGAAATGCCGCAAACCCATAAAAAGGCCCACAGTTCATTATTTCACTTAACAGTTTTCTGGGTCAAAAAAGGCAGCAATAACACACAAACATCAGGGCCGATTTTTCAAGAAACACAAAATTCTGTTACCTCTAAGGTGTATGAGCGACCCGGCCTTCAAAAGGGCACTGAACTTTCCAAAATATTTTGAAGTGCCTGGATCGAACACGTATGTCACCAAATAAAGTTTCGCCGAGCAACTTCTTCAGCCCAATAATGAGGCTATGAAAAACATCTTGACTTGTGAAAGAATCTAAAATGAACACCGATACCAAGAAATTATATCCAAAATAAAGGTTAGTTTCGGTTTCGCTCCAGAATTAAAACGTGCCTCCTGGCGTAAATATTACGTTAATCACAGCTCTTGTATTCTGAATAAAAAGTTATTCTGCGCTCATTGCACCCTAACTTCCCCGTCTAAATAGGAATGATTTGTGTCGCTCAGTGAAGCCAGCATAGTAGACAGGATCAGCAAGTGGTTCACAAGCACGCATCTCCGACCCTCACTATAACCGCCATTTTGGAAGACGAGTAGCACCACCTATTGGGAAGGAAGAGCGACCGTGACGCCCCAAGCGGTTAACTTTAGAACTACACGGATGGGGACAACAAATACAATGACTCAGCGCTCGGCCGACATAGCCGAACGCGGTGTCAGCGTTCGGCTGGAGTTCGTGTTCTCCGGCGAGGGGGAGGAAAGGCTCTTTTGTTTCCACTCCGGCCTGCATGAAGAATGCAGTATGCACGGTCCCAGCTCAGCATAAAAGCCGAGGTGGGTCAAGCTCGCATTCTCTGAGGATAGATTCGACACTTAACGTCGCTTCGCCGATTGTTAGTATTTTTTACATTAAACTGTGCCCCGCGCTCTATTTCAGATGATGACATGGACATGCCCATAAGGCCTCTGGGCATGTGCACAGGCCTTGTGTTGAGTAAACACCGAGTATAGGGAGAACAAACGGGTCAGAGCGCCCCATATAGTGTGATCTCCTGCCCAATAGTGAGAGTCGGAAATAGCACTCATTTCTGGTCGTTTAAGGGTGTTAACAACGATAGTATTTTCTTTATTGTGGCACCAGGACTTGGCATCGTGACGTCGCGTGACCTAAATGTGACAAATCCGGGCGTCACTTAATGTCGTGGCAACATGTGATGTCGATTCTGCGCTAAATTTATCGGGAAAAGTGACATTACGCAACCTTAGGTCTCATGACGTCACGTCGTCATGTTACCTGACGTTAGCTCACGTGATATTAGTTCCTCCGCTAAATAAAATCGGAAAATTTACATCACGGTGTGGAATCGTAGTGTCACGTGACCCGGTGCCATATCGTCACAATATCGCGTGACATGTCACATAAGTTCAGGTCACTTCACATCAATTCTCCCGGAAATTTAGCAGGTATTCACGTCACGTCGTGGTGTCACGTGATGATTTAAAGAAACCCCCAGAAACGACAACATTCAGATAAAACGCGCCCCCATACCACATCTGGCACCTATGGCAACCACTATGCTCGCAGCCGGCGGGCTGTATCTAACTGAATCTATCACTCGCCCGTAGACAAGATCTCGGAAGAAGCGGGATTCCGCGCGAAGGGCAGGACCCGAGAACGCCGACGACGCGCCTCGCTGACCTTCCATTGATAAGCGGGCACTCGCCGGCGCGCTCGCCCCGTAAACATGCCTGGAACGCACCTGATTGCCGTGGAGGCATGTAGATTCAAAAAGAAATAGATTTCCACCATGGATAATTAGTATACGGTTCTTCGATTAGCTCTCGCCCGTTTATGAATCGGGGTGTAGCGACCTATCGCTGCGAGGGACGGCGATACCAGTGACGGTCGCTGGGGGAGGGAGCTCCGACGTGCCGGCCTTCGACGAGCGTCCTTGTTGACTGTCGCCGACCGGTTTGGTGCCGTGCAGTGCGGCTAAGTGCTACTTCGGTGCGCGGGACGGCAGCAGTCACGCGGAGTGGGCAGCAGAAGCCATGGACAGCAGTGGATATCCTGGACACTTGAACGAGAAACAGCAGTTGGCGCTCGATGAGGTGGGTGATGTGCGACTAGAGCCACCGAGAGTTTCAGAAACTAAGGATGTGACTATTATGTTTACGCTCTTATTACGTTCACGCGATATGTGGTAAGAAAATGAAAACGCCGGGCAAGTAAAGTGAGAGTGTGTGGCAAAAACAGCGCGCAAAGAGAAACGAATGTGTAAGAGAAGGCCGCTTGGCCCTGTCTCTTCTTTTTTTTTGCCTTCGCTTTTGTTTTTGCAGTGCTTACTGCAGTAGTTATTGCATATTATATTTCCTACCGCAAAACATAGTTTACAGCGCCTGGGTATATGTGGAAAACAAATTAACGTTTTATCAAGTAAGGACGATGTTGATAGGTTAAAGTGAGGGCGCTGAAACTCCGCTGTCAGCATGCCTTTCATCACAACGTGAAAAGCTGTAGCGACTCATAAATAACCCGTTTTGTTTGGGGGGTCTGTCTGCTTGTTTGAGTGGTCACATTGTTTACTGAGGTCCAAGCTTGGAAAACGCAGTTTCAATGTCGAGACGTTTACTTTTTCATGACCATAGCTGTTAGTAAGGGACAGAGGAGATATAGAAATCTTCATTTTTTCTTCTTTTGGACACAAGGGTCGTTATATTCGAAATAAATAAATAAATATAAAAAAAGTCCCACTTACGGTTTCAGCGGCAAATATTTTCATAAACTAGTGAGAACAACAAAGACAACGAAGGCGGCTGTGGTGAACGCCGTGACATGGGTATATTAGAAACATGTCAGCACCAAACACAACATCCTTCAATTTAAAAAGAAATTAATGACAAAAGAATCATTTAATTTTGGTGATATTTAATGGTGCTAACATAACCTAAATAATTCGATTCCGATCAAGCTGAGATGTGCAACAAGAAACGACACTGGGATTTCTAGTGTCCCAACAGCGCTTAGGCAGTATACCGGATGACTGCGGCGCTACGCTAAGGGTCCTTGGAGCGTGGCTGCAAGGGCTGTTGATTGGGCAACCTCGGTGCCCAGGGATCTTGAGTAGGTAGCCTTGTGTCCTTTTCTTGATTCGAAATGTATCTCAGCAAGCGGACGTACTGCCACACGAACTGCTTTTTACACCGCGCGAACTGCGAAATCGGCTCGATTGGCAAACGCTTTCAACCCACTTTGCAATGTAAGGCAATAGACGTTTACGTCTTTCCGGCTTCATCGCGACAACTTTTATACGCATGCACCCAATCGTAAGCTTTATTTAATGATCTGTAGGAGCAGTTCTAAATAATATATATATATATATATATATTCGTCGCGTATATCGTTGTAGCGAACATTTTATGAATGACGCACTGGGAATTCCATTGAATTAATGCATTTTTATAAAAAAATACAACATTGGCCAATACTTCAGCCTAAAAAACGTCCGTGTTTTCGCTTTTCTGGAAAACACGGAGGCAGCCATTTGTGATCAACAATGGAAGGATGTCAGCAAACAACGAAGCTCAGAACACGATTACATTAAAACAAAATAAGGCGTGTGCAAAGGAAATGAACATCACGTTTCAATTCAATAATTTTCCCCACACACGTAGCATTTTTTTTTATAATCGTGTTCTAGGTTTGCTACTTGCCGAAATTCTATTGTTTCTGGCTATTGGCAGTTTACTTTTTTTTTTCTAGGAAAGAGAACTATGTGCTATCAATGTAAGTTTGAAACTAAATGCACCGCCTTGTCTCGAGTGGAGAGCCTCGTATACTGAACGCTTGCAGACTTGGGACGCGCTGGAACACAAAGGAGACGTCTCGTTGAGGAAGACCCACACTGCAAAGATCTACGAACCAAACGCGACGCTTTCGCAACAAACATATTCCAAATCGTAACAGGAGTAGTTATTTGTCTTTAATAATTAACAGTTCGACCAGAAGTACGTGATTTGTTAGCCAAATATTATGACATCCTTGGACGTGGGTAAAAATCCTGGAAAGATATATCTGATGTTAATTTGCCCCGATCCGTCTCGATCTGTTTCGTATGCGGGTGAAGTGACCTCCGACTCGCGCCGCTATCGGCGGAGATTAAGATAGTGAAGATCTAGCTCAGGACTCAGCAGTCTCCAGTGTCGTCGCGTTTCCCATTTCTGACTCGCTTATCAAGGTTGACCACGTGCAAGGAGAGAAAAGGGGGGGGGGGGGGGGGGAGGGGAGCCAGACGTTGCTGTGTTGATGTTTTAGTTTGTAACGCTTTTTTAAGACGGTCTGTGCAAAGCGAGGCGGCAGTACAAAACTCTAGTTCAAATAAACTGTAGGCAACCATGTCGCAAAGTAGAAGCTAGAGCCACTAAATGAGCTGCGCTTAGAGTATCGGCACTCCGTTCCCATACATTGTTGTGGACGCCGCCATTTTGGCTCGTATGCAGAGCAGACGCAACTGCCGATCGTCATGATTCAAAACTGCGACTTCCTCAGCATCAGATTCGGTGTTAGGAAGCTCATGTAATATTGCCTTGCTCGGTCGCGAACTGTTTAAACATTTGTGGAGGGCGGAAAATCGTTTCCTTTGATTTCAGATAAAGCTTCAGATAACTGGCAACCATGATTTTAAGATACAATACGGCCAAGTGTCGTTACTCGGAAGCGTAGCTTATTTAGTGGCACTAGTAGAAGTCAGTCTGCTACATGTTTCTGCCGTAACCCCGTCCAACAATCCCTTGTTTATAAAATTCAATCCACCACCTAAAAAAGTGCACACTACCAACACTGTTGTTATTTCTTTACACTTTGTGACAAATGCATGCCGAATAGATACAAAAAGAAAGAAAGAGAGAGATGAAAACATATCGGAATGAGTTTCCAGTTTTAAAAACGACCCCGGCTTTTCAATAACTTCAAAATGTGAAGATATAAGGCAAAGCGTTTTGAAATAAAAGGTGCGAATAGAAAGAAATGAAAGGGATTCAAACTTTGAGCGACATGGCAGATATTACAGTCACAACAGCACAGGCACCGCAGTGTTGGCGGTAATGCGTTGGAAGTAACGGCGTTACCATTACTTGCATTACGTTACGTTAATGTCGTAACGTACTCGTTACATTTTCAAAACTGCAACGGGTAAGGTAGCTACGCTACTTATTTGAAGTAATAGGTACCGTATTTACATTACTCTTACATAGTCTCGAAAAATTAAAACAAAAAGTATCTTTAAATTTGTTCAGTGTTTCTATACTTAGTTTTACTTTCAGTCCAGACGCAACCGATGCTACGAGCTGATGGAGTTAATCAGACAGCGTCGAAAGGGCGGCATTATCAAGTTCGTCATATTTCTGTTCGTGTTCTATCATCTCTGAACCAACCATAAACAAAAAAGGCCCAGTGATTTGCGATTTTGTCGCTGTTTAATTGGTCCGGTTATCTCGTAGCGTCGCCTGCGATTGAAGATAAGCTGAAACGGAGTATAGGCGACAAGTCATTAACTATTGCACTCGTTCCAGATACCTTCAAAACTTCGCATGCCTCTTCCCGACGCAAAATGTTCCACCTTAGAAAAGACACAACGCACCCGCCCTTTGTCCCAATGTCAAAAAACGTTGTCGCAAAAAAATAAAGAAAAACGCTGTTACCCTTAATTTAAAAACCAAAAGTAACGTGCGGTACTTTTAGTCGGTAACGGGATCGGTAACGCGTTCACTTTATTTTGATGTAACGTACGTATGTAACGAGTGACGTATTTGGGTATTTCTTTTTCGGTATAACGCCTATAACACTGCTGGCACGCAATAGAATGATATGCAGTATCGAAAATCCCTTGACAAGGAGTTCATCGAAGTGCAAGTAATTGACTGTAATAATTCCTTCGCATAATCTCAACCTCATGGTTTCACGATGTTAAAGCACAATGGCAGGTGTCACGTGACTTTGTGGTATCACGTTCCGTGACATCACGATTTCATGACATGCCGTCTCGTGACGTCACATTGTCATTGTGTCGCTTGATGCCCTGGTGTCACGTGACGTGAAACTGTCAATTGACGTTATAGTAGCAGTTGACGGACGTCACGCTTATAACGCCACGCGAATACCTTTGCGCTAAATTTAACTGGGTATGAGCCTACTAAATTTGCACCTATATGCACGTGCTTTGGTTACATGATCACATGGCTAGTATTCTTTTTTTCCCTAAACTGAACGAGGAAAGTGCAATTTACTTGTTGCATTCCCGTTATACTTCCGCGTTATGTTTTCATTACTAGACTTCCTTTGCAAATTTTTGTTTTAGATTTCAATTCGCAGCCCGGACCTAAACCTGTCCTCATTATAATCGTATTCAGAATGTACACCCGCCGGCAATATGAAGGTGAACACCTTACCTGGTTTCTTGCCTGTTTTACGGCTCCCGAAAGCTATATTAGGGTGATTTCAGATAAGATCGACCAAAGGATGGCTAGTCGACATTTTCAAATCAACTGATGTTTTTATATGTTATTGTCTAGTGTCTGGTATGAACGAATCCAAACTTAGTTTTGACTAGAAAAAAATACTTGGGGACAGGAAAAATCGTAAGGCATGAAGGTGGTGGAGAGTTGCATTAACGCGCACTGATGGAGGGGGCCCGTTTGAGAGTGAATAACTAAAGCGATAACATTAGGAGAACTCTAATACGTTTTAGGCGCAAACTATGGGTATAGCTTGCTTGTAATATAAAGTAATCATATTTATTTAAAATTTATTTATTTTTCTAAAAATTGACAAACATGCCTGCTCGAACGACAAATGGCAAACTTTGGAGGTCTGTATCTCATGAAATAATTTAATCATTATGATATAATTTGCAGATATTATTCTACTAATATATAGCTAATATTTCAAAAATAACTAAGGTATCTGTGTGATACAATAGTTAGGATATATTTAGTCAAACATGGAAAAAAAATCAAACAAAGAAAAATTCCGATGCGAATAAAAAAAAAACACCACCCTCGATTTTTTTTAAATTTAGGTAACCTGTTATACTCTATTTCGGCATTCATTTCCATTAAAAACATGTTGCATCATTTTATTGAGAAAGAAGATACAACTCCCCAAAGTAGGGTTCTTTTTCAAAGACTACACTTAGCAGTGTTTTATACAACTGACTCTGAGTTCCAGTTTCATGAAACCAACACACATCTTTTATATATTTTTATTCAGATGAGGCCAATGATAACTAAAGAAATCGTTCACACACTTAAAGTAAGGAGAAACTACTGTGTACAAAGAGGTATCATATTACGGACTAGTGATCCGAGAAAAGATCATGCAGCCATCGGCCACTAGGAACTTTGTTTACTTTATTCTCCTGCGACACTATATGCTATTCCCTCTTCCGCTCTACCTTCATCTCTCTCTCTCTCTCTCTCTCATATATATCCCTGATATATATCCAGAACAAAAACATGTTCAAGCATTCCCTTTCTGCGTGGTAGTGTTCTGTGGCTAGCAAAAATCATTTCCTCGCTAAGCTCACGATTATGGCAAAATAGTTGCCGGAAACCGCAGACGACACTCGTCGCTAGTTCTGGCAAAACGGCCGATACAATCTTTTTTTCGCATTTCCCCGCTCGCTGTCAAGGACAAGGGGGTTCGCTTCAACCAGCAAAACATGGCCGCCGACGCCTGTTTACTGAGCAGTCATGCCTGTCGCCATCTCACTCGCTGGCGTCACGGGCAATAATATCGGGCACAAAGGGGCACACCAATCGGCAGCATTATCCCCAAATACTCGAGCCTCGCGTAAATACATAGAGTGTAAACGCTGTCGCCATGTTATCGTAGTAAGACCGCCCCCCCCTCCCCCACAACGGGGGACTGCAGTACGCGACGGCGTACTAACACAACGGCGACTATATCGACATCGCGGGCTCCGAATTTTCCCATAGTTCTACTCCACGGGCATTTCTCGAAACGCTTGATATTGTGTACGCCCGCCTGGAAGGATTTCAGCCGTGTAGTTAAGATAAGGCGGTTCTCCGCGGCAAAAGAAAGCAATTTCACAAAAGCTTAAAAGCGGCGGCGACGCGTGTGCGGTGAACGCTTGTAGTTTTGGTGTAGACAGGGTGTGTGTATTCTCGTTGTTGACACCAGCCGGCGATAAGGCACTGCAGGCGGTAGCTCAGTACAGCAAGGGCTAATCCGAGTGACCATCAACGTAACCTTACCGCCAACCCCTCGCGAACCGGTCGCCGACATGGCTCAGGCTGTGTCATGAACCACGTGGTAGAAGCTCGGGTGCTTTCATATCAGCGCGTGGAGGGACGACAGTGCGATTCCGGAAAGTCTTTTTCGAAGGCCGCTGACCACAATTTTTTGTCTGGAGACTTTCCCTCTTTCTTCCTTTGACGTGGATCAAGCTTTGCCGACAGCCTCAGTTGTGACCTCTCTTTTCAAATGTACGTTTGCAGTGAGTGAGCTCCTCAGCCTCGGACTTGTCACTTGTGCACCCAGTAGTTCTTTCACTTGGCAATTATATGCCATCAGTCGGGGTTTAATTTCTATTATTTATGTATACATTATGAAGACGTCCTGGAGCTCCGAACGAGTGTTTTGTGCAGATTACTTTTCCAAACACAAAAAGACTATACCAAAGCAGCGGAATTTTCGAAGTGTTGGCGAGTTGGACCTAAACTCGTTGAAGCAAATTCTTCCGCCTGACTGTTCCACCAAAGTGAGTGCGACGGACTACCTGCGCTACCATTGCTTCATGCACATCACTAAGGAGATCTCGATGCGAAGCTCAGAGCAGTGCCCTGACATATTTGTGCCAGCTGAAGAAGCAATTGAAGATCTAAATCGCAGCATACTACCTACAGATGTGTCGCCGCTGAGACAACCAAGCGTCGTAAGAAGTCGGGACAGGCCTGCCTATATCAAGAGAAAGCAGACAGAACTGGAGCAGGTTGCTGTCAAGAATATACGCTCAAGGCTACGTATTGCGTAACGACAGGGACGCACCGTCGGGGTCGTCCGAACCAACATGCTCCACATGCACTGAGTGGGTGGACAACTTTCGGCAGGCCTTTGAAACCGCCACCTCTCTCCGGGAACGTTGTCAACTGCTTACACTCCTGCCGTCAACACTGACGAAGAATGAGGTTCAAAAGATGATTCCACAGGCCTCAATGTACCTCATCAGTAAATCCCGAAAACTCAAGGAAAAGCATGGCGTGTGATATAAGCCGGATCCTTACACGAGGTGCAAGGTGAGCCCTGAGAACCTGTCTGCTGCCCTAGAGTACTTCACGAAAGACGAGCTACAATGTTCGCGCCAAAGTCCCAACCAGAAGGACGTCATCTCTGTCATGCTCAACGGAGAGAAAACGTTCGTGCCAAAGCGCTTCATGACACGCTCAATACGAGAGGCCTTCCGTATATACAAAGACAAGCATCCCGATTCCGGCGTTGGGCTAACGAAATTTTATTCGTTGCGCCCTAGATGGGTCCAATGTATTCCACACCAGGAAGTGTGCGTTTGTGCGCGCTGCGCCAATTATTATCTTTGTATTGCCGCTCTAGAGAACGTTACAGGCTCAACATTCAACACTGGTGAAATGAACTCGGCATTTCTGTGCGACCCAGCAACAGAACTGTGCCTTCAAGGAGACTGTGATCACTGCCCAAAAGGCCAGTTTCTTACACTCCAGGAACTTGATATCCCGGAGGATGAAGAGATTGTGCTTGCAACATGGGAGTCCGGCGACCTTGTGAAAAAAACTTTGGAACCTGAGACTTTCCTAAAAGTCATCCAAGTGACGGTTGGAAGTTGGGTACTTCACAACCATATCCGGCAAACGCAAGGTAAAGCGATCTACGATGAAAAACAGTGCATGCAACGCGGGAGCATTGTCTTTCATTTTGACTTTGCTGAAAACTGGACCATCGTGCTTCCTGACGAAGTGCAAGCATATCACTGGAAAAAAAAACAAGTTTCGATATTTACATGTGTAGTGACGACAAGAAAATCTACAAACAGCTTTGCCATCATCAGTGAGGACCTGTGTCACGACACCGCTCACGCTTGCTTGGCTCTAGAAAAAGTGAAGGAGTGGGTTGAAGACAACGTTGCGGTATACTCGTACGTGACGTACGTAAGTGACGGCGCCGCCAGTCATTTCAAGAATCGCTACCAGCTTCACCAATTTGCAAAGGACGATTGCCCACAAGCCCAGTGGTTATTTTCTGCATCTGGACATGGGAAAAATGCATGTGACGGAGTTGGCGGACTCGTGAAGCACCAGGCCACGCTGAACAACCTGAGAGAACGTTCAGTAAGCGCAATTCAGACGGCCAGGACAATGGTGAGCGTTCTATCAAAGAAACTGAAAGGCGTGCATCTTGTATATCTGGACGAAAATGAGGTTGTTCGGTATCGTGAACAAAAAAAAAAGAAGAGTGGCTGACGGTGCGCGCCTTCCCTGGCATTCAGTCTTGGCACGCGTGGCGGCTCAGCAAGTCATCAACAGAAGGGACCTGTGACGTATATGTAGCACGGACAGTCGGATCTGCTTGGAAGCAACTTTATTAAATGGGTACAGCGAGGAAAACCTTAGCGTAAAGTGCCGAATTTGATTTCCCAAGGACTGCTCATTTTGAATACAGGGACATCTTATTTATCACATTTTTCTTCACGGGGTATTTAACCTACTGTTTTTGTTGGTGGTTACTAATAATTTTTATCTGATCACTATAAAAAAATCCCAAAATGTTATCCTCGAGCAGGATAAAATATATCGGCTTGCCACGATTCATTCATACACCGAGAGCATCGAAGCTGCTCCAGTTAGGCACTATGGCATCCGTCACCTGAAATTGTTTGTAATCGTAAATACACAGCCAACTTAAATATCTTACTATTATATCTTTGTTTTTGTGTGTGGAAGTAAAGTTATTTATTTTACTCTAGATGTAAAATATACCGGAAGGTACAACTTCACACTGCATCATCTTTTCTCAAATCATTAGTCTCTAATATGATACCACTTTGTACGCTTATGTAAAATGCTGTATATAGTTTCTCCTCCCTTTTACTGTGTGACCGATCGCTCTTTTTATCAATGACCTCATCTGAATAAATGTATATAAAAGATTTGTGCAAGTTTCATGAAACTGGAACTCAGAGTCACTTCTTGTATAGGACACTGCTAAGTGTAGGCTTTGAAAAAGGACCCTACTTTGGGGAGTTGTTTCTTCTTTCACAGTGCAATGATGCAACATGTTTTTAAAAGAAATGAATGCCGAAATAGAGTATAACAGGGTACCCAAATTTTAAAAAATCGAAGGTGGTGTTTTTTTTTTTATTCGCATTGGAATTTTTTTTGTTTGATTTTTTCCCCATGTTTGCCTAAATATATTGTAACTATTGTGTCACTCAGATACCTTATTTATTTTTTCAATAATAGCCATATATTAGTAAAATAATGTCTGCAAGTTATGTAATAATGATTAAATTATTTCATGAGATACAGATTTCCAAAATTTGCCATTTGTCGTTCGAGCAGGCATGTTTGGCAATTTTTAGAAAACTAAATAAATTTTTAATAAATATGATTACTTTATATTACAAGCAAGTTGTACCCATAGTTTGTTTGTAAAAAGGTTTAAAATTCTCCTAATTTTATTGTTTTAATTATTCACTCTCAAACGTGCCCCCTCCATCAGTGCGCGTTATTGCAACTGTCCACCTCTCCCTGCCTTACGATTTTTCTTGTCTCCAAATTTTTTTTCTGGTCAAAACTAAGTGTGGATTCGTTTATACCAGACACTAGACAATGTCATATAAAAACATCAGTTGATTTAAAAATGTCGACCAGCCACCCTTTGGTCGATCTTATCTGAAATCACCCATTAACTCCCAACGGTTCAAACGGTACGCGGCTTGGGGTCTGAACTTTGCGCTCTGGCCCTCTTCTGGAACAGAGCTTGTTCCAAAACTTGCAGGAGCGTCAAAAACAAAAAGGGGGTTGTTCACCTTCTTATCGCTCACGGGTGTACAGTACCGTAAGATGCTGCGCGCGGACTAGATATGAATCAGACCCTTTCCACAAATAAGTGTGATTTACAGTCTCATATAGAAGTGTGATGTTCGCCATGCCAATGGCGTTAATGAAATTATATTTTATCGGGCACATTTCTAAGTCAACAGAAGGTGATGAAGTATTCAATGTGCAGCTGTTTTACGATGACTTACAGTTTCGGTCGTGACAAAGATAAAACCGGTCAGAATGAAGCTCCAACCAATCGCTGACCTTCCCTGGTCTTTTACCGAGATGCTGAGCCACTGAAACGGTCGTTGACGGTCCTCCACAAAGGCATGCTGGAGAGGACACAGTAGACTCATAAGTGGCAATAACCTGGTGTGATATGGTAATGATGAACTGAAGTAAACGAAATGAGAGGTAACAAAAACTGAAGGTCGGTAATGGTGACCCCCATGCACAGCTGCTGCAAAATGTCTATGCACCAAAAGGATTTACAGCCTATCATCTGCCGCTCACAAATGGATTGAATCTGAGGGAAGAATAGACGCTTACGAAGCTCTTGTGTTCGATTTTTGGGTTCTATCGTACTAACCCCTCGTATGTATCGGCATCGTATCATCCACTCAAGAGCAGCTTCAATGTCTTTCTTCATTAGTCACTAGAAGACCGCCATTAGCAGGGCACATACGCCATTTCTCAGATGATGATAGTAATCAAAATGCGCCGATTGGATTTAGAAGAGGCTGTATTGCAGCACGTTTGCGGGCGTCGTCCTGAAAGGAACATTCAAGGTCCCGTGAAATTTTCGCAAGGCCGGAGCACGACTAGCTTTGAGTTCGAAGGCCCTCGGCAGTCCGCCGGCAGCGGCACCTTGATCATTTTTATATAAGGTTTTAATAGCACTGCTCCTTTCTCAAAGCTTGTCGGAGAAATCAGCGATTAGTAGATTTATATGGCTATATTTTCAATATGCAGTGCTCATCCAAAAGGTTATGTAAATTTAGCTATTGGGTCTCTTCCTTAGGCGAAAAGGTTTTCTACAGTATATATGTCGGTCTCTTATTCTTCCGGTTGCTTTTTTCTTTTTTTTTATGAGTGGTCAGTAAATTTTGTTTTGTTGGCGATTGCAACTCTTTTATAATTTATTCGGGTGTTAAAAAAATTTCGCATGACACGTTTTTGGGTACTATATATCATCCATGAGATCATTTGCGTGTTGGCCGGCACCGCACCGAGCATGGCGGAATGTTTTACAATTCATTCGCCGTACTTTTGAAGCGCTTTTCAGCCGCCGTGAAATATTTTATTATATCTGAACCAATCATAAGAAGAAAAGACCCAGTGACTTTGACTTTTGACGCTTTTGACGCTGCTTGATTGGTATCATTTCCTCGTAGCGTTGGTTGCGTTTGAACTACAGCTTAAAAGAAGGACAAAGACAGGTTTGTTTTATACACTTATTATGTGCGCAACATCCATTTTGTTGTACATACAGTTTGACTAAAAATGAATGATGGAATGAAGTGTCCATGTATAAGTGTTCAAAAATCACAAAGCGAATGCGCGCTAAAAAAAAAAATTAAGATTTAACGCACATTAGCAGATTTTCGTATTCTAGTAGTGATTGACGCTCTACGAAATCCACACTATGAGCTGAGTAAAAGCGGTCAGATTTTAATAGGCGGCAGCAGCTTTGTGCGAAGCAATGTGACTCACTATTGATCGTGCACAAAATTGGATCACTGAGTGCTCCCATGATGGACACCAGAAATGGGGACAACACAAACACACGCGTCTCGAATGGTTACCAGCAAGAGTTCACAAACCGTTGCAGCGAAAATGGGCGCTGGCTGTGACCAGCAAAAATCACGGACGCTAAACATCAAACACCTGCTTATGTCAAAGCCCCTGTTAAAATTCATACGACGACTGGGCAAGTCTGGAGTTTTGAAACTCGTGCGTAACTACGATGCTCAATATGCAACCGATATTTGCATAATCAACTTGTATGCAGCAAGGAAGAACGTTTTCACTCGCTTAGATGGATTCTATGACCACACTGTCAGCAACGCAGAAGGTTCACGTGTAAGAATGGGTAAGAAAGAGAATGGGTATGAGTGTAAAGTTGATTTAAAGCAGATGATAGTGTTTTAGAGGTTGATTAAAAATTACATCACCATCTAAGATGATCACGATGTGTCTTTTATATTTTTGTGCCGCACATATCAATTAGTCTTTCCCGTGTATGCTAATACATAGTGGAAGATTGAACTGCCCAGACAGATTACCTTTAGTGAAACGGGTACCTTTTCAAAGTATTGTTATTGGAAGGCCGTTGTTAGCGGTTGCGATTCTTTGGAACAACGCAGACATTTATTGTTTTATTATTTCCCTGAATGTGAGAATGTGAAGTTGATTAAATAAATAAAGCATAATTTTAAGGCTGGAGCATACTCGAATAATTCGAAACTAGAGCCCAAAACAGGCTTGATTATATTATTGAGGTAATATTTAAGAACCTTTTTTTATTCTCGCAATTTCTTATTTGAAGTTAGTCAAGATGTCCGACTCCCAGACCATGATTTCTTCAGCTCTCGAAAACAGACACTTCTAAGCTTGACACTGCTTGGCTTTGAGAAAAAAACTCACAAATGTCCTGTTGTTTGTGTCGTCAAATCAGAAATAGCAATTTACATTCGCGCCAGGAAAGAAGAAAAACTTTTAAAGGTATCTTGTATTTTTTCATAACCTTAAAATGAAGTGAGAACGACAGTGCCCAGAAAGCATTCACCGCATACTTCGCTGCCCCATGTTCTGACGGGCGATGCAAACGATCGTACCCATCAGGAGGAAGTAAAATCATGAATTCTGGAAAAATAAACTGTCTGCTATTGGTGCTGTGGAACTCCCTGACAGTACCCAAGGATGGAGGGTTAACGTAATATCTATAATATTCGATTAGTAGCGCACTAAGCATTTGGCTGGCTACTTCAAGCATCGCGAAATACAACAGTACATTAGGGTGATATGGAAACTATGTAGTGCGTATGTTAAGTCCGTGACAATAATGCAACGTATACTGCTAAAAGGCTGCAACCATTACAGTTCTTTAAAATAAAAGGTTAGTCTTTATGGATGAATAGAATATGCATGGAATGCGGAAAAAGTGTAAAAAGACAGGTACAAGACAAGTTGAGCCGTGTTGCGGCAGAAGGTACCTTGTTTATTTAAGAACATCTACAAGATCTGACTCGAATACACTTAATAACGTCATGAATATACATCAGTCGATGAGCAGTACCAGTGGCCTAATTCTATTGTACGGAGAGGGGAAAAAAACTGAATACGTTTAAGATATGAGGAGTGATCGGTGAGCTAAAGAGACAAAAACATCCAGTCACATCTACATAAACCTTAGAAGAAGTGCTGGAGGAAAACGAACGAAAATATCGATCCCGACACACCAATCACTGAAGCCTGACACGTCGAGCCAAGTCTGCACGAAGGACGATAATAAGCACACTCCTTCCGCGCAATCACTCTTACAATAAACCTTCCCGAATCTACCTTTGCCAACGCATTTTATTTGAGATAACCCGTGCACCTTTCAGTCCGAATTTCGCTGCTTATTTCCTTATTTTTCATGCGTCTCAAAAAGTATGCGATGATATAAATTTTTGTTTTTTAAACTTCCCGATTGAATTTACGATATATCAAGTTTGCGTCAACCCCGGATCATTGCAGATACCACAATGCTCTTAGCGACATTAGTTGCCTCATGGGAAGCTGCCGGAGACGTCTTCCTGCGTTTCCTTGACGTCTCGTGCAAAACAGACGCCAGAGCAATAAAAAAAGAAACAACAGGAAAAAAAACGTAGTATGTTTTTTTGTTATATTGTCAAATCAGCCAAGTTACTTTACGGTGTTGCTTTCGTACCAACCGCTCTATTGGCAAATTAATAATGAAGCTGACACTGCTTTTGCGCGCAAAGTATACATTATAATAAAAATGAATCTGGAGCGACTACGTTACCGCAAACTATTCTTAGGGGAGCCAATGGCTGGCTATCTACGGAGCGAGATCTGCGAATGACGAGGTTGGAAACATGTTTGTGCAGCTTAAAAAAAATACTGTCTGCAACGTGACACTCGGCATGACGCCTATTCATGATCAATACCACAGCGCAGACTGTTTTTTTTCTAGTTCTAAATAAATGGTGTTCAATAGTCTAATAATTATTCGGTAAAGTGCTCTAATTAGCATAATAATTAAAGTAACAATGAAATGAAGAAAAAAATATTTTAAATGTCATAATTGAGACAGGTATTTTATTTAACAAATTTTCCACAAAAAACAAACAAACATCGCGCTATATTTACGCCGTTAGGCGCAATTAAAGTGGAGGACAAGGCACGCTTTAAGCTCCACCCACATATCAATGACCCCCCCCCCCCCCTCTATTACTACTGGATTGGCGTGGCTGCTCGGTTGAACAGGCTAAGAAGTCCAGTATCTTCCTTTCGAGAAATCTGGTGCGTCTAGTCTGGTGTGTGATACCGCCTGCTAGTTGTACGAGCAGACGCGCATCAGCAATTAAAATGGTCTGCTATTTCACCACCGCCTATCGTCGTCTACAGTGCCCGTGAGACGCAGAGACAAAAACTGCATGTCGGCGTCCGTTTTCGCCTCCGTCCGTCAGATATTCCGCCCCCCGTCTAAAAACTTCTTCAACGCTCAGAATACGAGACCATAAAAACTGCGTTCTAGCGTTCTATCATGCTCGAGCCACGGTTCAATACAAGCATTAGTCAGCCTCTATCGATGTGCGGTATTAAACGGCCGAGAGGACTAAATATATATATAAATATATGCAGTCCTTCCAGGCTTTACTGTTCTTGTTAATTTTTAACGCGATAGCGTTTAGAAGCTTGGGACGCGGCGGCCTCGGTGGCGTGCCAGAAAAGCCGGCGGGACGCGAATAACCCGATAGCGTTAAGAAGCTCGTGTTGCGCCGGCCTCGGTGCCGTGACAGGAAAGCTGGCGTGTATTGAAAAACCTGATTGGTCGATAGGGTCATGACGTCACAGCCACAAGACCTATACTTCGTCTCACCCTACGATGGACTAAAGGCCAAAGCCACGAGCCGCAGGTCCAATCACGTTCCACGCTATACTATGACACGCTTAACATTGAATAGGAGTGGACGAATAATGCTCGAATCCAAAAACGCCGCAACATTTCTATAGCTTCGACGCTGCAAAGAGCCTATATGTCGTTGAATTCTTTGCGATGTAAAATTGTTGAGTCACTCAGTGCTCTTCGATTCGAACCATTGTCCACCCGTCCCCTCATCAGTGATCCGAGACGCGGGCACCGATACGTGCACCGAAGCGAAATACCACAGAATTTTTAAGTGTCTCGTGATTGGACCTGACGGTCCGTAGCTTTTGCCTTTAGTCCATCGTAGGGTGAGACGAAGTATAGGCCCGTCTGTCTCGGGGAGCGTACTGTTTCCATCCGTCGCCGATTCCGCCCAGTGGCGCTGCGATCCTGCCGTCATCGTTCGTCCGTGGAGGATGCGTACCCCGCAGCTAGGCCGCCACTAGGCCGCCGGGAGAGGACACGTGTGCGATGGATGCGGCGCCATGTACCAATGCGGGGCGCTTTTCTCAGTTGTCATCTGCCACGAGTGCGGATATCGCATCTACGTCCGCTCCTGCTCGGCGACGGAGTCGGTCACGTGAGACTAAAGCAGAGAAGGCGGAGACGGAGGCTAGGCTTGAAGAGGCGATGCGCCACAAGCGGGTCGAGGATTCGATAACGCTCTCACGTTCCACTTTTAAAGGGATGCTGAACGGAAATTCGGATTTCACAAAATAAGCTTGCAGACTTGTCCAACACGGCGCCATAAACCACAAAACATCACTCATATAGCCATATCTCGAGCGGATGGCCGTATTTCTGGAAAATAAAGGTGCAAATAAGGGGACAATGTTGACGTCATCTTATCGCAGCAGAGTTGACAAGGAGGAGAAATTGCCTCGCTCCCTTTCCTCTCCGCGCCCTCGCGGTGTCAAAGCGAAAAGAGGAGGAAATGAGCAGCGCGAGGTGACGCGTCTTTTGGCCCTCGTGCGAGCGCGCTGTTCTTTTAAAAAATACGACGATCAGTTGTAGATACCACTTTGCGAGTGACGTGTTGGGATTTGTAGCGTCCCGCCTATTGATTCTGCGTTGTTTTCTGAAATTCAATTTTCGGTTCAGCATCCCTTTAAAGGAGAAGCTTAAGCGTCCACCGACCTTTTTTCACATGACATCCGGGAGGAAGGTAGGTGAGCGTCATGAGACGCAATTAAACTGCGACGAGAAAATATTACTTTGTTAGACTAGGTGCACTGCAAAACTTAAGAGCTACTCGCTTTCTGAACGAAAATGACGGCAACATAAACAAAGAAACGCCCGATTGCCTCCAGTCTGATAGCTCGTAAATTCTTACCGGAGTAGGCTGATATATATTCTCGGTATTAAACCATGGTTGTAATCACAACGGTTGCGCATTTCACAGAGCAGCAGGGCCGCTTTTACGCGAACAAACATCTTTATTTAGCACAAACTCGCGCGAAGGAACACATCAAGCGAGATCAAGCAGCGTAGTCACGTGGCACCCTAGGATTGGGCCAGTCCCGCTACTAATCCAATCACCCACCGGCACAGCGCTTCCGAGGGCACGTAATTGCGACAGTTGTTTGCTACAAACCAGATCGGTTGAGGAGATGTTCTTATATAACCTCGGTGAAGTCTGAACGACTCGCACTCATAAAAAGCAAATATCTCAACTACCTACGCTCCTTGAGCACGCCGTATATGCGCCGGCAGCCATGGTCGTTATCGGTTGGGGACGAACCGGAAAGGCAATCTCGGACTTTTTTTTAAAAACAATAATGACTCTATCTATATCGTCTTGATTCTCAAACATAAAAAAATAACGTCGATAAAAATACTATTACGCCACGGAGAGACAGGTTTACAACATATTTTTCACACGTCAATCATTTCTCCAACCAATGAGAACAGAAACAAGGTGTTTAGTTTTGTAAGCACCGGGCGGTGCCTAGAGCAGGGCTACCCCCGCCTAAATGGCGCCTGAGCGCAAAAAACAAATCTCCAAAGAAACACTTTCGTAAAAAAGACAAACTCCTTTAAATTTGCTCTCTTCACATTAGTGCATTTTTAAGAGACCGATAATTATGGATACATAGTTATATAAGTGGTGAACCGCAATTATTGAGCTCATATTGTTTAGGCGATAAAAGAAGAGCAATTTTGAATTTATTGTTTAATTTAATTCATTCATTTGTTTCGCGTATACGTAGAAATAAAGTGTTAAAGTGAAGAGACGACAAGAAGAAATGTTTGCACCTTTTCACTGACGCCAAGTTGACAGTTTTTAAATATTGTTGAAGTAATAGCGAACAATGCTATGCGGGATTTTCCTAGAAACGCTTGTATTATTTAAAAACATAATAGAGTGGATTTTCACACAAAAATTGCTACAGCTTTACTGATCCTTTACCTCCCTTTACCATGGGCAGCAGCAACGTGTGAAACGAAACACAACGAAGGAAAATTCTCTAATACGATGCTGTGGCTTAAAAATATGGTAAAACTTTTACAAAAAAAAAAATTTTTTTAGTGCATGTTTTTAAGTTTAACATGTGTCCGGTTAATCGGGAAAAGTAAAAATCGACGATAAATACATAACTTGAATAATCGCTGGATTGCCAAAGCGATTTACGTGTAATCTTGTTAATTGTACCAAAACATAATATTAAAAGATCAACTTATGGTGAAGTACGAGCGTATACATAAATTCTCAATTACCGCGAAATGCAAAGTATTCCATTCAAACCATATATAGAAAGGCGCGACGTACTTTAAATGCCATTTGGCATATCTGTCGTTGAACTCTTTAAAGTTCGAAGTTTTTTAATGAACCTGTCGCCAGCCGACCACCTGCTGCTAGGAGAGCGATCCGTGAATAAAATCGCACGGCGGTTAAGTTTTACCGCGATCCTAAGTAAAGAAATGAAGCACTTGGACATACCGGAGATGGTTCAGAAATGCCTAATATATTGCACTGGGGAGGCTGTTGGCCAACAACACAGAGTGGATAACCGCACTGATATCGGAACGTGTTACCTATTGATTTACACATTGCCCTACTTCTACGATGGGTACAGCTAGTAACGACTTATATGTCATTTGCAGCTTAAAAAATGCCGGATGAGGCCAGTTCCGAGCATCTTATTATCGCTGGATGGACGGATGGATGGATGGATGCTAGCGGCTTTACCCTCCACAATGGGCTGTAGCTTGCGCCACCTAGCCACCGCTCTGCAGCCAAGGAGCCGTGTTGCCAATTCAGCGGTTTTCCCTCTAAATTTAGCAGTATTCTGAGTTGTCTAGAAGAATAATTTGTCGTTTTTTGGAAGGCGGGATTTTTTGTGGTGTTGAATTTATGTTAACATGTGTTTCTTTTCTGATGGTCTAAATAGCTTAATTTATTTTATAAGACACAGTCAGGGTCGTCATCTTTGCTTACTCTCACAAAAAAAAAAACAAAAAAAAACAATTGTGGTTAGTGAGAGTAGCTTTCGTGACGCCATCCAGATATTACTGTGTGAAGCCTTGAAATACCCTCTTACCTTATTTATGCGCCAATGTAGGAACTCGTTTTCCAAGCCTGCCAGATGAAGTGAGCCCAGTGAACTTTGCACAATAGTTCAGGAAACATGGGGGCTGTAGGAGTCGAAACTTCGAGACTGGTTACTGGAAATTCCGTGCGACGTTAGACGATTTGAACTGCCACCAAATACTGCACTAAAGATTGGAATGATGGTGGTTTACATCGGCAGGTATGGCAAATATAGCACACTTGGTAATACCTGGTAGCAATAAGTTCATGCAGTAGACATCATTCTGTGCAAGGAAGCAAGATGAGTCAAAACCCATAACTCCCTTCTAAGGGTTCTTTATTTATCATGCTGTTTCTAAACAAACTACAGCGGTAAATTGTGTTCAAAAGTCATTCTTGCCTTGCCCCTAAAACTCAGCGGTTTTTAGCTGTTTTTCTTCGGATTCCAATTGCGGGTTTTCAAAGTTTGAGTTGGCAACAATAGATTACTGCATTAGCCGATAAGACCGACAAAAAACGATTCAAGAAGCAAGACTCTTTAACATATTAATTCACACCCCGTCTTTCTTAAACTGTTAGTGGCTATAGTTACCATTGGAGCGAGTAACAAGTGGCAGTGCTGCACTCTAAGAAAAGCCTGCGAGTTCACTATCCCGCATAGCTCAGACACATCCGATCACCTCGCTCAATAGAAGAATTCAAGGGAATTAATACGCGATCTATTCGTGCTAAGAATAGCACGATTATATTTGAGACCATTAGATGTATGTACGCAGGGACACTGGGCGAGTTAAACGAATGATCATTGTTCCTGCTCACTTTGCTTTTTTTGTTGTCTACGTGTATTTTAAGTTTTTCACTCCTTGTGATCCTTCTGTCGTGCGCTGCGATTGGCTGTCTCCATGCTTTCCAGGAAAGTGAACATACAGATTTATTTTTAATTAAAGCGTCAGTTACGTTCTTATGTAACCTGTGTACATAATGTGCTGAATTTCCTGGTAATGAAGCATGCGTCTTCAACCACTAGTCGAAATGTCCCGGCCTCCCATAATATTGGAAAAGTCAAAGAGACACTCAGTCCCTTCTCAATGCAGCTCAAGAGCCGCCTGGTGGACATAAGATCTGACGAGCACACAGACTCATTCCTGCTTCGCTGGCTCCGAGGTGAGACAAGGCCCTGGCTTTGTTAACATTTTTGCCTTACGCTGCCATTGCGTCTGCTATCTGCAACAACACTCCCCCCCCCCCCCCCCCCCCTCAAAAAAAAAAAAAGAAGTTGGGGGGGGGGGGGTTATTGTGCTATGTTTGGCACGGAGGATACAGAGTCCTTTGCAGTGAGCCTGGTTAACACCATGCCAGTGCACTAGAATTTTGACGTCATCACACTGCGATCGAGTGCACGCCTATAAATTTGAGAAGTGTGCTGCATCTACCTTCGGCTGGTTCTCGTGTCAAGGCATTGCGTTGAAGGATACTCGACTTCGAGCTCGAACCCCATTGCTGAGTAGCCGTTATCCGACTGCGCCAAATAACTCATTCATTCAATCATCTCATAAAATTCTGTGCTCACGAAGAGCTGATGCCTTAGTCATGATGCACAAATAATGAGATTCATCGGAAACAAAATAAAATGATGAAACAATTTCATTTAATATTTATATTGATAGAGGAAACTGCTCAGAGGCCTTAGGTATTACAGGTGGTGTTGACCTGGCCAGTGTCAAGCCGCACATGCTCTGCTGCTGAGGTGTTTCGTTGCATTGCTTTGATGGGCGCTCCTGCTAAGGCAACCTGCTAGGGCAACTCATGTTATAAATGACATGTAGGAAGATTGCAATCTGTTTCTTTTAGGTGTAATTTCGCGGTGGATTTCTTAGACTCCCATTAAAGTAATCAGCTATATAAATTTTCTGCGTTCAAAGGTAATAATCATTATATAATATAATAATCATTATTTGCGAAGTCACCTAGTTCGTACGCCATGGTTACATGAACTAAAACGATTATGTAACGTTACACTAATTACTTGAGCTAATACCGAAGGAAATAGAGGACGACTTGGCATAAGAAGCAGCTATCCAGCGTCCACACCTCTCAGTTGTTGCATTATAAAACAGACAGATATAAAAACATTACCACGAGCGGGAAGGACCACGTGACCTACTGAAGTAAACTAAAGTATTCGAGAAAAAGACAATTAATTTGGTAATTCTGCTATTACTTTTCAGACCGTGTAAAGTAGTGAATCTATTATTTTCTCATGTGTAGCTCTAGCCGTACCCTAATTGATGTTACTACATTGGGTCAGGTGTCAGTATTACCCAGCTTTAATGAATATGGCTCTTGGTACATTACCCAAGTACCAAGAAGCATACTGCGAGCTTAGGTACACGCACTGCACGTGCAGCCTTTTGGAGCAGTAAAAAGCCTAAAAAAAACGGCACTTTCATGTGCGATTCTCAAAACCTTATATTCATCGTTTACTTCATATTACTTATAATCATAAGACGAAAGCGTCCAGCGCCTGTATACGTACGGGCTCAGTATTCGCCTTGGCGCTGGGCCAATTTGGCAAAAGGTATTCGCGGTGTCATATGTTTGCTTCACCGACAGCTGTGAAGGGTCCATGAAGTTTTCCCGGTATAGCATACCGCTGCAGTGTCTGGGCAGCGTATTTGAAAACAACTGTGTGCAATCGGAGCACGGGTCGACTTTTATTTACCGATTCTGAGCACGTAAAGCTCAACCATTTCACGACTTTCGCATAGCAGTGAGAAAACCTACAAACGCAACGAAAACGCTCTCGCTGGTCACGGTCTGTTTTTAAACGGTTTTGACTCGATGACTATCGCCCCTGTGTTCGGGAAGAATCAGTAAACAGGATAGTCAGGGCGTTTTAGTATAAATAAACGTGTTATTGATCCGCGTTTTTCTCAGAATTAAAGGAAGGACGCGTTCAAAAATGTTTTCAGGGTCAATTAATGTCTTTATTTCAGACGAAAAGAAGTCTAGGGGGCTGGGATAAAAGAAGACAAAGTTGTGTCCTGAATAAGTAGAATGATAGTGTTTATATATTTATAAACATTTTTACATAACTATGAACTATAACTATTTAGAACGATATTGTTTATATATATATATATATAGAGAGAGAGAGAGAGAGAGAGAGAGAAAAATACTGTTGCGTAGGACGACGAAAAGTGCATAGGAAAGTAAACGTACCTCGAAGGTTTTCGTGGAGTTTTATTACATATAGGTCGATGTTTCGGCCTGAGTCAGACCTTTTTCGAACTTTTTCGAAAAAGGTCTGGCTCAGGCCGAAACGTCGACTTATATGTAATAAAACTCCACGAAAAGCTTCGAGGTACGTTTACTTTCCTCTCTCTCTCTCTCTATATATATATATATGTTTACTTTCCTCTCTCCCTCTCTCTCTCTCTCTCTCTATATATATATATATATATATATAAACAATATCGTTCTAGATAGTCATAGTTCATAGGTATGTAAAAATGCACAAATGCATAATAACGAAAGTTGAGGAGTTCCAAGAGAGGCCTTTACTCCACCAACGTTTCAAGCGGGGACCGCTTTTCTTCAGGGTGGGATGGTGTGTCAAATCCTTTACTCCACCAACGTTTCAAGCGGGGACCGCTTTTCTTCAGGGTGAGATGGTGTGTCTAAAAGAGAGGATATTTGACACACCATCACACCCTGAAGAAAAGCGGTCCCCACTTGAAACGTTGGTGAAGTAAAGGCCTTTCCTGGAACTCCTCAACTTTCGTTTCACGTCTACCCGACCCATTGCACCTTCTCACCGTGTGTGTGAATATATATATATATATATATATATATATATATATATATATATAGATAGATATAACTGGGAAGAAAAAAATCTTGGTGAAAACAGCAACACCGGACGATTTATTCTTCGACATTTCGGCCGGAGTTCGGTCTTCGTTAGGAAGAACTTTTACAGATGAACGCGAGTCCAAGTTTCAAAAGCGGCGGGATGACGGTTGGAGTTTCCAAAGAAGCGTAGGAAGAGTTCCAGATGGACAAACATTTACACAGTGCTACGGTCGGGTCCTACTTTCGGCGGGGTGACGGTTGGAGCTTTCGCGAGAGGGAAGCGTAGGGCAGTTCGTATCCAGGTAAAGAAGCTTCACGGTCGGGGCCAAGTTTGAAGGACAGTGGTTTGACGGTTGTTATATATATATATATATATATATATATATATATATATATATATATATATATTTACATCTGTCACGGTTCGCCCGAGACGGGTCGCACGTGGAATGAAGAGAACGTCAAGCGGCAGAGAAGTTGCTACACTATATTTACAAAATACAAACACAATTCAAAGACCAAGTCAGGAAAACAATTACAACAAAAAAATACAAAAAAGAAGTAGGTTTAACTATGTAACTCATTGACGGGCAAAGAGGCGTCCGTCCCTCAGTCCCTCAGATGGAATGCCCCTGATAGTTCGTTGCGTGGACGAACCGCGAAGAAGTGCATCTCACCGTAGTCACCTCGAATCCTGGGCTTTTGAAGTAAAGAGTTGTAGTTGGAGCTTGGGCGTAGCAAGAGTCGGGCAAGTCCTGGACCATAACCATAGACCTCCTTCCGGAGCTCCTCCTCCGACCGAACCTCAGGTTTCGCTGGCCATCCTCTCTTCCTTAGCTTCTTTCTCTTGTACCCTTCAGCTGTCTTTTGCAGTCTACTTCTCTCTTCTCAATATGGCATGGAGACGCGAAACCTAGACATTGCCCCCCAAACACGAAAATGTAATTTGGTTAAATTTTTTCTTGGAGTTTACTTCTACGTGGAACAGCTATGTGGTCGTCGGCAACGCAGCACAATTTCAATCTTCCACAACCACACTTCCACATCACACTTTTCTTAACAACTTCACTACTACCATATCACTGAGTCCAAGCACAGGCGTTCGATATAGACGAAACAAATCTATCAATCGAAACAAAAATACCAAAGCACACGCAATGATAAGCATTCTACAAAACTCTGTAAATGTTTCTCAATATTTTGCCCATTCCAGAAGTGTCTTATTTGATTCAGTGACACCGATACGTTTCCTTCTTTTCCCAAACTTCAAAGCCAAACAGAAAACGAAGAAATCATACTGCTAGAAGTAGCACGACACTGTACTTCACGAATGCAGACTGTGTTCTTAACTGCCAGCTTCCCCCCCCCCCCCCTATTCTTTCAGGTGTCATTACATGCACAACTCACAAAACCTACGATGTTAGTCACCCTCAGAAGAAAAAACCTTAGTCCACATAAGAAGAAACAGTTTGAACTCGGCTAAAGAACTAACTTCCTCTACAGATTTCTCAATAGACACTAATTCTACACCAAACGGAAGACACTTCAAATAGGCACACACTGATTCGAATTTATCGAAAATCACTTCGTGAACCAGCTATCGAGAAAAGCAGATTCGATTTTCAAATGTCTTCGCGTAACACATTAGCAATTCCAAAGTTTAACAAGCAAAGATAGCACTCAGTTTTCCAATACCATAACAAAAATTCACGAACATACGAAGACGAAAACAAAGATATTTTTCGAGTAATTGGCACAACCCGTTACGAGAGAACCCAGTCTTAATCTTTCGATGAGATATGCAAGTTACTGATTACTCATCTAACCTTCAAGCCTTCGCCTTCTGGCTTCCCAGCTTACTGTGACTCTCAACCAGACCTCAGGATTAAAGATAAATTTCGCATGATCTCTCCCACCCCCAGATGATCCAAATTTTCACATTAGCGTAGCACGTGCTCTGTCTTTTGGATGAACTTTACACAGCATGGCGGTCTCTGACTTGCGAGCGGTCTCGTCGCCTGAAGGTCTTTCCTTTGCGCTGCCTGAGCAACATTCTGTGCGCGTTTGACCTGCATTTCAAACAAAGCTCGCGCTTCATTTTTTCACCCGTAGATTCATGCTTCGCTCTCTTAGCACTCGTTGTGCTTTTCTTAGCATCTCTACCTACAACCACGGGGTGCACCTCAGTGTCCCCTGGGTTCGACAGGCCTGAAGCTTCAGCTTCCCTACTCGCTCTGGAATATAGTTCTGAATCTCCAGAGGACGCATCCGCGCCTCTCATGTGGCCGCCCATTTTTACCAATGGATTGAAACCGTTGACACTTGTCGGCTCCAAAGCTTCCCTCCTTTGAAAGCTTTCACTCTGTACTGAGAAATCCTCAAATTCCCTATCAGAACTTTCTTATGCATCCTCCTCAGCTTCCAGAAGTGTTATCATCTCGTCCAGGCGATTGCACTCCGCCTGAAGACAAGCCGATTCCATCGCACTCTCCTCCCTCCACTGATGTGCCGACGCAGATGTAAGAAATTACTGCTCGTTGTCTCGTTCCCACTGTTGGGTTACCTGCTCCCACTTTCGCTCTTCTTTTAACTCTGCAGCTGCTGACTCAAGTAGCGTCCTCAGCCATTCCTTCAGAGCCACACCTTCGAGCCCAACCGCCTCTTCGATTTCTAACACTCGAATAAATATCATTTTGCCACAGTAAGATAGTAATGTAGTTACTATGCCCGTGAGGAATGAGACTGGGTGCTCACAACAAACGCCGCCATCCTGAGATTTATGCATTTTCACAACACAACGTTTGTCTGTAGACCATTCTCTATATTGACACCAGCGCGCCTCGGACTTTATAGCATCAGGATGTCAGAAGCATCCTGGCAGGCTCGCCATTGCCACGGTTCGCCCGAGGCGGGTCGCAAGTGGAATGAAGAGAACGTCAAGTGGCAGAGAAGTTGCTACACTATATATACAAAATAAAAATACAAACAAAGACCAAGCAAGAAAAACAATTACAACAAAAAAATACAAAAAGAAGTAGGTTTAACTATGTGGTTCAATAACGGGCAAAGAGGTGTCCCTCAGTCCCTCACATAGAATGCCCCTGATAGTTCGTTGCGTGGACGAACCGCGAAGAGGTGCATCTCACAGTAGTAACCTGGAATCCTGGGCTTGGAGAGTAAAGAGTTGCCGTTGGAGCTTGGGCGTAGCAAGAGACGGGCAAGTCCTGGACCATAGCCATAGACCTCTTTGCGGAGCTCCTCCTCCGACCGAACCTCAGGTTTCGCTGGCCATCGTCTCTTCCTTCTCTTCTTTCTCTTCTACCCTCCAGCTGTCTTTTGCGATCTACTTCTTTCTTCTCATTTTTGCATGGAGCCGCGGAACCATGACAACATCTGTACGAAGTGCGCCGTTAGGACTTATGCAGTATGGTGTGTGTGTGTGTAGGGAGGGGGGGGGGTGAAAATATAAAAAATAAATAAATAAGCGCAAACATGGTTCACGATATAATTAAAGCAGCTGTGCAACAATTTCAGGGCTTTGCTTAAAATATTGTGGAAGTTGATGCCAAGCACTTCTGTAGTGAACTACAAAAAAAAAAAAAAAGATTTTGCCTGGATACCCTAGTTTTTATTTTAAAAAAAATGAAAAATATCCAGGTTTTTGTAGCCTCTCAGCTCGTACGTCGTCTTTCGGGTCACGTGCGCAGTGACGTTGATGGGGTAGGCGCGGGGTTCCGGAACAGTTCTCTCTTTAGAGCCATCAGTGAGCAGCGAGAACTCATCCGCTCTCGACCGGGTGACCACGTGCTGGCGGGCGCCGCGCGAACAATATGGTGAAAGGAGGAAATTCTCATCCGGGTCCTGCCATAGCCGTCCGGCCCTGTCCGCCTCCCCCTTTGGCTTCTGGCGGCTGTTTGCGGTAGCTGAGAGAGCTGACGGTTTTGTGAACCTAGGATAGATGGCGCCACTAAAACTCCGTATAATAAAAGTTTTGTCGATGATACCTGATTTTTGACGCATTTATCAATATGTTGGAACGACAAGATTTATAGAAAAGGTACCTTTTATCGAGCAGGTATTCGCACAACTTGCTATCTTCCTACAAGATTTCCCATTGACGTCACGCCGCGTGTTTCTCATGGCCGCCGCTCGCGGCTGCAGGTCGGGGAATATTCTAAGTTTTGCCTCGCTATTACGCGGCGGAATTGCAACATTTCGATCAAACGAGGTGTGTTTTCTGTCATTTGTGACAATTTGAACACTATTAAAAGCAGAAGATGCCAATTCTTTCAACGTTTAAATCGTTGCACAGCTCCTTTAATCTCCGCAATATATTGTAAACAACAGTCAGAATAGGCAACATACACAACTTTTTCCGGTGGCATGTCACAATCAACGATAGTTTGAACCCGAATAAAAACAAAGAAACAAGAGAGGCCGTTTGTATAATACCGACATTGCCCCACGTCTTTAGAGTCATTAAAACTTAACGAAAGCTCATGTGGTGGCATGATGAATATGCCTTTTTGTAAACCTGTATGTACGTGACATACACGGTGCAAAATGTTTCGTCTTAAGCACACAGTCCTACGACATGTTTGAACCGTGTGTTTGCACTTTGCGAAGAATGTCTAAATTTCGGTATGGCGCATTTGTTGTCTTATTTTCCCACGGCAGAAAATATTTGATCTGCGGTCATTGAATGGACAAATATCACGCGTTTAGACGCAACTTTGATCTCGCGACGACGTGCATAGCTTTCAACATTTCAACAATCCGAATTTGTTTTGTGCGTATGACGATTTCGAAGCACAAACAGATATTTTAACAAAGTATTGCACTGTCGTTTCCAAACAATTTAACCCGCGGGAGCACTTTTAGTGACGTGCGTAGATGACAAAGCCAAATATCTGAAGAACATGTGGGCGTTCAGGTGGCGTGCCAATACTAAATTCCGTGATTACAAAACGAAAGACGCCTGAAATTAATGTGTAGGCGCGAGAAAATAATTTAATGAGACAGTTAAAGCCCATCTAGCTTCAGCGTTCGGCTCGAGACTCGAGCTCAACCGATGTCGACGTCGACGTTTCGCGCCGTAGAGCAGTTGGATGTAGGTGCCGCCGCTCCAGACAACACAGCATGTATACGAGTTTGGCGGTTCCCGCAGTAAGAAAACTGGTGCGCCGTCGAAAAGCGGATTGTTTGTCCCTCTCGAGTATCCCCCCCCCCCCCCCCCCCCCTTTCCTCCGTACTTCAGCCTCGGAGGTGACATTGAATCACACCGCATCTAAGATGCCTGATATTTTGCTGGCAACGATTTCTCACTCGTCTGAATAGCACTCTAAGGACATATTTGATAGCGGATTTAGCAAAACTCCGTCTTTCCTCTCAGACTTATCACGCGCATACTGCGTTGGGCTAGCTCAATAGTCCTCTTGGGGATCGGGTCCGCGGTTCGGGAATGGCCGATGCTTGCCCTATGACAACTAATTGTCACCTAACAACTCCCTGCCATAAGTGACCGCATGAGATATATTAAAAACGGTTACGATGAAACCGCTAGTCATTATCAAAGAAGTCCATATAAATATAACCCACGAATATTTTATGTGCTAACTTATCTAGAGCTACATCGTGAGTTTCGCGCACAGACGATCTACGACAGAACAATTTAGTTAAACGGCGGGACACTTCTTTTGTTCATATTTATTTTATTTTTTTGCAGCTCGAGATTTCGATGTCGCCAAGGCTGAGAACTTGCTGCGAGAGGTGCGTATTTGTGGTTTGTATCCGTACTATTCTAACTATCTCTTCACCTACAAGAAAACGCTTCATGATTGCTCACCAAAAATACTTGCCGGAGACACGTGCTTTTGGCCAAGAAGCAGTAACCTGTGAAGAGAGCAGGTTCGATCTTTTTTTAATACTACTTTTGCTGTATATGAACAGATACGAACAAACAATCTCTAGCTCAAACACTAATGGTGGTATTCGGTGTCATTGTGCCCTAAACAAATCAGAATGACTAAATTGAAGAGACGGCTAGTCGGTGCCGGGTGTACGTCTTTATAAATCACGGAAAGTCGAAAAGAATGGACGGGACACGCGCTTATGCACAACAAATAAAATAAGTTTTACGTGACCAAAGCTAGCGAATTGCGCTGACAACCTCACAACGCGATGTCAATGAGCTGGTTCGGCTGGTGCAACATGACGATGATATCGTGTCGTGATTGCGTGGATATTCCGGTGATGTTCCGTCGCACGGTAATGTAACATTTCGTTATTATTTTTTTTATACGTCACACGGTGATTGTTACTCCTGTGCTACGCGCCGGAACTAACACTGCATAGGCACGTACCGCGCACCTTGCGATCAGTCAGTTAATTGTACGGGTACCACGACTGAAGAACCTCGTGCCAGGCCCCCGGCAAAGACACTAGTTGTCGCGCGGAAGCTGCATTTCAAGACGCACGTTTTGATATATTTGGCGACGTTTTGCATAACGTTGCTTCTTTATAAAAAAAATAGTGAACGTTTCTCTAAAACGTGTTTTAATTTTCGTGTTTGGGATTTTATTTCTTTTTTTTTGCTTAGTAATATGTAATTGTAATTTTTATATATGGTGTGCATGTTATAAATTGTCTATCGAATAAATGAGAAAAGAAATAACTCCTTGCCTGCTTTGGTCTGACATTGGCGGCTGTGCAAATTACCATAGTGAAATCTCGGCAACGTCGACGCCTTCTGCTTTTCAATTTTATATCTCTAGAAAAACGTCTGCTATGGTGTTCACATATAGCTTGTTGTTCCTCCCAAGAACGTGGCTTTCACAAATATTTGTTACACAAATATAAAAAAAATGACCCGGACAGTTATTGTACGGTCTGTCGTGTAAACACCCAGCTGTGAATTTCAAATACAGTTATACTAGGTTGAAAAAACCTCCCTGCGTCTATCCGAGACTGGGACTTGGATGAGCATCGTACCGGCGTGCGGTCGTGTATCACTACTTCGTGAGCACGTTAAAAGACTCCAGGTTAGCAGTCGTACTGCACTAGCCGGATTGCTCATCTACAGTGTAAACCAGTGTCGCCTCATCCTGGCAGACCGACCTTACGCTGTATGAATCACTAAAACATTCAATTTGACTTGAACCGAACAAAATTAACCTTGAGAGAAGCAATGTTTGACGGAGAAAGTAATATGTCGTTACTGTCAAGGGACATTACCTCGCACTTTTTCTGGTAGAAAGACGTCAAACAGGTTACCAGTCCGTCTGATTTGTTTTAAAAGGATTAGACACGTCATCTCGATTGATGGCGGGCAGCTTTGGAGGAATGTCGATACAGCTTTCTGCAAAGTTCCATTTTGATTTCAAACTACCCCGAGTCGCAACAAGGGCCTGCGGTCTTTTTGAAACAAGTTGACAGACAACGATTCCCTCGTAATCTCTCAAGCCTTTTCTGCGACTTCTTGCATCTCACAATCCTTGAGTACTTTGCAACAAATTCATTTTTATCTGCTAGAGATTAACCTTGCAGGGCTGAAACAACCCTCTAAACGCTGCTCTTGACTTCCTTGAAACTCAGACTCAGGCCTAATCGCAAACTTTCCCGCTTTGTCAGTGTGGAGAAACGAAAAATTACCAACTTCTAACTCCTTCTTACGCCCCCTTACTGCCGTAAAATTTCTTTTACAAGAGCCGTACCCAGTAACCACTAACCTCGAAACTGCCAAGATCGACTGTTCAACGAACCCTTGTCTCCCATCAATTGGGACTTTCGCAGCTATGCTATGGATGTTCGACAGAATGTCTAATTTTTACGGCTCAACGTTCAAACAGAACTTTGGTCCTTTCAGAGCGCTGCTCTTAGGCGCCCGTTTCCGGCTTGAGCGGCGTCGGCGTCGCCGTCGGCGTAACCGCGCGGTGCATCATGGGTAAATTTCCCCGCTAAATCTAGGGAAAAAAATTCTCCGTTAGATCTAGTGGAAAAATTTCCCCGCTAAATCTAGCGGAAAAAATTTCCCCGCTAAATCTAGTGGACAAATTTCCCGGCTAAATCTAGCGTAAAAATTTCCCCGCTAACTCTAGCGGATAAAATTTCCTCGTTAAATCTAGTGGAAAAATTTCCCCGCTGAATCTACCGGAAAAATTCCCCCGCGAAATCTAGCGGAAAAATTTGCCCGCTAAATCTGGCGGAAAAATTTCCCCGCTAAATCTGGCGGAAAAGTTTCTCCACTAAATCTAGCGCAAAAGCTTCCCCGCTAAATTTGGCGAAAAAATTTCCCCGCTAAATCTAGCGGAAATATTTTCCCGCTAAATCTAGTGGAAAAATTTCCCCACTAAATCTAGCGGAAAAATTTCCCCACTAAATCTAGCGGAAAAATTTCCCCACTAAGTTTAACGGAAAAATTTTCCCGCTAAATCTAGCGGAAAAATTTCTCTGGGCGGTCACGTGACCCCCTTAGGTCACGTGACCCCCCCCCCCCCCCCGAGGTCACGTGCCCCCACGTGATTTTGGGGACCTCAGGGGCGGTCACGTGACCTTTGTGGCCTTGGCTCCCCTATTGAAAATTCCATCAAGCTACGTAATTTGGGACACCGACTGCCAGTCAGCAGCCTTGGTGGAACGTGATGGACCATCAGACGTGATCTGATTGTCCATCAGATGGCGTCTGACTGCCACTGCGAAGGAAATTTCATCAACAAGGGCAGCATTTACATAAGAGTAAAGCTATAGGCAACTCATAAATATCGCCAAATGCCTCGATAAAATAAAATGTTCAAGAAAAAAAAAAGGAGAACCACCGCGGATCGAACCCGCGACCACATGCGTACAAATCAGACACTTTAACCCCTATGCTACGCCACTTTTTTTCTTCTTTATTGCCTATGCTACGCCACCGTTGCAGAAACTCGATTTGACTATTCGTTTTATACGAGACGCTTCGGCTGCAAATGCAGTTAAGCCGTCAGCATGTTATGCAAAGCACTCGTACATCACTCGCCGTACTTCAGTTCTACTCACCTGCCATGTAGAGTACTTTCGCGTCGTAGAACGATTCTTTTGTTCGCGCGTCACCGGCCCAGTAGACCTGGTACACCTTGTCGTCTTCAACTACACCGCTAAAGTCCCTTACATCGTCGGAACTCACAACACGCTGGGTCTTGTCGAGTAGAAATTCTACTAAAACATAAGACATTGTAGAGCCCGGGCAGGATCGACAGGTTGGAGCAAGCGGGCAAACAAAACGAGTCGAGAGCGATCGTTCATGAAAGCTCGGCGAAGCCTCTATGGGCGAAGCGAAGTGCGAAGTGTCGTGTTCGGCTCTTCGGTGGGCTTCTGATCAAGGTTGTCGGTCGGTGGCGTGTCATATCTCTAACGTCAGCGGTTTTATGGGCTCACGTCCTAAAATCGTTTTCTCGTGCATAGATTACTTTTCGTATAGATTTGACGAAATAGTGGTATCCGAACGAACTTTACGTGCTTTGACCGTACGTCTGTCTGCACGTCAAAGCTTTCTGACGTACAGTCAGAGACAATCGATGTACAGTCAGAATCACCACCAAGACATCCTGATGGCATTTCGCGGCGGCCGACTGCCACCAGGAAACCATCAGAAAGCCGACAAGCGGGGTCTGACTGGAGTTTGACTGTCGGTCAGAGTAACTTGTTGGCCAATCAGACATGATTGACGTACAGTCAGGCACAGTCAGCGGTCCACTAAAAAACATTGACTGCCAAACAGGGTTACATTGATGGATTTTTCCTTCGGGTCCTCCTCCCGAAGAGCTGCGCTCTAATTCGGCGTTGCAGGGAGTTGTAAACGGGGCTGGATCGCTGGCAAAGGTGGTTACAGATACATAAGAGGAATGATAGACGGAGGAAGCCAGCGAACTTTCATCCGAGAAGATGTGTCCAAAAGGAACCAACTGCGTATTCTCGGCGACATAAATAATAATTTTTTTATTTATGTCGCCATCGTTAGAAAAATTGTTATTGTTAGAAAAATAAATAATAATTTTTCTAACAAAGACGCCGATCGCCTTGGAATAAAGAGATTCGTTGGCTTCACCCCTTCGCACCACTCTTGACACGCTTTCTCCCACCCATTCTTGCTTCCCTGAAAACTTCCATGTCAGATCTGACCCCCATTTCCATTAATGCCTCTTCTGTATAACCAAACCTCTATATTTTTAGAGCGCAGCTCTTAAGCACCCGTTTTTGGCTTGAGCGGCGTCGCCGTCGGCGTTACTGCGCGGTGCATTATGGGACGTTTCCCATGATTACGTCACACGGGACGTCACCTGTGACGTCACAAGACTCACCAGTGACGTCATAAATGACGTCACACCTGACGTCACGTGGGACGTCACGAGGGTCACCAGTGGCGTCATAGATGACATCACACGTGACGTCACGTGGGCCGTCACTAGGGTCACCAGTGACGTCACTCGTGACGTCACCGCGCGCTGCATGATGGGTAAATTTCCCCACTAAATTTCCCGGAAAAAGTTTCCCGGTAAATTTAGCGGAAAACTTCCACCGCTAAACTTAGCGGAAAATTTTCCCCGCTAAATTTATCGGAAAAAATTCCCCAATAAATCTAGCAGGAAACTTCCCCGCTAAATTTAGCGGAAAAACTTCCCCGCTAAATTTAGGGGAAACCTTTCCCGCTAAATTTAGCGGAAAAGTTTCTCCGCTAAATTTAGGGGAAAAAATTCCCCGCTAAATTTAGCGAAAAAATTTTCCCGGGAAATGTATTCAAAAAAATTGTCCCGCTGGAAAAAATTCCCCGCCATATTTAGCGGGAAATTTTCCCCTAAAAGGGAGGCGAGCAGGAGAGGAGGAGGGGAGGGTACGGATGAGGAGGAGGGGCCATACCTTCCTCTTCGTACCTTCCCCTCCTTCTCCTCAAGAGCTGCGCTCTAATTCGATGTTGCAGGGGATTGTAAACGTCTTTCTTATTTTTTGTGTCAAACTTCTTTTCCAAATGAAAAACAAAAATCATTCTGTATTATACAGGGATCTGAACATTTCTTCGCTTTCCGCAAGCCTTACGTGAGCAGTCAAAAGCTTTCGCTGCCCACATTCCTTCACAAGAAGCACGCGGAAGGACGCTGAAACCTTTGAGTATGACGTCAAACCCAGCGGATTTTTTCGGTTTTTCTCGCGTCTCTTGATACGTTCGTGTCAAATGCTCGCGATATTCAAATTCACAAGACAAAAATACTCTGGAATTTACCTCAAACTCGTTTTCTTTTCAAGAACCTTTTCAGCTTCCCTTTAATGAGAAACGGAGCATAAAAGCATCGGCCACACAGACACGTGAATGTGATAAAGTATGGCGCCATGAGTTGGCGAACGAACCTCTGGCAGCTTGGTCGGTCTGCCAAGAGCGAGCACCTAAGCGTTACAATCGTCGGCGAGAGGTTAAGAATGTTGTATATGCTTCGCCTATAGCACGAGCTTTGTGGCTTTGACAGGTGGCAGGCAACGAGCGTTTACAGGGGACTGATCACCTACTGAAATATTGACATGTCGCTCACTATAGGCTGGAATCCGTCACCGTCATACGTGAACGCTCGATTCGCTGAATAGGCGAGAGGGAAAGCGATCGGGTGTTTCTTCTTTTCTGTATACGTTAATGTACTAAAACAAAAACTAATTAGTGTCCTGGGATTTCGTGGACATTTTTTAGTTGATGGATTTCACTTTTAAGGAACAGTTGGGAAAACTAATATCATGGTTCCTCTCAAAAAGATGGATGGGTTTGGCACTTGTTTCAGGACATTAAGTGGCGGGCAGAGAAAGACATCGGCTCCATCACAAAGACGTACAAGAGCTCGGAGGTAAGCTGTCGTCCCCTGCATTTCTCTGAGGGCACCTGTAGATCCTATGGCCAGACAGGCTGTAACGTACGTTTAGATTAACGTTCTAGTGAAGGCCCGTAAACTCGGTTAGCACATTCGCTCTGGTAACGCTTGTGTAAAAAATATAAACAAATGCGTCATATCAACAAAGTACTACCTGATTCCGGTTAAACGCGATGCAAGGTAAGCGCTTGCAGTGGAGGAAAAAGCGACGAGAAAGAGCTTTAGGGAACTACCGAAACAAGACCCTTGTCTGCAGCCATTGATAACATGAGTGTTTCGATGGTTTTAGATGATTTTCTAGAACACATGTGCGCCATGCTAACACCTCACACAGATAAACTTATAAGAGCTTTGTATTGCGACCTTATGCGGTAGACTATCAGCGGAAACTAACTTTTGCTCAGGTTATTCGTATTTTAAAACTGCTTTGCTGTGTGTTTTAGTCAGAGAAATGTAACCGTCGAATAAACGTTACACTTTTAGATGTTATAATCCAGAAGAACAGATTAACGCGATCTTTCTTGGGGTTTCCCAAGCCTATCGCATTGCACTTCGCGACACCGTCATGCTGGCATCTGCGCTATAATCCGTACACACCAAAGCTGCTGTGCCGTTGGAGTCAGGCGCCTGCTGAACCAATGATTGCCCCCCCCCCCCCTTTTTTTATCACCTAACTTTTTTTATTTGGGTATGACTGGGAGGAAGATCACGTGGCGAAACATGGGAGCACAAATGGCCTAACTACCATTTGGCTTCCAGCGCAATGTGATCTCAGGGGTGAACCAAGTACATATTCTGTTCGTCCGTTAAGCTGACAGCGCGGTGGAAGCTATTGTGCTCGTTGGACGAGTTGCGCGTCTATTTCTCGCTACGTGATCACGCTTTAATCCCTGAACCCAGTCCACGCGCGGACGGCTTCAGAACTTTAAATGGAGTCGGTTGGTTGGTGCGGCAAGCGCGTAGGTTCCACCGCACTGTCAGCTTAAGGGTGAGCTGAATATGTAGCAGGACTATCGGGGCCGGCTTGCTGGTGAATGCGGGTATCTCTCTCAACGTTTAAAATAGCCGCCAGAGGAACTCTAATGTCACGTGACTGACTCTGTGGGGACAAGGAAATAAAGGCACCTAGAGTTAAAGTCAAATCTGTGCCTCAACGTCGTTCCGGCTTTGATCTCTTGTTCCCCAATTTGGCACGCAGAAAGAGGGCAAACATGCTTGAAATGTAAGTAAAATTAATTGTACTCGTGTCATCTGGTAGCAGCGTGTAAAGTTATTTGCGCGGAAGGTCGGTTTAAGGGAGAATGAAAGAAAACGACAGGCTGAACGGAATCGACATGAATGCCTGTCACGTCACCTCAAAATCCGACTGGTAGCTTTTTTAACCGCCGGGAGAGATACCAGGATACACCATGCCAACCGCCCCTGCGGTTTCTCAAGTGTCCAAGGGCGCTGATGTTGCGGGCTTTGTTGGCGCAGGTGGTGCGACGGTACTTTCCGGGCGGTTTGTTCAGGCACGACCGCGGCGGGCGGCCGGTCTGGATCCTTCCCTTCGGAAACGGAGACTTCAGAGGTATCGAGGCGGTATCTCTTGGGCGCAGCTGCCCGAGTCAATCCCAGCTCACGGGGCTTACATTCTCTCCTTCAGGAATGCTACAGTGCGTGCCTCCACAGCAGATTGCCGATGAAGTCGTGTACACGCTTGAAAGAATTCAAGAGGAGAAGCGGAAGAAAGTCGAAAAGGTTTGTTGGCATTAATATGTAAAATTGGGTTGTGTGTATGTTTTTACAGCCTAGAACGTGTTCTTCCTCGACGGGTGACGAGTCTCCCAGCTGTAGATGAGCAATTTAGCCAGTGCAGTACAACCCATAGCCTCGGGTCTTTAACGTGCATCACGCAGTAGTGATGATACACGACCGCAGGCCGGTTGCGTTAATATGTATTTCTCGTCGACTCTGTTTTCCCCTCCGCTAAGCTCTACGCATTTACGACACCGCTACTGTACGTGCTCGCCACTGTTCTTGTCGTCGGACTTCCTCTTGTGGGGCCAATAGGGCTCTATGCCTTGCTATGTAAACTGCCGCAGTGTGAAAAACAAGATCACCGACATGCGTGCGACATGTTGGTGCTTCTCACTTCGTCGTGGCTCAACCCTGGCGTGAACGACGGTTAGTTTTTCGATCTCTCTTCGCACACTGTATTTCGCAAAGATACACGAAGTAGGGGCGGATGAGCACTGATTGCTGTGCCCTCGGACCTCAAAGCGGTTGCTCGATTCGATCTGGAAGATATATATCTTGAGGCACTGTTCATCTAACTATTGCTGCCACGCGGCTGGATCCTTCTCGATTGTGTTTATAGTTCACCGCACGTAACAAAGTCCTCATAGAATCACCTCGACATCGCATTAACCTGTGCAGCAGACACAACATACAAGGACATGTTGATAATGGCCAACTTTACTGCACACACAGACCTGTAGGATCACGGCGAGGCACTTCTTAGCGATGGAGGCGATGACCTACCTCTTGATGCGCTGTCTTCCACTGAACTCTTCTAAGTCTGTCGATCCCCTACCCACACCTCAAATGGCTCGAGCCCTTGCTTCCTTGATTTGGTATTCGTCTCGAACGTTGCAAGATTTTCGACTTGCGACGTCCTCTATGAGCTTGACGGCACTGACCACGCAGCAATTAAGTTGACGTATGCTATCACGGTGTCCCAAAAGGGACGTTTTGCCTGGACTCTTTAAACTATGCCAACATGGACCACGCCCACATGATGAATTTGGCACACCTTGTTCCCAGGGCTGGCACCACCATGAGGCAGGGCTGTGCCTCAAGCTGCGATCTTTTGTGCGCCCTTGTTGCTGCCATTCAGATATTGAGTTTTAGAGCACAGCTCTTCGGGGGGCGCCCGTTTCCGTCTTGAGCCGCGTCGCCGTCGACGTCGGCGTCGGCGTAACCGCGCGGTGTATTATAGGTAAATTTCCCCGCTAAATTTATTGGAAACATTTCCCCGTTAAATGTAGCGGGAAAATTTTCCCGCTAAATCTAGCGGAAAAATGTTCCCGTCAAACTTAGCGAAAAAATTTCCCCGCTAAATCTAGCAGAAAAATTTCCCCGCAAAATCTAGCGGAAACATTTCACTGCTAAATGGAGAAAAAATTTCCCCGCTAAATCTAGCGGAAAAGTTTCCCCGCTAAATCTAGCGAAGAAATTTCCCGCTAGATTTAGCGGAAAATTTTCCCCGCTAGATTTAGCGGAAATATTTCCCCGCTAAATCTAGCGGAAAAATTTCATCTAGCGGAAAAATTTCTCTGGGGGGGCACGTGACCTGGGGGATCACGCGACCCCCCAGGTCCCGTGACCCCCCCTCCCCCCGAGGGCACGTGACACCCCCAGGTCACGTGACCCCCTCCCCAAGGTCACGTGGGGGGTCACGTGGCCCCCCACGTGGACCTCCCCTCCCCGAGGTCACTTGACCCCACCAAGGTCACGTGACCTCCGGGGAGGGTCACGTGATCTCCCCCCCCCCCCCCCGAGAACACGTGGCCCTTAGTTACCTTCCTTCCTACTCAAAAGCTGCGCTCTAATTCGGCGTTACAGGGAGTCGCAAACGGCTTTCACTTTTTTGTTTAATAGGGCCGACTTAGTTTTTATTTACATAAATGCTATTGAAAGTCATTAACATGTCATAAATAAGTTAAACTTCAAAAATTGCCAAACTTTACCAAAAATAATAAAGGGACACAACGTGTTTTCTGCCACTTGTCGGGAATAGCATGTTTGAACACTCGTTATTTTGTCACTTTTAAAAATGTTCCACTAGGACTCTTTTGTGACCCTAGCAATAGGTTTATTACGCTTAATGGTTTGAAAGAAATGAATATCTCTAAAGTGACTTTTAGAAAGAAATGGCAAACTTTTTTGGAAAAGTTCGGCAATTTTTGAGGTGTGACCTATTTAAGATATTATAATGACCTTGACATTACCAGAAAAAAAAACTTATTTCCTTTTATTGAGTAAAAAATCAATGTAATATGTCTAAAAAAAGCAGATTTTGCATAAATTTGAATATGCAAATGTTTCGAAAATGTAACTAAATCAAACCCAATTTTCTAAAAAAAAGATTTGATTGGTTTTGTGTTTTATTTCAAGCCTGTGTTACTGTAGTTGATCAGCAAATACAAACAAAAAATGCATTATTTTGTTTGCATAACCGCCATTAAAGCTTCAATCTGGTCATTATATTTTTTTGTTTTGACTGCGTCCTCGCAAAGGCGCTATTCTGGCCAACATTATGGCGTGGTGTAAGTAGTTACCTAATATTAATACTCGAATCATTTCGTAACCTTAAGAATAAATGAAACTGGTCAAATGCTAAGTGAAAACTATTTTACTCCACAACAAAGCATGCCGTTTTACAACGCGCATCTACCAATGTTTAAGTTTTAATAGGCGCTTTTCAAAACTCCATCAAGCGACATTGGCGGTTGTACATGGAGCCTGCGGTTGGACTCGAATCCTCGCCGAACGCCAACGCAGCCTTTGTGTCCCACACATGCTCAAAATACGTCTCCTCCGTGAGCGTTTGGCATTGGCACTGCTACGATGACATTTTGTTCGCGGCTATATTTTTGCCCCGAGAGCGCGCGCTGTCGGCACTGGCTACTACAAAGAATGGCATCCCCTTTCCTATGCATAGTGCACATCCATAGAATCACAGTCTTTACGGGCATGCCTGCTTTCTGATAAGCGTGTGCTCACCGGGTACATTTTGTCAATAGGCCTCGTCCTCCAAAGATGCAAATCAGTCCAAGTTTTACTCTAAATTTGTTTACAGATGGGGACAATCGAAGATTCGATGACCATAGTGTTCGACTTCGATAACTTTTCTCTCCGACAAGTCTACAGCCTACAAGGTATATCTGCTAATGGTTGCGTGGTTCTAGTGAGAAAATAATCTACTCTTGTTCGCAGTGATCAACTGCGTTCGGAGTATGATGACCATTTACGAGAGCCACTACCCTGAGACTCTTCACCGGGCACTGCTCATTAACGGTGAGTTTGAAGTTTGGTCAGGAACTATTTTTTGTTTCCCCGTAACTTGACAAATAGCGTACGCTGCTGCGCCCTCCAGTCAATCAGAGCGATGAAGTCGAAACACGTGGCAGCCCAAGGGACAGGGGCAAGAGCGCAACACAGGCGTTTGGAGTGGAGGAGAAGGAGGTCCTCCCCTTTTAACTGGACAATCTTTGTATGCCCCAGACGTCGCTTTTCTTCCCCTAAATACGGATCCCCCATACAAAACTCGTACAAAAGTAGCTGCCCGTCGCTTTGCCAAGACTGCATGACACTATAATGAGATAGAATACATGGTCACGTGTCTCTCTTCGACGCATCGAGAGGCTTACTGGGAACACAGCTTTCGCAGTTCACGAAGTTACGCTGAGAAGGAGTAGACGGGCGAGTCTGACCAGCATATGTTCGATTCGTAGCACCCGGCTTCTTCCCGATATTCTGGAAGCTCATACGGCCCTTCCTGACGCAGAGAACGGTGAACAAGGTGCTCATCCATGGCAGGGGTAAGTGCGCACTTTATGCACGGCTTGCACCGTTGTCACATCAGCAGCAATTGCGGTCGTATTGCTGCTGAGCGCGTAGCCTTTGGAGAAAGGAACTCGCTGTAGCAAATTCGTTTCGTTTTCGTTGAGAACGAGCAAAGATGACCACCTACATGATTCGACGACTTGCACGAGCCATGCGATGGACTTCAGGGGCTGGTGCAACATATAACGTTCTGTACTTCATTTCAGCACATATCTGAGCCCAGTGGAATACACAAAAACAAACTAGAACACACATCCTAAAAGAGCAAGGTACGGGGATATTCCCTGTACATTATTGTCTCAGTGGTGATAGAAAACATCCACAAACATGCGAACACTATGGTGTTTCGTTTTCAACTTTTTTAATTGGTTCCATAGGCTCGTGGCGGCGGCTGCGCCCGAACTTGATGTGAAATTAGAATAGCTTGCTATGAAAATCAGTCCATTGGTGCAAAGTTGCCGCTTCGGGAAGCAGAAAAAGCACGCTGTAAATGTAGAAAGATCCGGAATAAGAAATTTCTGAATTCTTTTAATAAGGCGTCTGAAGGGGGACTTCGGTTCATTTGCCGCCTCAATTCAATCCAGTGACCCAGGATCGAAGTAGATGGCGCAGTCATTGAATCTGATCGAAGCTCACGCTAAGAACAAAACGTCGTTTGCCATGTTGCCGCATGTGCTGGGATCATGTGGTACCAATAGCGGTCAGTATTACTCAGTTACATTCTGTTGCTGGCAGTTTTCCAACCCATTGTGCTTTATCTTATTTCCTCTAACAGTCACCAATTACGAGAAAGAACTGAGGCCTCCATGAGAACCGTACCACGAGGAGAATAAATACGAAAATTGAGCAGCTCGACTGAGGGACGCCCTGTTACATGATGCTATCCTCAAAAATGTATGATGCTTTCACAAAGTCCTGCGGTGTCTTGGCTAGTAAGATTGATGTGCCGGCGCCCCCTGACTAAAACTACCTTCAATATAAATCCCGCACCCTACTGACCTGTAGTTTATATTTTGTTGTGTGTATATAGTACATCCTGTAGTTACCAGCCCCAATGTGTGTCTGGCGTCTAAGCTAAATATGAGGAATTTAGCCAGGGCAATACGACCACTAGCCAATGGTCTTGGATGTGCACCACATAGTGGTGATACACGCCCGCACGTCGGCACGACGATCATATGCATCGAAACGGGCAGGGGTGGGGCTACTGACCAGCTGTCCAAGTAGTGATCTGATGATATTTATTTTACAGGTTTGAAGACGAACTTCATAATTTAGTGTAGAGAAGAAAAAAATGCACCCGTAAGGTTAGGTGGCCGGGCCCTCACTCCGGCGTAGAGCAGTGACCCTGAATAGTATTCCCACTTTCATATGTCCTTCATCAGCAGAGGTACCCTGTAATTCTTACGAACAGGTGCGCCCGTCCAGAGCCATCCGTAATTTGTCCTCGTCTTTCACTTTGCTATTGAATGAGCAAAAACAAATCTGGCTTCATGAACTTTTAAATAGTCAGAGGCCAATCTGTCTCCGAAATTCCGCGCTACGAATCGATGCTGCAGAGAGGTAACCAATTCAGTACGGTCTGTGACTGCTAACTTGAAGTCTGTAACGTGCTCTACGCTGCTGTGATTACACAACCGGAGGCCTGCCCGATACCTGTTTTTGTCGAACCCAACAGGTCCGTGGTTCACTTAGATACTTGGCGAGTCAGAGCCTCTTATATAAGCTTCGCTATGCCTGTCAAATGGGAGCACACGTGAAGAGGCCCGGCAAAAAGTGCTCGTGGTGTCTGTGTGACATGACACTAGTGAGGTGACTATGCTGTGAATACCATGCTCCGTTTTGCAGGAAGTGGAGTCAAGGTGGTCAGAGTATTGTATTGAAGGGCGTCAGGCACCAGCAGGAAAATGAAAATACATTATCTCCAGTGTATGCCTAAATTTTACTAAGGACCTGTATATACGCTAATAAGAACAGGAACCAGCGTGGTAGTACATGAGGAAAAAATAATTGGCAGACTTTCAAGTGAATTACATTACCAACTTGTCTCTCTTCCTGGTTTAAAGTAGTTACATTGTAGGACTTTGATTGGAATAAATTGGAGGAACGTTTATTGTTTCCTTGAGCAAGCGGTCGCGCCTCGTCGTGGCTGCAGGAGGGTATTCTAGTAGTGCATGTCAAGTCAGATGAGCTTGAGATATTAGAGGACGGACTTAGATCCCTTACGCTCTGATCTTACTTTAACTTCTTGGTTCCGTCTTATTGGTGGAACGGGCCGCTGGATTATAATGAATATGCGTGTTGCTTTTAAAAAAATTTAATTCGACTGATTAAAAGCGCCCCGTAGTATTAATAGCCCGGAAGGTTACGACCCTTACAGATGTTCGCCCGATCACCATCACCATTATCATGTAACGAACAATTACAGTGTTGCGACTATAGTGATAAGCAATACGTCAGAAATAATATAGACGGGTTACAAACATACCTTGACAAACCTCACTCATCAGGGCCCTCATTAACCCTCACTCACTCTCATCCCCACAGGCGAAGTGAGGGTGAGTGAGTTTGTGAACACCGAAAATTTGTGAGTGTGAGGGTGATGAGGACCTTGAGGATTGTGAGGTTGTGAGGAGTATGAGTGCATGAGGGCCGTGAGGGCGATGAGCGCGTAAGCGGCGTGAGGGCCGTCAGCCTAAAAGAGGGTGAGCGAAAGACTAAAGATGAGTGGGACTGTGAGGGTGGCTTAGGGCCTGAGGGTGACTGCAGCTGTGAGTGTGAGGGTAAATGGGGGGCTGAGGTGAGTGTGGCCGTGAGGGTGAGTGTGAGTGAGGGCGCTCTAAAATGCAAGCCTCTGGTGTCAAATAGAACACGACATAAGAAACTAAAATGGCTTTCAGGCCCAAAGCCACCGCGAAAAATAAAGCCACTCTCCAGGACAGACCAGCAGTTAAAGGTTGAGTATCGGTGCTTTTGTCAAATTGCCCCGTTACTCACATGCTCGTTTTTGTGGAGTTTTCCATATGTCTTCGAGATGTATTCCCCCGATAACTGCAGAAGCGCTGAGCCACCGCTGTATCAGTCAGGATCAGATAAGCGAGAACTGAACGTTCGTGTGAGCTTGCAGGGTTTAATCGCGTGCAAACCATTTTGTGCCATGGCAGCCACGGGATGGCGCTTCCAAAAAACCTGCGTTCTCTCTCTTCCTAACTGAACCATTTCTAGATGGTTCAGAGAGAAGCTCATTTTCGACTGTATTAGTCTCTCTTCGAATTCAGCTACGCACAGCATGTGCGTAGCTGAATTCGAAGTGTTGAATGTGAGCATCCCTGTCGGAGGCCTTCTGTCGCTGCTATCTCATCTGACTCCACCGCTGCAAGGTCAGCCCTCATCATGTTGCCCGTATAAAGAGATTGGGTGACAGAACACCCTAGTGTGGCAGCCCAAATTGCTCCAAACAATGTTCACGCGTTGGATGTGGTACGCTGTCCTACGCTTTGGCGACGGCCAGAGAGCAACACAGAAGCCGTCAGTTTTCTTTTCCGGCAACCTCAATACACTGTGTGATGGTGAATAGGTTATCCTCAAGTCGGCGTCTTTGCCTAAGGCCCGCCTGCAGTTCAGTAAGGTGGCCGCTGACCTTCGCCCACGCTACCATCCGCTCCTTGAGGATATACGCAAATGGTCTGTATACCGTGTTTGTGAGAGTCAGATGCTGATAGCTGCGTAGGTATTGCCTGTCGCTCCCTTCGGGTTCAAAACCACCCGGCCGAGTCTCCAGTCTTCTAGTATGTGTTCGTTTCGCAAAGGACGTCGTTCAGGAGGGATGCTAGTTGCTCTCTGGCATTCTTTCTAACAGCCGTGAAGACTGGCCGGGATACCATCCCGTCCCTCGGAAGTGTTTTTCATTAGATTAACCAGCGCGCGCACCACGCTCACTTTGCCGATTTCTCACCAGTTGGGATCAAGTAGAGAATCAGCAACCCCTTGTGCGTCGGCGTTGATCATGTGCGCCGGAGAGATCGTCTTTAAGTATGCCGTTTGTTGTGAGTCCAGGTCGTTCACTTCCAGCCCCGTGCACTCATCCAGGACGTATGGAGTCTGCCCACGGCCCTCCCTTGTGCCCATGTCGTTTCCAAACATTCCTCGCCGCATCTTTTCCGTCGAAGCAAATATCTTCGATTCTTCTAAAGACCGCCGTTTGCTTTTTGTAATGTGCCGAGAGCCCTGGCGTATCGTTCCCGTGCTTGATACAGTTCCCACTTCATTTTGGTTGCCTGCTAATGGTCTGCGTGGAAAGACTGGTGATGCGCATTAGCAGTTTGTCTGGCTTGGACAACTGCTTTGACTTCCACGTCCCACCTGCGCTTTTATCGTCTCCTGCCGCTAGGTCAAACATTTGAATGTCGCTTAATCAGGTGCTTAAGCGCAGTCACGTGAGGTCTGTAACGTACCTCGTCCTCGGTGAGATAATATCGCGTGGAACCCGCTAGCCTCGTTCTCGTCCACCTTCAAGCCCAAAAACACCGTTTCACGCGTTCTAAATTTAAAAAAAAGGGAGACAGAGGCGTCGGAACGCCAGATACTTTGTCGTCACCAGGCAGAGATAAGAGACGCGTACTCTAGCGGTGGTGGCATAAATCTGGCACTTTCGATTGTCTTGCGGCGTTGAATCTAGCCGATTTCGGACGTCCAGAGGTGTTTTTTTGTCCTTGAGCACTGCACAGAAAGGTGAAAGGTAAGCGAAGGTGTCATAAGTAGTGCGAGCAAGGCCCAGTCAGGTGAGCCTGTACTACCCAAAATGAGGGTGCCAAACTTTGTTCAGAGTGCAGGAGGCCTACGGGAGACTTTGGCTGAGCAGATCTATGAGATTTGAATCAGATTCAATCCCAGGCGCTCGCAGACCTTTCTCGAAGCCGTGGAGTATTGTGATATGGTTACTGATGTATCTGCACTTTTCTTTATTTTCATATATTATAATCACATCGCCTTCTTCTACACTGTTTTTTATGCTTTTTCTGTATTGTCACCTATGAATAAACAGAAATAAACGTCGCGAGGCGACCCATCGCGACGATCGCCGGTACACGAATTATGGATTTAGTGTCGATTGTTTTCAAAGCTATGACATACATATTCCTGTCCGAGGTAAGACGTGCAACCTTTCGGCCGACATAGCCATTTCCATCGCATGTGCAGCAGCAGGCAACGTTACGCAGCAGGCAGAGGCCCCTTCGCCGCCAGTCACGTGCGCATCCAGGAAAGCTTTTTTCTCTTTTTCCTCCGACAAAGAGCATAACATGGAGGAAGTCTGTCATTTATCTGTGCCTTGCCACATGGGAATATACAGGGAGTTTCTAAGGAAAGATAACCGCGGTTTTGGCCTTGATAAATAAAATATGGATCACATAAAGCTCCAACTCTGTGAGATTGTGACACTGGCAGTTGGGATAAAACGCGAACGTTTGAGAACATGACGCTACCTTGATCAAAAGATAACTGAGAAAAAACGAAATTGTTTTTATGATCCGATGTCTATCTAAGTTTAACACCGTTAAAATTATATATTACACTGTGGAAGCATGTAGCAGTTATTTCAATAATAATTTTAAAAAAAATCTCAGCAAGAAAGAGGATGCTGTATTCTTTCTTGCTGACAAGTTTTTTTTTCTTAAAACAGATATCATAGTACCCCACCGTGTCATTTCTTTTTTGGACGATTATAGGTTCACATAAGCTTCGGCTCACAGATACATTTTCTTTTTCTCAGTTAACTTTTAATCCAGGTGACGTCATGTTTTCAAACTTCCGTGTTCTATCCCAACCGGTAGCGTCACATTCTCACGAAGTGTGAGCTTCCTGCGATGCTTGGTTTGTTTACCCGAGCCGAAAATCACGGCTTTCGTTTCTGCCCAGAAACTCCTTCTACATCAGCGTTAATATCCACGGTAAACCTCTTCAGTTCCATTTGAATACAGGATCCTCGGCGTCTGTAGTCGAAAAAGAAGTTTTTCAAGGATATTTCGGCAATGATGCTAAGACCATCCCCTCGCCGGTGACCCTGCTTAGCTATTCCCGTCAACGTATTGAAATTTGGAGCCTTCTACGCATCGGTGCAATTTAAGAACTGATCGGTCAAGATTTTGTTCCATGTTGCAAATACCGGAATATCGTTGTTGGGAATGAATGCCGTTAAAACTCTGAATCTACAGGCACAAGGGCGAACAATGAGCTGTTGTTACACTAGGTTGGCCAAGAGAAAATGCGCATCGTTTCCTGAAATGACCGTGCATCTCGACTTGTCAGTTTCGAGTCAAAACTCCACAAGTGCTTTTTGTCATCACGTGCCGCCGACAAAATTGTCTTTGACGGGGCGTGAACATGTCACAGAACAAGTCGGATACCATTGAGGCTGCATGGAGATCTCCCACGGCACCTTAGGAGACTTCAACCGTATGCTAGAACCTTGATACAAATGACTGCATCACGTTTTCATATAAAGAGGCCAGCTCTAACCAGCCTCCCTACGTTCCCAAGTCATTTTATACCCCTGTTACACGGGCACACTTAACCGCGGTTAACTCAGCTTTAACTGCGGTTACGTGGCATCACAGATGCCGCACTATACTCTCGGACAGCTATTTCAAAAGAAGTGAAGAGAGCGCGTGCACTGCTTTGATGGGTGCTCAAGATGCTCAAGCGCACGTTCGCCCATAGCTCTGACTGCATCGCCGCAGAATGTTGTCGGCAAGTATTGTGCGCTAATTCTGGTTTAGCGTAACTGCAGTTAAGTGTGCCCGTGTAACAGGGGTATTAGTCAGCTCTTGACCTTAAGCTGGGTCACGTCAAAGGCATCCCCCAATTGAAATTACAAGAAGCTAAACTAACGGCATGGTCTTGACTGACATCGTTCGTCAAATCAGAGTGGCCGCCGAGACGCACTTTATTCTCTGACGTCCTACTTTTCTACGGCGTGAGGGATGACCTTGCCGGGGATTACGGCATTCTCCTGTGCAGTGAGTGGTTTGTGATACCCCATGTACTGCAAGCTCCTCTCGTCTTCAAGACGCATGAGGCACATTTTGGAATAGTTAGGACTTTTACAAGACTCGGGGAGCTGTACTTGTGCCCGAAAATGAGCAACAGTGCGAAACAAGTTATTCATTCCTCTGGCATCTGTCAAGCGACCGAAAAAAAGTGTCAAGGTTTTCTCAATGCCACTCCAACCAGCGCCCTTCCCAGATCGGCCATGGTCGAAGGTTGGAATTAACATCGTGGGTCCGTTCAACCGCGGAGACCCCTACGCCTAACTCTAGTGGGCTCCATATCAAAATGGCTTGAGGTGCTATTATGCGCAGACGTCATCACCACAAGGGTCAGAGTTTTACATCACTTGTTGTTTCTAGAGAAGGTTTCCCAAAGAGCATAGTCTCGGACAGCGGCCCACAATTCATTTTAAGGGAATTTATACACTTCGTGGAGTCTCGTGGAATCAAAAATAATCTAATTTTCGCGAGCCAGCGGGAAAGTTGAAATATTCAACAGAATGATCATGATGCACGATACGCATTGGGAGAAAAGCAGAAATTGAAGTCAGCTGCTTCTGACTGCATGGGTATCTACAGATGCTCACCCCATGAATTAACCGGGCTCTCTTTTGCTTTGCTTTTTCATTGACGCAAACTCCGGACAAGACTAAATATTTTGGGTTTGTCATCTTCCCAGTATCTGCATAATCCATTCGAAGAGTGAAAAATCTTTGATGACCAGTGAAACAACACGACAGGACCAAAGTCCATTTCGAGAAGAGGCGAGAGGCATGAACATGAAAGTTGAAAGTCGGACAGTTTGTTTGTGTGAACAAGCTGGGCTCTGTTCGGAAAGATTGGGCTACATTCAGCAGTGCCCTTTGAAAAGCGTAACGTGTGGGACTGTCGTGAGGTTCGTGATGTTGGAAAGAAATGAAAGAAGACACGAGGATGCGTTATGGGATAATTCACTTTGCACTGTAGAAATGTGGAAAGAGAATATTTACACAACTATTTACACCACTTCAACAAATGTTAAGGTTCGAGTGTCCCCTCAAAAGTCCCTCGCTCACGGCTTTTCAGTCCTTACGGCGTAGCACCCGTGGCAGCCGATGATCAGGGGTCTACCGACGTAAGGGCCGAGGGACGTAGTGACGAGGAAGTTGATCGATGGCCGAAGGCCTGAATCAGGCCCCGTACTTCAGTTTCAGCCTATGACCAGGTGTCTATTAAGGTCAGGGCCGAGGGACGTAGCAACGAGGCAGTTGGGCGTTGGCCGAAGGCTTGAATCAGGCCCAGCACGTCTGTGGCTCCGAGCGGCAGCGGGTGTGCAACTGCGCCACGCATGCAGTCTTGTCTACTTCCGGAAGTTTGGCGCCGGACTGCGTGAAAAGAGGGTAGTGGGTCGAGCCTCTTGACGTCTGGTCACGCCGACGGAGGTCCGGCCTGGTTGCGTCTGCTCCGTCCTTTGTCAACCGCCCGAATTCCCACTCGCGCTCTTCGCATGCCCCACCGCGTCTTCTTCTTCCTCGTCCTCCTCGGCTTGTTGCAGGATCGCTCATCACAGGGACGCTGCAGATTTCGACTCGAAGATGAAAGGTTGTGGAACGCTTCCGAGTTTACGGCAGTTCCGGAACAACCTTCGTTCGAAAATGCCTTCACAAGTCATGCGTTGTATGTCGACGTAAAGAAAATAAAACACTACTCGAAATCAGCCGATCATTCCAGCTGGCAACCAACACCTTCACCATTATGCTGGCATGGCCAACACAGGGTTACCGAATTCAGCTACGTTACCTCTATTAACGAACACCCGGCAGAGACACATCCGTGGCGCACATCTCCATCTGGGGATGGACCTTCAACATTTCCACCATTTTCAACGGGATTTGCGTCCATGTCCTAGCAAGACGCTCATGGTGACTGACCAGAGCGAACACGGCGAAAACATAGACCTCCAGGGGGCTATGTTGCACGTTTTGGACTCCCAGGCGACTAGGGAGAAGGAAGTCACGTAGGTGTGAATGAACGTATCTTAGCAGCACCACGCAAGGCGTCATCAGCGACTCCACCAATCAACATCCAAAGAGCGTTGTTCACGTCACTTCCTTCTCCCTAGTCTCCTAGGAGTCTAAACGTTCAACATAGCCCCCTGTTCTATTCGGTGACTATGCTACAAGATAAGCCACTTTGTTGAATGACATAACGTGGACAATTTTATTCCTGTCACTTTTTGTTGTTGCTTTTTTTGTTGAACTCCTTGCTTTGTCCTTTCTTTCTTCCCTATTTTTTTTCTTTCATGTGGTATAATGCATCGGATATCTAAAAAATGGGGGTTGGTAGCAATGGGTAAGATGGGGGGGATGGGAGGGGGTGGCGGGGAATATTGTGTCTTCACCGTAATATTTTCATATATTGTCACGAATGCCAATTGATAAGGCAACGAAAACTGAAACAAACTACACGTTCAATAGGGCGAACTGGTGCCCGGAACAAAATAGAAATAGGCTAGCGTCGCACGCGTTGATGGCAGCGAAACAGCAGGATTTTACGCTGGGGCGAGTCTGACACCGACTCGCCACACGAAGCCCCTTATGTTTACGCGTGGGCTTCTGGAAGAATCGGCGTAGAAAGTTCGGCGAGTAGAACATTCTAACCTTGAACAAGCTACAGGGTTCCAGAATTTACCAGAACTCAACACCTACAAAAAAAAAACAAAAAAAAAAACAAGGCGTCTTTTCCCAGGCATCGAACCTCGACCCCTTCGCGAGGACGAAAACCATTCGGCCACGGGCGCGCTTGTTCGGCGACGAGCGCGGAAATATACGAATCACGTTTTCGTCTTCTAAACTCTGTTTCCTTTATGCTTGCTTTGTTATCTTCGCATTTGAACGTACCGGCGTGCGGTCGTGCATCACTACTGCGTGGTGCACGTTAAAGACCCCAGGCTAGCGGTTGTACCGCACTGGCTAAATTGCTCATGTAAAGCTGAGACACAAGTCGGCCACTGGGGCAGACTTCCGGCTTTATAAACATGCACACACCAATTTGCTTTATTTTTTTCACCTTTAAATAAAAAGTCGTTGCCGGTGTGCGTTGTGTTTACAATAGCGAACACAACACTCACCGGCAGCGTTTTAAGCTTACAAACGCGACTAACGTCATTTTTGTTTTTCGACACATTCGCACGCCACATTCGCCATTTACCACTTTCCACGGTTTCGGGATCTAAAACTAGGCACGTAACTTCCAAAAAAAGGTATGTAAGATAGGGGTTGTTTGGGGGGTGTATTTTTTCCAAAAATTCGGGGGTGTTTACAGGGGTTTACGTTTGCCCACAATTTTGCTCTTTTTGGTATTTCTCTTGGCTCTTAGACAAAAATCCCAAGTTTACCGAAGTTTATATTGAGCAAAGCAAGACACTGATGCGGGCTTTTCCGACCACCAGGAAAGATTTCCGGCCCCAAATACTTGGAAAACGTTCCGCTATCAATAAAAAAAAAAAGAAACTAGTATCTCCAAATTAAGAATAATAGAACGTGCACTGTACGAAACTGTTAACGCTAACAATACATCACTGATGTCGTAGTTTTTTTACTCTTAGTATTAAAAGGCTGCCGTGAAGACTTCTAATGTAACCAAAACGAAAAAAGTATGAGGTTCGCCACTGCCGTATGAAGTAACATTTGAAGATAAATGCCGACGTTTTGTTCGCGCTAACAGTCGCGCATAATCACATGTGACGGTGGTCAACGGGAACTCCGGTGACTTCTATGAGCCGACATACGGCAACGATGGTACGGGTCTATATAGTACTTGAGTTAAAAAGATATCCTCAGCTATCCTAACGGCTCGTGCACAAACCACATTCGATTTCTTTCTGTTTGGGCCTCATAGAGCATTCCCAGACTTTGCTTATGTAGTCAGAACTCATTGCGCGACCACGAAGTCGCATGCAAAGTGCTCGTGCTGCAGGCTACTGTCCTTACAGTAGACTGCAGCGACACTGCAGGCTACTGTAAGGAGAAGCATTGCTATCGCAAGCTCCCGTTTCCCCTTAGAAGCATGCTTTCAAGTGCTCCAGTGGCCGCACCGTGCGACCACGCCCACGGCCTAACTTAGCGCCGTAAAAACTGCTGGGGACTAGACATGTAGCGTGTCCATTCGCGGCACAGTTAAAGAAAAACCTGAGTGTTCTGCTTTTTTTGTCTCTCTTGCAGACGACTGGCAACCGGTGATTTTGGAATACATTGACCCCAGCCAGCTGCCCGTGCACTGGGGAGGACAACTCCGTGGTGCGGACGGTGACCCAAAATGTTCCGACATTGTACGTCCTGCTGCTTGCTATCGCAATATGCACCCAAGCAAACACCTTTAAAAAAAGCAGTCACGCCAAGCTTTATTGCCAAAGTCTTCAATACACCTTTTTCAAAAGTCTGTGCCATCCAGTAGCGGCTACTCCAATCATTCGAGTCCGCCATTGTTTGGTCCCATGTGTACTCTGAGCATGCATTGGGCACGAGGACTATGTCGGCGTTCAGTCTGAACTCCATTCAGCTCGGATTGAGAACGAGCTGCGTCAGCTTTCAGACAGAACTCGAGTCCAATGACACAAGTTTCATGCTTGATGGGGTTTTGAAAAGGGTCTATAAATGCTAGAGATAAAAGAGAAAATAGTTAGTAATTTGCCATGGTTGTTGCCCTTTGCGTGCCTCTGCACCAACTTTCCAGACAAATTTTTGTTTTGCCGGCAAATTTTTATTGTTAATATAAGGGATTTCTTGGGCCCAGCCACCGATAACCTCAAAGTGTAGCGTAACTCTAAATATTTTTTTACAGCTAGTTACTGCAAACAAATCGTTAGGTCGTGACTGACCGTCAAGCTTGAAACTCCGAGCTTGTTGAACAGATGTCATAAAACGCGTTGTAGATGAGAAAATACGGGCGCCGGTTAGGCAGGCGACTTCGCGTTCTTAATGAGATGATACTCCTACGAGGGATAAACTATTTAACGAGGGCCGGAATTCAGAGCAAAAGTTAACGAGGGGAGTAAATGTTCTAAGCTAGGTGGCGTAAGCTACCGCCCGGCACAAAAGGTATATTGCCGCGCCCAGGGCTGAGAAAGCAACGCTCGGTCACGGACCTCCAGAAAGTTCTCGTTTATTCATGTACCGCTCGTAACTTCTATCATTTATTCCTGCTTTTGTTTTCTAAAAGTGCGTGTTCATTCTCGCCCGATCACGCGACGCTCGAGCCGCTTTCGCCGAATCTTCGAGATAGCGACGCACTCTAGATAAGAGGCCGCCCGCGATCTTGTCGAGTCAGTTTTCGCCCCAGCGTTCGACTCTGCTGACACGCCGACTTCGACGCCCGCGACGCTCTGCTTTCTTCTGTTTCCTTCTTTATTTTTGGCACAAGTTCGCCACAATAAACGTTTATTTATTTCTGTTCATTTCTTGTTTATTCGTCACCACCCGTGACATCTCTGGTGGAGGTGCGGGGTAATCACATGTCCGTACGGCGCAGCCCTCCAAGTTCCCGCAGTACAAGTCCAAACCCCAGCTCCGGAGGACCCGACGAAGACCAGATCGAGACCCGGTCAAGTCGCCGCATCCGAGGTCTACCCCCGGAACACGGACTTCTGCCACCCACGACCAACCCGAAGACGACGATGGCCAACCAGGCGCAGACCCCGGCCGCTTCTGCCGTTGTGTACCTGCCGGTCGCACCCAGGACTCCAACGCCTTTCCACGGAGACGTCCACGAGGACGTTGAAGACTGGCTGCAACACTACGAACGTGTAGCCCGCCACAACGGATGGACGACTGAACAATGCCTCCACAATCTCTACTTCGCGCTTGAAGGAACTGCGAGGCATTGGTTTGAAAACCACGAAGCGTCCTTCACTACGTGGGAGTCCTGCGCCGCGGAATTGAAGCGAACGTTCCTCAACCACCACCGTCGGCAGCGAGCGGAGGACCTTCTCCAAACAAGGGTGCAGGGCCCCAACGAAAGCGTGACCAGCTTCGTAGAGGATGTCATGCGCCTATGTGCCCGAGCCGATCCGGAGGCGGCCGATGAGAAGAAGCTTCGCGTCCTCATGCGTGGCGTGAAGGCTGAAATTTTTGGGGGCCTTATCCGCCATCCCCCGACAACCGTCGACGGTTTTGTGGCTGAAGCCACTAACATCGAGCGAGCGCTGTCGGCCCGAGCAAGCCATTACCATCGACTCGCCGGCGTGCCTGCTCCTCGAACCGCCGCATCTTGCCGACTAGTCCTGAACGCCACCGGTGTCGACGGCCTTCGGGAAATCGTCCGCGACATCGTCCGGGAGGAGCTCCGCAAGCTTCTGCCTGCTGCCAACCAGCCGGCTGAGCTGTCGATCGCCGAAGTGGTGCGCGAAGAAGTCCAGCGAGCAATTCAACCGGAGGCTCCTGCCTGCGTAGCACCACCCGAAGAGCCCGCCCTGACCTACGCCGCAGTGGCCCGACGGCCACCGCCGCCTCGCCGCACCTAAGTCACGCCGCCCCGACGTCAGTCTCCTGCGCCGCAGCACGACCGACGCCACGACGACCAGGTCCAGTACGCCTGCCCGGAGCCTCGCGCACCCCGCAAGACCGACGTGTGGCGAACGCCCGACCGACGCCCTCTGTGCTTCCATTGCGGGGAAGCGGACCACACCTACCGCCGATGCCCATACCGACGACTCGGGCTACGCGGGTTCCACCCGAGCGACCCGCGCCCCCGGTATGGTGAACGCCCTCGGGAGATCGACGAGTACCTGCGACGACCCCAGTCCCCCGAGCCTGCGTCCCGCCGAGAGTTCCGGTCGCCGTCACCGCGACGTCCAGCTTCGCCGATGCACCGACCGCGACGTGAAAGCCTGTCCCCCCTCGCTCCTCGCCGGGGAAACTAGGCGCGGCAACCCCTGGAGGTGGAGTTCCCGAAGACGACCGACGCCAAGATCCTCCACGAACGTCGGTGGGCCCCCACTCGAACGCTACCAGAGACCAAAACGACGCCGCTGCAGTGGTGTCCAATAACCTAAACGTCGTCATCGACGGCCACGACGCATCTGCACTCGTGGACACCGGAGCAGACTACTCAGTCTTGAGTGGGAGGCTCTCTCGCCGCCTTCGAAAAGTCATGACGCCGTGGGATGGACCACAAATAAGAACCGCCGGAGGACACCTGATTACACCAGTCGGGAGATGCACCGCTCGCGTCGAGATTCACGGCGAAACATGCCCTGTGAAGTTCGTCGTTTTGCAAGACTGTTCGAGGGACGTCATTCTCGGAATGGACTTCCTGTGTGAATACGGCGCCATCATCGACCTTGCGGAGAACAAGCTGACGCTTCGGAAGCCTGCCCCATTGGTGGAAAATACCAAACCGACGTCAGCTGCAGTGCGAGTCCTCGCCAGCCACGTAAACCTGCCGCCGCTGTCGAGTGTCTTTGTGCCCGTCGGGACCGAAGGAGCCACCTGCGGTGTAGCACTGCTGGAAGGAAGCGTCCAACTTCTCCTCAGACGAGGGATTGGCATTGCAAGAGGCGTAACTGAGCTCCAGGACGGGCGTACAGTAGCCCTTGTCACCAATTTCCGGCAAGAGTCGCAGCACCTTACAAAGGGTACAACTGTGGGCTACGTCGAGGAAATTGAAGACTCAGCCGCGATCGCCGTGATCTCAGAAGACGCCTCTCCGACGCAGAACAAGACAATCACGTCCTCAGAGCTCGACATCGACCCATCCCTCCCAGCCCCACAACGACGACAACTTCGTGACCTTCTCGCCGAGTTCAGTGAGTGCTTCTCCACGTAGTCGAAAGTGCGCCAAACGACGGTTGCGAAACATCGGATAATTACTGATGACGACGCACTCCCTGTGCATCGGCCGCCGTACAGGGTCTCTGTGAAAGAAAGGGAAGCCATCCAGCAGCAGGTACAAGAAATGCTTGACGACGACATTATCCAGCCCTCAAGGAGTCCGTGGGCTTCACCGGTAGTCCTGGTGAAAAAGAAAGACGGGACTCTTCGGTTCTGCGTGGACTATCGCCGACTGAACGCCGTAACAAAAAAGGACGTCTACCCACTGCCACGCATCGACGACACCCTGGACCGACTACGCCACGCCCGATACTTTTCGTCGATGGACTTGAAGAGCGGGTACTGGCAGATAGAGGTCGACGAACGAGATCGTGAGAAGACGGCCTTCGTCACGCCGGACGGACTGTATGAGTTTAAAGTAATGCCGTTCGGGCTGTGCACAGCGCCGGCAACCTTCCAGCGCGTTATGGACACCGTCCTTGCCGGCTTGAAATGGCAAAGCTGTCTCGTCTACCTCGACGATGTTGTGGTCTTCGCAAGCGAATTCGACGAGCACCTGAGACGACTGCGAGCCGTGCTACAGGCCTTCAAAGCTGCTGGGCTGACCCTCAAGCCTTCCAAGTGTCGGTTCGCCTATGGTGAGCTCAAATTCTTGGGCCACGTCGTGAGTGCTCAGGGTGTAAGCCCTGATCCCGCCAAGACGTCCGCTGTCGCCGAGTTCCCGAAGCCATCAGACAAGAAGACCGTTCGAAGATTCCTTGGGCTGTGCGCCTATTACAGACGTTTCGTTCGTGACTTTGCGCAAATTTCTGCACCGCTGACGCATCTGACGAAAGACGACGTGCAGTTCCAGTGGGGAGAGGAGCAAGAGCAAGCGTTCGACGAACTCAAGCGAAGGCTCCAGTCGCCCCCTATCCTCGGACGTTTTGACCAGTCGGCGGAGACTGAAATCCACACGGACGCCAGCAATACCGGTCTCGGTGCGGTACTCGTTCAGCGACAAGAAGGGGCAGAGAGAGTAATCGCTTACGCAAGCCGGGCGCTGTCTAAGGCAGAACAAAATTATTCAACGACCGACAAAGAATGTCTTGCTGTCGTCTGGGCGATAACCAAGTTCCGCCCGTACTTGTACGGGATCCCGTTTCGCGTGGTCACAGACCACCACGCCCTCTGCTGGCTCGCAAACCTCAAGGATCCGTCCGGACGCCTCGCCCGCTGGAGCCTTCGACTGCAGGAATTCGACGTAACCATTGTGCATAAGTCCGGCCGCAAGCATAATGACGCTGACTGTTTGTCTAGGGCTCCAGTCGAACCTCCAATATCCGGCGCGGACGACGATGACGACGCCCGTTTTCTAGGCGCACTTGACGCTACCGACATGAGGGCACTGCAACGCGACGACGCGGAACTTAGCTCCGTGATCGACAGCCTCGAAGGTCGAGGAGGCTCTGTCCCACGGGTCTTTTCTCGGGACCTACCGAGCTTTGTCCTGCGGCGAGGCGTGCTCTTCAGAAAGAATTTCGGAACCAGCGAAACCCCCTGGCTACTGGTTGTCCCCGCCAGCCTCCGAGAAGAAATTTTTCAAGCGTGCCACGACGACCCAACGGCCGGACATCTCGGCTACAGCAGGACCCTTGCCCGGATTCGTGACAAGTACTACTGGCCAAAGCTTCCGAAGACCGTCCATCTCTACACACGATCGTGCCATGAGTGCCAGCGACGCAAGAAACCACCGTCAAAGCCAGCAGGTCTCCTTCAGCCGATTACCCCGCCAACCAAGCCCTTCCAGCAAATTGGAATGGATTTGCTGGGTCCTTTTCCACCGTCGACGATGGGGAACCGCTGGATAATCGTCGCCACCGATTATCTCACTCGTTACGCCGAGACGAAAGCCCTTCCTTCGGGGACTGCTGTCGAAGTCGCCAAGTTCTTCATCGAGTCCATCGTCCTCCGCCATGGCGCCCCCGAAGTACTGATCACAGACCGAGGGTCATCGTTTATGGCACAGTTGACCCAAGAGATCCTGCGTCTAAGCCACACGGAACACCGTCGAACAACGGCATACCATCCGCAGACCAACGGGTTGACGGAGCGGCTCAACAAAACAATCGCCGACATGGTCTCTATGTACGTCGACGTGGAGCACAAGACCTGGGACGAAGTGCTGCCCTACGTCACGTTCGCCTACAACACAGCCGTGCAAGAGACCACAGGAGTGACGCCCTTCCAGCTGGTGTATGGCCGGGCGGTGACGACTATGCTAGACTCAATGTTGCCGCACGAGTCAGTCAATGACGGGAGCGATGACGCCCAGGTGGTTGCTCAACGGGCAGAAGAGGTCCGCCAGCTAGTCAGACTACGAATTCAAGACCAGCAACATGTCGACGCTCACCGGTATAATCTTCGTCGCCGCGACGTCCACTTCCAGCCCGGAGACAGAGTTTGGGTGTGGACGCCGATTCGTCGTCGCGGTCTCAGCGAAAAACTCCTGAAGCGCTACTTTGGGCCCTACAAGATCATCCGACGCCTCGGCGATCTGAACTACGAAGTTCTACCCGACGGAACGCGCCCATCTGCAAGACGTCAGCCGCGACCCGAGGTGGTGCATGTCGTCCGGCTGAAGCCGTATTACGAACGATAGGACTCTCCACTCTCGTCGACGAGTGAACTGTGGACTGTGAACTACGGCTAGCAATTCTGCTGTCCTTTTGTTTTTTTGTTTTCCGTTTTTGTGCTGCATCGGGACGATGCACTTTTAAAGGGGGGGATAATGCCGCGCCCAGGGCTGAGAAAGCAACGCTCGGTCACGGACCTCCAGAAAGTTCTCGTTTATTCATGTACCGCTCGTAACTTCTATCATTTATTCCTGCTTTTGTTTTCTAGAAAGTGCGTGTTCATTCTCGCCCGATCACGCGACGCTCGAGCCGCTTTCGCCGAATCTTCGAGATAGCGACGCACTCTAGATAAGAGGCCGCCCGCGATCTTGTCGAGTCAGTTTTCGCCCCAGCGTTCGACTCTGCTGACACGCCGACTTCGACGCCCGCGACGCTCTGCACTGTAAAAAAATTTGCCCTCTTTTACGGAGAAATTCTCTGGCACCTATGCTGCCGGAAAGGTCATCCGTAATCCTAATAACGGAAAAATCCTTTTAAACGCATACACAATCCGCAAATTAAAGGACGTTCCGCAAAACAGATTACGGAAAGTGCTCTACTATCCGTAATGCTATTCAAGAGCTGTCCGTAAAACAACGGACTGGAATATGCATTCCGTAAAACCTATTACGGAAATCGCTCTAGTATCTGTAAAAGTGTTTAAAGGTTGTCCGTAAAAGGGCACTCAAAGTAGGCTTTCCGTAAATTATATTACGGAAAGCACTTTTGAGTATCCGTAATCCTATGCGGAGCGTAAGTTTGTCTGCTTCTTGCACAGGGGTTGCAGTGATGTCAGAAGGCCGAGCTCTTATTGACCGATTGAACAAAAAAAAATAGTGGGTAGACCTCATGGTGTCTAGCATTGTGGTCTACCCACTATATCTTCCGCTCAAAGCCAATGAGAGCTCGTCACCTTTCTGACGTCACCGTAATGTCTACGCAAGAAACAGACGACTTGCTCTCCACATAGGGCGGTGTCAATTGAAAGGTGGGCTGTAAAACGAGCTGGATGAATCAATGCCTTCATTTAGCAAACTGAACTTATTATCAACGGTTTTCTTTTTGTGACACAGATTCCCATGAAAACTTTTAAGGTGCAACTCCAGTGTGTGAAAAATAGAACTATATTATTAAAATTTTTGACAATGGGCACCGATGTATACAACTGAGTCGTGTTGAGTGCTCTTGTCGAGAAGTGCCACCACCTGTTGTGGAAAGCAGGCAATACAGCTGAGAAATGCATCTGCAGCAAGTTTCCTCAATGTCAGTTGTGTTTTCTTCTGCGAGTTCTGGCATTCAGATCAACATGCAGAATTATAGAAGGCAGTGGGATTACAAAACATTATCTGCAGTCTGATCGGCCACTGCGATCATTGCAATTTCAAACAGCGATATAAAGCACCTTCTCAACAACACCAAACGTCACTCTGTCATCTGCGTCGGCACTCATGCTTGAAAATATAGAGAATGCTGTTTTCACATTCCACAGAGACGGAGCTGTGCCTTGACATGTCACAATGGTGTTCACTGCTAAAATAGACCTTTGGTAAGAATATGAGCTCAATGCTTGTAGGAGCAAATTTCTCCAGTTCGTTTTACAGCCAGTCCCTTAGTGATACTGCTCTATACATAGAGTAATGTTCATTATGACGCTGAGACCAACAGGTTTTCTATAAAAAAAAAAAGGTTACAGAATTTTGAATTGGAAAAGGATCTCTTTAAAAGAATATTGAGTATTCTTTCCTACGCTGCTTGCAACAATCATGCAATGTCACCTGAATAATTGATCAGAAAATAAGAAAAGTACCTTCGAACACTTTATTTCGGTCCTTGAGAAGCCAAAGTGGAGCCCCGTGGTGTTTTGCCTTTGTTTTCAGATGCTGCATGTAACGTGATGTGCTAAAGAAGAGAAAACAAAGAAAAAATAATTAAATATCTGTATCAAATCAACATGTGCAAATTGAGCTTTGTGCATAAGACACAGCCCCCCTCAGCCCATTTAATTATTAGTCATGCATCTTATACAAAAGTCAAATGGACATAGCCCCTAGTTGCTCATCCTGTGATCCGATATCTAAAACCTATGTTTGACTTGAGGGTCTTGTTCTCCTGTTCCTTAGTCAAAACCGATAGACTTCATTCAAGCTTAGATTCGTTCGAAACTGTGAAAAAATGCAATGCCGGAATTACAATAGTGATTTGCTTTATAATGTGAAACATTTCTTGAGAACTGATGAACCAACCGGAAAACTCAATCCAGTTTGAGTAATGCTTTATTTCTAAGGTTCATGAGATGTTGCAGAAGAGTCTATGTAAAACTGGCTAAGCTCATATCCTAGACTTTTCTAAGTTTGGGCAGCCACTTAAAATCTCCTATTAGAACGAAGGGCTACTTGCACTCTTTCGCGTCGTCAAATCAGGTGGTCAGCCTCGAGTGCTTAGAGAGCACGAGCATTAAAAACTTTATTTTCTCTTTAGATATCCCTGAAAGTTTTCACAGAACTGAGGGGGTGAGAGAGTGCATTTGTACTAAAACTGCTATCAAAAACTGGGGACTAAGCAGTAGCTTCCTCCCCAGTCCCCAATCCAGGGGTGGAACTCATGAAATGTACTTGGGAGTAGCCACGGGAGCAGCTGAAACAGCTGTTTTGGAGCAGGTTGGGAGCAGCTAAAACTATGCTCTGGAGCAGGCTAGGAGCAGCTCAGATCAGTTTTCATTGCACTTCAGCTTGTGTCTAAGACAAGCACGGGAGCAATATCAATCGTGCTTAGCAGCACAGATGAACATGAGTGGTTAGGGACCTAGATAGATGGGATAACAGCATAACAGATGCGAAAACTTGAAACTTTGTGAGCCTTACCGCTCATTCACACTGGAAGCGGATCCGCGTTCGCAAAGCGGCTGCGAACGCGGTTGTATAAAGATCCAGTACAATTGCATGCGCACTTGACGTCATCGAGTGCGCGTGCAATTGCACTGGATCTTTATACAACTGCGTTCGCAACCGCTTTGCGAACGCGGATCCGCTTCCAGTGTGAATGAGCGGTGAATGAGAATCAAAAAGCAAGTACCCTATGTTTCTGAAGATAGTATCCTTGACATTTTCTGAGTGGATTTCAGTTGCTCAAAATGCAAACCAGCACTGCTTATCGCACAACCCACACGTGCTCGACATAGTAATTATATGTGCGAACCACGTGACGTGCGTAAGCAACGGACGTGGAGTTGCATGGAGGAATAGGGCAACAAATTTCGACTTTAACCTATTGTGCAACTCGATATCGAAGCAACAGACTACGATTAACGAAGTTATCGTATTTGAAGCGATAAGGAGGAGCAAGGTTAATGTATGCCGAGCAGATTTACCACTCGCGTAAGAGCTGCTGGCCGGCAAGGTTTCGGATCGGACAGTGTTTCAGTTCTATCAAATCACAATTTATCTTGCGGGAATGCAGTTCCGACTTCTAACAATGAAGTACTAAAAGGAATATTTTGCTCATTTGTTTTCAACTGGCTGACGTCCGGATCCCGGGCCGCAGAGCCTCAGGCAATCTGACGCTTAACGGCTCGACCTCAGCTCAGCCGACTTGCTTAACCGCTTATGGTTAAAGAATAACAATCCAGTCGCAGGAGGTGGTGTAGAGCTTAAAATCCCGAGTTTTTTTCGCGCGCTTCCTACTCGGGATACACAGGGAGAATAAACAGAACAAAGGATTACAAGGCCGGTCAGGCTAAACGCGCTCATTGTGGCCAATCAAGTCAATAAAACCGAAACCAAGACAAAATAAAAAAGCTTTTGGCGCACGTTTTGCCATTTGGCGCATAATGGCACGAGGTATTAACTGCGGCGCAGGATGGCGCAGACACATGCGTCTGGCGCAAAATGGCGCAGCCGTTCCACCCCTGCCAATCTCACAATTTGGGAGCTCCATCCTATCCACGTTTGAGCACAGCTGTGCACACGCTTTTGAGTCGAGCGAGTTAAAAATTAACAGAGTATTTTTATATGGCATGCATGTCTGTTTGCAAGTTCCACACTTTGTGCACCTGATTAACCCCCAAATGTGATCTAGCCATTTTTTTTACCCAAGTGCCTACCACTCAAGGAGCTCACTTGGCCACTTCGTCAGCGCATTCTGACTGCGCATTTTTTTTTTTTGTTGCCCGTTGAGAGGGAGATTCTTCTTTATAATTTTCTCTAAGAGATTGTTCTGATGTGTGCGAACGATGCATTTTGGTGTACCTGCATGCCATATAGGTACTCCAATTCACAAGTTGGTTTTGGAGCTGGCAAAGGCATAGGGTCAGATGCACGATTTTAAAAAGTGTTCTCTCTGCATGAGTGCTCATACAAACCAAGCTGTCCTCAAGTGCCTGTGCCGTTGCCTGTGCTAGAGTCAAATCGGTCACATGAACCATCCAACACACCAACTGACCAATAAAAAGTGATAAAAGGTTCACCCACAAATGCTGTCGCATTTAAATTGAAAACAGGACAAGCTGAAACAAGCAACCCATTAAAAAAAAAGTACCATGAAACTTTCATTACATCAGTTATTTTATATCTACTAGAAATAAATATGTGAAGCCAACCGCTTAAAATTAATTTACAGAGACTATAATCGGGTCTGCACAGATAAAGAGGAAAAAGCCAATCTTGTGGAAGGCCTTCTTAATAAATGTGGCCTTTGATCTAGTGAAGCTGTACATTTTAGGATAAAATAAATGTTAGACGCAGATTTTTCTTCATAAATTGTAGACAAATAGACATCCGACTGCGACTGTGGAGGGGAGGGGGACAGAGGCAGCAGCTGCAGCTTTCTTCTCCTAGCACCTCAACCAAGTCGCATTAATTTGGATTGTGGGGACCTGTACCTGCATGTCATGGCACAGAAATCTGGCGAGCACTGTGGATTTCCAAGCCAAAACATGCAGGCCACAAGACATTTTTCAAGGAATTGGGTGGCTAGCAGGACTAGTTGGCAGCGAAGCCACTGCCACCCACCGTGGGAAAAACCCTGGTTAGATGTGACCAATATTGTCCAAACAGTTTTCAGAAGGGTGCTGTCAGTCACATCAGGTTTGCTTTTATCTCAGACATGCTAGATTTTAAAAACTGAAGTATTTACTTGCCAGCAAAGAACATGTGCAGCCAACTCCACAAACTGACTTTTTCAAAGTTCTCAATCGTCAAAAACTGCTCCACGTTGTACAGTTTCAAATGTAGTTCCTGAAAAAAAAAAGACAAACACGAATGACAATCTATACAAATGAGAGTTGCTTAAATTGTAGCTGGCTATAAGTATGCAAGGTAATCTCGCAGTGCAATGGCCACAGGAGACTGCCAGAAATCAGCGGACCTGTGCTCTAAGAAATTCCTACAAACAAGACTAAAGAACCATGCAGTTCCCTTTAGTTAAAGGTTACATTATAATGTGTTAGAATATACAAGAAAGCAGATTTAAAATCTTCTTGCAGCAAGACCTTGTATGCATCCACATAAACTAAGCGAAAAATATGCATTTAGAGGGCCCTTGCAATATTTATCGCCTTGGTCAAGATACTTTATATACAAAAACTACCTAATTAAGCTAGTTAAGAAAAAGGTAACCTATAACAGTTATTCTTAAGAGGTAATTCCATTATTTTACCCGACTTTTTTATTAAAGAAATAAACAAGGAAAAGTAGGAACCGTCTATGCTCAGGTTTATTGCACAAAGTGCCTGTATCCGTGTTATTACATCTTATGTTAAAGCAGCGGTTGCTTTTGTAAATTTTCATCCAAAATCTTTACTTTACTGAAGGCAAGCGCATCTATTTCCATCGCTGAACAAGCTTTCAACTGGCACACTCGGTGGAATGGCTTGCACACACAAGGATTTGTTCCTGGTTAAGACCTTAACGATACACAAAGCCATTGCCGCTGAGGTTATCTTTCTCCACCACTGCGCCTCACAGTACGCACAACTCTTGGAGGGAGTTGAAAAAAAAAAATTCTCCTCGTTTATCTGTTGTCAGTGTTTTCTCTGTATTCATAATCCAAAATGCGTAATCTTTTTGGTCGTTGTCTATCCATGACAATCTAAATATAAGGTATGCATCAGATTATGCTCCTCAATGTAACTGTAATTAGAAAGATTAGAAAATTAACTACAAAAGAACATTGCTACTTTTTTTTTATCCAGAAAAGAATAATGTGATACAGAAGTTACTTCCAACAAACTTAGCGAGAAGTTACAGAAGTTACTTCCCACAAACAAGAAAACAATTGTTACATTAATATGTTACTTGCAACGTGTCACTACTTAATACTACCTGCGAATCAAACGTGGCAAATCATCGGCTACAAAAAGCCAGCAGCAGGTGACCTAGTAGGCTTGAATTTAGCTATAGTAACTAGATTCAAATGAATTTAGCATATTAGGTTTGAATCTAGCTATAGTCCATAGTAACACCAGTTGGGGCCAAAAGAATGTTACATGTGATGGACACTACTACATAACTTGTCGGAAAAGTGACACGAGCTAGATCAGCGTTGTCTCCCTCTCAGAGTCCTGTTCGATCTGTAATAACTCAGACCTTTTACTTACCATGAAAATACACCAGCGAAGTTGACTCCGTAACTAGAGTTGTTCAAATGGTTAAATCATCAAACGTTGCTCGACATTTCGAGATGCTAACCGTATCTTCTGAAAAACAAGACATACACAAGACTGTCAGAATACCAGTTTAAGCACGCGAGAGTAGCTTAAATCGCAGTTGGTACTGGACATGCAAAGTAACCCTGCAGTGCAAGTATGGGGAGGCTGCCAGAGATCAGCCAACTTGTGCCCTGAAAAACCTCTACAAAACAAGAATGAACCATGCTTTTCCATTGCGAAGGTAACTCATAACCTGCTAAAATATGCATTAGAAAAAGGCTTGATACATGCTCCAACTGGGGCTTTAGTGACACCATGTTAGATGTGGCTGATATTGCTACAACAGTTGTTGAAAAAGTGACATCAGCTACATCAGCGTTGCCTCCCTCTCAGGGACATGCTCAATATGTAAGAAATCAGACTTGTGACTTACCATAAAAAACACAAGCGAGGTTGACTCTGTAACTCGACTTGTTGAAATGGTTAAATCATCAAACATTTATCGACGTTTCGAGCTGCTACCTATTTTTTCTGAAAAACAAGACACACAAGACTGTCAGAATGCTAGTTTAGGCAAGTAAGAGTAGCTTAAATCACAGCTGGCACTAGACATGCAAAGTAACAGTGCAGTGCAAGCATGGCTGCAGGAGGCTGCCAGAGATCAGCCAACTTGTGCCCTGAAAAACCCTCTACAAAGCAAAAATGAACCATGTAGTTCCATTTTGAAGTTAACTCATAACCTGCTAAAATATGGAATAGAAAAAAGCTTGATACATACTCAAACTGGGGTTTTAGTGGCACCATGTTAGAAGCGGCTGATATTGCTACAACAGTTGTCGAAAAAGTGACATCAGCTACATCAGCATTGCCTCCCTCCCAGGGACATGCTCAATCTGTAAAAGCTCAGACTTGTGACTTACTATAGAAAAACAAAAGCGAAGTTGACTCCGTAATTCAACAAATGGTTAAATCATCAAACATTGCTCGATGTCTTGAGGTGCAAACTGTATTTTCTGAAAAACAAGACACAAGATTGTTCGACTATCAATTCAATCAAGTTAGAGCAGCTTAAATAGCAGTTGGCACTGGACATGATAAGTAGTCAAGCAGTACAAGCATAGCTGCAGGTGGCTGCCAAACCGGCCGACTTGTGCTTTGAGAAACCTGTATAAAACAAAAAGAAAAACCACGCAGCTTCACTTACTTCGAAGCTTAAAAGTTACTATTTAATAATAATACATTTAAATATTGAACGAATAATTATTTTGTGCGAGAGCAAGGGACAAAAAAGTTGCAAGGAGATAAGCTGCAAAATGGCAGGATGCTGGTTGCTGTAATTAAACAGATGCAGACTCCTGATAACACAGGATATGAATACCATATCATGTCAGCCACATCTGCCTTGACATTGTAGCACTCGCACTGCATGCATGCATCACCGGTTCACAGCAGCGTATCGCAGCAAATCATGCATTTGCTCTGGGGGCTCAAAAATTTTATAAATCAAACATCTTTGTTTACAATTATAGGATGACTTCCAGTTTTAAATGAACGAGTGGAAATAAGTTTTATTTGCATACAGTTTCCAGACTTCTGTGTGGGTTTTTGCGAGTCGTTTCAGTTGCTTGTTTAAGATGGTGTGTCCTGGAGCATTCTCAGATTGAAAATTGGTACAACTGCAGAACCGTCATATTCAATGAAAGTATAAACAAAATATGACATCATTCGCTTCGATATTTGGAAGTTTTGAATATTCCCAAAGCCCTTCCTTACACTTCTTAAAAGGTTGGCGTCAGCCACATTAGAGGTGTCTCCCTCTTAGAGACACGCTAGAAGTGCAGGAATTCAAATTTGCACTTACCATAAAAAAACATACAGATTCAAGGGATTTCTTTGGAGACTCATTTGAAGCCCTTCAGCAGCGCTAAAATCTTGCGATGGGCCGTCGTTCGCTTCACTGCTCCCATTTTCTTCAACCCCTTCTCCAGGTTGATTTGGAAGGTTAGTCTAAGAGGATATATTGCATCATCTAACATTAATGCCATGCTTGCTTCATGAATACTCAGCCTGGTGAAGGTAAAGCCATTTTTTTTTTCTATTATCAGGTCAGACTATGGTAGTGTTGGATCATGTTAAGCCTGAAAGACTGCTGAACAAATACACATTCTATACACCGACACGCTGTTTATACACAAGCCCGCGTTTGCCCACACCAGGTGTGGGCACTGCGCATGCGCAGAAACCAAATTAGCATGAAATGAAGTGTGCGCGCATGCGCAGTGCCATCGACAGCGCCGCCGCAGCTGCAAGACGTCAGTGCTGCGTGCTGGTCTATACAAGATAACCATGTTTCCCAGCCTTGAAAGTTACAGCCTAATGACAACCAGTGTTCACATGTTATCAATTCATTATAAAAATGCATCAGCGTAATTCTTTGTAAAATTAATACAGCTCAAATGTTTGAGCGAGTTGTGAAAAAGGGCATTACGGCACGATAAATGAAAGGGTGATATAGATTATGTCATTCTATGACATATCCTGTGGACTTGACACATTTTAAGATTCTCTCTCCGTTGAATAAACTCGAGACTGGCCAAAGCTTCCTTTAGATAGGTAAATTCAACACGCAAAAAGCTCCAAACAAGACGCATACCGCCTTCAGGAATGGCATAGGCTCTTTAAACATCAGTGACAAGGAGGCGTGCAATTGTTGTTGATGATGCCTCCTGAAAAAAATATGAGCTTGCATCTCAGACGATTTGAATCTGCAGGAACGGTGGCTAAGCTCTTTACAAACAGTCTGACTGCAGAGCCAAGATTAATGCATACAATTTTACAGTCCGTGGAACAGTGGTATCACGTGCCCTCCTGAGTGGCGCCATGCAAGTAATGAGTGGACGTATATTGCTTCAATATACACATAAAACATTATGAGCATAAAAATTAATATCAATACGATGGTCTTAGACCATGTGGTTGGGGGGGAATCAGCGTACGGTGACACAGGTGCATTGTGTGAAATGAGAAATTCGTCAGCTGCATTGTGATTGCTAACTAGTGAACGCGCATCACGCAATGGTGATACACCGGTAGGAATCAGTGCATCGAACGACGTTTCCTCGACAGATCGTTTCATCAACACCTCAAATTATTTTTTATTTATTTTTATTTTTTTTTTTTTTTTGGGGGGGGGGGGTTAATAACCTGCACGAGACTGTCGCCGCGAAGCGACCTGTGCGGGTCGGTTAGGTGGGTTAACATTTTTGTAATGTGCAGCCGCAGGCTGTCACCGCGAAGTGGTGTGAACGCAGGCGGGAGTGTGGGTTAACGCGCACTTCAATGATACACGCGTGGCGAAACGACCCTGCAGCGTGAAATTCGCGTAACGAGTGCCGATGAAACGTTCGTGTCGACGAAACGTGTCCATGAAAAGTTGTCCACGAAACGTACTTCCGCGAAACGAATTTCGACGAAACAATAGGGACCCCCCGGCGAAAAGAGCAGGCTACAGGCCGCGCGAACAACGTTGCGAAACTCGTAAAGCACACTCACGCACTCAGACAATGCGTTGTCATGTGCTTTACTGCAACACTCCTGCCAGCCAGCACGCGCGAACAGCCTCCCAATCGCTACGAACGACGAACCGCGCGTACCAGCGAGCTCGCGACATGACACAAGGTTCAAACGAGTACCGGACATGAGCTTTCAATTCTGAGAAGAACGTCAAACACGGACTGAGATAGCGGCGACCGTCATTGAACCCGAAAGCTTAAAGCGACGCAAATCCGTGATTTCGTTCCTTTCGAGGAAATAAGTGTCAAAAATACGAACGCATATATGACAGTCCCCAATCAATGTTAATAAAAAGAGCAGAACAAACTCACCGTTTTGATAACAACAAGGTAGTTTAACGTAGAACAGTCGCAACCGCAAAAATCACCAAGCGCCTTTACCCCTCGACAAAACAAGCGCGGTAGTAAAACAAGGAAAACAAGCGAGCGGAGATGGGTAGATGACAAGGAGGTTAGAAGTACTAGGAGGGGGCACGTTGCAATATTGGTGAAGCCTAGTCATAAAAAGTTTAAACGATTTTGTGCCCAGCGTGACCGCAGATCTCTCTGGCGATTGGTGCGCGTGACATGTCACGTGTGAGATGGATGGTTGATTGTAGAAGGACTCCTTGCATGCTTGCGCGCGCTCCGTCCGGTAGGTTTTATCAGATCGAGGGCTAGACTGTGGTGTATTCTAGTAGCCTATAGTAAGACGAAGGCTAGCTATGGTCACGTGATGTGGTCACGTTGGCATGGTAAGTGAGGAGAGTAAGGAGGAAAATGAGAAAGAGGCGAGGCGTCAAGGGAGCATGGCTTGTGGAGGCTACGCGGTCGACGTCATGCCCTCTCCTACCCTTCTATTCTCCATGGTAGATGAAGAGATAGCGGAAGTGTGATTGTACTAGACAAAAATCTCACTTCGAGCCTTTTCGACTAAGCGGTAACTAGCGCCACCTCGTTTCAGAACCTTTATTATAAGTTGTTTAACAGTGCAATAAATGATATTTTAAAGAGTGAGAACCGTTGTCTATTAGTCTAAACCAAATAAGACAATTTTCAGCTTGTTGCGAACAACTTTTTTTGTTGTTTACAGAATCGTAACTTTAGATTTACGGACAAGTCCACCGTATTTCAGATTACGGATGCTTCTCCGTAGCTTTTAATGAGAAGTCCTACGTTTTTTTACGGAACGTTTTTACCGTGTGCTTTCTTCTGTTTCCTTCTTTATTTTTGGCACAAGTTCGCCACATTAAACGTTTATTTATTTCTGTTCATTTCTTGTTTATTCGTCACCACCCGTGACAATATATAGCCACGACTGTCCGTACATCCATTCATCCAGGTCTCCTCAATCGGTTGACATGAGGTCCGTTTTTACGCACAGATTACGAGCACGTTTGCCCATCTTGCTGTATACGCGAAAACATATCGGATGGAAAGCAAGCTGCGCATACCGAAACATGCAAAAACCTTTTGATTGCAAAATGTGATTCCAGTTTAGTTACTGAACCAGTGACATATCATAATCGCTTTCACAGTGCAAAATTACGCCTATGTAGTGGCGAAGTGTTTTCTGCACTTTGTCATTTTCAATGACATGTCAGTCCGCTTAGGGTAATCGTCCGCACTCCAACCGTGTTCTTCGTTAATACTTTTTGAGAACCCTACACTACAAATATTGCCATACTTAGTTTCACCCTAAGTGAGAGCGGAGCCAGGGCTAACAGCCAAAAGGAAAAATTAAGGAGCACGAAAGGTGTAGCGTCATGACCTTTGACGTTTTTTTCGTACGTTACGTCTGGCTCATTCAATCAAATACAAAAAGGGCCGGGTGACCCTGATGTTTTGGTGTCAGTGTGGGCGTTTGTGTTTCCTCTAGGCTATGGCAACGCTCTGACTTAGGGTAAAGAGAAATATATTTGGAAGCTTTGTATATTGTGATCATCCGATAAGAAAGCAATCAATAAATGTGTGAGGCATGCGGGACATAGGACGGAGTTCTATGTTCTACGGGAAGTCCCTATACTTTGTTCGACCCTAAGTCCGAACGTAGCCACCACTACGAGCTGATGGGACCAATCACACAGCGTGAAAAAAGCAGCAACATTGTGACCATTGAGTTCCCGTACGGGTTTTATCATCGATAAACAAGTCAGGAACGGGGAATGTTATGTGACGCGCTTTCGAAACTGTTTGATTGGTTTAATCAGCTTGTAGCGTCGGAATCGTCCGGACGTAAGGTAGAACGAAGTATCGAATAATGTTTTCTTGGGTGCTAGATAATTTGAGATAGAAGAGACATTTAGCAAACCGTTACCGTACTACCGTTATCGTACTACCGTTACCGTGGGCCCAACTGCGCATGCGTGGCTCGTACCAGCGTCACGCGCCTGAAACGCGTTGTCGTGGTCACCTTACCGTTGGCCTTACTAGAGTGTACTAGAAGAGACAAGTGGGGCCACCGGGGTGCTATTTAGGTACCTCCGCATGTAGAAAAAACCGGCTAATCCAAGCCACTTAGGTCGTAGCGCCCGAGAGGGCACTACGAGCGAAGTGGTTTGGATTAGCCTTTTTTTTTTTTTTTTTTTAATGAAAAACTCGTTTCGTTCCAAGCCCAAGCTCGACCGGCACACTGGTCAGGGTCATAAAAACAATAGAACGGCGGACTATATTTTTATACAACCTAGACGTCAGTCGTCACGTACATAAAGTCACCGCGACCTGACTTGTTGTCACAACGCCATGCGACATCAGGACGACGCCTTGACGTCAACGGCGTCATCGACGTTGGCAACGCGCGTTACACGACATCAAGACTGCATTCTGACGTCATATTGCGTTGACAACGACGACGATGTCAACGTTGACGTTGATGATGACGACGACAACGTCACGGAACGTCAAGATGACGGCGTCCTTGTCAGTGCGACGTCATAAGGACGCCTGGTGTCAGTTCGTCGACGTCGGTGTCGACATGACGCAACTCGACTTCACGAAGACGTCCCGACAATTTTAGGAGGTCGACATTGACATTACACGCCGTCAAGGCTTCGTCGTGATGTTGACGTTCACGATGACGTCAGGACGACGTTAACGTGACGTCATAGCGATGTTTGACGTTGCGTGGGGCCTCGACGTCAACGTCGGAATCGACGACCACGTTCACGTCGTCCTCGATGTGGCGCGCGAAGTCCTGATCACGTTACAACGGCGACTTGATATCACGTAACGGCGTCGTCCTCAACGCAACGTGATGTCACGACCGCGTCACAACGGCGACTTGATGTCGCGTAACGGTGTCGTCCTCAACGCGACGTCACGACCGCGTTACAACGCCGACTTGATGTCGCCAAACGGCGTCGTCGTCGATGCAACGCGATGTCACGACGGCCTTACGACAGCATCTTGGCGTCCCGCAACGTCGTCGACGATGACGTCGCGGCGTCGTCGTGTCGTGGTGCTTTGACCTTACCTCTGACGTCAAAATAATAAAAAATACAATATAGACGCTTTGCAGCAGCTGTGCATGGACCCCGCCATACCTGACCTTCAGTTTTTGTTTCCTTTTATTCCGTTTATTTCACTTCATCATTACCATAGCAGGCCAGGTTATTGACAGATTATATTCAACTGTGTCCTTTTCTAAAGCATCGGCCTTTGTAGAGGATCGTCAACTACCGTTTCAGTTGCTCGGCATCTTGGTAAGACAAGAGAAGGTCAGCAATGGCGGCTGTAATTTGGCGCGTGTGTAAAGCGTCTATTAGCGCCGAGATTAAAGCCCCTCGATGTGTTTGCGTTTGTCTTGCAAGTAGCGTCAAATGCGCGAGTGCACGAGGCCCATGTCTCGAGCGGCCCTTGGAAGCAAATGGCGGCGCAGCACTGAAATGAGCGGGCCTTGGAAGCGAATGGCGGCGGAGCACCCGCTCATGGCACGTGTCTCGCGCGCTTCCACAACAATTGTTGGCGGTACCTGTAAAAAACGCTTTTATCAAGGGGCTTTAGCCGAGATGTTTCGGTTGCGACCTCTTATGGTTTCCATCCGTGACTTCACGACTGGGATTTGCCTCGCCGTGACGTCACCAGTTGTTATCCTGGCTACTTACCATCAGGTGCGACGACGAGTTCGGTGGTGTGTTTAAAAAGCACAGTGGAAGCTATAAAAGCCATCGCAATCCGAAACTAACACCGGCAAAGCTGACAATCTGACAATGCTCATATGCCCATGGTTTGGCCAATCATGGAAAGCTGACCGCAGCGACGCTTTTGGTCGCGCACATCGCTAATAGCCTTTAAGGGGCTATATTGCCCATATGATCTTGACCTGTGTCGTTGCTTTATCGCAGCGAAGGTGGCGCTGCTATCAAAGTGGCTTTAGAGTGCCTTCATACACTCGCGCGCTTTTGCTTGAGTGGTGACATCTCAGCCATTTTTCCGCCCAATCGTTTTTTATGTATTTTGAAATGCGCGCAATCTGGTGTCACTCAGCTCGAGCTCGTAGCTTTGGCTAAGGTATAGACGCCATTTTACCGCCCAAGTCACGCACCGAGTGCGCGAGAGCGTCACGCGCTGGCACATTCAGGGCAACAATGGATGTCTTCACCCTGAGACAGACAGACATGTAGGCACCCTAAGTGGCTTGGTTCTAGGGTGCCTTCATGTGCGCTTTGCTTAGGGTGGAGACATCTGGCCATTTTGTCTCACACTTTTATTTTACTTTTTGTTCAGAAGCGCGTGAAAGAACGTGTCCCTGCACGCGCTCGTGGCGCTGACTGTGCTCCGGCGACATTTTGTTTTCGTCGATTTCTTTGTATTTTACCCGTGAGCGCGTGCTATCGGCATCGGGTACTACAAAGGGTGGCATCACCCTAAACAGAAGGACATTGAGGCACACTACTTGGTTCCACCCCGTGGTTCCACCTGGTCGCTTTCCACATTTTGAGGTGCAACTGCTCGTACCTTCTAGTACACTCTACCCTGGGTTCTGCAGAAGGAGCTTTCGCTCCACGTGCTCCGAGCTGGTGTGCGCCCAGTGACTTTAGCGTGCGCTAGCCCACTCGGCCACCGATCCCCCTTGCTGACGGTGAGCTTCAACAGTTCGTTTGCAACGTGCATTCCGCACCATCAAGATTGTTCGTCGTAGAAGGCTATTAATATGAGCTGGTTCTCAGCATGCGTTTTTAAAAGCGTCTTTCGATATGAAATACCCGTTATTTTGTGCGCCATAAAGTGGGAGCAAGGCGCGTTATTATAATAGTCATTAAACGCATATATTCAAGACGAAATTACTTTTAAAAGTAATCTGCCTCAGAACAAAACACTTCTCTTTATTTTGACAACATGGATTGAGGGACTCCTGTTGGGTAAAGTTGTGTCCACCCGCTGCTAGTGGCCACAAAATACGGTGAGCTCGTGTAACTAGGGCATTTCACTCGTGCAGGAAGCCTAGCTGACTTCATTTTTCATTTCATTTTAGCGGCGAGCACGGTACCGGTGCACTCCACTCTGGGGCAGCTTTTCATGACATATCAGAAGAAATAAAGAGGGCACACGAGTAAATTTGTTCGGTGCCCAGGGTTTGCGAGCTCAAGTACGCCCACAGCTTTGACAGCATTGTCAAGAAACGCTATCCCTGAGTATCAGGAGCCAGGTTATGCCGATCCTTAGTTGTATCATTATCCCACGTTATTGGTCCACCATTTGTATAAATTTATTGACTGCCGCCAACCTTTGTGAACAGTCGAGCTCCGGTACCGCGGTAGGAATCACCGGCATGCTGAAATCAAATTTTTCAGGATTTGAATGCTACGCGGTGACGCATGCGCAGTCTGGCCCACGGTAACAGTAGTACGTTAAAGGTCTGCTAAAAGTCCCTATTGCGAATAAAACCCGACGTTCAGTTAAATACTCTTAACACAACTATGAAAAAAATAGCTTAAAGGTAATATAACTTACCTCTGGGAAACAACATCGGTGATGCTTGATAGCACCCCTGATGGGCGTACAAGGGACACGGAGGAGAGAGCTCAGGGGCATTGCCCGCAGGTCCGCCCCGGGGGAGAGGTGCCATGCGATCTTTACGCGGTGCACAGTCCGGGCCTGTGGACCGAGCCCGGCGCCAAGCAGTGTAGCCTTACCCGGGGAGCCGTCCTTGAGGTACCCGTGACCGTGGAGCGAGCAGGCGCAGTCCTGGACTGGTGTTTCCAGAGCAAGTCGAACGACCTGTGCTTCGGACTGTCTTTCCGGAGCGGCGGTCAGTCGAGCAGCGAAGTGCTGCCCTTGAGGAAGGTCAACTGCACCATGTTTCCCGAGAGCGGCCAGCTCGAGTGCCAGGAGCCAGGAACATGTAAGCTACCTTCTGTTTCCCCGCTGCAGTGTGGATCCGCATCACAACGCTGCGGGGCTTTCGTGCTTCAGCCCGGACTTCCGTTCTTTTAAGCGTCTGAAAGTGCACACGAAATCACTGTTTCTTTCGAATTCTTGTCGCCGTTGTCGCAGATGACTGCCGTGCTCTAAACAAAAATCTGAAAAAAACAGCTCTCATAATTTACTGACCCCCCTAACAACTCTTTTTTTTTTTTCAGACATCCTCAAGTTCGACAACAGTTCTAGCTGGTTCACCAATAAGGAGTTCTGCTACACTGTCAGTGTCAACGACCAGAAAGACAAACTCAATAGCGGGTCTGCGGAGATCCAGTGTTGATTGGTTGCGGATGTCCACTGTGCGGGAATGCGGCCCAACGCCCCCTAAACTCTGTTTCCTCTTACGATGAAGCCTAGCGGACGCTGCGAGCTATCCCAGCCAATCCAGCTCTGTGAAGCCTTCACTAAAGTCACGTGACATTAAGACAGCACTGGATTGGCTCCGATGGCTTGTAGTCTCCGCTGCGGTTCATCGTAAGGTGAAAAGGAATTCAAGCACAAGGCCTTTGCACTGTGTACCCTCCAGATAATCAACGGATCATCACCTGCCCGGACACAGCTAAGTATTGGACCTCACAGTCAAGGTGTGAGATATTGGCCGCGCCGGCCGTTATCGAACACTAGCGAGACGTCATGGGGAGTGTAAGTAGGCCTTGTGAGTACCTAGGTAGTGTTGAGCGGAACCGGATGGGAACTGCCCGATTTTGCGTGACCGGGTCAGGGGAGAGACAAGGCTCAAGTCAACCAGAGATGACCACTGCGCCTTGTGGTTATGTGCAACGCAATTGCCCTGGGTCTGCGAGCGGGGTGAAGTCAATGGTCGTAACGAGGACTGCTACAGTAAGATATGCATGCGAAGCTAGTTTTACAGGGATTCGCTTCCGACTAGAAACATAAGTAATTCCAGATTATGCTTCTACCCAGTGATTGGTGCGTATTAAAATATATAATATCAAGAACGTTTTTGATGCCTTTTTTTAGTCAAATTTACTGGTGTATTTCTTATTCAAGAGTTTTAGCATATCGCGATTTTGTAGAACTATACTTGAAACGGGAACTTGCCGGTGCCACTCTGAGGCGTGCTTTGGAAAGAGCTTACAAATTTACTTTTCATTTAAAAAAAAAAAATCGTGTAAATTTACTTGTACTCCAAACGATAGACGGGGCGTCAAATGCCCGTTTGCAGTTCTTGATGCCCCTTTCGTTGATGGTATCAACAAAGATTGCTAATGAAATCAACAACATGCAAGCTAACGCTTTTAAGGCACTTTAGACGGCCCTGGAAGAATGGTTTTTCATCGCATCACGCTGCAATTTACTTCAGGGGTGCAAGCAAGTGGTGGAAGTTTACAGTGAAAAAGTGAAAGCCGTTTACAACTTCCTGTAACGCCGAATTGGAGCGCAGCTCTTGAGGAGGAGGAGTGGAGGGTATATTCCTCCTCCTCCCTCGCGATCATGCCTGCTAGTCCTCCTCCCCTCCTGCTCCCCCTCCCTCTCCTTTACCACCTCCTCGTCCTTCAAGCTCCTCCCCTCCCCTCGCCTCCGCCTCCTCGTCTCTCCTCCCCCCCCTCCTCCGCCTTCGTACTGCTTTCCTCCTCGCCGCTGAAGTCATGTGACCCCCTCCCCCCGAGGTCACGTGACCCCCCCGAACCATACTAGACAATGAGGGGAGGAGGAGGAGGGGGAGGAGGAGGAGGAGGAGGGGGAGGGGCGACGCCGACGCCAACGCCGACGCCGACGCCGCACAGGCTGGAAACGGGTCATGTGACCCCCTCCCCCCGAGGTCACGTGACCCGCCCGGACCATGCTACACAATGAGGGGAGGAGGAGAAGGAGGGGGAGGAAGAGGAGGAGGAGGTGAAGGAGGAGGAGAGGGAGGGGCGCGGTTACGCCGACGCCGACGCCGACGCCGACGGCGACGCCGCTCAGACTGGAAACGGGCCCCTAAGAGCTGCGCTCTAAAAACAAACAAACACAGGAACAAACTTACCTCAATAAAAAAAAAAAAAAAACTCTTCTGGCCAATCTACGGCGCCGCTTCGCAGACGATACACGTGTAGAAAGAAGTGCTGCCTACAGATGGCGTGCTCCGCGAACGCCGGCCGATTCGGGTTCTCTTGCCACATCGTCTGCTAAGAACAGGTATCGCTCGATAATGAATAGGATGATCCTGCGACTGTTCCTTTCGTAACCAGCTAGCTTGGATATTCGTTCCCTAATCAGCATTAAAAGATAAAAAAATCTTTACCCATTGCTGTCACTTATCTTGTGCCACAACGACCCAAGTCTTGCCTTCGTCCTCGGCACACACTTCATACTCGGGTCAGTGCCCTGCCAAGCTGTTGCTGACGCGGCTGAGCTGCGATATCGGAGTTTCTTTCACATATTCCGCTTACTCCGCTTGTGAGCCCATTCCCCGTGTCTGACGTAAACGGGACCCATACAAAAATATCCTAGGGTAGGCTATAGAAAATATTTTTCCTGGTCGGCTATAGAAAATTGGCTCAATCAGCTGTATATTTTTCTACGGCAGCCTTCAGATTTTTTTACCGTCTCGCTTATGGGCGTCTTTAGCTTTTCCTATGAGTTTATCACTGGTTAACTATAAAAGTATTTAACTTTTTATATGGTTCTCTTTAGCCGCCGCGCTATAGATATCTATTGCACTTATTTTGATTTCTTTAGCCAGCAGGCTGTAGCTCTTAATGAGTATTCCCTTGGTTTCTTTAGAATTCTATTGTTTTCCATGTGGCCTTCTAATGAAACTTTTATGGCCTTCTAAAGAATGTTTTATGGCTTACTCTTTGACTCCCTTTAGTCGGCAATCTATAGTTGTCTGTAGATTTTTCTTCGGTTTCTTTAACCGTCTATACCTTTTTTATGGTCTTGTATGGCTCATCGTAAGGTTCTTTTAGCTTGCTGCACATTTTTCTTAGGTTTCTTTCCTGACCAATAGCTTCTTGTAAAGTATGATTCTATACTTGTTTTGAAAACCAGTACTGGTTATAATATATTATTACGAGGATAAAGAAGAGGTGGTCGGGCAGTGATTTGGAGGAGAGAAGAAGAAGAGGATCAGTAGTTTTTGCTTTGCTGGCAACGGATGCTGTCACCTCTATTTTCTACCATCTCAATCTCCTGTAAATAAACCCCATTTTCACCGTAACACCTTTTGGTGGAGGTGCGGGGTAACAGTGGTTGTCGACCTGGACCTTCGAAACCGACGTCTCCCACCTCCGCCCAGTATGGCCAGTGCGTCCGGCACCCCACCCGAAGGCGGAGCTTCTGGGTCAATTCCACCCCCTGTACCGATGCAACCTTTGGTCCTCGCCAAGCCTCGGGACCCTGGGCCTTCCGCCGGCACGGGTTAGCAAGAGGTAGAAGAATGGTTAGATCTCTACGAGAGAGTGAGCGCCCACAACCGTTGGGACAACACAATCATGCTTGCGAATATACCATTCTACTTGAAGGATACGGCTCTCATGTGGTTCCGGACCCACGAAGAAGAACTTACATCGTGGGATATGTGCAAATCTAAATTGGAAGACCTCTTTGGTCATCCAACCGGACGCAAGCTCACTGCAAAGAGAAAACTGGCATCAAGGGTGCAAACATCCACGGAGTCCTATGTTACATATATCCAGGACGTCCTCGCCCTCTGCCGTAAAGCTAATCCTGAAATGCCCCAGCTTGACCGGATTGCCAATATCCTCAAGGGAATTGCGGATGATGCTTTTCAGCTCCTGATCATCAAGGACTGTACGACTGTAGAAGATGTGCTCAAGGAATGCCGTCGGTTTGAGGCGGCAAAAAGTCGTCGAATCGCACAAAAGTTCGAGAGACTACCTAACACCCCTTCGACATCATCATGCGAGGATACTGATACGACGTCAACCAAAATAACAAAAATTGTTCGCCGCGAACTTGAAGCCATGATGCCGTCGGAGACCGTTGCCCCTTCTTCCGACTTGGCAACGAACGTTGTATCTATCTCCGTCGTGCAAAGCGTCGTCAGGAAAGAGTTGGACAGGCTGTATGACTCTTCTCAGCGTCGATGGCGCCTCACCCCACCGGAGGCACATGCCCGTGCGGCCGACTGCTGCAGCTTGGGTTCACCAGCTGCTACACCGGGGTTTATACCACGCCGCCGTCGAGACCCTGCTGAGTGGCGCACTGCTGACAACCGCCCTATCTGCTTCAACTGCAGCAGGGCAGGCCATGTCGCTCGCTACTGCCGCAATAATTGGAGCGCACAACAACGTCCACTTTCAGCTATAAGCCGTCGCCCGTACAATGGTCAGTTTTCTTTTTCCAATCGCCGCGATTTTCAAGACGACACACTCCATGCTCCGTCGCATAATCATCGATCGCCGTCTCCACACCGCCGCCAATCCCTGTCGCCTGCTCCCCGTCGCACTTCGTCGCCGCCCTTCACTTCAAGGCGCTCGGAAAACTAAGTCATGCAGCCTCAGGGGGTGAGGCTGCAATTCGCGGATTGCCCGAAAATCCTCTTCACAGTACTTTTGGCACCGCTCGTAACCGAATGCTCATTTATATTGACGGTATACCGACGCATGCACTTGTGGACACAGGCGCCGCTATTTCCATAATGAGGGAAGATTTCCGACGACAATTAAAAAAAGTGATGACCCCACCCGACACAAAAACTCTACGGAGCGCAGACGGTCGAATTATCTTGTCCCTCGGTATGTGCGGTGCACGCATTACGTTCGATAGCGACACGGCATTTATACTTTTCACGGTACTGACGACCTGTCCCCACCAAATCATTCTAGGCTGGGATTTTCTTTCTTCACACGCAGCCCTTATTGACTGTGAAAAAGGAAAAATAGAACTCGGCGGCTGTGACACATGTGAACTTTCTAAACCTATGGAATATAAATTATGCTGTGCCGAAACTTTGAGAATTCCACCACTTGCCACTGTCTCCCTAGACGTGACGACTAACCTACCTGCAGAAAGTGGTGATTACGTAATTGCACCGAATATGAACATCTTGTTATCGAAACAACTCGCCCTACCCCACTCAGTCACCACCATATGCAATTGCACGGCCCATCTTTGGATAACCAATATTGGTACGTCTACTCAAACCTTAGCTAAGGATACGACCGTAGCTACGACCTTCCCAACTGACCAATGTGTTATTTCAGTTGTTTCGCAAAACGACTCTCAAGCTACTACTTCGCAGCAGTTGCAGTACCCTGGCTCTTTAAAATTCACAAACATGATAGACGCCAAGTTGCACCCAGACCAAAAGCAACAACTCCACACTCTACTTTCCAAATTTCACGACATTTTCGACCTTGAGCATCGTCCTCTTGGCCGAACTGCTGCCGTTACCCATCGCATCGATACCGGTCTGGAAGTCCCCATTCATCAGCGTCCTTACCGTGTCTCTGCGAGCGAACTCCGTATTATTCAGCAAGAAGTAGACAACATGCTGTCTAAAGATATTATTCAACAGTCCTCAAGCCCTTGGTCAGCCCCAGTTGTCCTCATTAAAAAGAAAGACGGGTCTTGGCGCTTTTGCGTGGACTACCGCCGATTGAACAAAATAACTAAAAAGGACGTTTATCCCCTCCCACGAATAGATGACACCCTCGACTGCTTACATGGAGCTGAGTACTTCTCGTCCATCGACCTTCGAGCCGGCTACTGGCAGATTAACGTAGATGAAGTCGATCGGGAGAAAACTGCTTTCATCAATCCCGATGGCCTTTTTGAATTTAAAGTAATGCCCTTCGGATTGTGTAACGCGCCTGCCACGTTCGAAAGGATGATGGACCGTCTGTTGAAAGGCTTAAAATGGACCATCTGCTTGTGCTACCTGGACGATGTTATTATTTTTTCGGACTCCTTTTCATCTCACCTCGAACGCTTGGCGCAAGTGCTGCAGATCTTTCGAGAGGCTGGATTACAGCTCAATTCATCCAAATGTCAGTTTGGCCACCGACAAGTTAAAATTTTGGCACACCTTGTCGATAAAAACGGAATTCAACCCGACCCCGAAAAAATAAACGCTGTTCACAATTTCCCTCTACCTCAATCGCCGAAAGACGTCCGAAGCTTTTTGGGCCTCTGTTCTTATTTTCGACGCTTCATTGGACAGTTTGCCCAGATCGCTCAACCTCTCACTATGCTCCTCAAGAAAAATCAGTCTTTTATCTGGCACAAAGAACAGCAGACATGTTTTGCATACTTGAAGGCAGCACTTACATCACGCCCGATCCTCGGCCATTTTGACGACTCAGCACCTACAGAAATTCGTGCGGATGCCAGTGGCCATGGCATTGGAGCCGTCCTCGCGCAATATCAACACAACCAGCAGCAAGTCATTGCCTATGCCAGCAGACTGCTTTCTCCAGCGGAACGGAACTACACAATTTCAGAAAGAGAATGCCTAGCCGTCGTATGGTCAATCGCCAAATTTCGTCCATATATCATCGGTCGCCCTTTTTGCATCGTCACCGATCACCATGCATTGTGCTGGCTCGCTTCTTTAAAAGATCCAATCGGTCGCCTCGGACGATGGGCACTCCGCCTGCAAGAATACGATTGTACTATAGTATACAAATCCGGCAAATTACATCAAGATGCCGACTGCCTATCCCGCCATCCTGTAGACCCACCAGATATCAACTCTGATGCATTCGACCTTCCGGTGCTCCCCATCACTGACCCCGTCAATCTCGGACATGAACAGCGTCTTGATCCAGTCCTCCGAGGCATCATTAACGGCATGACGGCTGGCACAAATCTTTCTTCTTGCGGCCTCTATTGTCTCCATAATCAAGTTCTTTACAGACAAAACTTTAGACCTGACGGACTACCCTGGCTCCTCGTCATCCCAAAACAACTGCAGCAAGCATCCTTCAACAATTACACGACGCCCCATCCTCTGGCCATCTAGGAGTCGTCCGGACCTATGAAAAAGTAAAACAACGGTTTTACTGGCCCGACCTCTATCGATCTGTCAAACGATACGTTTCTTCCTGCAACCTCTGCCAGCGCCGGAAAAAGCCGCCTTCCCGACCACCCGGACTCCTGCAACCACTACACCCGCCTGAAACCCCATTTCAACGCCTGGGCGTGGACCTACTCGGTCCTTTCCCTTTGTCATCGGCGAGAAACCGGTGGATAGCAGTGGCAGTCGACCATACAACTCGATACGCAGTAACGGGAGCACTTCCCACTAGCACTGCAGTCGACATTGCTCAGTTTCTTTTACAAGGAGTTATCTTAAAGCACGGAGCGCCTAGTGAACTTCTCACCGATCGAGGACGCGGCTTTCTGTCACGAGTCGTGGAAGAAGTATTACAGTCCTGTTCTATACTTCACAAGGTGACCACCGCCTATCACCCTCAAACAAATGGATTAACTGAACGATTTAACCGGACACTCACCGACATGTTATCCATGTACGTCTCTTCAAGCCACACCAACTGCGACACAGCACTGCCTTTTATAACCTTCGCTTATAACTCTTCCCGTCACGATACAACTAGCTTCACACCTTTTTACCTTCTCTTCGGCCGTGAACCCCGGTTAATGCTCGATACTCTCCTTCCTCTACAACCTGAAGCTTCACTTACCGCCTACACAACAGATGCAGTCAGTGACGCCGAAGAAGCCCGGCAGTTAGCGAGAATTCGTACCCTTGATTCTCAAGAACGCCAGTGTGCACGTTACGATCACAATCACAGAGTCGTTACATTCTCACCCGACGACCTTGTTTTGCTCTGGACTCGGCAACGCCGTGTCGGACTAGCCGAAAAACTCCTCCCTCGTTACACTGGGCCTTACCGCATTCACCGCAAACTAAGCGACGTCACCTACGTGATTGAAGCAATCCACCCAAACGACACCGGCCGCAACAAACAACGTCAAACCGTCCACATCCTACGCCTCAAACCATTTTTTACTCAGTGACACCACGACCACCTTCAACTCAACGACGAGGCGTCGTTTTCTACCTGGGGGGGTAGTATTACGAGGATAAAAAAGAGGTGGTCGGGCAGTGATTTGGAGGAGAGATGAAGAAGAGGATCAGTAGTTTTTGCTTTGCTGGCAACGGATGCTGTCACCTCTATTTTCTACCATCTCAATCACCTGTAAATAAACCCCATTTTCACCGTAACAATATGCTATATTACAAACGTTCAGGTATCAAAAACAAGCACAAAAGTAATATTTTTGTCGCCTTTATTTGAAGAACTGACTGAAGGAGAAAAATAAGACCTAATCACAAGGTTTCTTCTTGTTTGACTCCTTGTTCAGCAATGAGGACAATCACGTCCTCATTGGGCCTTTTTTCAGAACCTTGAACTTCTGGCAGATGAACTCTGGAAATAGAGAAATGAAGATGTTATAAATACCTCTATCTCAGAAACATATTTATCTGTGACCATGAATTTAAAAAAGAGGAAAAAACTGTATTTAACAGTCATCAATTTAGTTATGGGCTCGGTCAGTGACGTATGGAGGTGATTTTCAGTCTCATAACAACAATCTCACAAGCGGTTTAACCATGGCGGTTCTATAGACGAAAAGTTTGGTAGTGTTATTAGAGTGTTGCCTAAAAACTAATGTTAGTAGTCGCTAAAAATAGAATAGAAAAAATAATTTGAAACTACCAAGCATGCGCCAAACGCTTGGAGAGATCGTTTTATTGTTTTCTGTCTGTACATATACAGAGAGACATGCTGTCACAGTCACTAGAAAAAAAATGTATGGCAAATTTCTAAGCAATTGGGGGCAATTACGTGAAACGTAATTGCCCCGCAACTGTAAATCACGTGTCCTTATAGACCCATCTCGAAATTACCCCCTGTTCAAGCAGAGTTGGAAATACTGCACTGCTGCGTGTGCAAAAGACATCATCAAAACGGAAACTCAATCGCTTATATATAGTTCACTTCTTGTTCTTCAAAATTGTACAAAAGAAAGCAGCTCAGCAATACGGTGGTCCTGCGACACCTATGTGGTACCTGCCCATCCCTGCAGGGCTTGTACTACCCCACATGAGGGCGTAGACAGCTAGCCCTGCCACCTTGATGGTGACTTTTGTTGAAGTTACTGTGCAGAGTTTCCAGATCTGCCTGAAGATGGCGTAATTTTGGGATGGGTCTGGGTGGAGAGCGAGGCATGGGTGGAGAGCGAGGGGGTGCTGGGGGAGCTGCAGAATGGGTTCCGGAAGCAAAGGAGGTTAGAGGACAATCTGTTCTCTTTAACGCAGTGTATCGAAATAGCAGAAAAGGAACAAAGGCCCCTATGGCTAGCGTTTCTGGATATCAAAGGAGCCTACGACAGTGTAATTCAAGAGAATTTGTGGGGCATACTGGGTACATTAGGGGTAGAAGCTGGAGTAACTAATCTTTTAAAAGATATATATAATAGCAACAAGGTGCTTATAAAATGGGAAACAAATGTATCGGAGCCTATAGAGATAGAGCGGGGGCTTAGGCAAGGCTGCCCTTTGTCGCCTTTGTTGTTCATGTTATACTTGCAGGGATTGGAGAACAAACTAGAGCGGAGCGGGTTTGGCTTCAACCTTTCTTTCATCAAGCAAGGTGAATGGATTAAACAATCACTACCGGGGCTGATGTATGCAGATGATATAGTGCTAATGGCCGACAACAAAGAAGATTTGCAGAAATTAATGGATATCTGTGGTACAGAGGGAGATAAACTAGGTCTTAAATTTAGTCAAGAAAAATCGGCAGTGATGATTTTTAATGATAAAGATGGTGGCGAGCATAGGATACAAGAGGTCATGTTGGAGGTAGTGGATAAGTACAGGTATCTTGGGGTATGGATAAATAATGGTGTTGAGTATCTAACGGAGCATGAAAAACATGTAGCGATGAAAGGTAGCAGGAATGCAGCCGTCATGAAACATAGGGCTCTGTGGAATTACAGTAGGTATGAAGTGGTGAGGGGGATTTGGAAAGGGGTCATGGTTCCCGGCCTGACCTTCGGCAATGCGGTCCTGTGCATGAGACCAGATATTCAAGCAAAGTTAGAAATTAAACAGCGGGGCGTAGGTAGGCTTGCTTTGGGAGCTCATGGAAATACGCCGAATCAGGGGGTACAAGGCGACATGGGATGGACGTCATTCGAGGGCAGGGAAGCTAGCAGCAAGATAGAATTTGAGGAGCGTTTGAGGGAAATGGAGGAAGAGCAGTGGGCTAGGAAAGTTTTCAGTTATTTGTACACGAGGAATGTAGATACCAAATGGAGAAAGCGAACTAGAAAATTATCAAGCAAATATTTGGGCGGCAGTGGGGGCGCCAACCAGGAATTACGGGTTAAGAAAAGGATAAAAGAAACAGAGAAGGGTCTGTGGGAAACGGGTATGCAGACAAAACCAGCACTGGAGACATACAGAATGTTCAAACAGGAAATTTGCAAAGAAAATATCTACGATAATTCTAGGGGAAGCTCTTTGTTGTTTGAGGCCAGGACAGGAGTATTGCGGACTAAGACGTACCGGGTTAAGTACCAGGAGATGGACACTTTATGTAGTGTGTGTGGGGAGCAGGAGGAAACGGCTGAACACTTAATACTTTTCTGTAAAGGGCTTCACCCAACAGTTAACAGTGACCGGGCGGATTTAATCAAAGCATTGGGTTTTAAAGACAGTGAAGGAAAAATAGACTTTACACGGGTAGAAATAACCAAGCGGAGGTTATCAGACTGGTGGCTAAAATCGAGGCAGGGGTGAGATTTAATCTTGGAATTCAAAACATATAATTAGATTTATAATGTTGGCTAGGTGGCGCAAGCCACCGCCCGATTCACAGGGTTTAGCCAGATCCATCCATCCATCCATCCATCCATCTATTCTAAGCAGCAGTGTTGAAAGCTTGGCTGGTTGGTACTGGTTCACGATAAAGTAAAACGCGCATAAAAAACAACTGAAAGAAAAGACACGCAAGGGGCGGCATTTTTCCTAGCAATTTCGGTGTTGCTGGCGAGTTGTTTCCTAGCCTCTCCTAGTGCAACACGAATTGCACGGATCGCACCCGGTTTGAAAATGACGAGCAACTCAGACAACTCGGAGATGTTTGAAGCGGCAGCAGTCAATCAGGGACGTAATATTTTCAATTGACACTCCGTGCCAAATATGATAACAACTAAAGACTTGGTTCTGGTTTGAAATTGATCGTTTTGGGGAATAAACCGTGTCAAAAACATGAGTCAGTATTCTCAACGCCAATTAAAGACACAAAAACATGCTTATAGGGCGTCAGTGTGTGTCTAAATAGTGCATGAAAAATAAAGCGTAATGATGATAATGGAAATTGCAGCAATTGGTTGCTGCGTGTCAACGCGGGCGGCCCGTGTTGCTGGTGTTACGACGTCAAGTTGCCGGGAGAAATTGCCCAGTCTAAAGCGGGACTAAGTTTTAGTCTTCGTATTTTCCTCCAGTCGTGCTCTCACTGACCTCAGCCATACCATGCTGAATACGCTGGTTCTCGTCTGACCACCGAAGCTAAGCAGCATGGTGCACAGTCAGTACTTGAGAGGGAGACCACTTTTTAGCTTCTCTCTCTATTTAGTGAGGCGTCTATTTTGATGTGTTTCCATGGCTACAAACACATGACTTCTCTCGACCAAGGAGCTCCCAGCTTAGAGGCCTCGAGGCTTCGGCGCGACTTTACTGAAAATTAAATTGAGATCTAAAGAATATTTCACGTTAAAAAAATTGGGTTCGTAGTTTTTTTTTTTTATAGAGAAACGCTTAATTGAAACTTCGACAACTTTTCTCTCAAACACATTGTAGTAATCTCCTCTACACGGCGGTACGAAAGGAGAGGACGCTAACAGCACTCACATGATGAGGCCGGGTAGGAAGCCGCGGCCCCGCGCGTTCGGGGCTTACGAAGAACGAGACAAAGACATGTTGCCTGCTGGGTGTCCCGTAGTTCTCTGACGTCGCTGACGGACGGCGGCTCTTTTATTAACATATGTCACGTGACATCATAGATGCATAAACACACATAACAACAAGATAAGACAACCCGATAAATTCACCATCAAAGCATACTAAACAGAACACACGTTGCGCCATCTGGTGGCAAAATCACTTATCGCAGATCACTACACACTTCCCTCCTTAAAATTTTTAAAAAGAAACGGAGGGAAACAAAGCACAAAACACAATTCGAATTTCACCACAATAAAGACAACGCTCTCCCCTTGTCTGTTAAAAAAAATTGTAACATATGGAACCGGGTATCGGCTCACAGCGGCGTTCCTGGCAATGAGACGGCAGATCGTCTGGTCGACGCTGAGCAGTACCGTAGCTCTTTTCATCCATGTCACCACAGTATGACAAAAACCATAGACAGTTTCTACATCAGATACAAACACAGTCTCCGATTCCCTATAGCCTACCTCGAGTTGCTACAGATTTGGACTGAAGTTTGTTTGCCTTTGTTTTCCTGTTTTGATGTCCATGACACAGGTGTAGTGTATGTTAGTAATTGTTAGTGGTTAGGTGTTGTCAAGAGTTGGTGTTTGTCATGGACATCTTTTTACCTTGGCCAAGGATACCTAAAGCATTTTCATTATTACATGCTATGGCATAGTGCTATGTAAGGATGCAAAACAAAGACTCATTGAAGACATTTGGAGGAATATAAGAAACACATGGAAAGACATCTCCAAAAACAAGCTCTTGGACCTGAAGACTACACTCCACACGGGAACTCCAAACAGTCTCCAAAACAACAACTATGCGTTAAACAATGTCGATAAATGAATTCTGTTCACTTTCCATATTTGAGTCATCTGAAGAAATGAAAGACATGACATAGTCTTTCAACTTTGCTGGGAGACGTTTCTTTCGTTGTGGTCGTAGGGGAGTACTAGTAGCCAATGGGGTTGCCAAAGTCACTGACGGCTGGGATACGAAAAAAAAATCACGGCTTGAAGGGTCGCACTGCACAACCACTGGGTCACAGGGTACCTCCACCTGCTGGGGAGCCCCACTTGGTTCGCCAGGACTTGGTTCCTCTGGGGGAGCAGGCTGCACGGAATCTCCGAGCGCAGCCGGAGGCTCGGTGTCGGGCCACCAGGAACATCCAGGTTGCCCAGGCGTCGGCCCAGACTCGCCAGCCAGTGGAGATTGAGGAGGCCCAGGGTCAAAAGCACCGGGGACGAGCAGTGGCCCCGGATCAGGAACTGTATGACTTTCAGGTATACTGTGTGGAATACTATCATTTTGATCTATATATGGTGCGAGGACATTTGGAAGTGGAAGTGAAGGAATACTATTGGAGAGTTCACGAAAATCTTCCTCGTCCGAGTAGATGTCGGAATCTCCCTCACGAGGCCGTGCAGACGCCTTCGTCAATTTACTGGCATTCCAGGTCCTTCCATCATCGAGCCTGTACGTGGCTGATCCCAGCTGGGCTTCAACCCTTTTCGACTGTGTATACCTTGATTGAAGTTTGCCACGATGTGTGGGCTTGAACACGTGCACGGCTTGACCGGCGGAGAACTGTGGCCGTTTGGCAGCCTTCCGGTGATCCCAATATGACTTCATGTTTTGTTGATAACTTTGAACCCTCTCGGGAAGAAGAGCACGTTGTTGTAAAACGAAATCAGGAACCTGCCTTGTAGGCATCCCTTGGAGGTTTAGTTTAGACCGGTGGATCCGACCATGCAATAAAAGTGAAGGGGCAAACCCCGTCGCAGGATGTACCGTACGGCGGTACGCTTCGAGATGGTCTCGAACAGCTTCTATAAGAGGACGGCCTTGAACTATAGCTGCCTGAAGGCACGTCTTGAGAACACGGTTAAATCTCTCCACCTGACCGTTACATTGTGGATGATACAAGGACGTTTTCAAATGTTTTATGCCATTTTCACGAAGGAAGTCTTGAAATTCTTAGGACATAAACTGTACCCCGTTGTCTGTAACAAGCTCACAGGGAAGTCCTTCATGAGCAAACACATTTCTCAAAAAGGAAATGACAGTTGAAGACGTTATTGCTGCGGCAGACTGCACCTCAGGCCACTTCGAATGATAATCTATCAAGACAATGAAAAACCGTTGACTCTGTGGCGCCCTGTCGATAGGGCCTACGATATCGACAGCAAGTTTTTCCCAAGGCTGGTCGGGGAACTTTATGGGCTGCAACGGAGCGGGTGCGGCCTTTACAGGTTTATCAGTCGAATGACACACCGTACAATTTTCCACTTTGGTTTTGATCTCCTGGTTCATGCGGGGCCACCAATAGTGTTCACGTATGAGGCTTGTTGTTCGTGATATTCCTTGGTGTGTCTCGTGTGCAAGATGGATGATGTTGTCACGGAGTGTTGATGGCGGCACGAGCCTTTCTCCACGATACAAGATACCTTCATACAGTGAAAGTTGCTCACGCACTTGAAAGAACGGTCGCATGTCGGTGTGGATGTCATTACCCTCCGGCCAGGACGTGGTAGTGTACCGGATTACAGATGGAAGGATAGTGTCATTAGCCGTAGCCTGTTGAAATGCGAGTTTGGACATGGGGACTGTGATAAGAGAAACGACCTCCTCGGTAAATTCCATACCATTCTCCGTGTAGTTAACGGGTAGCCGTGAAAAAGCATCGGCAACCAGGTTCGCAGATCCCTTCTGATATTCAATAGTGAAATTATAATTAAGCAGTCTGGCTGTCCACCGGGTGATCCTCAAAGGGCGGATCCCAGACCCCTTGCTAGAAAGCAGGGCGACTAGAGCTTGGTGGTCTGTTCGTATCACAAAGGACCGACCCCACAGATACACATGCCACCTCTCACAGGCCCACAAACAGGCCAGCGCCTCCTTTTCACCTGTTGAATACCTCCGCTCGGCATCAGTCAACGAGCGCGAAGCGAAAGCGACAGGACGCAGTTGACTTCCGTACTGTTGTTGTAACAGAGCCCCAAGACCATAGTTAGACGCATCCGTAGCCAAAACGATAGGAAGTGTTGGATCAAACATCGACAAAATCGGAGCACTTTTTATGAAAGCCTTTACATTTTGGAAACTGGCCTCGGCTTCCGGGGACCAGTGAAAGCGAACTCCTTTACGGAGAAGACGACGCATGGGCTCTACGACAGTTGAGCAATGAGGGATAATTTTACTGTAATATTCAACAAGTCCCAGAAATGCTTTCAGCTTTGCTGGTTCGGTAGGGGTTTCAAACTTCAGGACTGCATCTACCTTAGCGGAAAGGGGTGCTAGTCCTTCCGCGGAAAGATGGTGTCCCAGAAACGAAAGCTCTGTAACTCGAAAGACACCTTCACGATTTAGCTTCATCCCGGCTCGGGAGATACAAGAGAGGACCTGACGCAGATTCTCGTCGTGTTCTGCCTGCGTAGCACCGTAGACTATTATATCATCAAGGTAAAACTGGACTCCTTTGCAATCTTTCAGGATTTTTGACATGATGTTTTGAAACGCTGCAGGTGCCGAAGCCAACCCGAAACAAACGCGCTTGAATCTGAACAGTTCCTCATGCGTGATAAAAGCAGTGAGATCACGACTCACCGGGTCGAGACGAACTTGGTGGTAAGCGGACGCCAGGTCCAGCTTGGAGAAGCAACTGGCACCACGCAAGGAACCCAGTAGTTCATCGATGTGGGGTAGCGGGAAAGAATCGATGACTACCGCTTGATTTGGCGCACGGAGGTCAACACACATCCGGATACGTCCGTCAGTCCGCCGAACGACGACGATAGGTGAAACCCACTCGGAGGCATCCACTCTCTCGATCACACCTTCTCTCTCCAGTCTGAAAATCTCTTCCGAGACAGCATCCCTCAGGGTCATCGGAAGACGGCGCAGCTTGGACTGTACCGGTGGCACGTTGCAACGCTGCTTGATAGTATGGGTGGAATTCTTGACCAAACCCAAACCTGGACTAAAGAGATGTTCAAATTCTTCGAAGCCTTTGGGCAACTTGGACTGATCTGAAAGAAAAGGACTTGAAACTTGAGATGCATTTGTATTTTCATGGTGGAGCAGTTGTGCTGTGATTTCATGGCTTGTATTTTCAGGACTTGTGTTTTCAGGAAGATGTGGTTGATGGAGCCCATGGCTCTCAGGATGGCGTCGCGGAATCGCGGCTGTCGACGAATCGTGGTCAAAGTCCGCGGGAATTTTCGGAGTGGTCTTTTCCGAGACCGATGACGATGTAGACACGTTGGCACCCGAAGGTACAAAAGAAGATGACCGGGACCTTGCATCTCTGGATCCGGCCGGTTGGCGGTTTTGGCAGGACGTGATGATGAACGGCCGTCGCTGCAGGGGGACCGCCGACTTCACATACTGCCGTGGAACTCCTCCTCCCTGAGCTGCATCAACATGCGAACAAACATAATCATTTTCATCTCCTGATAATCTCATGCGCAACGCTCGGACGGCGTCGACGCCAAGTAGCGATCCTCCAGTCCGGGTGACAAAAAACTCCAGCGGTGCATAACGATCCTTAAAAACAACTTGAGCGGTGAAGCATCCAAGCACAGGGATAGTGTCTTGCATGTAGTGAACAAGAGTTTTCGAGGGCGGACATAGTCGAATGTCGGAACTCCGTTGTACTTCATTAAACTCTCGTTCATTCAGAATGGACACAAAAGAGCCAGTGTCGACAAGGAGACGAAGAGGGGTTGTATTTACCTTGATGTCGGCCATGAAGGCATCCCGACGATAAACACCTCTTGCTGCTTGCTCGGCCGACTCAACGGGGACGCTCGGCAGCATTTCCGGCACCAGGGATGGCCCAACAATGTTCACAGGATCGTTACCTCCTGACGGCACATTCCGTGAAAACGGTCGGGCAGCGAAGTAACGGCCGGAGCCCTGGGGTGCTATGTTGCGCTTTTTGGACTCCCAGGAGACTAGGGAGAGGGAAGTGACGTCAACGACACAGCAAATGCAGATTGGATGTTGACAGAAGAAAACGAAATCAACACCCAATCTGCGTTTGCTGTGTCGTTGACGTCACTTCCCTCTCCCTAGTCTCCTGGGAGTGCAAAAAGCGCAACATAGCCCCCCAGGCCACGGCTCGGGAACGACGTTCGCCGCGGGTCACTGACGAAGGCCGCCGACGGTGGGCGGCGACTCCGACAAACCACCGCAAAGTGGCCCGTCTTTCCACACAAAAAACATGCCACACCAGACGCTGGACACTCGTTGCGGTTGTGGCCGCGTCGACCACAGAATTTGCAGGGAACACCGACTCCTTCATCTCCGTGCCTTGAAGGAGGAGGGTAGCGCAGACGCTGGGGTGGGTGGTGTTGTAAAGTCCGGGGCACGTGGCTGGAAGTGACGCCGGACCGGCCATCTTGCCACCGACTTCGGGAAGGAGCCGGCCATGGACCTCCATCTTGGACGTCCGGCGTTCCAATGGGCACGTGCGCAAAGACGCGTTCAACGGCTGCCGGCGCCGCACCGCTAGCACTGTTAGCTTGCAGGTGAAAGCTTTCTGTGGCGCGCGCAAGTTGCTCGTACTGCAGCGCGAGCTGAACGACACGGGTTAAAGTGGGTACCCCCGTCCCTACACACTCTCGAAGGATGCGGTCTTGGACCCGCTTAGAGTCCAACCCCTCCAAAAATATCTCAGCAAGCCTCTCTTCCAAAGCGTCTCCATAAGAACAAAAAGACCCTTGGCGTCGCAGAGCGGTCAAGTACTCCGAGACGGTTTCTCCCGGGCGTTGGACGCGAGCGCGAAGCTTTTGGCGTTCCAGCGCGATACACCCAGAAAACTCAAAGTGCTTCTCGATAGCACTCAAAAAGACTTCAAAAACATCGCCTTCCTCGGAAGCGGGAGTCTCATCGAGCTGAAAAGCGTCAACAATTCTCTGGCCCTCAGCCCCAAGCATGGAAAACAAGATCGCCTTTTTTCGACTAGGCGCAACACTGTCCAAGCCGGACGCCTCAAGGAACATCAAGAAAGCACGTTTCCACGCGGGCCATGCACGCTCGGGCTTGCCCGGAACTGGCAAGAAGTCGGGCGGTGATGGAACCGGCGCGAGCGCTGACGTGCCGGCAGCTACAGGAGGCTGTGTTCCATTATCCATTATATATATGTTGTAGAAGGTTGTAGGAAACGATGCAAAAACAGTGCAAACTCACATCTTACGTTGTCACGAGACGCATGCTGAAGGGAAGCAGCTGTCAGGGCCCATTCTGACTAGCCATGGAACGTGTTCCAAGTGAAACGAAATGGATCGAAGAAGAAAAAAAAAATCGCGTCGGCTCTCACGGCCAGTGCACCGAGACGCGGAGAGAACTACGGTTAACCACCTCGTCGCCAAAATTTGTAGTAATCTCCTCTACACGGCGGTACGAAAGGAGAGGACGCTAACAGCACTCACATGATGTGGCCGGGTAGGAAGCCGCGGCCCCGCGCGTTCGGGGCTTACGAAGAATGAGACAAAGACATGTTGCCTGCTGGGTGTCCCGTAGTTCTGACGTCGCTGACGGACGGCGGCTCTTTTATTAACATATGTCACGTGACATCATAGATGCATAAACACACATAACAACAAGATAAGACAACCCGGTAAACTCACCATCAAAGCATACTAAACAGAACACACGTTGCGCCATCTGGTGGCAAAATCACTTATCACAGATCACTACACACATATAATTGTTTCCTGACCACGGGAACGGTTGTCTTTTTCAAAGAATTAGTGCCAATGCTTTATTTTTCGGACTGACTTGGGTATGGAGAAATATTACACACCAAAGTTTGGCCAATGACATGTTCTCTCAGCAGACACAGGTCGATATAACGTTAAAAAAAGATTTTTAAAATTGTGCTTTTTAAGTACGTGCGTAAGGCTTATAATACAGAAACTTCTACAGCTATGTCAAATTAAACCACAATTAAAAAACCTCTTATTATAGATAATGTGCCCCACACCCACGGATATTACTTCTGAAAGTTAGCGTAAATTAAGTGACGTTCTCTATTTTTGGCTCGTCGGAGAGTTAGCCTCCGTAGCAAATCTGCTTTTCAACGAAGGAATGCTTATATTGGTGAAAGGCGTATAGTACACATCATATCACCAGCACAATACTTTCCTTGTGTTCTACCTCGGTTTTGTCATCGCCTCGATTAAATTTCCCTCGCATTTAGATCATTTTGAGCCTTGTTGGGAACATAAAACGGGCACGCTGGCTCAAGACAGCCTTAGAAATTATAGTGATGCTTACTGACGACCATCTGTTAAGCAATGGCTATAACATAACTTGAAATGTTCCCAGAGCTTTTGTGGTCTAAACAAAATGCCACAATACAGTTGAATTATGTAAATAATGCCATGTTTGCTACAAAGACTAATGCAAGCAGTTAGCCACGTAAGACAAGTGATACGACCTGTCCCATAACTGTTTTGGACAGCCCACCAGCTGTGATAAAGCTTAAACCTACGTTGAAAACGAAACTAGACTTTTTCGGCTATCCACTAGGTTGTGAAACATAATTCTCAGCACTAAACTTAATTCAACCACCGAGGGTGGATGACCAAAGGGCGTGGTCAGAAAAGTGTTAATCGACCCACCATTCGTCGACACTTGTTTCGTCACCCTAACTGTCGGAAAGTATACTTGCTTCGTCCCGGGAAGTATACCTGCGAGCTGGCAGATGTACCTGGGAAGATCTGCACACTATTTCCATACACGTGAAGTGCCTAAGCGCCGCTGAGCACACTTTGTGGTGACTCCCTGAAACTCAAACGAAACGAAGTTGGTATTGTTCTTTCGGGGAAGTGTCATGCCGTAGGGAGCAGAAACCGACAAGGCGCTCGAGGGGAGGTGCTACAGCCCTCTAAGCCACCAGTGCACGCTCTCTGAGCTTGTTTGGGCGCATTGGTGAAGCCCTTGTTCGTGCCTCACCAGTTAATTCTTTGTTCGTTAGAAACGTGCGCGGGCTTGATAATAAATGATTCTCGCACGACCTTTGTGCGCAGCTCGCTGAGGCACAGCAGACAGCTGCTACGCGCCCTTGTAAGGCTATGTGATCACACAAGGTGATAGAACAAGCACTTCTCGGAGCTTGTGTAGCCTGCACCACACAACTGTACCGGCATGACCCCAGGTTTTACTCTTGCCGCGCGCCAAGTGATGAATTTTGTGAAGGGAGAGAAAAAAAAAAAAAAAAAAAAACGTGGCCAGAGGACTTAAGTGCGGGCATAGCATCTTCTTTACTCACAAAAGCTGGCGGTTCGACGACGGAGCCATAGAGCGCCCGGTCGCAGATTTAGAGCGCGAGGATATGGTAGCACCGAGCATTTCTCGGGGAGCCTGTAGTCAGCGCACAGCTTTTCCATTGGCGAGGACCCAAACGTGTTTTTCAGTCCCGACGAGAAAAGAAGCGGTAGCGCGAATAACTCGAGTAGCCCGAGCGGACATTCCATCGCTCGGGACAAGTGTGTTGCGGCGTCTCGCCGCAGCGGGGCGCCCGTTGCATGCTCTCCTCTCATCCGTTATCTGCCGCTCTACCTTTTCACTTTCGGCGGCCGCGTCTCGGGGTGATCTGCCAGACTTTGTCAGTATAGAGGAAGTTATGGTGCGGGTTACAAATCCGCATCTCACAAAACCATTTGGTCTATATGTCATTGTTAGAAAGTGAGGGCCAACCATCATGGCTGTCATCACTTGACAACACTCAGAAGCAGTGAAATGGATCCAGATTACCATCTGATTCAGATGACAGTTTCACATTAATTGAACTTAATGTTTGCTGCTAACTTTCCCCCTTCCCCCTCTTTCCCTCTACCCACCGAGCATTTCATGTCCCTCCTCCACCTCCACTTCTCCTCCATCCGCTCCCCTAGTAATCAGCGGGGAATTTTCGCTAAACTTAACGGTAAATATGGCCGGGCAATTTTTCCGCTAAATTTTGCGGGGAAATTTTGTCTACTAGAGGAGAATTCTTCCGCTAAGTTTAGCAGGAACATTTTTTTTAGCTAAATTTATCCGGGAATTGTTTCTGCTAGATTTAGTGGAAAAATATTTTCCATAGATTTAGCGGAACTTTTTTTGCTACTTAGCGGGGAATTTGTTCTGCTAGATTTAGCGGGCTATTCTTCCGCTAGGAACTTTTTCTGCTAGATTTAGCGGGTAATTTTTCCCGCTAAATTTAGCGGCGAAACTGCACAAAATTTCGTTTTAAAGTTAGCGGGGCTATTTTCCCATAATGCCGTACTCGCGGCTATGCCCGCTTGCACTATTCCCATAATGTATCGCGTGAAGTTACGCCGACGCCGACGGCGACGCCGCTCAAGCCGGAAACGTGCGCTTAACAGCTGCGCTCTAAAAGAACACTATCAGCAATTGATGTAATAGATGCTAGCTATGATTCCATTCATTCGAAACCCGAGGTATAAATCAAGCCAAATATTAGTTATAATGGAAATATGAAACGTCTACTTTGTGACGGTGATCAAAATTGCAGAAACAAACGATGGGGGCTATCATTTGATTTCTGAGTACAGTGTTGTGATGAAACACTCCGTGAAAGACACAAATACTAGATACTTTTTGATAATATGCGAGACTGTTTGGTGATAAAGCATTTTTCACTCATGTTACGCTATCGGTACGATTATAATTAGCCAAAATAAAACGTGGGGATCTGTTCTGAATTGACTAGAGAGAGTCAGTAAGGTAAGTGGTACCAGGATTCCAGATGGAGGCTACATACTCAAGCGTTGACCTCACTAGTGTTTTATAAATAAATAGTTTTAATAATGACAGTACCGTAGAAAAAGTACACTTAAGATAACTAAAGACACGGTGAGCGTTTTTGTCACATAAATAATAAAAAAAGTTCCAGCAAAGTTCGGAGCTTATGACCGTTCCTAGATACCTATGAGAGTTTACAAGCACTACACTGTAAAAAAAAAAAAAATCCCGTCAAATTACTGAAATTGCCAGTTAATTTTTGATGTCGGTACAATTTTCGTTGTCTTGCATAACGGTCATAGCATTAACTAGGTATTACGTGCATGACAGTAATGAGGCCCTACGGATTTTGCCCGTAACTTGACCCGTAGAAGCATGGCAGAAAACCGTAACTCTCATGCACGTGATCCACAGATACGGGAATTGTTCCGGCATCGAAAATAAGCTGGCGTGTTGTCCGTAACTTGCGACGGCAAAAAATCGTAAATCTCAATCATTGAGCTGCACGTGATGCGTGATGACAGGAATCGTTCCTACATAAAAAATTAGCTGGTGTGTTGTCTACACCTTGCAGCGACAGCCAGAGCCTGTTGCACTGCTCGCTGCAGTGATTTAACGAAACAGACGTCTCAGTGAACAATAATATAGCATTTTACTGCTATATTTATTGTTCACCGAGATGTCCGTTTTGTTATATCACTGCAGCTATCATTTTAACAGGCTCTGGCCATTGTGCAATGTGCGGACAACACGCCAGCTAATTTTTAATGAGAAAAGAGTCAAAGTACAGGCTAGCTGGTGGAAGTCAACCAGACCTCTTTGTTTTTAATGTTACTTCTGCTCTTCAAAAAAAAAAAACTCAGTCTCAGGGTAAACGAAGAAATGGTTAATTTTTAATGTCGGAACGTTTCCCGTCGTCTCGCATGACGTGCAGCTCAGTGGTTGAGAGTTACAGCTTTCTGCCGCTGCAAGTTACAGAGAACACGTAAACTAATTTTTGATGCGGGAACAATTCAAATTAAATATCTAGTGCCCAGGGAATGTGACTTGGCTGCGGGTCCAAGTTACTTTCAGGAGTTAATGCCAGCTGCGCGTCCCAAAGATTAACAGCTGCTTAAACACTGTGTTAGAAATTTCGAGGAAGTGCACACAAGATACAGTATTAGTAAAACATGTTCATACATTTATTCTTAAGAAATAATTAGTGGGCCATGTCCAGCTTTCATGTGGAAGGCAATCTCTAATTTCCTGAGCAATCAAGTCCATATGAAGAATTACAGAACCTGGAAAACAAAAAAAACGTGGAATGTGGTTAGGTTATGAACAGAATGTGATGACAGAATAAACCTCCCCATTTCCGCAAACTATGAGTTACACGTAAGTGCATTGAAGGAGCCTCAGCTGAACTCTGGCGGGCAATAAACAGTGAAACGAACTTGTGACTTATGATATGAAACCATTTTAACAAGGGAAGTTAGAAAATACCTGTGAAGACAGAGTTGCTTCAAGCCTGTTGTCACGAGTTAATTTCAGAAGTTACTGCCAGCTGTCTCTCCCAGACATAATTAAACACCGTGTTAGTGGGGTTGTGCGAATATTCGGAATTTCGAACAGTAGTTTCAAACAATACACTATTCTATATTCGCTTTGAGAAGGACTGCGCTATTCGTGTTTTTCAAAGTGTTGGTTGCGACGGGCTAGTTCCGTTGAGTGCGCTTCTTACCGAGCACTGTTGCAGTGCGGAGAAGCAATACCTGCGGAAGCGAGCTCCGCGGGTGTTGCTTCTCCGCAGTGCAACCGTGCTCGGTAAGAAGCGCACTCAACAGGATAACCCGCCACGATAAACACTTGGGAAAGCAGAAATATCGCAATTGCGTGCTTGGAAGAAAAGCATACATTGAACGCGGGGTGGTACACGCGTGCCGGTTGCATTTGAAAATAAATGGAAACTTCGTAAATATGTATATCTACTTTGTTGTAAAAGTTTCAAAATTAAAATGACTGTTATGCTAGAGTATGCTATGTTAGGCAGAGATGCCCTTACAACCTGCGTTCCTCATGCGCGATTCATTCTTTTAGAGCGCAGCTCTTAGGCGCCTGTTTCCGGCATGAGCGGCGTCGGCGTCGCCGTAATCGCGCGTTGCATTATGGGAAGTTTCCCATAATGACGTCACGAAGGTTACCCTCGTGAGGGTTACGAGGGTCACGAGCGTTACCCTCACAAGGGTTGCGAGAGTTAGTTACCCTCGAAAGGGTTACCCTCACGAGGGTCACGAGGGTTACTCTCACGAGGATCACCCTCACAAGGGTCATGACGGTTATGAGAGTTACCCTCACGGGAACACCCCCATGAGGTCATGTGACCCCCCCCCCGCCCCCACGACGTCACGTGACTCCCCGAGGTCACGTGACCCCCTGAGGTCACGTGACCTCAGGGAGTCACCTATCCTTCAGTACCCTTCCATCCTCCTCCTCGAGAGCTGTGCTCTAATCCGGCGTTACAGGGAATTGTAAACGGCTTTCATTTTTTAACTTAAATTAACGAAAGAGTATGTTATATAGCAAGATTTGTAAATTCACTCAATTGGGCATCTCTATAGGATTCATTTTATGTCAAATCCATCGTTTACTTGCCATTCCAAGACATCGGAACTTCTGAAGTCGCAGTTCATAAATATAGATAGATTAAACTTAGCTTATAAACGAACAAGTGGAACAACCTTCACAAGTTTAGCTGGGTTTTCGTCTAAGATTTTGCAATGATAGTAAAATGCCTGGAAAAACTATTCGATATTCAATTCGAAAATATTCGGCCAATACCTCTATTCGCTTCTAACTCAAAATCATCTATTCACACAAGACTACGTGTTAGTAAGAAATTTCAAGCAAGTGCACGTAAGATGCAGTACGGAGTGAAACATGTTCATACCTTTATTCTTGAGAAATAATTAGTCGGACACATCCAGCTTTCATTTGGAAGGCAATCTAACTTCCAGAGCAATCAAGTCCACATGGAGAACTACAGAACCTGGAAAACAAAACAAAAAAATGTGGAATGTGATTAGGTTATGAACAGAATGCGATGACACAATAAACCTCCCAATTTCAGCAAACCACGAGTTACATGTAAGCGCATTGCAGGAGCCTCATCTTGACTCTGGCGGGCACTACAGTTGAACCAACTTGCTACTTATGATACGAAACCATTTTAACAAGGGAAGTTTGAAAAATGCCTTTGAAGACGGAATTGATGCGTCCAATGAGTTTCTTTAAGCCTGTTGTTACGAGTTAATTTCAGAAGTTTCTGCCAACTGTGCCTTCCAGAGATAATTAAACACCGTGTTAGTAAAAAAATTCAAGCTATTGCACATAAGATGCAGTACGAAGTAAATCATGTTCATACCTTTATTCTTGAAATAATTAGTTTGTCACGTCTAGCTTTCATGTGGAAAGCAACCTCTAACTTCCTGAGCAATCAAGTTCATATGGAGAACTACAGAACCTGGAAAACAAAACGAATAAATGTGGTATGTGATTAGGTTCTGAACAGAATGTGATGACAGAACGAACCTCCGGATTGCTGCAACCTGTGAGTTACAGATAAGCAGCGCTTGAAGTCTCCCGTAAGGTGAGGGGGGTCCCTACAAGAAGGGAGGAGGGCGGGAGGGGGGAGGGGGGCGGGGTTCTGACGAAATGTATTAGATGCACGTAAAACAAAACTGACTGCTGACTATGTCCCCGCCGTACCTGCAACCCTCAAATTGCTAATCCCCAAATGTCACATCCCTGAAAACAAGCTATTTTATTGCAAGATATGATTTTGATTTCACTAATGCTGGGGCTGTGGAGGAGGGTCCCGGACCGTCCGTTAAAATCAGTGGGGGGTTCGAGACGCCCTGAGACCCCCCAGACTTTAAGCCCTGCACATAAGTGCAGTGCAGGACCTTCAACTTAATTCTGGCAGACGCTAGACAGTGAAACCAACTTGTGACTTATGCTACGAAACCATTTTAGCAAGGGAAGTTTGAAAAATGCCTTCGAAGATGGAGTTGCCGCATTCACAGGGTATCTTCAAGCCTGCTGTCGCAAGTAAATTTCAGATGTTACTGCCAAGTGCACCTCCCAGAGACAAACAGGTGGTTGAACACCGTGTTAGTAAAAAATTTCGAGGAAGTGCACACAAGAGGCCGCAGGGAGTAAAACACGTGCATACCTTTATTCTTGAGAATTAATTAGAGGGTCACGTCCAGCCTTCATGTGGAAGGCAATCATGATAACTTCCAGAGCAATCAAGTCCATATGAACAACTGCAGAACCTGGAAAAAAAAGAAAAAAAAAAGTGGAATGTGGTTAGGTACTGAATAGAATGCGATGACAAACTAGACCTCCCGATATCTGCAAACTATGAGTTACACGTAAGTGCACTGCAGGTGCCAGTGTGATTTAAGAAAGCTGTAAACCCCAAATGAAATTACTTGAAAGGGGCATGGACACGGAAATTAGGCAAGTTAGAGTATTTGTTACATGAGAACACCTACTGGACATACGCAAAACATTTCAGAATATTTAAAACTCCAATAATTACAAAATTATTTGTTTCTTAATGTTCATCATTTTTATGTGGTGACCAGGATGCCTTGACACAACTCCTACTGTGGCGACGGCAGCTCGTCCATAAACCACGTGACTCTGATTGAGACGTTGAACAATCTCTCTTTCGCTGTTCTCTACCCGCGTTCGCCACGCCACGCATGTCCGTTACTCAGGCTCTGTACCTGTTCCTTCCACTTCCGTTTCCCTCCATAAGTGACGTTGAATTCGAAGGAGCAGGCCGTGCCAGATATTCCAACTTTCCAAAACTTGGGAGGGAAAAGTGGGATAAAGGAGCTTATTTGAGGCGAGGGACGCCTGGGTGCCTTCTGATCCATGCCTGGAAGTGCATACAAGAAATCTACGAGTGGCACCGCCTCGCCGCTTGGGACTGACTAGGGTCGCTAAAGGGACAAGGCAGATGTCCTCACCGACGCCTGCAAACATGGCTGGCTCGCTGAATAGGTGTACCCGAGGGTCCCGCAACTAATTAGAATTTTGGGTCAAACTGCTGCATTCTTTTATAAACCAATTTGGCAGATTTACAGTAACATGTAATGGGCTTCGGTGACATACTTAGATTTCATTTTTTTCCATTCTTGAAAAGTCTAGAACAATTTGAATGCTAAAATAATATCTACAACTGTTTTTTTTTTCACGTACACATAAACAATTGTTTATGTGTACTCGACATTAATGCTTAATCTATTTAGAATGTTGTTATTGCCGCTACAAATTCTTGCTCCCCCCTATAATGCATTACACGAGAATGCCCTTAAGGTAATGAACTTGAACTTGAGCTGAAGTAACTCCCATGAAACAGTGTGGATTTTCTGGTGCTCCAACAACCAAAACAGAGCCGCAATTGATCCTACTCGTCAATATAATTAGGATAAAAATCCACGGTGACTAAAATTGTAGACTGGCTTGTTGATACGTCACAAAAGAAACATAAAAAAACAGGTACGGATAGAAGTGACTCGGCAAACAAAAGAATCTCTCCGTGGAGGTTGCTACCAGGAATTAAAAATAAAACAAAACATAGAAGACAACTTAATCATATGGCACCACCTACCCCACATGGATATCAGATTGTGTATTGACCAGCGAAGGGGAGCAAAAAAAAAAAAGTTGGAAGAGGAGACACCTCCAGGTGCATTGTATGGTGGGAACAATATATGATCCGCTTTTGCATAGACTATGCAGGTCAAGCAAAGCCCTATATCAAAGACAGCCCTCGGTGTCGTGTGAAAATTTGGCAGTACAGTTATCAAATGTGGTTGCATGACAGAGTTCAATAAGGTCAGATAACTGCAGGCTATCAGGAAAGAATCACAAGGATATGTGGAAGCTGGTGAAATTTTGGCTCGTGACAACCAGAACTGCTTCCTCATCCGGTCCATCCGTTTGTTAAAAAAGGATCTTGATCAGCTTCAACGAATAAACAAAAGCAAGCATCCTCAGCATTCACATAAGGTAGGTGGCACAGGGTGAATACTTGTTGTATAGTTTATACCATAGAAATAAACCAGAGACGAAAATGGTAAACTGTGAACTTAGAAATAATATGTCACTTCAGTATTTTTTCTGGCTTTTTGGGAATCAAATTATTTACAATCTTTCTTATCTGAGCCACTTATATATAATTGAAAATGGAGGGAACCAGATTTGTGAACATATGAAGAAAAACAATTTTTCTTGTACCAGGCACGTAGCCAGGATTTCGTTTCGGGAAGAGCGGGGGGGGGGGGGCCGCCAATGACAAAATGCTGTATGAAGGGAAGGGGGAGAGGAGGTCCCAGCACAATGGAAGATTTCGGGGAAGGGGGGGGGGGGGGCGGGCCCCATGCCCCCCCCCCCCTTTCCTGGCTACGTGCCTGCCTTGTACCGAACCACACTCCAAGTACAAATCTTACCTAATAGAGTAGCCTACAACTGAAATAAAGTAGTGCTGCATCCTGCATGCCAAAAGATGCACAAAGGCTTGCCCAGTGTGATGCAGATGGACGCTGCGGGAAGCTCTTTGAGTTGAACATTGGAGATGCGTGTTGCAATCTAAAAGTAAACAATGAAGCCCCCGCCCCCTTCCCGCCCCCCTTCCCCCCCCCCCCCTGTTCAACTTCAAACCATATCATTATCTGAGCCTGTTTCAAAGGCAAGAAAGCACAAGTGGCTAATGTTTCCATGCATTAACAGACAAAATGTAATCATCAGTGGAGAAGCTTACAAAAGAACTGTTTGTAGAGCTTTTGCAGCAAAGACATGGCTTTTGTAGCACAGATTTCATTTAATTTATTTCACACTGCAAACTTAAGGACATGACGTCCCGAAACCAAGACCACACGCAACGAAAACGGCACAACCAAGCACTGGGGCAGGATACCACTAGCAGGCAATAGTTGCTTGAACGACGGCAAGCTAAAGTATTCAAATAACGAACCTGCATCAAAAGGATGTCCGAGCGTTCTTTCATGGCTGTGGTAGCGTGCCTCGAATGACTGGCGTGGGATAGCGGCTTTTATAGAGGCATCGTAGTTGAAGACCAGTGCTGGCAGGCTCCTAATGCTCCCAACTTGCAATCCACCAAGATGGGTCCCAGGAACCACCGTCTTCCCGTGGTTGGCTTGAGAACAATCAATTCCGTGGCGTCCTGTGGTTCGTCCAGCATATGGGCCCCGTCATTGCTGGCGATGATCACAAGTATAATCTGCAGCAAAAAGATGTGTGAGAGCTTCATCACGGCTGTGGTAGCGTGTCCCCACATTTAAGCTTTTGGAGCAGGCGATTCCGGTTTATCACCTATTATAACTGCAATTATAACACACAATTATTCGCAACAAAAAGGTTGCTGTTGGAAGTGTTGTAATAAAAGGGGATAGAAAGCAAAAGCACAGAACTTTGGCAAGGACCTCATTGCCTTTAAATCTCGATGCAATTACTAAATCAGTCCCATCTTCGACAACTGCACAGCACCAAAACTGTTTAACATATCAAATAAACTACACATGTCACGACAATCATTTTTGCCTAAAATGAAACTAGTGGGAGGAAGATTCATACAAGTGTCCTTCGAGTAATCGGTGCCACCGAAACAATGATTGACACCGCTCTTCCTCCCACGCAAGGCATTAATAATCGTTCCAGCCAATGAGAAGCTACTACAAAAGGGAAACTAAGGGTTGGACATTCTTCTCGGAAAGTGGCCACTTTTTGCTTGAGCACATATTTTAATAGTTGCGTTTACGTTGGCAAATATAAGTGAGTAACTCGGGGTTCCTCAATTTCATGAAAGAACAAAATTGTTTTCATCTATGGAAGCTCACCGTGGAACGGAAGTGGTTTGTGTACTTCAGTCTTATTTATTATCGAGCGGTAATACATCTCATATCTGCTGAAAGTATTTAATAAATCACAGCGGCAAAAGCAGGTGGCGTGTCGTCATCTGCTTCCAGCCAGCATCTAATTGAGAGCCTTAAGTAAGATAGTGTTGAACTGCTAGATCGGGTCATGTGTTTATGGGCGCCATTAAATTGCAAAATTTTGCTGTTGATCTACGGGGCTACAGGTGGTTTTTCAACGTAAATCCGGTTATAAAAAGATGCATGAAGATTTTTTTTGCGAAGAATAAAATAACACTTTTCTATAGACACCATTTTTGTTCCAATAAGATAGGCAATTTTTACACGCACAAAAGTGTATAATGTGTGTACATCTAAAACGCCGCCATTAAATTGTAAACGCTCTCCATGATTTAAGTTAAACGCACTCTTACTTGAGGCTCTCTCGCATCTAATGACGTCGGTGGTGCTATCTCGCGGTATGTTATGCACGCACGGCCGTCGTTCGCCCAATACGCCTACCTCACTGATCTCTAATATAGGGGGCTGGAAGGCGCTTAGCTTCGTTCCGAGTCGGGCGCGAGTGAAGCCATCGGAAGTTCGATGCCTGTCCCGGAAGCCCAGTGTTTGCTGGGTTTTAAGTGCATTTAGTAAATTTTTTGGTTTGCGCCTTCTTGCATTTTTACGAGGGTTTTAATAATCCCTTTTAGTAATCAATCTTGAGAATGAGGCATTTGAACTTGGGGCATGTACACTTAATCAATTAAAATCTCCAAATTCTCACACATCAAATGGCTTCCACGAAGACTTCTTGGGCCTGCATGAACTGTTATCGCGCAACAAGCAGGCTCTCTTGATATCACAAAAGCAAATCAACCGCCTTGGACACTGCTTGGACCACCGCTCGTAAGAGTGGGAAAGCCTGTCAAGCGCTCACTTCCGGGACAAGCCGCTTACTTCCGGTGGCTTCGTGCCTGCTTGCTCAATGCGCCATCCAGCTCTCTAGTGGAGACTAGTGGCCTACCTCGAAACAAACTGCCATAGACAAGAACTTTTTTTACAGATAAATTCACTGATCTCTATGGCAATTGTTGGATCACGCATCCCCGCTCCGCGAGTGCGGCCACCAGACGGCCATCTTGCATGTTGAAAAATCGCGTTTTTGGAGCGTTGCGCGGAGGCTGGCCGCAGCGTGTTGAAGACACGTTTTCTATTCGTTCGTTGTCATTCGCCAGAAACGTTTTTAAAACCCTGTGTAAGCCGGATACTTGCTGATAAGTACACGTGTAAATTTTTACAGAAGCGCAGTGACGCAAGAAAAAGGCACAACTCGTCGAAAGCAAGTTTCGGCGGTCTTGCGGCGTGATCAAAGCTTCCTTGGCATGCCCAAGCGCTGAGTCTCTGTGCTTTCGCACGCTTGGATACCGATCAAGAATCGGTGCCGCGGCAAAGGTTTGAGGGTATGTCACGCATAGATGTATTTGCATCATATATCGGCCAAAGAGTTCTGGATCGTCCAGATGTTCCGGTGAGTTGCTATCAATAAATGGGAGAAAGCAATTCGTAGAGTTGCTCTTATGCACTATTAACAATGGCTATGTTCCAAATCTACTCTAATGGATCACATGGGAGCACGAATAGAGCGACGCTGTGGAGCAAGGAGGGTTTTCGAAGGCAAAAGCAAAAGACGGCGAGAATGAAAATCTTTGAAGCGCGGCCCATATGGTCGTGTGCAGTCTGTTGACCAATCACAATTAGGCGAGCCGTGCTCAAACGTCAAGTGAAATTAAGTAGAATGATAATGAGCCGCCGCTAATCAGTGATGAGGAGCCGTTGTGCGCGGTATTCTCTGAACCGTCTAACAACGAAAAAGACGTACCTCCCCCCCCCCCCCCCCCCCCCACCACCAGTGAGTTACAAATACACTCGTCAGAGTAAAGTCAAACGCTGCTCCAGAGGCACATACGGCTACAGGCATACTGCACTCGCAAAACACATCCACACAATGTCGATTCTTGACCGGCATTCAAGCGTACGAAGGAAGCTTCGAACACGCCGCGAGACCGGCGAAACTTGCTTTCGACGAGTTGTGCCTTTTTTCTGCGGCACTGCGCTTCCGTAAAAATTGTCACGTCTTCTCAACGTCAAGTATCCGGCTTACACAGCGTTTTAAAAAAAAAACGTTTCTGGCGAATGACGTTTGCGGCAGCCCCGAGTGCGGCCACACTCGGTCTGCACTCGGGCTGCAGCGATCAAGCGGGGATACCCAATCCAGCAATTGCCCTAAACATCAGTGTGTGAACTAGAGAAAACACGACATGCTCTCTTAAATTCAGTACGCGAGAGCGTTCATTAATTATTCAACGAGCGCAGTTCAGTAATTCATGTTAAAATCGGATTTCTCCGGTTATTACCGCGTCCGAAAGCGAAAGGGTGACGGCGCCCGAAAGCAAAAAAGGTACGAACAGAAAGAGCTCAGGAGAGCCCTCTCAGCCCAGAGCAAACCAAACACCCATCCATGGCGAAGAGCCCTTTGCCTGCACACGTCCATCGAGTCGAGTCTGATGCGTGGATAGGTTTCCCTCGCGCAACTGAGTCGGGAAGCTAAAGCAAAAAAATTTGCGCGTTTTCTGACTCAGCCCGCGCTATTGCGTTAAGTTACGCGTCTTTGATTCCTTCTGCACTTCGGTTATCTCGCAAGGCGCATGCGGAAATGAGCTTGCTTACCTTTTCAGTGCGGTTGAATGGTGAAAGATGTTCGCAGCGACAACGGAGAGCTGCCGCCCTAACCGCCTGTGGTGGTTCAAGCGCGAGCGAGCGTACGGACCGGGAAGTAAACATCACGTGACGGACGGACGCCCCTTGCCAACACCACCTAGATGGAAAGCCGGAGCGCTTCCCTCTCTCCCTTCAAGGAGCGTCGTCATGAGTAGGCTGAACTGGTAGTGCGCTTCTCCGCAAGGCTCCCCTAGACAGTTGGCTTCTTTGCAATGCACGTTCTCTTTTACTTTTCCTTTCCCTCTACGCTTGCGTAAAGGGAAAGGAAAAAAAAAAAACGCCACAACGTTGCGTTTTTTTTTTTTTTTTCTTTCAACGGTCGTTTGTCAAGTTCCTTTCTTCGACGGCTTTTTTTACCGACTCCTGCGGGTTGGGTCACGTGACAATAAGGCTGGAGGAATCAACTAGAACAACTCTGGAAGCGAGTAGGTTTTTGGACGCCGAGGGTCAGAGGTTCAACTCTCGAGTGAGATCGAGCACATTTTGGAATGTGCTCTCGCGGCCTCGTGTGTGGACGTGAAAGCTGCCTTTCGGTTGTCGGTGCCTGGTCGGTGCTGTCATTCGGTACAGATGTTGTTTATCCGTGCTTTGACGGAAAACTGGATGTGAAAGTGTCCATATTTGAGTTTCTGCAAGGATGACTACGAAAGCGTGGACTATACAGCGAATCGATGGGAAGATCTCGCTCCTTGATGGCATGGCAGGGTGAGAACTTTTTAGTTTTTATCATCGTGGTTTCGTTTTTTTGTTTTTACTTTTCGCTGAATGCATTCTTGGGAGTGATTTGGTTGTGGCCTGGAAGCAACATATTCAAATGCTGGCGCTACTTGCAGGTGCAGAATTAAATAAAAATGACTTGATTTATGAGTTCAGGTTGGAATGTTTTCGCAAGCTACGCAAGTGATAGGTTATCGCGGTTGCAACCAGCACATCAATTAAAAAACAACAACAACAACAACAGAAGTACATTGTGTCGTTTCTGCGTATCCTCATCGGAGCGCAGAAATGATCCGCTACAGCTAACTAGTAAGACCTATATTTCAGCGGGTCTCTGAGCTGTAGTTTGGAGTGCACGCAAGCCGGAATATGGTTCATTTATCAGTTTACTTAACCATACACCAGAGCCATATACTAAAGATTTAGCTGGAGCCGCTTCAGGCTCCCCAAAGAATCCCACCACACACCAGGAAGCTGTATTAATTATTATTATTTTCTCTACCTGGTTCTATGTGCTCGTGCAATAAGCATTGTTATTATTATTATTACTATTATAGCGCATTCGGCACATCAAATTCAAGAATAATTTTGATGTTTGTGATCCAAAATACCAGATCGAAACACTGCCAGTGTTTTCTGTCAAATACAGAACCACTTCAGCTAAAAGAAGAGCATTCTTTCTTGTTTTTTTCTTTTTATAACCATTTTTGATTGCATTAACTTTCTTTAGATTAATAGGATTTCCTCCTTTTTCGTTCTATTTCCTGCAGAAGCGGTCACACATCCCGGATACTGCTTTGACGAACTCTGGCTACTGTACGGCCTCCATGGGACAAGCTGAAAACTGACACCTTAGAAGAGTACTTCGGAATGTATAGGCAACTGGCTTGCTTCTAATATCACGTGTCTACAAGGCACATTTGCGAAGATGAAAACAGAATACTGCTGTGGAGCACCATGTCAACAGTCACTACAGCTAGCAATGGAAACTAGAAAGATCTTCCCAAGCGAGCGGATACTTGACGCCCTACCTGCAACGTGGTATACCTGCAATGTGGCCCTGTGCTGTAAAAAAAAACAATAAGGCACAGCCTCCCGGCCTTGGGCTATGTGGCCAGCTGTGCAGTCTACACCACCTTGAAAAACCTAAGGGGCGAAAAATGCAAGGCCGCATCGACAGCACGAAACAAGTTGGCTACAGTTTGCTTGCACAGGAAGACAGAGCTGGTGTAAATGCTGTAGCGAAATGAATGTTTGCATTAACGCCAAGAATGCCAAACAGAAGAAATGAAAAGCTGAAACTCGATCAAAGACACTCGCTGCCAACCGTCACGGATGTCAAGAAGCGAACTCGGACCAAGGAAGAGTATGTCTGACGCCTGTGATGATGAACCCATCGTGAGTTGGAGCTGAAGCATGTGTTGGACTGCAGTGAAAACTTTCAACTGAGAAACCTTTGTTGCAAGATACACTAAGAGGTCAAGGCTAAACAAATTAGTTCGTGTCCGGCCAGCAACATGCTTGCGCTTCATCCTCATGCAAAGGCAACTGCTTTCTGAAGTCGGTCGATCTGTGTGTGTGTGTGTGTGCAGATAATCGGTGTCCTTGTAGCAGTCTGTTGGGTATCTTGTGGTGCTACAACGTAAATGCCAACATGCTGCACAGATATTGTGTGTCTCGGTGTCACATAATCTACAGCATCTAAGATGCATGTGTATAAATGTTTTTGAAGACGGACATTTTCAGAACATATGGATACCAGGAGGCTCGTTTCGCAGTGTTCAAAGGTGACCAATTTCTTCTTTATGACTCTTCTGCATTGTAAATGCAAGCAACTTTGAATATGAAGCTCCCATGCCCACTTCTGTTTGTGTACAAAACTTGTTTTTAGCTGCCCTAAATGTGTCGTTTCACAGACTCGGTACTGTCGAAGTACATCTGCATATGGGGCAACGCTCGGGTATTGCGGCCCTTTTTTTTTGCAAATATAAAGTTTTCACATTATGACATTGCCAAAAAATAGGTCACAGGTGTTTTTTGATGTAGTAACCAGATAGGTTGCTTGCTGCAAAACAAGTATTATATTTGAACAGGCAGAGTGCTTTGAATTGCTGAACCTATGCAGGTTGATCACAGGTCTAAGAAAAGTTTGCCAAAATATGTGGAATACATTTTTCAAAATATGTGCAATACATTTTTCAAACTATGTGCAATACATTTTTCAAACCAGCACATCACAATTTTAGAATGTTATTACTTTTATACTTATCTGGCAATTCGGATCCCGTTGCTGTTGCATCAGATGTCCCTAAGGGTAGTGTACTCGGGCCTCTATTGTTTCTAATATATATCAATGACCTAGCATTATCAATTATATCGACAATTAGACTGTTTGCTAATGCATGAGTTATTTACCGGAAAATTAATACACCTATATTAATCACAAGACGATTTAGATACAATATCATCATGGTGTTCCCTATGGCAGATGAACATTAACACATTTAAATGCAAAGAATTGTCCATAATTAAGTCCTCCACTAAAACACTAACCCAGTACTCGTTACTTTCCAAACCATTAGAAGACTCGCTGTCGTACAAGTATTTTGGCGCGTATTTCACAGACTCATTATCATGCATTGAGCAAATAACAAATAGCGCACTAAAACACTTAATTTGTGAAAAAGCCATTTGTACGAGAAAATTCTTGTTTTCAATAAACGCATGAATCATGCAAGATATATGATAACTATATAAGATTTATAAGAAACTTCTTACAAATTTCTTATATTATTCTAATCTACTTCTTATAGGGCTCTTATATGTTCTTATATATCTTGTATGATTCATACGTGTTTATTGGACACAGAAGTTTCTCATACAAATGAGATTTTTAGTAGGGATCTACCTCTTATTAAAGCAAAACTACTCGCATACAAAACATTTATCCTCCCACCATTAGAATATGCGAGCATAATTTGGAATCCACACCTAAGTTACCTATAACCTAGAGGCTCGAATCTTCAGAACAAAGCAGACAGATTTATATGTAGTGATTATTCATTCGAAACTAGTGTCTCCGCTTTAAAAGCTAGCATAAATCTTCCTAATCTAGAAAGAAGACGAAAAATAGTCTGATTGTGTGTTTTTTTTTTTCCAAGATGTATATTACTCAGATTCCAATTTTCAATCTACTTAGTGCTGGGCTGGCAATTTCATATCCTCCATATTAGATAATTCCTTCAAGATTGAACCATTTCAGTGCCATAATTACACTTTCCTTTTTTCTTCCTTAGTACTTTGCAACACTGACGAGAACAAACTACCTGACCATATTGTAACTGAGAGATATCCCATTTCATTGAAAAAGTGCATCAATTTGTGTAACTGAACTTTGATTTGTAAAACTGCATCATAACAATAACATGCTAATAAGCGGTTTTGTGTGTGTGTGTGTGTGTGTGTGACATTTTCTTTTTGTTGGGGTCTCTTATGTTCAATTACTATTTTGTCTTTTATTTTTTTGAATTCCCCCTGATGTAATGCGTCTTTGGATGCCTTTGAGATGAATGAAATTAAATGAAATGAATGCCTTTGCATCATTTATCCAATTGTTACTTCAGTTCGTTTTGTCTGGTCCTACAACTTCGATTATTGTCATTTCATAGGGATTATTTTTTATTACACAAGTCCCATGTCGTTCAGAGATAATTACACCACCCAGTCTATCGCTTAAAAAATAACACATCTGTCTCAAGATATCATTTTCTTGTATTTCACTACAATAATTGTAGGTTATAAGAATTTTCCTGCGTTCTAAAATTGGTTCTTTATATCACTCAGCGTTCACAGTTCTCACGTTAGCTCATAAAAAATAAATTGAGCGAAAACCCGCGTTTCTACAACGTAAAAGCTACGCGCGAAGCCTTCAGCTCAGCTCTATAGCGCGGCGCTTGTCAGCCTGCTGCCGTGACGTCACCGGAAGCGTGTGCTGGCCTTCTCCTCTAGGTGGTGTTGTCCTAGCTGGGATGTCTTCGTCCACGAGCTGAGTGCGCCTGCCTTCGGGTGGGTCTCCCTCCGCCGTTCAAAACAGATTTTCGCATTCGCGCGAATGGCACGTAACATGAGACATCTGCCAACAAGAAAACTATCCCTGGAGCAAACGTGGCGTGTGTTATGTGCTTTTACTTGAAAGAAAAGGGAACACAGACCTGAACTAAGAAATATGTGAAGCCGTACATTTACGGACTCGTGCCGTCATGTCGCCTCTACGGCGTTTTGCCCGTGCGCGCCTCTCACGGCGCTTTCCAGTTTTGAAAAAGGATGTTACCTTACGGGTTTTTTTTTTTTACAGTGTAGTGTTGAGTCATTAAGTCTATATGTAAAAGTAAACGTAACCTTACGATCCATGCGCATTAGTTTGCACTTGTAAATGTTTAGTTGCATTGACCAGAGCTCAGAACTTGACACAGGTTGTCAAAGAGCATACTAGGGTACAGGGGGAATCACGATCCCTAATAGATTTAACATTTGTCAGTGAGACCCTCTCACGTTACACATACGATTGCAAGATTTACCCGGGAATTTCTGATCACAGAATGGTACACTTCGAACTATCGTTGGAAGCTACACTTAAGAAAACGGAAATATCTTCATATCGAAGCTTTAAGGAAGCTGATGACGAATCAATTATAGATGAACTAGGCTTGAACTACGATACATTTGAGGACCTTGCTAAGAACCTCCTGATTGGAGTGAACGAGCTATGGCTTAATTTTAAAAGGACTGTACTAGAATGCATTCATAAGTTCGTTCCGATGCGCGTAAAGAAGCGGAATCCAAATAGTCCTTGGATTACAAGGGATATAATCCATCATAAAAGACGCTTAACCAGGTGCAGAACAAAAGCGCGTGGGAAAAGGGATGGGTTGCTACCGGCTGAAATACTGACGCTAAGTACGAAACTTAAAGCAAAAATAAAGGCATCGAAATTCTCCTTCTTTCATGTTAAAATGCAAAACTTCATAAAATAATCACGAAGGAGGTTTTGGCGACAACTAACATCAAGTAAAAAAGGACTTACTAAGCATTTGAACGGTATTAGCGCACACGTATGGAGAAGAGAGAAGAAACAGGAAAGAGCGCTCTTTCCTATCTCTTCTCCCTTCTCCATACGTGTGCGCTAATAGCGTTCAAATGTTTAGTTACCAACTAGCCCAGTCATCAACCCTTTAAAGTTACTAAGGTCACGGTTATTGAAACAAGACACAAATCGCAAATGGTTTTAATGAATATTTCGTCAGCGTTTTTTCTACTGATAGTCATGTCCTACCGGAGTTTTCTTTATTTGCAAATGTTTCCCCAATCAATGACGTAGAAATATCAGAAAAAGGTATTTTTCTTTGTTACTTTATATCAATTTAAAGAAAGCTGCTGGTCCTGATAATATTCCTAACGAATTCTTATATCGTTACATTGAATGGTGTTCGAAGTAGCTTAACCTCGCCTTCAAGAGATCGTTGTCAGATGGAACTGCTCCAGATGACTGGAAAATCGCCAAAATAATACCTGTACCTAAAAAGGGCAATGCAAGCTCAGTTACAAACTATAGACCGATTTCGTTAACACCCTGTTGTTGTAAATTGCTAGAACACGTCATTTCAAAGCATATAAGAACGTTTTAGATGCTTATCAATTACTTGATAGCAAGCAGCACGGGTTTCGAAAAGGTTTATCTACCACTACTCAATTAACGGAACTAATTCATGATTTTTCTTCGACACTTGACAATAGAGGCCAGGCCGACATAATATTTTTAGACTATCAGAAGGCCTTCGACAAGGTGAACCATATATAAGCTGCTCGTTAAGCTAGAGCCTTTGCCAAAGAATCTCAAAGTCCTGCGTTGGATTGAAGCGTTCTTGACTCTTAGAAAGCAGTTTGTTAGTATTGATGGGCATGCTTCGATGCTACGAGAAGTTTACTCGGGAGTCCCACAGGGATCTGTACTCGGACCCTTGTTATTTTTAATTTTTATAAATGACGTCCTTCGTGACATTACTGTTAAAGCAAGGCTCTTCGCTGATGATTGCATTTTATATAGTTATATAAATGATGACAGTGATTCCATCGAGTTGAAAGGTTTGTTTACAAAAAATTAGCAAGTGGTGTAAAAGCTGGCAGATGTCTTTAAACCTGGAAAAGACCGTTTGCATGTCAATGGCACATAAGAAAACTCCTGCGGGGCATAACTACCACTTAAACGGAAAGACTTTGTCAAGAGTAAAATAATTTAAACACTTAGGGGTAACAATAACCAGCGATCTTTGGTGGGACAATCACATCAATAATATAATTAAGAAAGCTACTGGTAAACTTTGGTCATTAAGAAGGTCGTTAAAAATGGCCACTCCGGAAACTAAACTGTTAGCTTTTAAAATGATGATAAGACCGAGTATAGCATATGCCAGTGAAGTGTGGGACCCGTACACAAAGAAGTTAGCATTAAAATGAGAGAGGATTCAGAAATTGGCGTTGCGCATTATTTTCTGGAAGTATAGGAGACTAGATTCACCCACGGAACTGCATTCCAGGGCAGGAATAAACCTAATAGAAGAGTGGCGGAGGAATGAACGCTTGAAAATGCTCTATTTGATTTCAAACGGACACTCCTGCTAGACAAAGAAAGACTGATAAGACACCATAACTCTAGAATTACGCGAAACAAACACACTAGAACACTTGAAGAATATCGTTACGCCAAAAATTGCTTTAAAAATTCATATTTCCCCCGAACGATAAAGGAGTGGAATGCGCTGCCAGAAAGCACTGTTGCAGCCAACACCGTTTCTGAATTTATGAGAGGTCTGCAAAAGTTGTTGTAAAATGTATGTAACTAAATCTCTGGCTCACGGTGCTTTCTGTATTTCTTTTTGTGAGTGTGTTTCCATTGTGTCTGATAATATAACCATAAAGTACGCTGTTAATGTTATGTTGCACACCATGTTCTGCGTGGCTATTTTTTTATTTATTTTTTTATTTATTTAGGAATACTACTGGCTCCAGTCAAGGAGCCATGGTAGGAGTGGGTACAAAACATGTATACAAGATGCAGATTTATAAATAAAAACTCAATTAAGTATGAATTCAAGAGCAGATACAAAATTAGCAACAGTTGTGTTAACGACGACATCATTTGGTAGCTCGTTCCATTCTTGAATTGCCCGAGGGAAGAAAGAATATCTAAAACAGTCGTTTTTGAACCTGTATTGTTTTAACGCTCTTGTGTGGTTTAGACGTGAGGACCCGGTCGATAATGGTTGTATATAGTTAGAGCTTTGAACATGAAGAGTGCCATTAAGAATATTGAACAACAATCTTAATCTATCAATTTTCGCTCTCATTTGCAACGGTTGAAGCTTCGCTCTAATAACTAATTCGGTGGACGATGTTTCTCTACGATAATCATTAAAAATAAACCGAGCAGCTAACTTTTGGATACTTTCAAGCTTGTTAATACCGTTTAGTGTGAAAGGGTACCATACTGAACTAGCATATTCGAGCACAGGCCTAATAAAACTTTTATAAGCAATAAGTTTAGTGTCAAAATCAGCATATTTTAATTTCCTACGACACGCAAACAAAGTGCCCCTCGCTTTGTTAACCGTTAATTCTAAATGCTGGTTCCAGTTCAGTTTATTGTTAAAAAGAAGTCCTAAATACTTGTACTCCTCGACCCGCTTTACTGGTTGTCCATCCAGTAGGTAACTAAATTGAATTGGCTTTTTTTTTACAGGACACTGTCATGACGGCTGTTTTAAAAAAATTTAACTTCATTTGCCATTTTTTAGTCCAACACAGTATCTCATCCAAAGCCTGCTGCAGTTTAAGATTGTCGGTATGGCTTTTTATTGTTTTATATATAATACAGTCGTCAGCGAACAATCTAATCGGGACATCAATATTGGTTGGAATGTCATTAATGTAAATCAAAAACAAAAGTGGCCCAAGTACGGAACCCTGGGGCACTCCTGAAGTAAGGCGCACTTTGTCCGAATCAACTTTGTTATAGTGGACATATTGGCTTCGGTTTGATAAATACGCGGTTAACCAATTTATGATTTGTGAGTTTTTGAATATACTGGAAAGTTTTGCCAGCAGCTTTGGATGAGACACCGTGTCAAACGCCTTAGAAAAATCTAAGTAAATTACGTCAGTCTGGCCCCTCTCGTTAATGGCTTCAGCCAAGTCATGCGTAAATTCTATGAGCTGAGTTGTAGTCGAAAGTGATTTCCTAAACCCATGCTGATTTCTACATATTAGGTTATGCTTATCTAAGTAACATGAAATATGTGTAAAAATAATATGCTCTAGCAATTTACACGTGGTGCTAGTTAAAGATATTGGCCTAAAGTTTGATGCTGCACTCCAGTCACCCTCTTTATGTATCGGAATTATTTTTGCTGTCTTCCAGTCATTTGGTAATACTGCATGCTCAAGAGAAAAACAAAACAAAACATGTAAATACTTGGACATCCATTCTGCATACCTTTTTAAAAAAGTGTTTGGTATCATATCCGGCCCAGTACTTTTCTTAGCGTCTAATTTATTTAAAATTAAGTTAAAAATTCCCTCCTGAGTTATAAAAATGTCACTAATTACGTCCGCATCGTTAACTTCGAGGCTTGGGATAACTCCGTCGTCAGTAGTAAATACCGATTTAAAAAAAGAATTGAACTCAGTTGCGGTAATATTACTTTGGACAGATGACTTATCCTTAGGTGAGATATAACGCCAGAACTTTTGTGGCGCACTTTTAATGAAAGAGCGGAGCGAAGTATTAAAATATTTTTTCTTTGCTTCTGAGATTTCAAGTTTAAGTCGTGCATTTAATTCAGAAAGAAGCTGGCGACATGTTTCTGTTCAATTAGATTTAGAATTCTTTCTCACTCGGGCAATTCTACGTTTCAAATGCAAGATATCTCTGTTAATCCATGGATTATGAACGTTAGTCTTTTTCTTTCGATGAGGTACATATTTCAATATACACTTGTTTACAATATTCTTAAAGTATTACCACAGCGCTTCAATGTTAGAACCACATTCAAAAGAAATTTGTTCAAACTTATCAAAAGACAATTCTAAAAAATCGATGATGGAAACGTCGTCAGCATTGTTGAAATCTGGAACTGTTAACAGAACAGGTAAAGATCGCAATCTTTGATCTAAATAAATTGACACAAGCACCATATCATGATCAGCAATACCTTCGCAAACTTCGCTGCTGTATTTTTTACTAAGCAAGCGATCATTTAAAAAAAAACAAATCTATCAGTGATTCGCCCCTAGTAGGGCAATTTACTATTTGAACTAAATTTAGTGAAAATGTTAAATCAATCAGGGCCTCTCCACTCGCACGATCTTTATTGGACACTGTAAGTGTACTCCAGTCAATGTGCGGTAAATTAAAGTCTCCCAGTAGGATGAAATTAGTTGAGGGTTTAACGTGCTTAATTAAGTAATCATTGAGATCGCTAATCATACTGATAGCTGCATTTGGTGGTCTATAAACAGCACATACCATGAATGACACATTGACGTACCAGAGTTTACACAGCAATACTTCATGATCAATTGGTGTAGATACAGGCATACACTGCAAGGACTTTTTATGAATTATAGCTACGCCCCCTCCCCTAGAAGCCCTGTCTTTTCTAACTATGTTATATTCAGGCGGGCATAGCTCTGAATTTGCTATATTAGGATGTAACCATGTCTCTGTTACAACCACCACATCAGGAGAATGAACAAGCAGTATACGCTCCAACTCCTCAACTTTGTTCGCCAGGCTTCTTGCATTGACATTTATTATTTTTAGCTGACGCTGCTGATCATTTAAGAGTCACTTTTCCGCACGTGCGGATGTAACCTTAATTCTTGTGTTGTTTTCGTGGTCCCACGCGTACACGTCGTTGTTTAAGATAAGTTTATCGTAGCGAAGAAAGACTTTGTCATCTGGTGTTCTGTTATCTTTAACCGTCTGCCACAGCTGTTTTCGAATGACTTGAACTCGACGAGAGTAATCTTCAGATACCGATATCTTAGTACCTTTAAGTTTAGGAGCGTTTCTCATCAATAGCATTTTTTCATTGTAATCAAAAAATTTAATGATAACCGGTCGTGACTTGTTTGCCGCCTTTCTACCTAGTCTGTGTATGCGCTCAACGCTTGCAACATTTATTCCCATTTTCGATTTAAAAAGATCCTCAATTACCGCCTTTTTTATTGAAGCAAGCGTCTCATTATCTTCCTCGTTTATTCCATAGACAATTAAATTGTTCCGGCGGCTGCGATTTTCCAAGTCGTCAACCTTATCCAATAACGTCACGACCTGGCATTTCAAGCTTTCAATAGTGGCTTCACACTGTTCAAGCTTCTGGGCTGAAAACGAAAGTGCTTCAATTCTATGCTCGATTGAAGTTAGCCGTTCATTAGCACTGGCAGCTGATTGTTCTAGCCTTTGCTCTATTGACGCGAGTCTTGCCGTCATATCCCGTTGACTTAGGAGAATAGTTTCTAACTGCTCACTTACGGTAGGTCCGGGATTTGACTCTACGTCCCCGCTCAGTAAAAGTATAAGTAGGCAGAACGCATCAAAGCAACCAGCCAAACATTCACACAACACGCCCGGGCAAGGCAGCACAACCAAGCACAAATAGTTGTTTTTGATTTTACAGCAGTAAAACGGTTTACACACCTGCAGCAGAAACAAGAAGGGGTTCGTTGGTGACCGCATCGTTGTCGTGCCGCCTTGTCCACTGAAGCTGATACCGTTGGGGGCGTATGTCGAAAGCGTCGTTGATGTCGATGACGAAGCGATGCTGCAGCAAGATTGCACCGATGGCACAAAAGCGAAAACTCGCCCCGACTCGACGTTGAAAGGGTAAACTGATGTTAGGTCCGAGAAAAGTTGGCACTCCTCGGCTTTGGACTGTCCATGGTCATTGTAGCTTGAAGGAAGGGCAATCAAGACGAACACCTGCAGCAGAAACAAGAAGGGGTTCGTTGGTGACCGCATCGTTGTCGTGCCGCCTTGCCCACTGAAGCTGATACCGTTGGGGGCGTATGTCGAAAGCGTCGTTGATGCCGATGACGAAGCGATGCTGCAGCAAGATTGCACCGATGACACAAAAGCGAAAACTCGCTCGTCAAAGACAGTCCCCGACTCGACGTTGAAAGGGTAAACTGATGTTAGGTCCGAGAAAAGTTGGCACTCCTCGGCTTTGGACTGTCCATGGTCATTGTAGCTTGAAGGAAGGGCAATCAAGACGAACACCTGCAGCAGAAACAAGAAGGGGTTCGTTGGTGACCGCATCGTTGTCGTGCCGCCTTGCCCACTATGTTCACTTTTGTTGCTCACCCCTAATATAATCCTCGCTGTGAGGACTAATAGTATTGTCAAATAAATAAACAAAATATAGTCCAAATGTAACAGTAAGAAAGCACAAAACTAACAGAGGGACAAAAACAGACATGTACAAGCTTTCAAATCATGCTGTAATTTCTTGAAGTCAGAGTTATTAGATATTATTCAATAAATAAAACAGTAGTCAGCAAATAATTTGATTGAGGAAGAGACTATTGTGGGAATGTCTTTAATATAAATGAGAAAAAGTAAAGAACCTAAAACGGGCCCTTGGGGTACGCCGGAGGAAACAGATTTGAGAGTGGAGTTCATACCATGACAAGTTACAAATTGCGAACGATCTGTTAAAATGCTAAACTCCAAATAAACAGAGTAGGATCAATGTTCAGTTTACTTATGTTTGAAGAAGAATATTATGTGATACCTTATCAATGGTCTTTGCAAAGTAAAAAAAATTGTAGTTCTCCTAAGATCCCCGAACAAAGGCAACGTGAGAGTCGTTTGTAAGGCTGACTAGTTGTGATTCATAAGAATTTTTTTTCCTAAATTCATGTTTACATGGAGAAAACAATTAGTTCGATTCAAGGAAGAGAAGTAGTTTTGTGTAAATGATGTGTTCGAAGAGTTTACATATAATGGTAGTCGATGAGATGGGCCTGTAATTGTTAGTGAAGAGCTTTTCGCCAGCTTTGTAAAGAGGAAGTACCTTTCCGATTTTCCAGTCGTTTGGTAAAACAGAGGCATCGAGTGACTGTTGGAAGAGACTCGAAATTACTACAGAAGAGTATTCAATTGTCGCTTTAAAGAATTTTGAATTGATTGCGTCTATACCTGTGGCTGATTATAATTTAAAGCTATTGATAATTTTTGAAACACCGTTGGGGTCAACCAAAACATGGTTCATTAATGAAAAAGTTATAACATGATAGGTTGCAGTGGTGTTACTGTGAGGATTAGAAAATGGTTTAATAAACTCTTCCTAAACTATTCTAGCACACAGCTTCGTCAACCGGAGTGTTATTTGCTGTCTGAAGTAAAATAATGGATGACCTACCACGGGTTGACAGCACGTTCCAAAATTGTCGAGGATTATTTTGTAGCATAGGTAGGAATGATTGGTTAAGGAGCTTAAGTTTAGAATTACATATTTTCTTTTTATAACACTCGGCAGCAGTAGAATATTTATGCCAGGGAAATGGAGGAAGAGTACATTTGGCGGCTTTAAATAAACGATTCTTTTTGGTAGAAAGTTTTATGAGTACCATATTGAACTATGCCTGCAAATTATATTTTAAAGTAATAGTTTTCATATATACGTATTTTTCAGTAAGTAACCTTATCTCTTCCTTAAAAAGGACCCAGTTTTGTTCGCCAGGGCGCTCGACAACATTCTCAAAATGTCCTTCCCAAAACTACAGATTCATATTAATAATCTTAAAATTGGCTGTATGTAGTCGCGAATAACTTTTTTTCTGATTTCTTTCACAGGTCATGTGAATGGACAAAGAAAAGGCAATGACTTCGAAATCACAAAATCATATAGCCTAAGCATGCTTGCTTCATCATAAAATGTTTTTCTACAAGTAGATTTGCAATGTTGAGATTGAAGCAGGGACACAAAGTGATCATGGCGTACACATGCAGCTGATACGTTGGCATGTTTAACTTTCGTGATGGGTTTCTTACCACATTGTTACCATCCAATGTACATCATCGACCTACTCTTCTACATTGTGCCTCAAATATAGTGCTTTGGGCACACCATCTATTTTGAAAGTTGAGTAAAACAAATTGGGGAAGCTATAGCATTGCCTTAGTGTTTTGATCAAAACTATTATAAGCTTGTATACTAGTCAAAACGCCACGGAGTTAAGTAGACTAGTAGTGTTCCAAAAAAGCTATGAGGTGACAAACCTACCTTTTACGTAAGTACGTATATCTTGCATCCGTATTCAGTAGAAAAACGTGAGAAGAGGCCGCAAAACTGAACTGGACACCGTCCAACTAGGACCACCTCCGCGGGAATGTCTTCATTTACTTCATGCAGACTTACTGGCTGTAGAGAAAAATATATTGGATGTTTTATTATGAGCACAAAAACAGAGTTAGCGGATTCGGACCACTCAGACTAGGTTCTGAGGGTCTTCACATTCAAATCCTGGTTGCAAAACACAAATTATTGTAGGGCTTTAAAGACGTGCGAGCTTGTGGGTGGATATAAATCAGCACAATCTAAACCGCAGATGTAAGGTGATGCGGCATTGCCCCATTCTATCTCATGGACACCACTTATTCATTAGCACTTGCCCTGTGCCAGCCATGCTGTGTGGGCCGCCGTACGCTTTACCGCCCAAATTTGTATGGCTTAATGATCCTGCTTTATTTCGCTGAGGCCTCTTCAGTATTGACATTTTTTAAGAAAAATGTGAAAATAACAATGCCAACGAAGACAAGGACATAACGGCTCAAACTGATGTCAGCTACATCACATAGCTATGGTTTTCTGGTATAGGATGTCATACTTCTGTGCACAAGTGGTCGCACCTGTTAGGATTAAAAGAGATAAAAAACGAGAACCACTAGAAGAAGAGACACACACAGTAGAGAGCGCTTGCAACTGAGGTTTAATCTGACTTAAACCAAAGAAGAAGCATATATGCTTTATCAACAACCATCCACGTCATGTAAACATAATTTTCAGTAATCTAAGTATAATTTTTCTAGCTTGAGCTAACAAAGGACTGTAGATAGTCCACCTCCGAATCGTACAATGCTATCGATGGGGCGCTAATGCACGTGTCGCCGTCGCACATCCGTATGAAAAACTGCTCTGAAATTTTCCAAGCCCTTTTGTTACGGTTTCTGCTCAGGCTGATAGTTTTCTGAAGCATTGGGCCAGAATCGCATCGGTTGCAGTATACCGCTAGATTACCCGAGGGCGAAGATCTTACTTCCAATGCGTGTTCCCTCAGTTTGTGATTTATGCACCTTCCGGTTTGTCCTATGTAAACCCTCCCACACGTTAAAGGTATTCTATACACCACCCCTTCCTTGCACTCTATATATTTAGTTCCATGCTTCTTCTTACATATACCCACCTTTAAGTCTCCCGTTTCTATCCTTGCACACAGTTTACCCGATTTCTGAGGCGCTGAGAGTAGTAGCGGTGCTTCATGTGTTTCGCCCACTTTCTTCAGACCATGGCTAAATTTGTGCACATATGGTATCACGGTATAGAATGCATTAGCTTAGCGTACGCTGCTGATAACGGATCACGCCGTCATATGCACAACCGTGCTTCAGGGTGCCTGCAGGAGCTATCACTAGCAACTGCAGTCCGTTACGTTCGCTAACCTAAGACTCACGGCTGCAACGAAAACATCTTTCACATCCCTCGTGTTTTTCATGCCGCGGTAATCACGAGCATAATGTTAGATCTTCTTAGTGCACTACAAATATAAGTTCGTGTTCTATCGCACTTAAAACAAGCTCAGCTAAACCCCCTCAAACAGTGTTATTTTTTTTTTAAACAGCCATAACCAAAAAATAAAATAAGATACTCACGCATTTTGTTAATTTATAACGTTACGGCTATCTGAAGATTCTATGTTCAATTATTAATTTTCTTATAGCACCTTGTGCCCGCCCGTATGTCGACTGAGTTTATTCAAATAAATGAATGCTGTCATACTTCCGTAATCAATCGTTCGTTCGGTATTCTTCGAGCGCTTTAGAAGAAATACAACGCTGAGCAATATGGATCTCAATTATGCGACGCACAAGGTCGAGTTTGGGGTCAGTGTGTCCATGGGTATTTTTATATTTGTAGTCTAATATAAGTACACGTTTTAGCGACTACGTGTTTTTTTAAGTTTTTTGTTTCAACAAATATAATACAAAATATGTCCACTCAAGTCGGTAAGGCGTACATACAAGATGCGCCATAAAAATCTATTCCAGTCTTGATTGATTTTTAACCATTCAACTGCTTGTATATCAATGAGAATACAGAATGTCTGTCTGCTCATATAGATAAAGATAATATTATGGATGTGCGATAAAATTCCCTTTCCATCTCGATAAACATTTTAGTGAGTTTAGGCTACGGATTTCTCTCTCACCAAAGGTTATATAAAGTCTGCCCACTCATGCTGATGAAAAGTAGATTAAATCTTGTCGATTGAATTCGATTCAAGTTTTTAAAGACATCGGTCTGAAGACATGAGTCTGAAACAACTCTATAGATAATCGATACAAATATGATGATAAAAGGTGGGTCGGATAGAGGGTCGCCGAGAATTCCGAAGGATTTCTTACAGACAGTCAGATTTTTTTCCATTATGGTTTTACGCGTTACACCATAGCCTCCTCTATACGTATAGAGGAGGCTATGGTTACACCGATAGGACTCGCAGATTTGCTTACGCCCCTATTGAAACAATCGCCTTCGCGCGCATCTTTTTTTGTACGGTTAATGCCCCGGCCGCTGCTAGCTTTTACAGGCACACGCCGCGTTGCGTTTACCGCCTTAAGTGTGGTGTCGCCATGTCGCCATGGGTGATCGTTTCGGAACTTGTACGCCATATTCCCGCATTTCTCTCTTAAGGTGCAACCTACCGTGCATGACGTTTAGCTGTTTTTCTGATGGTTTATAACTTTCTTCCTATGTATCCGACAATTATAAAGTTAATGTCCAATCAAAGAGCTGTTTTTCAACAATACGTTAATGTCTCAATATTACGATTAATTTTATTTTTTAGTTTATTATTTAGCTTTTAATAGACCACAGTCTCTAATAATAAAAAGAAATATTTCTCAAGTTATAACGTCCCATCGTCCACGATATTTTACTTAAGCGTTCGGTTGGATCTAGTGAATTAAAAAAGTAAGCAAAGAATAGACCGATGGCAGCAGCTAGTTTGACTTAGCCACCGCTGCCGCAATGCATTGAGGGAACTTTAGTCTTTCTGCACGTGCGACAACCCCGCTGGAGCTCTGCGCGTGTGGAGCACGAGACGACACGAGCCCTCGCATGCACGGCCGTCTGCCTCCTGTGAACTAAAGTTATAGCGGCGAAACGTATGCGCCGAACGCCTAGTGAGATCGGTCTATTGTGCAGACGATTTATATTTTAAAATAGAAAATAAAGTTTAAAATGCTATTATTTTATGGTGCTATAAAAACGGAATCACGTCAACTAACCAAAATTACGAGACATTAAATTATGAAGCATCCTTCGATGTTATACTTCTCATAACTTTTATATTGATATATTACACGTTAAGAATGTTATTAGACCTCAAACGTTTCCCATTCAGTTACGGCAAATTGCAGTGTCTTGATATAAAATACAGATGGCGACACCTGTTCAAGAATAGCTTGATGTGCATTTTGCGTCGTGTGCCGCTTGGAACGCCACGTGAAAGACAGAAAAAGCGCCAGATGTCAGGGTGTCAGATGCCTGGATGCCCACAGTGAGCGAGCCAGAGATGTCAGAAAAACAAGCGCAAGGCTGTGGGTGCAGCACAGCTGCTTTTGCGCGTTCTACTGGGCGTCGGTGCACATGCCTGACGTAATCCAAATGAAATGGGTGCCATATTCTAAACTTCACATGTGGTCGCTTGCGTGAGTAAACAATGTTGTTTATAAAAAAAAATTGCGATTGTATTAAATCACGTGGAAAGAACTCATTCTAAGCACGCGACCGTTGGCATGCAGTGAATATTCATAATCGTCGCAGAGATGATTGGTAGCTGTCAGCAGGTGGAGTTTTAGGGGCGAAGCTCCTAAAGGTGTATTCACACGGCGGACAAATTTCGGGAACCATGTCCGCGGACCTGTGAAATGTGCATATCACGTGGCTTCGATGTCACAACGGACTAGTCCGCGGACTTGTTCAAGTCCGAGGACATGCGAATTAATACTGCATGGTTGCCGTGGACCAAGGCGAGAACTGCGAGTCTGAGCTCGTACCTTTCTCGCTGCCTTCGCTGCACGAGATATCTGTTCAGGATTGGTATTTCCCAACGCTCCCACCTCGCGCCAGAGCCTTGGTGGTGCTTCGTTTCGTTCCAAGCTACAAGAAAACGGCCACGCAACGCACGTGACGGTCGATTCCAATCCCGCCAGCGTCTGATGAACCTGGCATTGAAGACGACAACGATGAAGGATCTCAGCGGTGAAGCGACGCTGTGTTTAATCGCACTCGTAGAAGAGTTTCCAGAGCTTTGGTGCCTTCAAAACGACCAGTACCGCAACAACGGCATAAAATCTGAGCTCTGGAAACAAATTGCCAATGAAATGCAACGGCGCTACTCCCAGTATGGGCCTTACACGGAAGGTGGGTTCATTGAAGGCGGACTAATTAGTGTCGACCCCGAGTTGTATTTGACCGCTTATTGTTGTCTGATATTTCACAGGGAGTGAGGAGCTTTTTTTCAAAATACGCGACGCATCTACAGACGGGAGAAGGAAAAGATCATGAAAACGAAGAGCGGCCAAGCTGCGGAGTACACGTACAACGGTAGATGGAGGTTCTACCGCAGTCTCCTGTTCTTGGATCGGAGCAAACCTGTCCTTTCCCGAGAGTGCGACGAATCTTACCAACACAATGATCCCAGTGGAGTGAGTAACGTTTGGCGGGTTGACCCATTCGTTTAACTTAATTTTTTAGACCTATCGAACGAAACGTTGTCGAGCGTTCGTTGATGGAGGTCACTGAATCCTATTAGCTTGGCTGACATTCGAGTTCTGGCTTTGCTCTACACGCTTCAGCATTTTTTTTTTTTTTCAGGCTTCAGCATTTTGTTTCGTTCACTCGTGCTAATCACGGTTTCTTGAAGTGCTGGTAGTCTCTGGATGAAGCTGCGAGACACTAACCTCGGGTTTGACAACCGGCGGCCCGCGGGCCGGGTCCTGGCCGCAAGGCAGTTTCATTCAAATGTCAGGGCCACGCAACAGTTTTGACCTTAAATGCAGTGTACAGGGTCCTTTATTGAGTAAGCTTTTTTTAATTAAATTTTGCAAGTGAAATGGCCAACCGCCGGTGAGCCTTCGATGGGTCCGACCTGCTGCGTCTATATCAAAAACAACTCTCGCTTCTCCCACAATACTACGGTGGTGACATCTACGCTTGGTCACGTAACCCATCGCCGTCCTCCCTTCACTACTAAAACTATCTCTCTCTCGCTTTCTCTCTCCCTCATTGCTCTGAACAGTAAATGGCCGACACTTGCGATATTCTGCCGTGCAAGCGGGGGCTTTACATATAGTTCCTCTAGAGTAACGCATTCGTGTTTCTTTTACCTTTCCAGATGGACAGTGAGACAGAATTGGCGTCTGTTACGACTGGGATGAGGGAACCCGTCCTGGGCACGCATTCCACACACACACCGCGCGGAACAACGAGTTCCAGTGTGGAAGCGTCTGGCACTCCTGTGAAGCGCTCAAAGTGCGATGACGGAAAAAAGAAAGCAGATGACTGCTCCAGCTCTGGGTGGAAAGAGCGCACGGTTTCTTTCACTAAAATTGCCGAAAGTTTTGCAACTGAAACAAGTGGCGACGACGCTGATAATCTTGGAAGAGTAGTGGCGGGCCACATGAGAAGCCTGAACGGAACCAATTTTATTGGGTGTCAGATAGAGGTATTGGAACTCGTCAAGCGTTATTTAGACCGACAGCAAGAACAAATGTAATTCAACGAACCCTATTTAAACTAAAAAAATGTTAAACCAAAATTAGCATTTCGCACTCATAAGTAAAGGGAATACTTGAAAACCAACAAATGCTTGTATCCTTTGCCTTTCGTACTTATTCCATTAGGACCTGACGGCTGTTTTTGTTGGAGTGGGCGAGTGTGCTAGATTGCGAACCAATATTATAGCATGACGAAATAAAAAATAAGAAAACACTGAAGATTCTTTCAAGTTTATTTACATAAAGTTGAACAATTAGAGCATACAACAAAATGTTTTGGTGGTCAAAGTGCCAGCACATGCATGAACGATTGTTAAGTAAGCGAAGTAGCAATATACAGCTCATAAAATGGTATCTTTGCTTCTGCACTTGTCTGAACATGCAGATAAGGTTACATTGTGTTATTTATCCGCAGATTAAGGCCCGCCTCTTCCCTCTGCCACGCGATGGCGCCTTCTAGAGCTCTTGCCCCGGAGCGCCCTTTGCAACTTCGTAGCCCGAAGTAGATTGTCCTTTTTCGCTGGTGGTCCTCCCTCGACGCTTTAAAAAGCACAGGTGCAGCTCGCAAATAGTTGTGCAGCACACACACCGCCTTGATGAATGAGGTGACCCTTCCTGGTTCGGCATCGATAGTCGTGTGCAAAAACCTAATGCGGTTTGCCAGAATGCCAAACGCATTTCCTGCTACCCGTCTGGCTCGGCTTAATCTGAAATAAAAAAAAAATAAAGAAAACGATAAGGAAAACGGTGTTTAGAAATGACACGATGTAGGCAACACACCTGTAGTTAAATATAACCTTTTCTTCGTCCAAATTTGTACCAGTGTACGGCTTCATTAAGTTTGTAGACAAGGGGAAGGCGTCGTCTCCCACGATGACGGGTGGGACGCCGACCGGTCCAGGTCCCGAGATCGGCAGACCGGCTGTTCCGTTCTCGATGGCATTCCGCAGTGGTGTCGTCCTCCAAATGCCTCCATCTCCATCAGACCCAGGTGCGCCGACATCAATGTACAAAAACCTGCTGTCTGCGTCCACAAGAGCAAAAAGCACGATACTGAAGGTCTTCTTGTAATTAATATACACAGATCCAGAGTTTGGAGGTGTGATAATTGTGACATGTTTTCCGTCCAGCGCTCCAATACATTGCAGAAACTGCCATCTTTCGTAAAAGTTCTTCATTACCGCAAGCCACTCATCTTTCGTCCGCGGGGACACCAGATATTTTGGTCACAGCATTTTGTAAATGGCGTCACAAGTTTCAACGAGGAACCCGTTGACGGCGTTGTGGCTAATGCGGAACTGCCTGCTTAGGGAATGTTGACTTTCGCCTGAAAATTAGCAAGAAAACAAGAAACACGGCTAAGTCGAGCGTAGCCCTCAAATATGCTAAAACAAGGACAAAAGTAAGAAGAATAACCACACACCTGAGGCAATAAACCGCAGCGTCAGTTGAAGTTTGTCTTTGGTTGGGATGGCTGGACGCATTTCAGTGTCGAGTTTTTGGATGCATGATGCAATTGACGAGAGAATGTCAGCAGAGTTGGAGTCAACGCGCAGCAAGCGGCGGTACTCTACGGGGTCGCTCTCCAGAAGTTCTTGATAGAGTAGATTCTGTATACCGAGTTTCTTCTTGGACATTCATGTTTTAATCCCTGGTTTTCTTGCGCCGATATTAGGTGCTTCCGCAACTTCCTCATCCGCCATCATGAGAGCACAAGCCACAACAACTCGTGAAGCCTTGTTGGCCTCCATGTTCGAATTGAAAACAATTTCCAGTCGTTTTCTTTTTTTTTCTTTTCGGCTCCTCTTTTCACTATGCGCAGGAATCCTCGAGCATATTCCACAGCTGTAGCTCGTGCGTACTAATCGTACAGGAAAATGAGCAAAGGTTCATCCGTGCACGAGAACCGTGAGAGGCATAAAAAAAAAAAAAAAAGAAAACCGCTCGTGCAACGAAGTGTACCACGAGCACTTCCACGCAATCGGTTCCCGGGCTTGTCCGAGGACCACAGCGGACTCGAAAAAAGGCAGAATTGGATCGCTTTCAAAACCCGTATAATCATGGTCCGGCAGGTCCGCGGACATATTTTGTGACGTTCGCCCACGTGATACGCAAGATATATCAGGTCCGAGGACACGTTCGTCAGGTCCGTGTACATGTCCCTAGGTTTTGCCTGCTGTTTTCGCAAGAACAATGGCCGATTTTATACCCCGGAAAAGGTGACGTCACGCCTTTCGTAGGAATTTGTCCGCGGACAAAGTGCTGTGTGTGAATACACCTTTAGGGGCTAGCCATGTCCATATGTCGTCCGCCGTCGGGTGCACGTGCTCCTGCTCTTGAGCTCACGCACTCACGTGCTCACGAGCACGTGAGCACGTGCTCCCGTGCTCGTGTAGAGCAAAAAGAAAACTCATCTCCACGTGGTGAATGATCTTGATTGGGGCTCGAAAGGCTCGGCATGCTGCGGCTCAGCGTCTAGGCAGACAAGCACCACCAGAGCTTCGTCCCAATCAACATCATTCACCACGTGGAGATGCGGTTGTTTTTCTATCCATCCAGAGTTAAAATGTTTCCTTTTTTTCTGTTGTAAGCAATCAGGAGACAACTTACACCAAATTGGAGGGTACTAAAGTACTATGAACATTCAAACATAACGGCCTGAGCAGTATATGTGTACAAGCTTTAGCTTTCCGTGCACTCTTAACTTTCGATACGCTAAACAGTAGTGTAAAATGTAGCGCTGTTTCAGTCTTGATTAGCTTACCATATGCGTGCTTACACTATATTTTCTACAACGTCAAACTCTACCAGCTTGCATCTTTTTCATTTTTGCACACCACTACTTGCGCGCATAAATCACCAAATTAAGACGAGAAGGTATGTTTATTTACATGAAAGCAAAGAGGTCAAAATGCTTGTGAGTGCTGGTTTGCTACTTTGCGTGAAAAGGAAGGGAGTAGAGAGACAGCAGACAGAATAGAGAAGTAAAGAAAGAGTGAGATCACATACATATACACGTATCCCCCCCTCCCCCACACACATCACACACACACAAACACAAACACATATATACGCACTGAAAGATTGGCGAAAAATAAATAGCCGCACGTAAATTAAAAACAGTGATGTCAGTTCACAGCTCTTGGTTCAGGCGGGTGTACTTTAAAAGCCGAAGTAAAGCGTTGGTTGCTTTGGATTCTTTTGCAATATGTGCAAAATGCTATCCACAGACCAAGAATCTTTGCCTGGCCAGTCATTGCATCTGTGACTGAACTCGTATTAAAATTAATTCTTAACATTTATTGCTGCGGCTTAATTTTAACCTTGGCATTTTTTATTATGACTCCTGCACCAGTCCTACTTTGGGTTTACCAAAGTCAATATCTAAATCTGAGTATCATCGTTTGTGTTTTCCAGTGTCGTGGCTTTGGTCAAAATAAACACCCAGCCACCTAAATAAGACACCTGACCACCCAAAAAATAGTTTATTTGTTTTGATTTTTGAGGTATCTGAATCCTCAAGCTAGAATTTTGGAAACCCAAGTTTATCATGTCATCACGTTTTCCTGGGAATACACAAAGAGGCAAACACTTCACGACGAAAGGGCCGACTCTTGATATAAATCTGATCACATTGAAACATTTGTAATTGGCCTCCGAAATTTCTCCGGGGTGCTAATGGCGCACAGGCCATTTTACATTTTTTTCAACGCGTCGGTTGTTTTGTTGTGGATGTGTCTCGCCATTTGGCTCAGGACGATTTTGGCGTTTTGTGCGGACTAGAAGTGCGGACCACATTTGCTGGAGACGTGAGCTCGGAGCGTAGGCAACTGGCCCCCCTGCACGAGAACTGGCACAGCCGTGCGCGTTCCAGATAAAGCTCGTGCGAAGAAAAACATGCCAAGGACCAGGGATGTCACATTCAGGGTATGGAAAAATACCACACTGTATCGAAGCGCCACCACACACGATTTCTAGCAATAATGTACAGGCCTGGAAAGCGATCCCACCGCCATCTGTTGGTTCAGAATCACACTAACCGAGGGTGGGGTTGCACCTTAATGTGGTACGCTCTGCTCATTTACACACGCGTTCCCGAGTTTCAACTACGACCTCAGCTCCTTTCTTTTGGTGCCACGACTCACGAGCCCGTCTTATATTCAACAACTAGCGCGAACAAAGGTCACGTTCGAATAAGCCAATCAAGGTAGTGGCGTAGCCAGGGGTGAGGCTTATTAAACTGCAGCCCCCCCCCCCCTCCCCCCCTTCCTCCCGAAACCCAGCGGACCCTATTGGCGGCGTGTGCGAACTACAGGGGGCGCTTCTCTAGTTATCATTATCATCGTTTGTGACGTCGCGGGTAGGACTGACACACGCAGATCGCGGATCCCTCGACTCATGAGTTCGCTTCAAGCGTTGTTTGGGTAACGCTAGGCAAAGCCTATAGACCTTTTCTGCAAGTGCGCCGCCATCTTGAATTGACATCACTTCCAGTATGGGCGAAAACATTGTTTTGCCTTTGCCACGCCAATAGAAGGCATTTAGGATATAAGCGTAACCGTCCCACTTCCTCGTTTTGCTTCCCCTTTATTTTTTTGCCATTTGCAGGTTGAAACGTTGGATTATTTTTTTGTCGCCCATACCGGATATGCCTATTAGGTGGCTGGGGACGAGAGTACACAGAAACGGTCTATACACGAACTCAACTCTCTTCGTCACGCCGCGGTGGTGGCGCGTCGGACGCACTTCCGGTCTGGGTCGGTGGGCAGAAGTCGCCGTGCGAGACATGCATTCTTGTGTTCTTTTCGGAGAAACCAGAGAAAAAACCTGCGTGTCGTCAAAATTCTGCGACGGGGGCTGTAACAAAAGAGTCTGGAAAGGTTTGAAGATCAGTTTTCATGTGTTTCTGCCAGCTCCGTTGGTCCGAGTACGTGGATAGTAGCAGTGAAAAGGGTAAACCAGACGCTGTCGAACTACGATTGCTTGTGCGGGCCACACTTTGTGGACGCCAGATGTATTTGTTTTGTTCCAACATGAACGAGAGAAAACCGCCAAGTTGTCCGGGCCATCCGCGGGTTCAGTGCGTCTTCGAATTCACACGGCCGCCTGATCGTTCGGACTTTCGTCTGCTCTTTCGAAATTGTCTGGTTTTTGTCGTCTGCTCGTTCAAACAAAAGCGGCCCGTAGACTAAACCTTGACCCGGTGATTGCAATAAGAAGTAATTGCAGGCCTCAAACGACTTAAGTAGGCTCGGTGTAAACAGTACATATAAGGTGTTGATCATTGGTACCAGTGGCCATCACCGACTTGTTACGCTTGGTCTGTTTTTGCTTCCGAATTTCAGTGTCGATGTCGATCATCGCCGCTACCTTCTACACTTTTGCAGCACGAGGGACGTCGCGACCGAAATATCTAGACGAATCTCATCGTGGTTTTGGCGTCCATTCTGTGGCGTTCACGCGAATGAACCGCCGCACGTCAAATTATTTACGCAAAGTCTAGCGGTGTAACGAGCCTTGATAGTTTCGCTCAGGCGATTAAAGTGGTAAGACATTGCTATGAGGACGTAGAATCGACAATTCCAAAGGGAAAAAAAGTATGCAGGCTCACACAGACGCTGACAACGTGACATTCCAATGGTTTGTGGACGCGGGACGCGGTGCTTCTTGCCCGCACTCCATTTCGCATGCGTTCGAACTGTCGTCTGCTCTTTCAAACTTGTCTGCTCTTTTTCGTCAGCGCGTTCAAACGACAGCGGCCCGTAAACCAAACGTTGACCCGGTAATTGCCATAAGAACTAAGTGCAGGCCTCAAAACTCTTTTGAAGGTTGGTTGCGGTAAGCAGCCTAAGTGTAAACAGTAGATACAAGAAGATGTTGATCATTGTTACCAGTGGCCATCACCGATTCGTAATGCCCGATTCTACTTGCGGTTTTCAATATCGACGTCCACCATTTCAGCTAGGGTCCACGATTTTGCAGCCCGAGCGACGTCGCGATGAAAATAGTGAGCAGAATCCCATCGTGGGAGTCAGGCTTTAGTGCCCATTCTGCGGCGTGCACGTGAAATGAATCGCCACAAGTCACATTATCCACGCAAAGTTTTGCCTCGTTAATTTTGCTGAAGCCGCTCAAGTAGTCAGACATTGTTAGAAGGACGTAAAATCAACAATTCCAACGCGAAGAAGAGCACGGGGAGTCCCACCGACGCCGAAAACAAGGCAATGCAATGGTTTGTTTACGTGCGACGGCGGGCTTCTTGCCCACCGTCCACCGCGCATGCGCGGCGCCGGTGGCGTCCGCTAGCGGCGCTTCGGTTTGTTTGTAAACATGAGTTGTTGTATATCACGCCTTGTCTTTATTTGGTGAAGTGATATTTGTAGTAGAACATTTTACCAAAGCTTCAAAACGTGGCACGCCTAGTCGTGCTAACGAACGCTTTTGGCGCTGAGGTATCGAAGTGCTCAGATGCTCTGTTCTCTACCCCACTACAAAAAACTGAATAGTGAAAATATAATATCCAGCGGATCACCCCACTACAACATCGCCGTTGGAGAAGATAAAATTGGAAGGGGAATTTCTCATCAAACTCAAAATAGCAAAGCGAAATTTGAGAACCTCTCGTGTGTGTAGTAAACACTTCAGTGAAGTAAACACCCCGTGTGTACTGTTAACTTGAACGTGGTGTGAAGGCTGGTCTCATATTAGTTTCAGGTTGATGTCTTCTTGAATTTGGTAAACTAGTAAACGAATATATATTTCTTTTAAATAACTCGCGGGAAGAATCGGTGGCAGGCTTCCGGAGTCTTTTCGACTAAAGACCTCCTTATTCACCCGGTGGACGCGAAACGTGCGAGGCCCCCTCGCAGTCGACGTGTGTGAAATCTAACAAGTCGGCAATATTTCAGTGTCCACAAAAAAAAAAAAAAAAAATGGGGCCTAAACTTGCCATGATTACTACCCTTTTTGTGTTGAATTTTGCGATCACAAATAATTGCGCATAATGCGTGATGCGCTTCTCAGCGACCGATTTTATCTTTGTAAACAATTCTTAGAAAAAGTTTAATAGAACCAATGAAACAATTGCCTGAATTTGCCAGGCCATGAGCGACTTATTATGAAGTTATAAAAGTTTCCGCTTTTTTTTTTTTTTTTGCAAGCAGGAATTGCGATGTCACAAATGTTTTTACCACGTATTCGATGCGGGAGAAGCCAAGCAACAATAGACCGATCTCACCAGCTAGTTTGAGTACGTTACCACTGCCACCGTGCATCATGGGAGCCGTAGTCTTTCTGCACGCGCGACAACCTCGCTGGAGCTCTGTGCGAGCAGAGCACGAGGTGGCATGAGCTGTCTCGGGAACTGGAGTCTGCACCCTATGAACTACAGTTATGGCGGCGTCACGCATGCGTGCAACGCTTGGTGGGATCGGTTTTGTTCGTCAGCAACTGTCGAGTCACACTTCGATAGAAGCGTCGGTAGAGACATGTTCAATGTGGCTAAAACAAGTGTGCGGCGCTTTGCAAGACAACTATGCGCGTGTGCACAGCTAAGATGACAGCACGTCATTTAATCTGGTGAATGAAAAAAAAAAAAAAAGATTATTCATGAGCCTTCACATATCCGAAAGAACAAGAATCAGAGAGACTGTGAATAAACCCAATGCACGCCGCGGAAAATGTAACGTGAAGAGGCTTGTTTTCGGACGCTTCAAAGTTTTCCCCCACTATCGTGTCCGCGGACAAGCGTCGTGTCGACACAAAACTCGAGCCAGTTAGCCGTCACCCTCACCAGCACCTCTTAGACAGCAAAGCCTGCGCGTTACGTCACACGACGTCACGTCCGGGAGGCCGTCACGGGCGCTGATTGGATGCGAGTGCCGCGTCAGCGTTTGCAGTGGGGCTCGCTTTTTATCATAGTCACACGCGAGCGCTGACGCGGCACACGTATCCAATCAGCGCCCGTGCCGGCCTCCCGGACGTGACGTCATGTGACGTGACGCGCAGGCTTTAAAACCGTCTAGGAGGCGCTGCACTCACTCGCTTATGGCGAGGAGAGTCACCCACTTTGTTCCGTGCCATCTCTCCCCCAACCCTTCTTCACCGGCGTCCGCGTCAGCGGAGACCTGCGTTCGTGGCATCGAGCACGCTCCGTCATTGGCGCGGCCTGGAACAAAACGTCACCGTCTCACCTACCAATCGTGCGTGTCCTGTGTCCCGTGACGTCAGGTCGCGCTAGCGCCCTTATCTCTTGCCCTTTGCTCTCACGATGGGTCGGCCGCGTGCCATTCGTTCAGAGGAAGAAGAGCAGGAGCGCAAGGGAGGCGGCGACGTGCCCAGCAGAGCGAATGGCCGCTCAAACGCCGCGAAGTCGCTATCGCCTCGAGTTCCACTGCGTCAAGTGGTTCCGAGTGCCTTGCGAAAGAATAGTAGATCGCTCGCCTGCAACGCCACCAAGAACAGAAGCGACGATGTGACCGGCACCGGTGGGCCAACGCCACGGACGACGTTCGTGCCACGGAAGCTAAGCGCAACGCGAGGCCCGGCGACGACAGGACGCCACGCCGGCTGAACAGTTTTTATAAATACTTTAGTTCCATCATTGTACAGCTTCGCTCGTCTTCCATCTTCACCAGAATGAAAAGGATGAAAGCTTTTTTATTAAAAGCAATTTCGAGGCGTTGTTATTCGTTACAAAGATCATTAACGAATACATCATACACGTTTCTTTATTAAATAAAGTTTTTAATTGGCATAGATACGAACTAACACAGTCATTCCGTGCTATTACATAGCGCGTCGTCTGCTTGCAACCTACCCGTTCCGTCAGAGGAGAAAGCCCGCGCGCCCCTCCCCCCTCTCCCGCACTTCAAGTTATGGACATCTCAGTAGCTCAGCCTTTCCTCCCCCTCCCCCCCCCCCCCCCCCCTTCTTCAAAATATTCTTCGCCACGCCAGTGAATCAGGGCCCTGGATCTTACCCGTGGTCTTATTATACTAGCAAATCCCGCTACACTACTGAGCCCAGACTCCTGTTTGAGAAATCGTCCGAGCTTGGGGTGGGTTTGAACCAGTCTCAGTCTCTTTCATGCAACGATATTCCTTGCATAAAAGACCTAGGTCCGGGCTTTGACCCTCATTATTGGCGACGTGAGCGATCGAAAGCGTCGCTGTAATCGGCCTTCCACGATTGGCCGAATGCTGACTAGGACCTCAGCAAAGGACTTCTCATTGACGGAAATAAGTGTGATAAAAGAACTGAAATTTTGACGGTGTTGGCAGTGTTGCTTTCAGAGCGCAGTGATTTCAAGCTTCCACCATGCTTATTAGAAACACCATCGAACTTGTGGTTCGCTAGGTAATGACGTCACGAAAGGTAACCATAGGAGGGCGCCACCAGAACATCTCGCCTCCAATACTTGGCCGAGTGGCGGACCGGACCCCGAAATTCCGGCCCGCGCAATTAACTACCACGAGCTACATACAGAGACCACCTCACCATCAGAGAGAGCCAGAGGAGAGAGCTTTAGAGAGAGCGGGTCGCTGGCGCCATCTCTTGTGCTATACGCGACTCACACGAACACCGACAGTTTGACGCGAGCCCGCCGGGGAGTATTCGGCGCTGACGCAGGCTTAGATTTTTTGAGACCCATTAAAAAACCCAACTCTAGCGTAGAAAAAAAAAAAGAAGGGGGGGGGGGGGGATTGCACGACTGAAGGAATTAAAAGATAAAAGAAGCTTCATTGTTTTTATAAACCCGGGGAGGTGTGCGTGTATTATGCGTGCGTTAAGGTTATGCTCGGTTGCGAAGAGCTTTGTGTGGTTTCAGATGCGTTCCACGAACGACTCTCTCATCTTCTCACCGGGTTGATCACAATGATCGAGACAAGCCTCACTGTATTTAGGACGGGAGTGTGTAAGCAGTATGTCTTCATTAGATTTTTTTTTTAATTTTGATGTTTCCGATTGTACGCGTAGGCTTTTAGTTCTTAAACTTCGTTTCAGCTTCCGTCCGAGCGCAGCCAAAGCTACGAGTGGCCGCAGCCAGTCACACGCCGGCAAAAGGTCACGGGATCTCGCCTGCACTTTTGTATCACTCCGCTGCGCCGCTGGTCGTCCGCGCCGCCCTCGCTCGCCGAGTATTTCGTCTGCTACGGGTGTATCAACGGTATCGTCTGCTAGAGGTTTAAAAAATGCCCTTTCACGTTCTCAAATTTAATCACAGGGCATATCAGTGCGTAGGCTGGATGCTGTTGTCTGTGTCCGAGCTTTCCACTTGTTCGGCATAGTTTCGAGATGTAAGGTTGCAAGGTGCCCGACGACCCGGTCGTTGATGTTTCCTTGTATTGTCTGGACATACCAGGGCTCGAGGCGCAGTTTTTTCCACGAGCTTCTAGGCATTCAATGTGATCGGCAGGTAAAGGGGTGCCCTGATTTCGCCGCGTATTAGTGAATTGTAATGGCCCGGACGACTTTTCTTGTTTACAACGCATTCGCGGTACGACGCGGCCGGAGTCTCCTGCCGAATTTGAAAGTAGGCATTCATCACGACCGCTCGCGCCTGACGCCCAAACGTGCCTTGGCGAAAGGACGTTCTGAAGCGACTCGGTGAGGAAAGCAGCGAAGCACATGATTTGGCCATTATAGGGAACAAAATCACACAGAAGAACCAAGCCGACAGAGCGCTGCAGCCGTGTTGCCAGCGGATGTACGCGTTTTCACCGAACCGCCTGCATTTACATATATTAATAAAAACATACACTTCAGATATTTAATTCCTTTCGTTGCAAATCATTCTCAGCAGTACACATCTGGAATGTTGTGCAATGTTTACGCACAAAACAGTTATTCTAAAAAAAAATTACTTTTGTGGACTACTTTGTGGTGCGTCGGAATGCTCTTCTCGCAGTTGCGAACCGTCCCTCAGCCTTCGACTGCGCTCGGACGGAAGCTGAAACGAAGTATAGTGTTCTTGTTTTTTAAGGAGTCCCTCGTGGGTAACCGAAGCAGAGCTGGGCAGTATAGCGATAGTATTTTCAAGATAATTTCGAGTCTCTGTATTACTCTATCGAGATACATTTGAAAAATATAATTGTATCTCAGTAGTGAAATGCATTGAAGATGTATCGCTTGTATCGCGATACTCTGCCAGACTTCGGTATCTCGTTACATTTGTTGTCTTTTTTTTAAAACAAACTAAAAAAAAAAAAAAAGATAAAATATCTGTTTCGCGCGAGGTGCCTCGTAATGTATAGTATGAACCCGCGCTATAACACAATCCAAATCAGTCACCGACATAAAAAAAAAAAACTGGTTTAGAAAAGGCTGCGGCCAAGAATAACAAAGTCAGCTCCTCTCACAAAGACCTCCACTCTTTCCAATATAGCAGAGAAAAAGCTGCGAAGGAGTTGAATGAAAAAAAAAAAAAAAACTGTATGCTCCTGTTCAATCTCCCCGCACTATGGGTGACTCGGAAGCTTATCATACGACAGTTTGAGATGCGCCCTCACGACAAAACAGGGTTCATTTTAAGGCCACGGTCCCACTGAATGTGGCAGTTTGGGTACTTTTTGGCAGGTCATTACTCATCTCCTTTTAAATACAGTTTTGTGGGATTGATGTCATTCGAAAGGCAATGCAATCCTCTTTCATTTGATATTATGTGTGTGTTGGTTTTTACTGTTCATGCGCATTTGTAGCGTTGCGAATATGACGGCGCGGACCCTCACTTGCTCCCCTAGTTCAAGTTTTATGAACGATCCATTAAAGATAACACGGTTCCAATATAGCAGTTTTGTTAAGATGATGTCGGAGCAGAATGTAACGATACACTTTTTTGGTATTTGCAATACTTTGTTTTTTTTATCCCTCCAAATATTGCCCTAAAATTGACATTTTTTAGCACAAATATGTTTTTAATGACAAGCGCTAGGACAATGAAATTAGCTACAGATGTAGTGCTTATAATTGGTAATATGCAGAAAAAAATTTAATGTTGTGTAAACTTTTTTTGTTTAGATATTTTATATCAAACGTAGCACTTTTTTGTGCTTCGAGTCATGGTACTTCAAATGCCACTGAGGAAATAATTAAACTATGATAAAATCTTTTATAACACTTGGAGCTACAATTGTTGCCCAAGAGGTGGACGATGGCTTTTTTTCATTTTCAAAGTCATAACGCTCCTGGAGCCCTTCAAACTTACCCGTTCTTGACGTATATCTTTTTTGACTTCAAACAGATTTATTGGCACTTAATAACATTTATTGTTTTGAATAGATAAACATTGCGATGTATTAAATTTTCACAATGATCTTGCATTGGTTTTTTAATAGGTGTAGAGCTTAGCTAATTTTAAAACAATTAACAACTGTTTGGGTGTTTTGTTGCGCTACCTGGCGGATGGCAGACAAACTGCTGATTTCTAATGTTCAAAAAATTTCCGAGGGCGGCGTTGGCGTCTGTATCATCATCAATCACCGTGTCTTTTTGCCTCCACATTTAAAAAAATATATTGGAAGATTTACTATCGATAAATGAATGGTTTAAGTACTGGGTCAGGTTAATAAATCTAAGACAAATAATTACACAAGCGTAGCGTGATATAATGTGTTCATTATTCGATATGATTGAAATCAATAAGCAATAAAGACGAAGAGGAAAAGAATACACCCGAGTTCATGCCTATACTTCGTTTCAGCTTCGGTCCAGACGCAGCCAAAGCTACAAGCGCGAGCTCCGGGCTTTCAGCATCCCTGCCAAGCACGCGCGCTCGTGCAGTGCAACCACTGTTCTGGACCACATGCTCGCGCTTGTAGCATCGGCTGCGTCTGGACCGAAGCTGAAACGAAGTATAGAGTCACTAAATGAGCTTAAATTATCGGCACTCCGTTCCCCAGAATTGTTTTGGCCTCCGCCATTTTGGGTCTTGTTCAGAGCAAACGCAACTGCCGATCGTCATGATCCAAAAGAGCGACTTCATTAGATGCGGTGCTAGGAAGCTGATGCAATATTGCAATGCTCTGTCGCGGGTTGTTTAAACATTAGTGAGGGACGGAAAAGCGTTTCCTGTGATTTTAGATAAAGCTTCAGATAACTGGCAACCATGATTTTAAGCCACAATATGTCCAAGTCTTTACTCTGAACCGTAGCTAGTTTACTGGCACAAGCGGGAACAATGAGGAAGAGGCAGGTGTCAAAAGGTAGTGGCTTCTGGAATCCACGGGGCTTACGTCATGGCCCCTCCAGGTATTACAAGCCTCTTGAACAAGAGCATGAATAGTGTCATTAAATAAGCTACGCTTCAGAGTAGCAAGACTTGGCCATATTGTGGCTTAAAATCATGGTTGCCAGTTATTTGAAGCTTTATCTGAAATCACAAGAAACGCTTTTCCGTCCTCCACTTATACAGGTTGCGACAAAGGAAAGCAACATTACATGAGCTTCCTAACACCGAATCGTATGCTGAGGATGTCGCACTTTTGAATCATGACGATCGGCAGTTGCGCCTGCTCTGCACAAGCACAAAAATGGCGGCGTTCACAGCACTGTCGGGGAAGAGAGTGCCGATACTCTACGCGCAGCTCATTTATTGGCTCTAGTTCCCGCGAAACTCCTTTTCCCTGACTGAAACTGAAAGTAAATATGAATAATACACCATTCTTATAGCTTATTTAGTTATAACCAACTACACATAATAAAAGGAGGAAGCGGCCGGGTAGGAGAAACGCGGGTTTTATGTGCGACCGTTCTAACCGTCTCAAAAGAGAGAACGCGCGAGCTTTCGCTGGTTTAAAAAGGGCATCCAAAGAAAAGAGGCGGCACGCTGTGTTCTTAGTTATTATGCATCTAATTGCAAATTGTTGTGTGTATGTTTATACAGCCGGAAGTTAGTCTGCCTTAGTGGGCGTCTGGTGTCTCAGCTGTAGATGAGCAATTTAGCCAGTGCGGTACAACCGCAAACCTGGGGTTTTTAACGTGCACCACGCTGTACGGATACACGACCGCACGCCGGTACGATGCTTTTCCAGATCGAAACGGGCAGGGCAAGGTGAGTTCTGCAGCGCGAGCTTTCGCTCCAAGTGCTCCGAGCTGGTGTGCACTAGACCATGCACTCGGCCACCGAGTGCATGGTCTAACCCCCCGCCCTTGTGCGTCTATTGGTATTCATGTTACAAGGCGCAAAAACACGGACACAAGAGAGAAAGAGACATTGTTTTTGCGCCTGGTAACATGAATACCAACGTTTACCAACTAGCCCAACTACAAGTTCTTCTTGTGCGTCTAATTTATATACAGGTATAATAATTTGAAGATCGACGATGGACGTCGATCGTCTCGAGATAATGTAACGTAATAACATTATAGAAATAATAAATTTGTTGCAGGACTGAACGACTCAATTTTTCAATTCTTGGATTGTAATATGGCGGTAGCCTATTGTACTTACTGTTGATGAAGAGCAATATGAGGTGAGGAGGTAATTATCAAATGATGAGGCTCTATAAGGACGACGACATTAGTGGGTGTCGAACCACAACGTACAGTGCCAGACTTGTTTCAAGTATCGTGTACCCAAAGACTTTCTTCACCCGCAACAGAATATGGTAGAATCAATCAGGATGCTGTTTTACAACTGTACGTGGAACAGGAAAACTGCGCTATGCAAAGTGCGGCTTATTCGTTAATATGAGGGACGGATTTCTAGCAGCATTCCCTGATTGACTAAATGGCCTCGTTGACGTAAAGTGTCACCGTTTCAAAAGATTCTTGAAGTATACTTAAACCGCAAAGGAGTATGAGGCGAGAAATAAGAAAAAGGAGCCTGATGTGAAAGGTCCAAATCACCACCATAGCTCCTACTATCAAATACAAGGGCAGTTACACAATACACAAAGAGAGTTTCTTTATTTAGTTATATTTACACTCAAGGTAATTGATATCCAACGTATTCAGAGGGATGACACCTGGTCAACCCACAAAGAGCCTTTTCTACTCAAGTTTTACACGGAAGGCCCGACTTCCGCTGAAATTCCTCACGTAGACGAGTTGTCCGACCGAATTAACTGCCGTTACTCCCAATCTGGGAATCTCTCAATCTTCGTTCGTAGGCCATAGTATCATGAGATCGAGGGGTGTGGCTCTTCGTCCGCCGAATATTTCTTCGGCGGGTGTTTTTGCCGTGTAATATGAGACCGTCGCGTACTCCTGGAACAAGAACCTGGCGATTTTTCACTGAACTGCTTCTTCCGTAAGCATCAAAACGTTTTTTTTTTCGTTTCGCAAACCATCTGTTCTGCTGGCCCGTTAGTTTCAGGATGTATGGTGCACTAATGTGATGCCTGATGCCGTTTTTTTTTTGTTTTTTTTTTCTTCAAAAACTTGTTTATTTTATTCGAAGCAAGATTTGGCGCGTTATCCGAGAAAAGTATTTTTGGTAGGGCAAAAGTAGGTAAAAGAGACCGTAGAACGTCAATGACGTGTTTGGACGTCGTGGCAGGCATCGTGTAAACTTCCAGCCACTTAGAGTACGCATCGACCATGACTCCGCAGATGCGGATACGTTTCGCCACCCACCGACTGAATAGTGGATCGTTTTCAGTTACTGCTCATGATGGCGTTGGACTGAAGGAAGACTTCGAGGCTTTCCAGTAAGTTTCTGAAAACTATAATGTAACAACCTTAACAACATCTTCCGGACCCCGTGAAACACAATATTTCGTGACCTTATTTTAGTCGTCATTAAAATGGTCAGGTAAGTACCGTAAATCGCGAAGCAGTTTACTTGACGTCCGCTCCAACTGGTGTCTTGGAAGATTGAGTCTACTGAGCGTGCATTCCTGCAGAAGAAATTTTCATTGATAGAATATTGACACGTCAATCAACATTTGATTCCTTCTTGGTAGGATTTATTGCGAAAGCCCGTTACAACCGCCGAACCGCATCTCCCTATATCAGAGAACAATTTATACCCAGCCTGACATTCTCGCATACATCCGATTGCTGGGCCACGCTACTTGAGCTAGCTAAGCACAGCTGGCAGCGGCGCGAGCAAGGCCACGAGGGGAACGTGATGGTGCTCGAGCCATCCCACTGTGAACCAATGTTTCGGCCACACCACGGGTGCGTGTCGCCATCTATTGGTTGAACTAACGCCTTGTTCAAGATGGCTGCCGTGGGACCGCAGCCTTAAGCATGGCACGCAGACTTTACCGCTCTTTATCTGTGTGGTTCAACGGGGTGACATGCTTTCTTTAGCGGAAATAATGAGAAATAAAGAGTTCAAGTTAAGGGGAACAGGATATCTCAGTATGTGTATTTTGGGCCTTAAAACACATGTATTTCGGAAGTAATTGCGAGGGAAGGCTGTTTGTCGAGCCCGCTAATCGATATATCGGTTTCTGTGCTAAATCGTGACGTCATGCGCCCACTGCGCTATCTGTTGGCGCATTAATGGGTTGTGCGAATAGTGGTTCGAATCGAATAGCGCTGCATCATTCATTGCCTTGACAGTGCAAGGGAAAGCCAAGACGGCCGTTTTTTTCAACAGTGCAGAAGCTATGGATGATGCTGCACTATTCGATTCGAACCACTATTCGCAACCCCTCGCTATATGATATGTCCCGTGACGTCATGGGGTCACGTGGGCGGCTATGATTCATCATTCGGGAGTCAGCTGCGCACGCCGACGGTCGCCAGCTTGTGCAGGCTCCTGTGAGTGATACTTGGTTCCGCTGCTTGCCTTGTCTTTCACCTCCTCCTCGTTACACCGCGCAAAGGCATTGGGCTGTAAATCTCCCAGTCGATTATCACTAGGCAAATTGTTAAGTCTCGTTTGCCTTAAACGATCACGTCAAATTATAAGTGCGTATAAATTATAATCAATTATGACTAAGAATGCCCTCCCTTTGGATATGCATCGCATGCTAAGAGCTGTATACGTATTATGTTGCCTTGGCCCGCGTGTAGCGAGTTTTCGCCGCTATCAAGCGGAACGATATTTGCCTGAAATTCAGCGGCAGCTCCAGAACACATTATCTGCTAGACTGGACAAGAGCTGACTTGCAAATAAACATATAGTGATAAAAAGAAAAAAAAAAACACTTCAAGCCACCACGAATAAAACAAACACAAGCAGAAACGAAACGAGAACACCTAAACTCCTCGTAGATTGCGATTCACCGTTTCTAAATTAACTCTATCTTTTTTGTGAGTAGAAAAAGTGAAGTTTGACTAACGCAGCCATCTTTGCCCTTTTCGTTAATTTTACCAGCAGGTCCCTTTTAGTTTGATTACTACCCATCTCAACGGTCTGCAGGTTTTCAAAGATGGAATAACGATGACAATCTGCGTCACAGCTGTGTTAAAGACTTCGTTGTTCTCTCCGGTTTTTTTTTGTTTGTTTTTTGTTCCTACGTTTTAGGGTTACAATGGATGGCAATCTCCATAGCACTAAGGTAAGTACCCGCCATAGTTTGGCCGCGAGACAAATCATGGTATACAGCTCTTTTATTGACATACCGTTCAGTTTTGGGCAAATGTGCTCTTTGACAGAAGTCAAGAAGATTTCGCACACCACCCTTTTTTGCAGTTTATGTATTGACTACCAAGTCACCACGCTCGATCTAAATTGGACAGTAAAAATCGACGCCTGCATATTTCAAACTAAACTTGTCGTCAAAGGAGTATTTTGCAGGTCGGTTTTTTTCTTCTAAAATTATAACGCGTAGCTCCCTTTTTATACAAAAATGGTGCCAAAAAACGTTTAGGGGTCAACGGCGGGCGGCGACGCAGACCACCAAGTCGAGTGACGGGGCGTGGTTGGCGCTCGTATTCATAGATGGCGCTACCTCCTTGTTTCATATGCATTTAAAGAAATATCAAAAGTGCTGGCTTAAAAATAAATGCGAACAATGCTAGCAAAACTTGAACTACAAAAATAAAAGAAAACGCTGTTGCATCACGACGGCCCCGACGGCGCTCTTGCTGCTTACAGATTTCGCTTGCGTGTCGTCTGCTTTCTTTTGCTAGTCGGTTACGTATACTGTAAAACCCTTTATTTTCGCGGCCCCTATTTTTCGCGAATCGGTCCCAGATGACATAATCGCGACCACTAAATTTAGCGAATTCCAGACGCCTGCATTGAAAATCTTAAGGAGCGAAATTTTCGCGCGCCCTTAAATTTCGCGAATTCTTCAATTCGTGAAATTCGCGAAAATTGAGGGCTCGCGAACATTAAGGGTTTTACAGTATGCGCGTTTAATGGCCGCAGGCATTTTTTTATGATTTCGGGCGAGAACAAGGGGCGCGGCCATTACACGAAGAAAAATCAAAAAAGTTTTTTTTGCAAATCATTGTTTTTTTACAACAAGTTTCACTACTTGTTTTAATTAAACGGAAGTACTCACGCGCATTGGTAGAACAAAAAAACATTGATGGGTATTGCATAGGCAGGCGTGCAAAGTCCTTTTCACTCGTCCGTAGTACATAGATCACTCATCTTCGGAACTTGTCTCGGCGTCCGGCGTCTCGGCGTCGTCGACACCGAACTTTCCCCCGGCTGCACTTTTACCGTTGTCTTGAGCAAAAGCAGTAACTTTGAGTTTAAGGCCGGCCGTGTAACTCGTGTACTTCCCCATCCAGAAGCCTTAAAGGGTAACTGAAAAAAAAAAAAAAGTTTTTTTTAAGTAGCTTAATTGGGACAAGCATGTCAAAAAACAATTTTTCCGCGAGAAAAAACATTTTTTACAGCAATATTTATTGCGTGAGACTCATTTTAGTTTGCGGCTATTTCGTCTGTTTTAAATCGCGCGCCACGAAGTTGTGATTATGTGACGTCAATCCCAAAAGGTTCTCATTGGCTAAGAGTTTGATTGACAGCTTAGATCCGGTTGTTAAACCTTTGTTATATGTTGCAATTTCCTTTTGAGCGGGATATTTTTACGTTTAAAGAATAACCCATGTGATGAGAGTTATTATTCTTTACAAAAGGTTTACAAGACGGGCACTTCCGTTTGGATTCATACAAACAAAAGCTTCGCCTAGAGCACTATATAGCTCCTTCGGAGCAGAGTAGCGCAATCTAGAACGCCGCCTCTCGGCGACTAGCGGCGAACGCCTGGAGGTTCCAACTGCGGTCAGAAATGCATGGAGAACGTGAGAAAATCGTTGTTTCTTCAGTATTGTGGGAATATACGGAATGGCAATCGTTTGTGACATAATAATGGAACATTTTAGAATAATTTGCGCTAAGTTTTGTGACCCGCAAGAACCTGACTTTTTTTTAAAAATTGCTTGAGCGGCATCATGCAGCAGACGACACGGCGACGTCACACCATTCACGTGACCCGCTCCGGCCAACCCGAAAAGCCCATCTCCGCTGCGAGCAAAAATCGTCTGCTTCAAACGCCATTGCCTCGGAAATTGCCTTCTCAAAATTTGCACACGCATCCGATATTATTAAAACTTTGATAAAGTGTTTAGTGCTTTACTAACTTCACGACAGACTATTTTTGAAAAGTGTGAACTCGCTGTTCATTTTTTAATCAGCCGTGTTGTATCGATCTCCATGTATTCTCCCATAGGGCGGGCCGCCTCTTGGAACCCTGAGTACCACGTGACTCGCGCCGAGCCGCTCTGTCGGCCATCTTGTCGGCAAAACACGAGGTTCAAAGGATTGCGCGACTCTGCTCCGTAGGAGCTATATAGTGCTCTAGCTTCGCCATTCTTTCATGGCCGCCGAAGCCTCTGCTCCCGCCTGTCTCGCCTACCTCGACTAATCGTTTCGCCGAAGTGATCAGTGTTTCGTCGTTTCGTGCTGACCCAGGTGCTTGAGTGAGACTTCTTGAAGTGAAGTAGTGTGTGTTTAGCAGCTGTCGCAGGTGTTAGTGATAGGAAGCGACGGGGGGTTTTGGCTTTCATAGCGCGGTTCTTTCGTTTTCCTCTTTGCTTGCTTAGCGTGCTTTTTTTTTTTTTTTTTGCTTGTTTGCGCGTGCAAATGCTGACTTTCTGGATATGTCAGATGTGTGATCCCGACAATGCGCCTTCCAGCAGCCATGTCGCCCCGAAAGGAATGCTATTTGGCTGGAGGCAATCGGGCGTTCGCGTAGCGATCAACATGTCTAGTTACGTTCCCGTCATATCGCTCTGGAGGCCGTCGAGATTCGCCCCGTGTGCACCTAACGTCCGCGACTAGACAGAAAATAAAAAAAGCACTATGTCCACTACGTAAAAATGGTCTCAGTTCATGCATTTGTAGGCAGGTACGAAATCGTGCCCAAATTTATTCACACCGCACGATGCAACACGTCGCTGTACAAACGCAGTCCAACACGAAGCATAAAAACGGCAGATTTAGGACAACAATTCGGAGTCCATTGTTCAATTAAAACACTTGAAAACGGCCGCAGCTTTTTACTCACGGTATGCGTCGGGAAACTTCCACATTTTGAAACGGGAGGCACTCACTTGATCGAATGACGTTTTAGCGAACGCCCACGTTTCACCGAATGACACTTCAGCGAATAGTCGGACGCCACGAAGCGGCGTTTTCGGGTGGGCCAAATGGGTTCACATTTTTGTAATGAGCCGCCGCAGACTGTCGCCGCGAAGCGGTGTAAAGCGCAGCGCGGCGGATGGGTTAACGCGCGCCCCGGTTATTCGCTAAAACGACCATTCGCTCAAATGTCGCTGTTCGCTAAAATGTCATTCGCTCATGTGATATGGACCCTGAACGAGGCAGATTTACTTTTAAAAACGCTCCCAGCGTCCTCCCGGACCAGTTTGACTGGATCAGCTGACGACGACGGGACTTAACTGGTTGAACGTCAACCCCACAACAACCAATTTGCGCTCCCGTGTTAGCACCGCATTACACACACCACTCTGTCGCATCGCCGTGTTGCACCAAACAGAACGAGATCGCCGAAACCAACGCAGCGCTGTCGTGAACCTCGGCTTGTGGTTGCGCACTCGTGGATTCTATGACTCCCTTCGCTTTCAAAGCGCGCACGACGATTACGAACGATACTTTCCGTCTTCCGGGAACATCACAGGGGCACTTCTCCGGTGACGTCTTCGCTACATATGCTCGCAAACCGCGTCAAACCAAAACAATAGCGCGGTACCGCGGCCTGGCGTAGTTGCCAGATCTTGCCGGAAGTCGAGACCACAGTTTACCATACACAGTTTGCCCACTGTAGAATAAGCCTGTGGTAATCGCAAACCACGTGATCGAGGGCCTTGTGTGAATAAAAGTACATTTTAGAACTAAACTCATTACATATTACTCACACAATATAAATTATATTGATAACCTAATAATTAAAAAAGAGCGAAAGTTTCTCAAACAATTATTTAAACTCGTAAAAGCGCCCTCTCACCACGGATGGGGTAACTAACCACATTTTATGTTTCGTTTTTGTTGTTTTGGTTTTCAAGATGGCGGCCCCCATGGCATTTTGTGTACCCGGTTCTCGCGTCCGCTTGCTTTCGCTTTATTGTGACGTGCGCACCACTGGACGACAATCACAGGTAATTTATTCACACAAGAGTTATTTCAAGCAGGCAAATGTTTATTTTCGCTCTACATAGTACAATTTATAAGAAAATGTCACAAACAGCACATGCAATTATGCGGTAGCTGACGGGTATTATCGAACATACACGGTAGTACAAACAGTTTGAATGTTAGCCTTCAAGCTATGTGCATAAACGATTATAAACCTAAGATCAACAAACATAGTCTAAATAGGTAGAGGTAGATTCGCGGTAAAGGTATTTCAAAACAGCTATTCATAAACCATGCAAAAGAAAAAACTGCACAGACGCAACAGTTTTACATAACGAGTGCGATTACAAACCAGTTGCTTTAACAGTAACTGCAGGCTAATGTGGTAAATAAAGCTGTGCTTGGAAGTGCATTTGACCTGCCCGTCCTTTCCCCCCAAGACGAATGTTCAACACACCTGGGGGGTATGTTCGACGACAAATGTTTCTTTTCTCCGAAAAAGAAACGGAAGTGATGGAAGTGAAGATATTGCGTCTGATTGGTTAGAGGCTCAAATGATGAAAGTTCCCGCTTTCGTCATTTGAGCCTCTTACCAATCAGACGCAATATCGTCACTTCCATTACTTCCCTTTCTTCTTAGGAGAAACAAGACATTTGTCGAACATTGCCCCCCTGGTCAGTTTTCTATGAGATATGTTGGATCTAGCCAGTCAATTTTTTCAGCACAATGTTTAGCTGTTAGGTTCGATGATACCGCGCCTTTACAACTCTCCATCTCCTGATCTGCCTAACGGGGCTACTGGTCCTTCGACAAAAATATCACCTATCATCGACAAACCGTAAGCACCTAGAATGCCACTTTCTGACTGCAGCGTCACCATTGAACATTGTCGTCCATGAAGCAACCTTCTGGCTGAGCATTCTTCACTCGTCGCCCTCGCCAACAACCTCACCTAATCTCGTTATTGCTGATCACTGGTGAAGCACACCCGCCGGCAATATGAAAGTGAACACCTTACCTGGATTCTTGCCCATTTTACGGCTCTCTAAAGCTATATTAACTCTCAACGTCTCAAATAGTATGTGGCTTGGGGTCTAAACTTTGCGTTCTAGCCCTCTTCTGGAACAGAGCTTGTTCCAAAACTTGCAGGAGCGTCAAAAACAAGAGGGCTGTTCACCTTCATATCGCTCAAGGGTGTACCTTCAAACTCCGGCTCACGTCCCACCTGCCCCTGCTGTTTCCTGTCTGTCGACAATGTCGCCACTCTCCAATGCGATGTTTATGATTTGTGGTTCCACCAGAAATGTGAAGATGTATCTCTCTCTTTGTATAGACGCCTCTCCTCATTATCAACCGGGTGGCTCTGTGCGGCGTGCCAGCTCGCACCCCTGGCTGATGACCTCTTTCCATCCCCTAAGCAGCACGGAGCCCCTGTGTACCCCACCATCATCGCCAACTCTACCAAGTAGTTCTCCGACCCACCTCCGGCAAGCGACATCGGCAGCGTTCACCGTTCGCATGACAACTCCGCGTTTGGCATAGTTGTCGTGTGAAAAGTGTGCGATCGGAGTCTACAGACTCCAATCCCGTTTGGTTTTCCGTTTGCTTCCTAAAAAACAACCTTCCTGACTTTAAAGCACTGAAGTAATCTTTCCCGAATACAATATTCGCTGTGTGCGAGACATCGCTGGACGCCTGTCTTCGGTGGGTAATTATGGGGAATTAATCAATCTCGCACAATTCTCTTTATTCCAGCAAGACTGTCCCTCCTTGGGACGAAGGAGTCCGTCCTCGCTATGCCATAACACCTGCCCTGCCAACGTCTCGACCACCTCACCCCTCCGGGTCTAGAAGCCATCTTTGTCGAGGTATTTTATAAACATGGAAAGCTTATTCTGGTGTCTACCTACTGCCCACCCTCCCTCCGTGAACAATCGTACGCCCTCCTCGAAAAGAGCCTACAGCACGTCGACCCCAGCAAGTTCTCTGCACTGTTCATCTGATCTACTTGATGACATGCTGTAAGACGTATTGGAAACAGCTGGCCTCGCCTAACTTCATGACGCCTCATTCTACATTTCTCAAAACAGCAACGCTACATTCCTCGACCTCATCCGCACCAATAATCCCACCTTATCCTACCGCTGCACAGTGAAATCCAGCCTACCAGGCAGTGATCACAGTGCTCTCCTCACCAATATCCATTGCCCTAAGCGAGGTCATCAAGCCAAGAAGTTCCAGCAGTTCTAAAACACCGATTTCCGTCATCTCAATTAGCTCATCCACCTCGCTCCCGGGTTCATCGTGTTTGATCACCCATCGGCTGACGAGGCTGACGACCTCTCACTCAACATATCAGCAATTCAGCACAAATGTGTTCACCCTAAGGATCAACAGGAGGCACGGCAGCCTTCCATGGATGACAAAGGAGATTGCATTCTTAATCAGACGTAAACACCGACCATTCAAAAAAAGTACCTCTAAATCCCACTAATCTTAACCAAGCCCACCAGGCACGTACCAAAGTCAAGCATCTCATCCATATCTCCCATAACGATTACCTACCAACTAAGAGCAAAAGCAACCTGCCAGCCCAAACTCTTGGGCATGTTTTCACTATAAAAAAAGATGTTCCACGCGCCGGTCTTCACACATCACGGCAGGCCCTATTCTAATCTTGACGACATAGCAGAGCTCTTCTCTTACCACTTTTCTCAGGCTGTAGCATTACTTGACCCTACCGCACCTAACCTTTGTCCCACCCAACCCACAACTCAGCCAGTCAAGGCCACACCAGCAATCACACTCTCTTCCATAGACATTCTTCAAAGTGAAACCTACGAAGCCCCCGCCTGTGTCAACTCCTCTCAACGCCCTGGACCAGACAGCCTCCACCCTGCATTGCTTAAATCCTGTGCTGGCCATATCTCCCCCGTCCTCACTCGCCTCTTCAACGATTTTCTCTCCCACAGCTCTGTTCCTAAATCCTGGAAAGTTGAGTCAGTAACGCCTCTCAAAAAGGGACACGGTGCCCCCTCAAGTCTAAGATCCACCTGTAACGGAGTGTATTACCGACTCATTCGGTGCTGTGCGTGCGGGCACGTGTGTGTGTGTGTGTGTCCCACCGTGGCGTTCGCGCCAGATTACAAAGAATCCTCGCCTTGCGGCCAGGGGAAGAAAAGAGGACAAAGAAGAGGGACAGCAAAAAAGGGCGGTTTAGCCATCGCAAGCCTTCGGACGGAGAACGTCGTAGCAGTTGTCTGTGTCGCGAACTCAAGCCGAGTTTAGATAAAGTTATATGTGCCGGAACTAGTGTTGGGTACTGTCTCTCCTCAACATCGGGGCCCGACGTTGAGGAGAGACAGTACCCAGGACTAGTTCCGGCACATATAACTTTATCTAAACTCCGCTTGAGTTCGCGACACAGACAACTGCTACGACGTTCTCCGTCCGAAGGCTTGCGATGGCTAAACCAAACAATGGAGCCCCCGCCAATATGATTTCCGCCCGGCAGGAGCTGCGAATCGGCCCTTGCAGCTTCCACTCATGCACTCAGCACCAGCCTCGACAACCGAACTCCGTGCGAGATCGTCCAGTTAGACTTCAGAAAGGCTTTTAACAGCGCAGACCACAGCTTGTTCCTATCCAAACTCCAACAGATGGGAATCTCCGGCATGAGGAATTAAAAATTTCCTTTTTCACACTACCTTATTCTTCAAGGGCTCTTTTCGTGATTTAGCACAAACTGGAAACACTACTAACAGGTAGGGTGTCCTCTGAGCTAGGTTATGTGTGCCATTGTGTGTCAAAGGGGCTTTGAGAAAACTAATTGAAGAACACTTTGTCCAAGCTCAAGAGAATAAATCTTGTTCTTGACCACTGGCTAACACAACATGATGGCAGCAACTAATTACTATTGTTTTCTTCCGGTGACTTCAGAACAAGGTCTACTGGCACGACAACCAGCTGTGGTTGTCGTGCTGATGGGAATAGTTCCAATATTCAAAAGCTTGAAGTTACAGTTACCAGAACTGCTCCACAGCTTGCATGCCAAATGCTGAGACCACTCGTACAAAGCAGGACTTGATCTAAGTCATCCTCACAGTTTGCAACCTGGTTCGCAGCTTGCAACTCCACAAGGTTTTTGTTCTCAAGTGTCTCATAGATGCCAGAAACTACTATGCGTCAGTGGTATCCCAGAAACTCGCTTTCAGACTAATGACTTGAAAGGGGTTTTCAAAACAGCCCTCCCTAAGACAGATCGTGAAGAGGAAGAGCTAGAGCCCTCCCAGCCACTGTTTTTTCCCAGATTTGCAGAACTACCTTTACTGCAGTTACCCAACCATTTACGCAGTTTGTCATATGACGAGTTGCAGATTATTGTCAAGTGACCAATTGTGGCTGCAACATTCATAATTGCATAAGAGATCACAGAATAGATGCCAGAACCCTCATGAGGAATGTTATGCCGCAATGTCAATTTCGGTGGCCCTATTACAGCTATAATCTGTTTCAGCCTAACTTTACAAAGAAAAGCACTGCTGCTCTTTGGAGCTAGTCAGAGCAACGAAGCAAGTATTGTGAGAGCTCTCCGTAGGAGGAGTATACTCCCACAATATGTTGTCCCGTCCCTCAGCCAAATGTTCCGGTTGTCTCGGTGCCGTAGCTTTGGTAATGCCCTGTAAGCTGCAGAAGGATGAGTCAACCTAGTTCCAGTAACAGTTCACCTCACGTACGAATATGACCAGAAAATGTTCATGCCACCCAAGGATGAGGTCGACAAATTTCCCAGCGAACGGTCTCAGATTTTCTTCTTGTGGCCCAGATGATGAGCTGCCTCTTGAGTCTTCTCACTTCATCCCCCTGGTTACTGATGGTCCTTGTCTCTGGTGTCCGGCCCTTGCAGCTTGCCTCCACACGTTTGTCGCCCTCGTGGTATTCTCTGTGATTCTTCGAGGAACCATCGTACTGGAACAAGAAAGTAACAGCATACAGTGAATGGACGAAGTGAGACACAACTTATACTCAGGGGCAGATCCAGAACCCCGTTTGGGGGAGGGGGGGGGAAATTTGTAAGGATGCTATTCTCCCCTTCTTTCGTGTGCACCGGGGGGTCCAGCCATGTCAAATTGCCCTCCAAGAAGGGGGGAGGGGGGGGGGTCGACTTTGTTTGGGGGGGGGGGGGGCGGCTGCCCTTGTCGCCCCCCCTTAGATCTGTCCTGCTTATACTTCTAAATTAGATAAGTACTGTGGGTCTTACTGCATGACGTGCCAAGCGGAGATAAATAATGTCTGGAGCTTGACGGGGGGAGGAGGGGTCTCGATGCATGCTGGACGACAGGTGCCAGATGCTGCCATACCCACAAGGTATCCTGACGAGAGAGAGAATACAGGTGTGAGTCCAGGAAATTGGCATGTTTGAGCAACACTTTTTTAGAGGTGCCTTCTGTCAATTCCCGTCAAGGGAAATCCATCTGACTATTTAATTCAGAATTATGTTCATTGTGCCCAGTCAACTTGCTTAGCCTGTTTGCAAATATATAACAACTGGTAAATTCACTTTTTATAATGTTGCGTGTTTTTTTTTTATATTTTATGTTATGATGCCAACTTCTCTTTTATGATTCTACAGATTAGCGAATCCCAGGTTCGGTCCTGATCCGCGTCATTTGCCACGATATTTATATTTTTCTAATAAAGTGGTGTGCAAGCTTCGATACGTGGAGGTTGCGCGTGAACAAGCAATTCATTACGTTTGACCGTTTTACAAGTCACGTCCGACGTACATACGACTAAGAAATTAACCGAGTCACATACACTGCGTTGGAGAAAAAACGATCGTGCCATGGCCTGACGCGAAGGACAGCACGAGCACATTAAGATGTGTGCACTCACCAGCAACGAACTTGAAGCGGAATCCCGGAATCTCGAACGGCGAAGTGAGTCCCCGGCTTTTTGGCTTCTTGCCTGAGCAGGCCCATTTAGAACACATTCATAGCGTGATTCGGTAACTCACGTGACATTAAAACGCCAAGCGAGGATTCAACCGAAAGGGAAATGTACTAGGAAAGAGAAATTTGCAGAACAGCAACACCGACAACGCGACCGCCGACGTTTAAAAACATGGCTTCGGTTAGGGCAATGAACTTTTTGAAGCTGACGGCACTGACGGGACTAACGGTAACTGCTCGATTTTTTCTTTCCATGTTGGTTTATCATTATTACCTAGCTTACTATGTTTTCTAAAAACATTAACATTAATGCACTCAATTTAGTCAATTGCGATTCTTTTTTACCCTCTTTTTTGTTTGTTTTTGTTTTACAACTTCAGTTGTCGCCATCCGGCTTGAGGAGCGCTGTGTATGCGCGATTACCGGAAGTGGCCTTGAGTGGGACCACTGGTTATGATTCCACTGTGGTCGAGACGCTGCGTCGTTCAACTCCGCAACGCAAGGAGAGTGAGGGGCGGGGCGTACTCCTCTTCCGCGGGGGTCAAAAGAGCGGGAGTTTCAAATGTGGAGAGGTTCTGACTCTACTAAATTACGTCCTATGGCGTAAATATTGATAAACAAAAAATCATTTTTTTCGCGGAACATTTGTTTTGTGACATGCTTGTCCCAATTAGGCTGTTTAAAAAAAAACTTTTTTTTCTTTGCAGTTACCCTTGAAGTGGGTGACAGCGCGAAACCGGGGGTACTCGCAAACACGAAGAGATACACTGCGTCTGGTTCGAGATTGTTCGAGATAAAGCGAGAGGCGCAAACAGACAGAATAGAGTGCCTCAATGTTGTTGGCTGCCGCAGCCGGGTGGGCGCCATCTGCCGGCAGTACTTGAAAAAAAAAAAGCCGCACCTACGACAAGATTGGCCGAAGCTTCGCTACATGGGTAGCGAAGCTTCGGCCAAAAAGCGGTTCAAAACAAATCGCCAGCGACATCGGCCTGGAGGGTAACGTGAAGGATGCGATTGAAGCGCGACTAGGAGAGGTGGGAACAAACATTATTAAAATTAATTCGTTTGCGACCAGAAGAATAATAATTTGTATTTTTAAACAAGCAAAATATAATTATTAGATATTATCAATCATATTTGGCACGCTGAAAATTCAAAACTGTCTTTGTTTTTGCTAATAATATGCATACTTCTTATTAGCGTCCTCTGTACGCGACTAGCAAAACAAAAAGGCCGGCTAGCAATAGCGATATTTGCAGTTCTTTGTTGACCTCGTGGCGCGCGGAAAGACAGGCTGCTGACGTCCGCATGCTTGCTTGTGTTTGGGCCTCCACGTGCTCTTTGCTTTTAATTGTTTTAGCGGCAGTAAACACCGTTTGGGAAGTTTTGTTGTTTGCTCGGGCGCGATTAGCCCAGTTACTTGCGTGGGAACTTGGCAGTCGTGCGCTTGGACCTAGGACACTACTGCGTCCAAGGGGCTCAACGTGCGATGATGAGCACAGCGCGATACGCAAAGAAACGGTGCTCCGTGGAAGTGTGATAAAGCGACACCCGCACAGCTGGCATCTCGCTACACCGGTTTCCCCTCGACTCTCGAAGGTGAGACTTAGCTACTTTCAGTAACATGCCTGCTGTGTGATGTCATGCCCCCTTCTTCGGTCTTCTCTTAACTCATTCCCATCCCCAAACCAAGCAAGCCACCAGACCGCATCACCAACCTTAGGCCCATCTCACTCACCTCTTGCCTAAGCAAGCTGACAGAGAAGATGGTGCTACAACGCTTGGAGTGGCACTTAGAAGAGCACCACGTCTTTCATCACTCTATGACCGGATTCAGGCGGCATGTTTCTACACAGGACACAATGCTCCGAATACAGCACGACGTGCTCATTCAATCCAGCACCGCACAAACCAGAGTCGTCGCCGGCGTCGACATTCACAAGGCGTTCGACAATGTCATGCACCATGCGGTACTCCAAAAGCTAATTGACATCAAGCCAGGCAAACGCCTTTATAACTACGTTCGAAATTTCTTAACCGACAGAACGATAGAAATCAAGATTGACGACTATACCAGCCCCAAATTTCCCCTGCACGCCGGTGTCCCTCAAGGCTCGATACTCTCCCCAACCCTTTTCAATCTCGCATTGAAGGACCTGCCCACATTACTCGGCACTATCTCCGACCTCCACTTTGGGCTTTACGCCGACGGCATCACTCTGTGGTGTCGTCGGCCGCGGATCACTGGCAGAACAAGAAGAAACCATACAGCAGGGCCTCAATGTTATCCGCGATTATGTACAAAGTATTGGACTCAGTTGCTCACCCGAAAAGTCGGAGTACGTAGTTATCCTAGATTCCAATACTAAAGATGCCGAGAAGACTAGGGACCTCATCCGTCTCGAACTCAACGGGGCAAGTATCCCACGGAGACCGCATATCAGGATCCTTGGGTTCTATCTGAGCCAAAACGGTAAAGCCGACCACTGGCTTAAATTAGTCACCAAACAGATCAATCAGATCATCCACATACTCGGGCGAATCACTCGCAAAAAGCGAGGCCTCCGCGAGCACGAACTCCGGAAAACCATCGAAGCCCTAATTACCTCCAGAGTGATGTATGCGGCGCCCTACATGCGCCTTACATGGACGCAGCACAAACATTTAGAAACACAACTGCGCAAGGCAACACGACTTGCCCTTGGGGTGCCCCGTTTTGCACCGATCAAGAAATTACAAGAAACAGGCCTCTTTAACACCCTTGAGGAGCGCATCAGCTTCCACCACTCCGCCCAGTACCAGCGCCTCCAAACATCCACACAGGGCAGGAACATCCTCAGAAGTCTTCATTTCGACATATCCAACATGCCTGACATCCCGCCACTGGAACCACCATGGGACAGTGTGCCAAGAATAGAGATCAGGCCAATACCAAAGAGCATGCACCGCATCGAGAACAAGGCCCGGCGGGAACACCGCACATTCCACCTTTCACATAACACTACCACCACATACTACTACACGGACGCCAGCTACAACAACGAGACAAAACTAGGCAACACAGCTGTTGTTGGCCCAGAATTCAAGAAGGCCCATCACCACTCCAACGCCCCTACGTCAACATCACTTGAGATCCAGGCCATCGCAGAAGCCATCCAGCAGCACAATGGTACCGACAACATCACCATACGCACAGATAGTCAAAGCGCCATACGCCACTTCAGACAGAACACGCTACCGGTTCACATCAGAGCTGTACTAGTCAAGCATATGTACGAACACCCCAAACTCCACGTTTTCCTAGAGTGGATACCAGGTCACCAAGGGACCGAAGGGAACGCTCTAGCCCACGAGCTCGCCCGCGACCATGCCCCCCGGGGCCCTCCGACTCCCTGGCCGCAGAACTACGACCCGTACGATCATAGAAAGATCCTACACAAGGAGCGCACCCGTGCACTTAAAGAACTCAGGCATAATAACACATCACTAAGATCTCCATCGCGTATGCTCAACAGAGAGGATGCCACCATCATACGTAGAGCACAAACCGGCACGCTCCTTACGCTACACCACAAGCACCATATCTCAGGAGCGCCAGGTACGCCCAGATGCAGAAGTGGTGGAGGCTACCCGAACAATGAGCACCAATTATGGGCTTGCACAGGCGTCATACCAGCCAGAAACGCCATCATAAGCAGGTTGCCACCTGCACATCGCCCCCAGAGCTGGGAGGATTGGATTAACCCCCCTCCTGAGTATGAGCCTACCCGTTGGCCCCTCCTGGTCCAGCACGTGAAAAGCACCCTGGACGAGGAGTGGTGACCAAAGCAAGCATCGGACTGGATGCAATAAAGATGTTTGTTCTCTCTCTTCTCTCTTAACTCATGTTAGTTTTACCTAAAACTATTAAGGTTGTCTGGATGTGCACAGGAAACTACAACTGAATACGTAATATGTTATACTAGCAATGTTGACTTCGCAGCGTTGTGCGCCGTCATTACAAAATTGCCCACGATATTCAAATTTACCGGTACCGGCCTGGCTCTGAGGAGCCTAGTGTCGTGATCATCGGCGTGGTTATCAGTGATGCAACACAGATATATAGTAGGGCATCTGTGTGTAAGACTCGTGTTTTTACTCTTCATAATAATAATAAATAATTGGGTTGTGGGGATATTTATACAGCGTGTAGTTGGTCTGCCATTAAAGTTGCGACGAGTCACACGCTGTAGATGAGCAATTTAGCCAGTGCAGTACAACCTCTAGCCTGGGGTCTTTAAAGTGCACCACGCAGTAGTGATACACGACCGCACGCCGGTAGGATGCTCATTCAGATCAAAACGGGCAGGGGTGGGGCTCGAACCCAGGATCCCTGGGTTCTGCAGCGCGAGCTTTCGCTCCACGCGCGTCGAGCTGGGTGTGCGCTTCAGCCCACTCGGCCACCGATTCTTTTTCTCCTTTTATTGCCGGATTTTTTACATTGTTAAATCGGCAGGTATATCGCTCAAACCATAGGAAGCAAGGCAAAGCTAAACTAAACCAGTCCGAAGTGACTGGCGTCGGAGGCTAAAATTGTTTCATGGACAAAAGTGCCTCAATGCGCGGAAGCCACTCAGGCTAGCACTTCTGTGCTCTGTTAATTTCAACTAACAAAGATACACTTTCACGAAAATATTCCCTCGCCTCCCGTACATTATTGTCAGCGTTGTGTACAGCCATTCGGGACTTCCAAATACTGTGCAGACCCAACAGCATAACCAGGTCAAAGGGAAAACCTTCCTCGTTTTTAACCGATAGATAACGGATTCCATGCGCATCCAGGGGGAGGTTCTTCTGCAGGGTACGTTGGAGGACGTCCCAGAAGAAGACCCCATCCCAGCACTCAAGAAACACGTGTTCGACCGTCTCTGGCTTCTTGCATAAAAAGCAGTGATCCCCCCACGGTACAAAAAGTCCCCTCTCGTTTAACCATGTCTTGACCGGCAGTGTACCTGAATGTAATGTAAAGAAGAAAGTCTTGGTGCCTGCGGGCACCACCATACGCTTAACGCGCTTCAAGACATCTTGCCCTGGGCCTGCACAGTATAAGGCTCTCTATAGAGGTACAGGAAACACAGTATCGCACACAGCCTTATACAATCTTTTCCGTGGAACCTCACTCAAATACTCAACTGAAAATCGAGATAACAGAAATTTACATGAGGCAACGACTTCCACCGATCCCCCCTACTCTTCATGATGTACACAGAACGATGATGTCATGCATTTGTTAATGTCGCCGCTCTGATTTGCTTTGGTTTGTGGACATTTTGGCTACATTTTCTTTTCGTAAGTATTCACGGCACCCACATAGCACCATGCCTTATCTGCAGGCGCGAAGCCTGGGTTCGGTTCTGCAACAACCGAAGTCTACAGGGGAAGACTCCACGGCAGCTACGAGACAGGGTATTTTACTCCTTACATTTTGAGGAGTCAGCTTTCCTGCGGCCTGGACACCTCCGCCACAATGCGTTGCCACGCGTGCTTCCCACAAAAGGTAAGCAGACCAATAACCCTATTGTGCACTTCGTGACTAAGCATGGTTAACCCGTTCTTAGAAAAATAGTTACCACATGGGGCTCAAATATTGCTACTGTGGGCTCATAACATTTTTATATTATTTGCAGAGACAACACATGGCGACATGTCCAGCAAAAGCTCTCCAGGTTCAGCAGTTGTGCATGGTTAGCTTTTTCATTGCAACTAACATAAAGTGGTAGCAACTTTCAGCACCACTGCATTACCTCATGGTCTTCATGACCTGATCATTTTGCAATAGAACTAGGTGAGATTAGCTGGAAAAAGCTGGTAGAACATGGTCAGAGGTACTGATAGAAATTCATTTCAGGCTCGTTTATAATGGCATGTTTTATTATAGGTGACATAATCAACGTCAGTATCGGTCCACAGAGCATCTTTCGCCATACCGACACCCAGTCTTCCAAAATAAAGCTGCCCACGAAAGAAATTGATTACATTTATTGTTAAAATAGGCGAATTCACCATATATTTGCAGAGGTGAGTTCGCCACACTCACCGCGCTACACATACTTCGGCAGTTCAGATTCACGGAGCTTCTGTGGTCACCCTGACGACCAATCTTCCGAAATGGAACTTTCGTAGGAACAAGGTCATTTTCCTTGTCCTGTGTTAGAATAGACGCATAGGAAGGAACTCAACTACTATTCCATGACTAACTTCACGCTAAATTTGCAGAGAAGAGTTCGCCAGCCTCATCGAGCTGCACGTACTCCGGCTGCTCAGACTCGCGGAGTTCCTGTGGCCACCCTGACCACCAGTCATCTGAAATAAACCTGTCATGGAACGAAGGTGAATCTTCTTTTTATGCGTCCAAATACGAGAATAAGGGAGGACTTCAACCTCTTCTCCTTCGCTAAGTTTGCATTAAATTTGCAGAGCAGATTTCTGCGGCTTCAATGGACCACACATACTCGTGCACCTTATTAGGTAACAGTCCACTAGGGGCCCATAGTAAGTGGTGGCCGAACATTGTGTGTGCTTTCCTTTTATTTATACTTTGTTGTGAGCTTGCTTTTTTAAGTGGTAGAAACAGCGCAACTTCACGAAGGACAAGAAACAAGGACTATACAGACAGGCGCTGTAAAAGTACACAGAGAGGCACTGTTTCTGCCAGCTAAGATGAACAACCAACTCGCCCAACTTTCTGCTTTGTTGAACTTGCTTTCTTACTTACAGTTTTTGTAAAAACCTTTCTTTATTATTTTTCTTGCAGCTGACTACAGCTACGTTTTACGTCAGGGTGCTGCTCCTGTTCAAGAGACCAGCGGGGTCGTGGCTGACATGGAGATTTTGGTTTCTTCACCGTCGCCTAGAGACTCTCTCTCTCTGGCTGTGCTGCTGGGCCTTCTCACAAATGTGAGTGCTTTCTATGATGCGAACTTTTTTTCTTTTGCAGTCTTTTTGGTGAAATAATAAGAGGTCAGACCGCAAAAATAAAAAGCCAAGGCTCGAAAAACACCTGCGGATAATAAACTTCTTGAGAGCTCATGGCGCAAGGGGTCACATAACACAATACCGGGTAGCTGGCAGCTACAAATTGAAGCTTGTTCAAAGTTTACCATATTTTAGTGTTTCACGGTATATCGTCATTGTCAAGCACACAAAAATACAAAAACATTTTCCACACGCAGGTGTTAACACCATCAAATCAAAACAGCTGAACCTGTTTTACTGAATCATAAGTATTCCCGCAAAACCTCACGCAAGAGAGTGTTTTTTTTTTTTAGTTATCGAAAAGCTGCCCTGGTCATACGTGTGTGATGCTGAGCCTGTCATGGTCCCGTCCTATCTGCGAAACATTAGTTGCCTGTTTTTGTGCGAGCGCTTCACTGTTACAGTGCCATCGGCATAGGTAAGGTATGGTTAAGCTTTAAAAAATGCATTTCACAGTTTGGATTCCTGTTCTGACTTGCATTTTTCTGTGTTGGCCCTTGTCTTTTTCGACTATCATGTGTCTGGCCAACATGAAGCGCCTAGTCCGACATAAAGGTGTACTGCTGCTTTCCTTAACTTGAATTTCATATGTGTAGTCTGTCATATTTGCTGTTCTTGTTTAAAGACACTTCAAATCATTGAGGAGTATTTTTGAGTGTGAATAGATTACACATTTAATAAATTGATGGCGAATGCAAGTTTTTCTTGGAGACCTGATCTGGTTTCTTTGCGAAATTGCAGCACCCGGCAAAAGCCGCAGCATGGACAAGAAGAAGGTAAACGCCCTGAGAGCCAAAGCGCGACAGCTTCAAGAGCGTAACAAGAGGCTGCAAAGAAGGCTCCAACGACAACGTCAGATGAGGACAGTTGCCGAAGTCGTTGAGAGTGTCCGCGTTGCTGTGTCTCCTGCTGTCGCTGCACTCGTTGAAGCCCGGCTTGGAATGAGCAATGTGAGCCGGTTTGGCCGGAGATGGATATAGTAGCAAAGTGTAAAGCTAGGTAGCAAGTCCACAGGCTACGTACGTGAGACCGCCCAGAGTGCTTTTTAAAGCTGTCTAGGCTTGTTCTGTTCGAACTTTTCATTTTCTTCGGTTTCTTGATGAGTAATGTAGTCGTCTAACTGATTCACACATATAGCGTTTAAAGCTGTGAAGCAACACTGGCTTATGAAGTGCAGCATACCACAGGGCGTTAAGATAGTTTACTCCACTTGGCTTCCTTGACCTGCACCAAACAATCGTTGCGTTGCAGTGTAGCAGCACCAGCAGATGCAGGTTAAAATATTTTCAGCATTATGGTACAGTGCCCAAGGACTGCGTAGACAAGTGTAGTTTTTTTCTGTGTATTACTGTGGTGACCACAGTTCTCCTCGGAACACTGTGAAACCTCTGAGTTATTAGTGGCTGCCTGTAAACTGTCAATGTCCTCACAACATCCAGCGGATTATACATTGTCTTATTATGTTATAATGTGCCTTAAGTACCAATCAACTAGTTTTATTCCACCATTAAACTTTCAAAATAGCGAATACCGATTGTATGATTCTACTGAGTAATCTGATTGAATGATTGTAAGTTAATAAAACAAATGAAACGCGACTGTTAATGCGACGTTGGACTTGCATTAGAATTACTGTAGTGCATTTCATACGCAACATACTCCGGAAATTCGATTCACTCTTATTTTTGCGAAATTACATCATTCGCTTTAAGGTTCCCCACATATTTCCGAGGGACCCTGGAGGAACAAAGAGCAAAACACTGTGGCTCGAGTTTAACCACAGTGCAAAGACACGATGGTGTGACGAAATGAAACTACTCCCATAGCAGGTCGGCTAACAAAGTCGGCTGCAGAAAAAAACATTTCAAACAAAATATAAGGGCGAGGGCAAATAAGGGTGTAAACGATCCAGTATAGATTAAGCATCTTAAGAAAGACTTGAGACTGCAGGTAAAAAAACGACACACACACTAAAAAGTATCAAACAAAGCTCAAACACAGAGCTATGTTTGAGACTTTTTTTAGTGTATATGTCGTTCATTTTACCTGTAGTCTCTGGAATTATTTTTGTTTAATTTTCGCGCCAACCGCACGTACGCATGACGTCACGTTTTTTTCGGAAGTGTCGTCATTTCCTGTTTATTTTTTTGTTCCGCCGGAAGTGTTTCCGCGACTCATAGATGGCGCTAAAGCAGCCCCATGGGCCGCTATTTTTTCGACATGTGGGCTTCTATGGAAGCTTCACTACCCATGTACATATACCTTGCCTACGATTCTAAAGTTGTAGGTGCGGCCTATACACGGGTAATTTTTAAATATGCTTTTTCTGCTGTTTTTGCTTAAAGTTAGGAGTGCGGCTATTACACGAGTGCGGTTATTGCACGCGTATATACGTACATCCTCCGACGCTGCTCCGACGCTGCCCCCGAACGAAAAAAAGCAGACGACGCGCAGACGACATTCATCGATAGCAAGAGCGCCGGCGCTGTCGTTATACAACCACGTTTTCCTTTTTTTTTTTTGTTACTTCATGTTTTCAAATTAAATCAAATCAAATCAAAGCTTTATTTTCCAGAAACACTGGAAGGAGTCCCACACAAAAAGCTGTTGAGACAGCTTGACTGGGTCTGGGACCCTTATTACATGGCAGCAGCTTGGTAGTGCACAACACTCTCCTAGCGTAACATTTAAGAAAACAAAAAAAAAAAAAATCGGAACTTTGTAAACATTATAACACTAAATTAGGGAACAACGAAGATATAAGAGCGCAAGTCTCGTTTGCTAATCGTGTATATGTTTATGTTGTTTGTGAGGCATTTATTTAAAACAAGTGGTACGTTGTAATGTAAAGTTTGAAAGTTGTAGTTCGTGCGGGAACAAGGGAGGACCCATGCTTCTCTGCGGCGTATGTTGACATCACTGCTATGCCTTACAAGCTCAGAAATAGTGAATAAGAAATCGATGTGTGTGGAGGAGAAACGAATGGAACAGAGCAAACGATACTCATACATGCGTTCAACCGGAATTATTTGATATTTTAAAAATAAAGGTTCTGTGTGGTCTGTGTAGGAAACATCAGCAATATATCGTGTTATTTTCTTTTGCAGTAATAGTATGTTTTTAAGGTTTGTTTTTGTTGTAGTAGCCCATACAAGGTGACAATAACTCAAGTGGGATTGAAATAATGCATAATAAATTTTAAGTTTAATGTTGAGTGGTAAAACGTTGCGACAACGAGAAACAATACCAACGATCCGAGAAAGTTTAGCTGTTAAATAATTTACATGACAATCCCACGTCATATTCTCTGCAAAAAATACACCTAAAGTTTTATGCTGGCTGACTATTTCGATTGACGACGTACCTAGTGAGAGAGTGTAATTTATTGAACTGAGCTTATTTTTTGATCTGAATAAGATTGCTTTAGATTTCATTGTATTTACCTTAAGGCGGTTAGTATCAGACCACAATGCAAATTTGGTAAGAGTAGAATTGGCTTGGCATAACAGTGTATCAGCATCAGCCGCAGAAAAAAACATACTCGTATCGTCCGCATATATAACAAACTGAACTTGGTTATCGATGTTTACTAGGTCATTGGTGTAGACGTTAAATAGAAAAGGTCCAAGTATACTTCCCTGCGGTACACCACAAAGAACACTTTGGAACGAAGAGAAAAAACCGTCAATTGTTTCCTATTTGTTAGATACGAGTGAAGCAAGGCAAGTGGTACACCGCGGACGCCATATCGACTAAGTTTCATAAGTAGCACTGTATGATTTAGGACATCAAACGCTTTACTAAAATCAATGAACACACCTAAAGTAATCAGCCTTTTTTCTATATTTCGTAATATAATTTCTTTTTGATATAACAAGGCGGCTTCCGTAGATTTGCCTTTGCGAAAGCCGAATTGATAGTCTGTTAATATAGAATGTTTACAAGAAAAGTTATCGAGGCGCGTAAGAATAATCTTTTCGAGTACCTTAGAGAAGACAGGTAACACAGATATTGGCCTATAGTTATTCATTACATGCTTATCGCCTCCTTTATGCACAACAGTGACTTTAGCCAACTTCATTTTTGCGGGAAACTGACCAGATGATAATGATAAGTTGTATATGTATGCTAAGTGTGGGGCGATTATATCCATTACAAATTTAACTGGCTTTATTTGTAATTTATCAATGTCAATACTTTTGCTGTTTTTTAGTCCTAGAAAGATGTTATACACCTCTACTTCTTCAGTTGGATTGAGAAAAAACGTATCATCAGTATGTTTCACAGAAGAAAGGACATTTTCATTATTTCCGTTTGCCTGTGCGGTAGGTAGTGCATTTGAATAGTTAGCATTAAACTGTTCCGCCAAACGTGCACCTGACATGTTATGACCGTCTATAGTTAATTCGCCAATAGAGTTGGAAACCTTTGTACGATTCAAAACTTCATTAATAATTTTCCACACGACGTCAGGTCGTTGTTTAGTAGCCTCATGAAACTTTTGCTTGTAATATGATGATTTTGCTTTCCTAAGCTCAGATGTCAATTCGTTCCTAAGTTTTTTAAAACATGGCAGTTTATTTTGATCCCTCGTCTTTAAAAACGTTTCATATAAGCGGGTTTTCTTCCTCATCATTTGTATGTGGGCTGGGGTTACCCAAGGTTTTCTTATTTTTTTGCTCGTGGTTACAGTTTTAAACAAAAAATGTAGGGCATAAAGTGATTTAAAAATATATAAGAATTCATTATATGCATCATTCACATCTAGTTTAGATATAACCGATGTCCAATCGCTGTTGAATACTGCATTCCTAAATGCAAGTAGGCAATCATTAGTCATTTCTTGGTAGGTTACAGAAGATTTAGCAGCACCTTTGTATGGGTCATGATTATGTAAAGTCAAAAAGATTGGAATATGATCGCTTATGTCGCAGCTTATGGTTCCGGCTACTTTGATGTTGGTTGTAATATTGGTAATAAAAAGGTCAATTACACTTGATGTGGATGTAGTGATTCTAGTGGGAGACATGATAACATTACGAAACCCGTTAGAATGCAACGTATTATTGAGTGCCTTAGTTTGGAAAGAGTCCTCTAGTAAATTAACGTTGAGGTCACTCCCTAGGACCAAGGAGTAGTTATTAGCCGATACGTAGTCTAGAAAGCGCTCAAGAAAAGAAATAAACATTTAAAAATCCGCCGAAGGTGGGCGGTACATGACAGCTCTTATATTAGCCCCATATTTTAAGCTTAGGATCTCATAATCACTTGTAATTCCAGTAAAAATATCTAACAGCTCACATTTAATTGAAGATTTCATTTGAATTGAGACACCACCGCCACGTTTATGCTGACGGTTTAAAAAGAAATGTGTGTAATCCGGTAAAACGAGCATATCAGCATCCTGCTGATACCAGGTTTCCGTGAACATTATCATATCGAATGATACACGGCACTGATCCAGAAATGATATAATAGAGTCATGTTTATTTGTTGCAGAACGCGTGTTTAAGTGAAAGATATGGGTAGAATTTTGGGAGGATAAGAACTGACTCAGTTCTTCCGGCTACACAAGTTCGACGTAGGCCATAAAAAAAATAAAAAAATAAGGAACAAATGGAAGAGACTGTACAAGACAGCGTAGCTAAACTAACAGATTTTCCCTACGTCAGCCTCATTGCTAATCTGAACAAGTGGGGTCCTCTCTGCTTGACGAGCAGAAATCTTGCCATTTCGAACCCAGACATACTTCCAATAACATTGATGCTTTCCGGCGATCGCTTTTCCGAGAACCCGCTTCAGAGATGGGCATAGGTGTTCGTTGACGGAGACAGGGGCATCCGTGTCAAGGCCAAGATCCGAGTTTTTAATGCGCTTCTTTTTTGCCTTATCGAGGACGGCATCACGTTTGCTGCGGCTTACAAATTGGAGAATAATGTTAGATTTGGTGGCGTCCTGGGTTGGCACGCGATGACAGATCGCAATGTCACTACTAGCGATTGACTCGCCGATTGATTCCCCTAGCCTATTGATCAGGTCGGGAAGTACTTCGTGATCGTGCTTTACAACGCCCTTGATTTCTAGGTTGGAGTTCCTTGAATATTGCTCAGCTTCTGTGAGCCGATCCTGGTAGTCGATTAGACGCTTTTCCATTTGGCTGATTTTTTCAGAAAGGTTTCCGTCTTCTTTCTTAAGCTTGGCATTTTCCTTTAAAACTGTGCCAAACTTGGCCTTAACGTCTTCGAACTCGAGGTTCATGAAGTTCACACTGTCTTTAAAGCTATTTATGTCAGCCTTCATTTCACGGATGTCACTTCTAATGTCTCGCTCTAGTGATACTTTGAAAGACTTCCACTCTTGTCGGAATTCTTCTTTAAAGTCACTAAATAATTTGGCAATGTCCTTCGCCATGGAATGTCACTTGACAACAACAAAACAAAACGAAAGCGCGAAAGTGAACAAGCAATATAATTGCAGGTCAACTGATAACAGCTGTGGCAGCAGCGACGGTTATCGTTACCTAAAATTGATTCGAGAAAGGAAAATGCCAGCAAAGCTGTAACGATGATGAGTCGTGAGCGTGGCTGCTCAGTACCATCGCTGCTGCCAAGTGTCAGGAGGAGCAGACGCGTCGCTCTTTTGTAGCGCAGGGGCGCTGGAGTCCCGTAGTTCCGACGAATGGCAGGACGGCAGGAAGAAGAGCACAGTCACGATGATAGTGACGACGACGACGGGCTTGATGTGCAACGGAGATCGATGCAGCACCACGTTGAAGTTTCCGTCGGCCAGCAACGCAACGGGCAATCTGTAACGATGATGAGTCGTGAGCGTGGCTGCTCAGTACCGTCGCTGCTGCCAAGTGTCAGGAGGAGCAGACGCGTCGCTCTTTTGTAGCTCAGGGGCGCTGGAGTCCCGTAGTTCCGACGAATGGCAGGACGGCAGGAAGAAGAGCACAGTCACGATGATAGTGACGACGACGACGGGCTTGATGTGCAACGGAGATCGATGCAGCACCACGTTGAAGTTTCCGTCGGCCAGCAACGCAACGGGCAATCTGTAACGATGATGAGTCGTGAGCGTGGCTGCTCAGTACCGTCGCTGCTGCCAAGTATTATTGCTATTATTGTCCGCATTTATTTTTAAGCCAGCACTTTCGATATTTTTTTAAAAGGAAGCCGGAACTAGATCAACTACATAGAGCGCCATCTATCAATACAAGCGTCAAACATACCCGCCACTCGACTTGGTCGTCTGCGTCACCGCCCGCTGTTGACCCTGGCATGTCAGAATGGGAGCTCCGCTTTCTAGTTCTACAAGAAAAAATAAAAATAAAAAGAACTCTGAAATTCACCTTTGACTAAAAGTTTAGATTGCTACAGGCAGGCGTCGATTTTCACGGTCCACGGAAAACGCTCTGGCCCGCGCAAGCAATCCTCCGGGCCCTCTGAAGCCTTGGCCGGAACAATACAACCTCCGAGAAGCTCGCGCCTCGAATCACAAGGAACGAAGAGAACATCTCTGGCTGCTTCGACACCAGCGGTGCAGCCTCTCATCACCCTCCACCATCTTCAACTGAGCAGACGCCAGCCTCATTCGCCAAGCACAGACTAACTCCCTACCCTGCGATCAATACAATCACTACATACAGGGCCGCCCCGGACAGCCTTCGTGTCAGGTATGCGAGGGATACCCATCAAACGAGCACACCTACTGGCTCTGCCCTAGAGCCACAAGCTCGCCCCACTCACTCCACTCCTCTGAACTTCCCTGCCCACCTCCCCTACTCCTGGGTAAACTCGGCCGCTCCTCCTCCTGACCTACAAAACGAGCTCTGGCCTCTTCTACTTCTTCGTGTGCGGGAGATCCTAGACCCTCCGCAACGAAGAACCCTAACCCAAGTTATAGAAGACGATCCCTCCTCCAGTGCGGAAGATTAAGACGGCTCGGACCTGAGCTTTTGAATAAAGTTTTCCTCCTCCTCCTCCCATATTTAAGCTCATGTTTCCAGTGCCGGCCCTACACCACCAAGCGCGCTGAGCAAGCTCCGACCGTGGCGCCCCCCCCTCCCTCTTTATTGATACTCCCCTAGCTATTGACATCACGCTGTTAGTAAACATGTGAGTATGGCCGACGCTGGTACGGCCCAACGTTACTGGAACAAGCTCAGTTTCACAGCTCCGCCTGCGACGTGGGCTCAGTGGCGGTCACGAGAGGTAGCAACGCTGCAGTCGAGTCTTGCTTCCGGATTGTCTAGCCCGCGAAGTTTGAATAGCAATACTAGAGCTTGGGCGAGTTGTTGATTCATACTAACACTCCACAGCGCAAGGAAACGCACGCATACAAACATAAATTTCAAATACTCAAAGAAAGAACACTCACAATGCGCTGACTCTAACCTCTGTGGTGTATTACACTTCATCTTCATAATCTTTTTTCTGCTTTATACACACGGAAGTAAAAAAAAAAGGAATAAAAGAAAAAGAAAAAGGAAGCTCTCAACACAGTGGTAGCAGGGAGAAAGAGGAAACTACCGACGAGTTCGGACGCGTTTTCTTGAGCGCCCGCTATTAGGCCTAGTACCTAATACCGACGACCTCGAACACCCCACCGACTCCCAGCTTCTCACCCGCCGCGGCCTTATCCGTGGACGGGAACCTTGAGGAGATGGACACGCGCCCAGCAAGCCAAGCAAGTCCTGCCGCCGCCGCGACGGACCAGCTTCCCACTTCGCTGATCGCACCCGCAAAACGCACCGCGGAGGAGAAACCTTTTTTTGGTGAATCTTCCACAACTACCAATAACGTAGATTCGGCGGAAATCGCGCTGAAGGCTCTATTTGCGGCAATTCCGAGAGAACGCCTCATTGACACCTTTAAGAACTTTCACGAAGAGTCCAGTCCAAGCAAACCCAGCAAGGGCAAGAAGAAAAAATCGGACAAGACAAACCCGCCGACGGCGAATTTATCGCCGAACTCTGCAAGCGTTGCTATGCCCGAAGCAACAACGCCAGCCCAAGAAACGCAGATCACAGCGGCAAGTCGGCGCCAAGACGCCGATACAACTGCGCTGATGATATTTACAGCTGGCTGTGCGTAAGATGGCGCGGCCGCAACTGAATGGCAAGGTCCATTGCCCTCAGACGACGAAAAATGGACACTAGTCACCTACAAGAGAAGAAAGCGGGTACGAGTAGACCCCTCACTCCAAGCCCATGGAACGGTACGGCCCCGACAGCGCCTGTTCGAGTACAAGGTTCGCCCTACGAACTCTCAAGTCTCGGTAAAGCCTTACCTTCAACCACTCAAAACGCAATGCACCATGCTGCGCACTACAGCCTCGTTCTCGATGCACCTCATTGAGCAAGCCAACACCATTTCGGTCCGTACGGACACGGAGGAGCTGGCAAAAATGCTGAGTGAGATTACAGAAATCAAAGTGCAGGGGCGTGAAGCACTTCCTGTACAAGTCTTCCGCACGTTTGGCACGTCATACACCAAAGGTATCACCTGTGATATCTACCCTAAAGAGCAGGACCCGCGCGACGAAGTCCTCAACCGCGAACTCGAATCCGAGAAGGTCGACATCGTGACCGCCCGTCGGCTAGGCAAGTCGAATACGGCTGTCATCACATTCGACGGAGAGAGACTACCGAGGTCGATCTTCTACGGCAAGCGCTACATGAGGGTATTTCCACACAAGCCAAAGGCTGTTACGTGCCGTAACTGCCACAGGCTGAGCCACAAACCTGACATCTGCCCCAATCAGGCGGTGTGCCCGACATGTGGAACTTCTCACCTAGCCGACACTGACCCCGCCAAGGAACCAGGATGTCCGGACTCTACTCCCTACTGCCAGGGGTGCAAGAAGAAAGGCCACCTGGGTACCGATCGCAAATGCCCAACGTGGTCGGCAACGAACAAACGGATGCGGGAGGACATCCAGAAATTGAAAAAACAACACCGACTCCAACAGCCGTCGGAGACCACAGAAAAAGTAAAAAATACTACGAAAACACAGAGCGGCACTTTATGGGCTGACAAGGTGAAGCAGAACATCCAAGCACCCTCACCGGCCCCCACTGGAGGGTCAGAAACACAAGAGCTTCGCAACATGTGCAGCTACCTCAAAGCTGAGCTCGACAGGCTTAAAGCCACAGTCCAGTCCCAGCAAGAGGAAATCAAGCAATACAGGGAAACTGCTAACCGGCAAAAGGCGCTAGCAGCCCAAATCCTCAACGAAAAATGATCAGAGTTCTCCAGTGGAACTGTCAGGGGCTCCGCAAACGGGCAGCGGAGCTCCGAGTACGCCTTCTGGATAAACCTGACGAACGCCCTGACGTACTGTTACTTCAGGAAACGAACACCACAGCCGTCAATCTTTATGGATACCTGGAATACTCCAGTCCCTCCATAACCACCAAACGCCCTGGAGAAACGACTTCTCCTCCAGGGAAGGCTCTTGTCTACGTGAGGGACGACTGGCCTCAGCACCAAGTCGACCTCACCCCGTACTCCAACGATGGGCAGGAAATCGTGGCGGTGCGGATCCAGGTCCAGCAGCACCACATCGTCCTAGCATCCATTTACTACAGACCACTCAAGTCAGCGGCACAGCAAAGAACCAACCTATGGATCTCCCATATTCACGATCTTTACCCCAAAGAACAAAAGCTCTACGGAGGAGACTTTAATCTCCACCACCCTATGTGGGGATAAAACCAGGAATCTCCGGGGGCGAAAGACTTAGTGGGTGAGATGCGTACCTTCCGCTTACTCTTGGTCAACAAGAAAGGAGTCAAAACAAGACTAGGAGGTTCGGGGCAGTCGGATACCACACGCGACCTTACTTGGACCACGAACCCATACATCCAACACCACAAGTGGAAATGCCTACCGGATACGTGGGGTAGCAACCACTTCCCCATCCGCTTCGAATTCTCGCGAACGAGACGGGTGAAGGACAAGGTTAAAAAACGCACGGCGAACATTGTGCACTGGGACAAATTTAGGGAAGCCCTTAACAGCGAGGAACTTGAAGACGCTGACTTTGAATCGCGTCTCAACAGCGCCCTAAGGACTGCAACCATCAAAAAGGACATCGGTGAAGATACTGCAACACCCGATCTCCACCTTCTCAAGCTGTGGGCCAAGCGACTACAAAATATACAAAAGTACCGTAAAGGGCCGAAAAGCACCGAAGCCAGACTCAACATCACCAGGGCTACGGTGAAAGCGAAGGTTTGCGCACAAAAACTCGACGAACACCGCTGGCTCGACTACAGCGCATCGCTCTCCGAGAAAACGTCGATATCGAAACTGTGGGCCACAAATCGCGCGCTTCTTGGAAAAAAGAAATGCAAAGGGGCAACACTCACACTTGCCCTTAAGCTCAACAAGACTGAGGAACAAATCGCCGGAATGGCAGGGGACCTCTTTTTTCCCCAGCCCAACTTGAGGAATCGTCCTTCGCCATACCACCACGAAGTTCTGGCTCCGGATTACGGCATGGACCGGCCCTTCACGCGGGGCGAGCTCGAAAGCGCTCTCCAACGCGGGAAAACCCACACAGCCCCCGGACCCGACAAGATCACCATGACAATGCTGAGAAATCTCCCAGATCTTACCAAATCCGAGCTTCTAGATTGGATTAATGAGATCTGGGAGACTGGCAAGCTCCCCGAAAGCTGGAAACACTCCCACGTCATCCCAATCCCCAAGCCGGGCAAGGACAAAGGTACCCTCACAAACTACAGACCGTTCTCCCTTACCTCTTGCACCTCCAATATATTGGAGCGCATGGTACTTTCAAGAATAGAATGGCTTCTCGAATCCAACAACTCTTTTCACCCGGCCAAGGCGGAGTTTCCACCCGGCGTCGGCACCCCAGAAAGCCTGGCTCTGATATCGGCGGATATTATCCGCAACATCACCCTGACCGCTCCAACATCAGAACCATCATCACAGTTGATGTCAAAAAGGCTTTCGATTCCGTTCCACACTCAACAATCATAGAAGAACCTCGGCGCCTTGGCATCCCGAAGGAAAAATCCATCAATGTAACGCTGTTTGGCAGTCAATGTTTTCTAGTGGACTGCTGACTGTGCCTGACTGTACGTCAAGCATGTCTGATTGGACAACAAGTTACTCTGACCGACAGTCAAACTCCAGTCAGACCCCGCTTGTCGGCTTTCTGATGGTTTCCTGGTGGCAGTCGGCCGCCGCGAAATGCCATCAGGATGTCCTGGTGGTGATTCTGACTGTACATCGATTGTCTCTGACTGTACGTCAGAAAGCTTTGACGTGCAGACAGAAGTACGGTCAAAGGACGTAAAGTTCGTTCGGATACCACTATTTCGTCAAATCTATGAATGCGAAAAGTAATCTATGCACGAGAAAACGATTTCGGGACGTGAGCCCATAAAACCGCTGACGTTAGAGATGTGACACGCAACCGACCGACAACCTTGATCAGAAGCCCGCCGAAGCCGCCGATGCGTCGAACACGACACTTCGCACTTCGCTTCGCCCATGGAGGCTTCGCCGAGCTTTCATGAACGATCGCTCTCGACTCGTTTTGTTTGCCCGCTTGCTCCAACCTGTCGATCCTGCCCGGGCTCTACAATGTCTTATGTTTTAGTAGAATTTCTGCTCGACAAGACCCAGCCTGTTGTGAGTTCCGACGATGTAAGGGACTTTAGCGGTGTAGTTAAAGACGACAAGGTGTACCAGGTCTACTGGGCCGATGACGCGCGAACAAAAGGATCATTCTACGACGCGAAAGTACTCTACATGGCAGGTGAGTAGAACTGAAGTACGGCGAGTGATGTACGAGTGCTTTCATAACATGCTGACGGCTTAACTGCATTTGCAGCCGAAGCATCTCGTATAAAACGAATACTCAAATCGAGTTTCTGTAGCGGTGGCGTAGCATAGCGGTTAAGGTGTCCGATTTGCATGCAAGCGGTCGCAAGTTCAATCCGCGGTAATCCTGCTTTTTTGTTTTTTCTTTTTCTCGAACATTTTGTTTTATCGAGGCATTTGGCGATATTTATGAGTGCGTATAACTTTACTCTTATATAAATGCTGCCCTTGATGATGAAATTCCCTTGGCAGTCGCAGTCAGACGTCATCTGATGGACAATTCAGATGACGTCTGATGGTCCGTCACGTTCCACCAAGGCTGCTGACTGGCAGTCAGTGTCCCAAATTACGTAGCTTGATGGAATTTTCAATAGGGATCACTGGGAGATCCTTAAACTTCATCAAGACTTTCCTCGAAGGCAGAACCTTTTCGGTCCGCTGCGGAGCCAACTGCAGTGAACCCAAGGCCAACCTCGTAGGTGTCCCGCAAGGCTCTGTCATCTCACCGATGCTTTTCAACATCGTGCAGGCGGCCCCACCCTACGAACTCGAAAAAATTAACAAGCTAGGGTTTACGATATACGCCGACGACGTATCGATCTGGACCAAGAGCGAAGACATCGAGAGGCAACAAGACACACTCCAAGCCGGCCTAGACATGATTGAAGCCCACCTTCACAAGGTAGGCCTCCAAGCCTCCCCAGACAAGACTAACTATGTCACGATAGCACCCAAACGACAACGAGTAATGAAGATTGGCGACCAGCTCCATCTCGTGCTCGCAGGAAAGCGAATCCAGCCCTCTACATCTGTCAAGATCCTGGGAATTACCGTAGAGGAGACAGGCAAAGGGGACATATGGCTTCGAGACACGCTGAAGTACTGCAACTCTGCCCTCAATGCCATCAGAAGAATCTGCAGCGCCAAGGGCGGTGCAACGGACGAGATCGCCAGAAGGATGGTAAAGGCCATGGTAGTCTCCCGAGTCTGCTACGGAGCCCGACACTACTGGCTCACCAAGGCACAATGGCGAAAACTTGAGTCCCTGAATAACCAAACTATGAGGATCATCACAGGCCTCCCGCGGTTTACCCCGCTCGGGAAACTAAAGGAGCACGCACAGATCAACTCACTTCATGACACCGTCCTCGCTCGCACGGTTGCACACGGCGAACGTCTTAAGCACTTTAAGCAAGGACGGGAAATCCTGAAACTTCTATGGCGCGCAACAGAAGGCCTCCCCAACCTTCCCGAGCAACTCCCTCCTTGGGAGGATCACATGAACATTACTGAAAACAAGCCGACTGCTCGAAAAGGCGACTCCCAACAGCAAGCACGAATCGCAAAAGCGCACTCCAGAATGATTGAGACATGGACTAACCCTACTCACATCATGGCCGCATATACCGACACCGCCGCAGAAGACTCCCCGGTTCCGCTGAAGACCGCGGCAGTCTACTTTCCAGCTCTCGACTCCTCGGCCGCGAACGCACTTCTAATGCGCACCTCAATCAAAGGGGGTGAACTTGCGGCGATTCACCTCGCCCTCGAAACAGTCCTCAAGTCACAACACCCGCTCCCTCGCGAACTTCGAGTGTTCTCGGACTCAAGAGAAGCAATTAAAGAATGCCAAAAAGCAAGAAGCCCGAGCCGCATAGTTCGGGAAATCAAGAAGCTCGCCTCCCGACTCCTGCAGGAAGGAACGACTACCAAAATCTCCTGGGTCCCTGCGCATGCAGGCATCGAGGGCAATGAAGAGGCTCATCAGCTAGCTCGCGCGTCCCTTTCCCTTCTCCGCGAAGCTGCTGACGTCCCTCCACATGTACACGACCAGGGCTATGCCCCTGCCTGTGATCAGGACACGCCTGGCCAAACAGATCAAGGATACGACCCGGATGAAGAACGGGCCCAGATTAAAGAGCACTACCGGACCACACTGTGGGAGAAACTTCCTCCGAACGCAGATCCCCTTCCCCAGGGTTTCGGCAGACGAGCCAGCGTTCTTTTCACGAAAATACGCACGGACACCACCTGCACGCCCGCCCGCATCGCATCATGGAGCAAAGGAACCAAGTCTGGAACCTGTTCTAGGTGCACCATGGGCAAGAAGGCCGACACTCACCAGATTCTATGGGAGTGCCCCAAATCAAAGGAAGCCAGGACAAAGCACCGACCCCCAGACATTAGCTCCCTGGAGGGATGGACACACCCGCCTGGATCTCAGGAAAACCAAAGGAGAATGCTGAACGGCCTCCTAGATTTTATCTATGAGGCCAAGTTGGACATCTCCATCTAATCCCTTCTCTTTTAATTTGTGCCAGCGTCAGACCGCGTAGTTACCGACGCCCTCCCTCTCCTTTCCCCCTAGATTATGGGCAATAAACGCATTATGAACTGAACTGGTAGTAGACAACGCGCGAGACAGGGAAGCAAGATCCGACTGCAGCGCCGCTGGTTCTCTTTACCGCCACCTGGGCCACTCGCCTCTGCAGGCGAGAATAGGGAGCTGCGAAACAGAGCTTGGCTCCAGTAACGTTGGTACGGCCCAACATGAGCATTTTGTCAGAAGAGAACCGAATTGCAAAAACGAACGGCGACCGAGCATATAGCGTCCTGTTGGGCGAAATCTTCAAATAAATCAGGAAAAAGAAACAGTTCAAAAGGGAGGCGTGGCGGCGCCCCCCTTTTGATGGCGTTCTGGGCGACCGTCGAGGTCGCCGACCCCTAGTGCCGGCCCTGCATGTTTCACATCACAAATGCACTTATCCTTGAGCAGTGGTTCTCAAATAGGGTTCCGCGGACCCTTTGGTGTCCGCGAATGCATTTTAGGAGTTCGCCAAGCCCTGCCCTACCAGTGAAGACCGGCAATAAAAGTTGCCTTTTACAGATTGAAAAGAAACATTCCGATTTTCGGGCAAAGTCTCTCGAGTGTATATCAATGAGAAAAGTATACTTCACACTAGCCCTTAGTTATATCCAAATATTAAATCCTTATCATATTTAACCTAGTTTAACCTACCATTTCCTTCCCCCCGTCACGAGCGGGGTTTTCTATCATCTGCGCCGATCCAGAAGGGGTCCGCGAAACATCGATGGTTGAGGACCACCGTCCTAGAGGATAGTTCTTATAGGCATGAATGTGGTCCCATTTGCTTCTGAGATGAAATATAGGGCAACGTTCTTACCGTAAGATCGTAACGATGAAATGTAGAGTTTTAGAAGGAATACAAATTAGACCCTTTAACGCACTATTTCTGAAGTGTGAGGCGATCGCTGGCCGAATGTTTTAGGGCACTGCAGCTCGGAGAGGAGGAGCGAAAGCTGGCGCTGCAGAGCCCAGGGATCCTGTGTTTAATAAACATCACCGAGACTGACATGCCTCAACGCTCTTCCTCTGACGGCACGCTATTAATCCGGGACGAATTCTCCATGGGACGAATATGCTGCGAAAAATCGACGAATTTTGTCCGGCGGCTTTTGCTCTGCATGTGGTATCAACACAGTGGCTGCTACATCGCGCGCAAAGAGAGCGTGCCGTCGGGCGACGTTCGTCAGTTATTGTCTCATAATTCGCTCCATAGAGCGAATTATGCCTTAACATTTCTAGTTTTCAGTCGTTCGGCAATGGCGGCGGTGTGGCGTAGTGCGTTTTGTCGATTTTTTTTTCAATTTGAAGTAATTACTGACCCAACCAGGGATGATTTGTACGGGACAGTGAGTACTGCGATGTGCAAGAAACGTACAAGAAACGTGGGCCCCGGGATACCTCTTCGGAAAGAAATTTGAGATCAGGTTATGTAGAAAGCGGTTTCGACAAGGTTTAGAATACGTCTGCTCCCTGCATGCGGTCAGCTTCGTTTGCCCGCTGTCGCGGCTGTCTTTTGATATAGTAGGCGCACCAAAAGATGGTTCGACGCGTACGCGCGTTCTCATCACGATGGAAGGCAAAGCACGCCTGCTGTAAGCAGGGCTTACGCGGCTTTCTCTAACCGGTGCACCGTTCTCAGCGTCCGTGCATGTACGACGCCTGAGACGCTCGATTTCCAAAGCCGCGCTATCACGACTCGCTCTAGACGACGCTTCTGACGTGGAGTCGAGAGCGTCTGCCGCTTGCCAACTTTCTACTATTCAGGCAAGTGTTGGGCTCCAAATGACCCCTGTTTGACACCGAGTCAGTGGACGCCGCCATGCAAATATGCGGGAAACAACCGCGTTGTCACGGCAATGCCATGGCGACGTGGCATTGCCGTGTTTCACATGCATGTAAATTGCATGTGGCAGCGCGCGTTGCATGTGAATTGGGGGCGTCCGCCCCGCAATTTACATGGGGGCGTCTCTTCACCGAGTTTTATAATCAAGATGAAAAAACAATTACCTCAGACTGTGGTAAAAAAATGGGAATATTAGTTCAGGACAAAATGTACGTCATGACTAGAAACCGGATTTTAGCCAAATGCCTATTTTATTCCTTGCGTTCCTATCGCCCCATTTTGATATATGAGCACGAATTGGAGGTCAAGGATGGCTTTTATGGTGATTTTATAGTGCCTATAAATGCCTATTTTGGGTGTTGGTGCCTAAACTCCGATAAATGCTTATAAATGCCTTTTTTCTCAAATTGGCGCCTAAATCAGCACTATGTAACGTCAAGTTTCGCTTTCGAGTGCAATTTAATACCTTTATTCATTCTACTTGGAAATATTTACTGTTCTGAATTCTATGGGTTTGAACCTGGTAATCTTTTTAACACTCCCCCCCACCCCCTCCCTTTGCGCCGGTGCAACCGGAGCGGCGGCTTCTGCATGCTTTACGGTTGGCTTTCCCGCAGGACTTGGCGGTGGACGCACAACTCTACTCCCCAGGGAAACTATGATACCGTCAGGGGCCAAGAAAGTTATGGGGAAAAATTACGCCCACCTCCCCTCGCGGGAACCCTGGTGTGATGCAACGCTTCTGGGTGGTTCCATTGGTGTTTCCGTTGGGTTGATTCTCTAAAGGAACCGTCGCATCAAGCAATCGTCGAGTACTGCGAGTGAGTCAACGAGCTTATTGGTTCAGCCAAGGCAATGTTCCTGAAGGCACCCTCTCGCGTGCGCGTCTTCAAGAAGATGCTGCCTGATGTGCCCCTTCCGCCAGAACCCGTCGTCACACGATGGGGAACGTGGCTAGAAGCTGTTGAGTACTACAACTGCTACTTTTCGGAGATCAAGGCCGTGATCAACGGCCTTCCAATTGACGAGAGTGTTGCAGTCACAAAGGCTCAAGCTGTCCTCTCCGTGAATAGCCTTCCAGGAGACCTCGCGTACCTTTGCGCAAACTTCACGTTCTTAGCGGATTCTATCAAAAAACTTGAATGCGGGAGAAACTCTTGTTACTTGAAAGCGGGAGAAACGTTGCGCTAATTCTCCACGCACAGGAAAGAATCGCCACCGTTCCCGAAGGACCCGTCGCCGAAAAGGGACGTGCGAAGCTGCAATCGGTCTTGGACAAAAACAAGGGGTTTTCTGTCCTTAGAGAAGCTTCAGAAGTCCTTGCTGGTGAGCACTGTAGGATCCCAGTGTCAATTAACCCATCGATTCTTCCCAAGTATAAGTACGCACCAATCACATCTGTCGACGTCGAGCGTTCGTCCTCCGCGTACAAACTCATTCTCAGCGACAAGAGGCACAATTTTGAACCCGGAAATCTGGAGATGCTGGTAGTTACCTATTGTTTCTATAATTTTCATAGTGATTCTTAAAATAGGTTCCGCGTTCTGTCCAAACACAATTCTTAATATTTATATTTCGAATGAGCGTATGTGTATTTGGCAGTGTTGAAAGGTCTTGCCTGTATAATTAAGGTACCTGTAGAAAATTGCTAAAGTTTGTACGTAAGTTCTCACGTAACAACATGCTAATTTCTTAACAAACCTTGTCTACCTTGCACTTATTATTTTCTTGCTTTATTGTAATTTAATTGCGTCAGGCAGACATAACTTTGCGCTTTTATAAATCAGTATTACCATATTTAAAGTATTGTATCTCCTGCCTGTTTCACAATATGCGACGCTTGAGTGACTTTCGCATCTGAACATGTATGTAAGCAATGCGCTTGTGAAATTAAGCCAATTCATTGCCATTAGCCCATAGGTATTACGGGGAAATTCCACGTCTAATGGCAATGTATAGAACTTGTTATGAGAGAAAAATAAAGAATTGAATTGAATTGAATTGAACCATTACTGCCATTGTGGCCTCACAGCAATGACATCTTTGGATTTCCTGTCGTGCTTACAGTTCGCTCACGTCTTCACTTGAAATTATTAGCATTTATCTAAACATTTATGGCGCCTATTTTATTCTTTTTAGTGCCTAAAACGTTGTTTTTGCCGCGTATTTTTGGCGCCTAAAACGTGCTTTTTAGTGCCTAAAAATCCGGCCTCTAGTCATGACACTCGAAGGGCACCCACTTACTAATTGGGCCAAAGCCCAACACGAAGCGTCTTTCGACCCGTTGGCTCGACACGACTTCCAGCCGATCGTTGACGCTGCGCTCGTGTCCAATTTGCGTCTGCGATCAATCATATTGTGATGAAATGGAAAATCTGATGTGCAGGATTTGACTGTGTTTATCCATACCCAGACACTAGACGGCAAGAAAATCTTGCCGTTAACCGGCAAAACTGATCTTGCCCGCGTCCAGTGTCAAGGCATGTGGCGCGTGCCGTGCATCATTCGCTAGGCACAAATGTAGCCTAACCTTCCCTGGCTATGCCTACGTTTACATGAATGCGATCGTAGCGCATCGAATCGAGCAGGGACCAATCACACGGCGCCTTTTTTCTTACTTCTTCCTCTTCTACCCAACTGCTACCAATCAAAATGATGAAATCTCGACTCGATGCGCTACGGTCGCATCCATGTAAATGCAGTCTATGACGCTAATGCTACATGCGCCCGTGCAGTTGAGTAGCTTGAAGCGTCGCTCAAAGATAGACACGCGCGCTCTTCACTTCTTCAGAAAGGCCCCGCGCCTCAGCACGCTCACTCACGTTGCACGCGAGCAAGAAACGTGAAATAAACCTAAAAATTACAAAAAAGGGCCGAGAGGAAATCATTGTTAGAGCTTTGATAAAACGTTAAATGTGGTTCACTATGTTTCTTTCGTTTTTTTTTTTTTTTTTGCTTTTTTAGCGCTTATGAGCAGATGCTGAAATATGCCTCTAAACCGTTTCTAGGTTTACAAATTCACAGCCCAGACTGCTATGATTTTTCGCCGTTTCGAAAAGTAAGCAGAGCACCCGCCATACGCACGAACGTTGAGGGTCGCACCGGCCAGAAGCTTTTTGTTTAGAAAAGGCTGGGCTCCGAAGATTGTACTGCTCAGTACGTGATCTTCACAGCTCAGCACTCACGTGTTCATCGATTCCTTAAGAAAGCAAAGCGCGCGCCGTACGTACCAGCGCTGAAAATGGTACCACGGTCAGAAGCTCTTTACTATCTACGACTGTAAGCCCTGCATAATCTAACGCTATTAGTACAGGCTCACATCTAAAGGCGAAACTCGGTGAGGCAAAGATTAATAGAAAAAATTGGCTGCAGAACTCTATTACAACATGCCGCTGCACATAGGCCTAGACTACGGGGGGGCATCGGGGCTCGTGCCCCCCCCCCCCCCCCCGCTCCTGGTGAGATCCGGGGTGGGTGGGGGGGAGGGGGCTTTTGGGTTTGGGTTATGATCCTTACTAAGACGCTGTTTACGTGCCATGTAACGAGCTTCTAGTAGTGGCATGCAGCTGCGTAGACTTTCCATTTTCCTGGGGCGAGGGGGGGGGGGCAGGCTGAGAAGTTCTCGGGAGGGGGGGTTTCTGAGCAATTTTTTCTTTACACCGGCAATTATCAGTATATTTTTGGGGGTATATTTTACTGCATACGTATATCGCCATGCGTTCGTCGCTGTGTGTCAACGTCAATCACTGAGCGAGCGCAGCCGAGTGTTCATCGCCGGTACCACGGTGCACGCGCCGGCGAACATAAATCTGTAATCTTTAAGGCCACGGTCCCACTGAATGTGGTAATTTAGGTACTTTTTTGGCAGGTCATTACTCATCTTATTTTGAATACTTTTTTGTGGGAGTGATGTCGTTCGAAAGGCAATGCAATTCTCTTTCATTTGATATTATGAATGTATTGGTTCATACTGTTCATGCGCATATGTAGCGTTGCGAAAATAAGGGCGGAGACCCTCACTTGCTCCGCTGGTTCATATTTCATGAACGATTTATGAAAGATAACACGGTTTCATTGGAGCAGTTTTGTTAAGATGATGTCGGAGCAGATTGTAACGATATACTTTTTTGATATTCGCACTACTTTGTTTTGCTCATCTCTCCAAATAATGCCCTAAAATTGTACTTTTTCAGCACAAATATGTTTTTAATGATATGCGCTAGGGCAATGAAATTAGCTAAAGATGTAGTGATTATAATTGGTAATATGCATAGAAAAATTTAATGCTGTGTCAAATTTTTTTGTTTACATATTCTATACCAAACGTAGCACTTTTTGTGCTTCGAGTCACGGTACTTCAAATGCCACTGAGGAAATAATTAAACTATGATAAAATCTTTTATAACATTTAAAACTACAATGGTTGCCCAAGAATTGGACGATGGCTTTTTTTCCATTTTCAAAGTCATAACGCTCTAGGAGCCCTTCAGACATACCGGTTTTTGACGCATATCTTTTATGGACATCAAACAGATTTATTGGCATTTAATAACATTTATTGTATCGAATTTAATACATTGCGATGTATTAGAATATGAAAAGGATCCTCCTTTGGTTTCTTGATAAATTTAGAACTTAGCTAATTTTAAAAACAATTAAAAACTGTTTGGGTGTTTTGTTGCGCTACCTGGCGGATGGCAGACAAACTGCTGATTTCTAATGTTCAAAAAATTTCCGAGTACGGCGTTGGCGTCTGTATCATCATCAATCTCCGTGTCTTTTTACCCTCACATTTAAAAAATATATTGGAAGACTTACTATCGATAACTGAATGGTTTAAGTACTGGGTCAGGCTAATAAATCTAAGACAAATAATTACACAAGTGTAGCGTGATATAATGTGTTCATTATTCGATATGATTGAAATCAATAAACATGAAGACGAAGAGGAAAAGAATACACCCGAGTTCACTTTATGCCTAGAGTCACTAAATGAGCTTGAAACTATCGGCACTCCGTTCCCCAAAATTGTTCTGGGCGCCGCCATTTTGGGTCTTGCTCAGAGCAAACGCAACTGCCGATCATCATGATCCAAAAGTACGACTTCCTCAGCATTAGATGCGGTGCTAGGAAGCTGATGCGATATTTCAATGCTCTGTCGCGGGTTGTTTAAACATTTGTGAGGGAAGGAAAAGCGTTTCCTGTGATTTTAGATAAAGCTTCATATAACTGGAAACCATGATTTTAAGCCACAATATGGCCAAGTGTCGTTACTCTGAACCGTAGCTAATTTACTGGCACAAGCAGGAACAATGAAAAAGAGGCAGGCGTCAAAAGGTAGTGGCTTCTGGAATTCACGGGGCTTACGTCATGGCCCCTCCAGGTATTACAAGCCTCTTGAACAAGAGCATGGACAGTGTCATTAAATAAGCTACGCTTCAGAGTAGCGACACTTGGCCTTATTGTGGCTTAAAATCATGGTTGCCAGTTATTTGAAGCTTTATCTGAAATCACAAGAAACGCTTTTCCGTCCTCCACTTTAAACAGTTTGCGACAAAGCAAAGCAACATTACATGAGCTTCCTAACACCGAATCTAATGCTGGGAGCAACTGCCGATCATGACGATCGGCAGTTGCGCCTGCTCTGCACAAGCACCAAAATGGCGGCGTTCACAACACTGTTGGAGAAGAGAGTGTCGATACTCTAAGTGCGGCTCATTTATTGGTTCTAGTTCCCGCGAAACTCCTTTTCCCTGACTGAAACTGAAAGTAAATATGAATAATACACAATTATTATAGCTTATTTGGTTATAACCAAATACACATAATGAGAGGAGGAAGCCGGCGGGTAGGAGAAACGCGGGTTTTATGTGCGACCGTTCTAACCGTCTCAAAAGAGAGAACGCACGAGCTTGCGCTGGTTTAAAAAAAAAGGCATCCAAAGAAAAGAGGCGGCACGCTGTGTTCTTTATTATTATGCGTCTAATATCCTGGGTTCGAGCCCCACCCCTGCCCGTCTCGATCTGGATGAGCATCGTACCGGCGTGCGGTCCTGTATCACTACTGCGTGGTGCACGTTAAAGACCCCAGGCTAGCGGTTGTACCGCACTGGCTAAATTGCTCATCTACAGCGTGTGACTCGTCGCAACTTTAATGGCTGACCAACTACACGCTGTATAAATATCCCCACAACCCCAATTATTATTATTATGCGTCTAATTGCAAATCGTTGCGTGTATGTTTATACAGCCGGAAATTAGTCTGCCTTAGTGGGCGTCTGGTGACTCAGCTGTAGATGAGCAATGTAGCCAGTGCGGTACAACCGCAAACCTGGGGTCTTTAACGTGCACCACGCAGTAGTGATACACGACCGCACGCCGGTACGATGCTCTTCCAGATCGAAACGGGCAGGGGCGGTGAGGGTTCTGCAGCGCGAGCTTTCGCTCCAAATGCTCCGAGCTGGCGTGCGCTAGACCGTGCACTCGGCCACCGACACCTCACCCCCCCCCCCCTTTTTGCGACTAATTTATATACAGGTATAAGTATTTGAAGATCGACGATGGACGTCGATCGTCTCAAGGTAATGTAACGTAATAACATTATATACATAATAAAATTGTTGAAGGACTGAATGACTAAATTTTTCAATTCTTAGATTGTAATATGGCGGTAGCCTATTGTACTTACTGTTCATGAAGAGCAATATGAGGTGACGAGGTAATGATTAAATGATGAGGCTCTATAAGGACGACGATATCAGTGGGTGTCGAACCACAACCTACAGTGCCAGACTTGTTTTGAGTATCGTGTACCCAAAGACTTTCTTCACCCTCAACAGTATGTGGTAGAATCAATGAGGATGCTGCTTTACAACTGTACGTGGAACAGGAAAACTTCACTGTGCAGAAGTGCGGCTTATTTGTTAATATGAGGGACGGATTTCTAGCAGCATTCCCTGATTGACTACTTGGAACAAGTGGCCTCGTTGACGTAAAGTGTCCCCGTTCCAAAAGATTCTTGAAGCATACTTAAACCGCAAAGGAGTATGAGGCGAAAAATAAGAAAAAGGAGCCTGGTGTGAAAGGTCCAAATCACCACCATAGCTTCTACTATCACATACAAGGGCAGTTACACAATACACAAAGAGAGTTTTGTGATCTAGTTATATTTACACTTAAGGGCATTGATATCCAACGTATTCAGAGAGATGACACCTCCTGGTCAACCAACATAGAGCCTTTTCTACTCAAGTTTTACATGGAAGGCCCGACTTCCGCTGAAATTCCGCACGTAGACAAGTTGTGCGAACGAATAAACTGCCATTACTCCCAATCTGGGACTCTCTCAATCTTTGTTCGTAGGCCATAGTATCATGAGATCGAGGGGTGTGGCTCTTCGTCCGCCGAATATTGCGTCGGCGGGTTTTTCTCCGTGTAAGATGAGACCGTCGCGTGCTGCCGGAATAAGAACCTGGCGATTCTTCACTGAACTGCTTCTTCCGTAAGCTTCAAAAGGGCTTTTTTTTTTTGTTGTTTCGCACACCATCTGTTCTGCTCGCCCGTTAGTTGCAGGATGGTATGGTGCACTAATGTAATGCCTGATGCCGGTCTTTCTTCTTCAAAATCTTGTTTATTTTATTTGAAGCAAGATTTGGCGCGTTATCAGAGAAATGTATTTTCGGTAGGGCAAAAGTAGGTAAAAGAGCCCGCAGAACGTCAATGACGTGTTTGGACATCGTGGCACGCATCGTGTAAACTTCCAGCCACTTAGAGTACGCATTGCCCATGACTCCGCAGAAGTGGATACGTTTCGCCACCCACCGACTGAATAGTGGATCGTTTTCAGTTATTGTTCATGATGGCGTTGAACTCAAGGAAGACTTCGAGTCTTTCCACAAAGTTAGCCCAGGTGCCAGGACTTTTGTCGAAAGCGGTAAGTGTTCGAAACGTCGACAGCGTCGGTAGCCACGTGTTGTGCTTGACACTGGACACTTACCATCCGCTGAGAAGAAACTTGCTTGTTCGTCTGCCACGAGTCGTCCAATATCAGGTCATCACCGCAACACCATCTCCCGACAAAACTGGTCTTTATTGTCCGCATGTCCATAGTTAGCAATCACGTCAACTTATGAATTCCCTGTGACAGTGTCTAGGTGGCGCTTGGGCGCAGCCATAATCAACATCATGATTAACGGCCGTCGCACACACCCGACGGCCGATAATGCTATAGACGCTTTGCAGCAGCTGTGCATGGATGCCGCCATAACTGACCTTCAGTTTTTGTTTCCTCTAATACCCTTGTTACACGGGCACACTTAACTGCAGTTACGCTAAGCCACAGTCAGCGCACAATATTTACGGACAACATTCTACGGCTATGCAGTCAAAGCTATGGGTGAACGTGCGCTTGAGCATCTTGAGCACCCATCAAAGCAGTGCGCGCGCGCTCTTCACTTCTTCTGAAATAGCTGTTCGAGAGTATAGTGCGGTGTCTGTGGTGCCGCGCAACAGCAGTTAAGCTGAGTTAACCGCGGTTAAGTGTGCCCGTGTAACAGGGGTATAATACCCCTGTAATACCCCTGTTACACGGGCACACTTAACCGCGGTTAACTCAGCTTTAACTGCGGTTACGTGGCAGCACAAATGCCGCAGTATACCATCGGACAGCTATTTCAAAAGAAGTGAAGAGTGCGCGTGCACTGCTTTGATGGGTGCTCAAGATGCTCAAGCGCACGTTCGCCCATAGCTCTGACTGCATCGCCGCAGAATGTTGTCGGCAAGTATTGTGCGCTAATTGTGGTTTAGCGTAACCGCAGTTAAGTGTGCCCGTGTAATACCGCTGTTACACGGGCACACTTAACTGCAGTTACGCTAAACCACAATTAGCGCACAATACTTGCCGACAACATTTTGCGGCGATGCAGTCAGAGCTATGGGCGAACGTGCGCTTGAGCATCTTGAGCACCCATCAAAGCAGTGCACGCGCTCTTTTCACTTCTTTAGAAATAGCTGTCCGAGGGTATAGTGCGGCATCTGTGCTGCCACGTAACCGCAGTTAAAGCTGAGTTAACCGCGGTTAAGGGTGCCCGTGTAACAGGGGTATAACAAGGGTATAATACCCTTGTTATACCCCTGTTACACGGGCACCCTTAACCGCGGTTAACTCAGCTTTAACTGCGGTTACGTGGCAGCACAGATGCCGCACTATACCCTCGGACAGCTATTTCTAAAGAAGTGAAAAGAGCGCGTGCACTGCTTTGATGGGTGCTCAAGATGCTCAAGCGCACGTTCGCCCATAGCTCTGACTGCATCGCCGCAGAATGTTGTCGGCAAGTATTGTGCGCTAATTGTGGTTTAGCGTAACCGCAGTTAAGTGTGCCCGTGTAATACCGCTGTTACACGGGCACACTTAACTGCAGTTACGCTAAACCACAATTAGCGCACAATACTTGCCGACAACATTTTGCGGCGATGCAGTCAGAGCTATGGGCGAACGTGCGCTTGAGCATCTTGAGCACCCATCAAAGCAGTGCACGCGCTCTTTTCACTTCTTTAGAAATAGCTGTCCGAGGGTATAGTGCGGCATCTGTGCTGCCACGTAACCGCAGTTAAAGCTGAGTTAACCGCGGTTAAGGGTGCCCGTGTAACAGGGGTATAACAAGGGTATTACACGGGCACACTTAACCGCGGTTAACTCAGCTTTAACTGCGGTTACGTGGCAGCACAGATGCCGCACTATACCCTCGGACAGCTATTTCAAAAGAAGTGAAGAGAGCGCGTGCACTGCTTTGATGGGTGCTCAAGATGCTCAAGCGCACGTTCGCCCATAGCTCTGACTGCATTGCCGCAGAATGTTGTCGGCAAGTATTGTGCGCTAATTGTGGTTTAGCGTAACCGCAGTTAAGTGTGCCCGTCTAATACCCCTGTAATACCCCTGTTACACGGGCACATTTAACCGCGGTTAACTCAGCTTAACTGCTGTTGCGCGGCACCACAGATACCGCACTATACTCTCGGACAGCTATTCCATAAGAAGTGAAGAGCGCGCGTGCACTGCTTTGATGGGTGCTCAAGATGCTCAAGCGCACGTTCCCCCATAGCTTTGACTGTATAGTCACAGAATGTTGTCGGCGAGTCTTGTGCGCTAATTGTGGTTTAGCGTAACTGCAGTTAAGTGTGCCCGTGTAACAGGGGTATTACACGGGCACACTTAACCGCGGTTAACTCAACTTAACTGCTGTTTCGTAGCACCACAGATACCGCACTATACTCTCTGACAGCTATATCAGAAGAAGTGAAGAGCGCGAGCGCACTGCTTCGATAGATGCTCAAGATGCTCGAGGGCACGTTCGCCCATAGCTTTGACTGCATAGCCGCAGAATGTTGTCCGCAAGTATTGTGCGCTATCTGTGGCTTAGCGTAACTGCAGTTAATTGTGCCCGTGTAACAAGGGTATTACAAGGGTATTATATGGTTTCTTTCACTTCATCATTACTATAGCAGGCCAGGTGTTTGACATATTCGATTCAACTGTGTCCTTTTCTAAAGCATCGGCCTTTGTAGAGGATCGTCAATTACCGTTTCAGTTGCTCGGCATCTCGGTAAGACAAGAGAAGGTCAGCAATGGCGGCTGTAATTTGGCGCGTGTGTAAAGCGTCTACAGTCGGATGGAACCTGAGAACAATCTTTTAGCCCCACCCACAAGCGCATTGCGCCCATCTGAAGTGCCTCCGCCGTCGAGAAAGTAGTTCGCCAGCAACGTTGCTTTTTCTTCCTCCAGGAAACGTGTCTTAAACTACTACAATATTTATTTAATTCATTCAGGACATTTAAATAAGTTAGAATACGTTTTTGTCAACGAAATAGCTGTTTAGTAAAGAAAGAAAGTCATGTCCAATGTACCCTCTTCCCAATTCATTTTCTGTCCAAGATACTGTCTAACATACCGTCTAACATACCTCTCAGCAGTGCTAAGCCTCGCGCCCGCTTCGAAATTTTCGTTGGCGATAGCGTCGCTGGATTCTCACGTTGTCGCGCAAAAACTGCTGCAAACGCAAGCCGATACCATTAAGATTTCGTGGCGTAACCTCAGGCACGTAAAACACGGTGCAAAAAAGCAGAATAATTGTCACTAGAAACTAGCGTCGCGTTGCTAAGGCCAGCAGCCATGTTGAGCTTCTTTCTTTTTTTTTTTTTTCAAAAGGATCGCGATTGGTCCACGGAATCGTGACGTCATGAAAACGATTGGCTGGCGTTTCTCGGCGTAGGATTACATTTTCCTCTGAGAGGCATTTGCGGTTTTTTCTTAGCTTGCAACCGACTATAAAATGTTAGAAGCGCGAGCCCAGCGCGTTTTGCGTGCCGGCCCCTCACGCGCTCTCTGCAGAAGCAGGAATGAAGCAGGAACGATTTGGCCCGGATTTGTGGAACACTGCGTCCGCATCACACTGGACTGCTTTTGTCTTCAAACCACCTCGGTTCCTGTACTCGGTAAACATTACATTCCCGAACGCTCATAACTTGCCGTCGCTAAACGCCGTTCATTCATAGCGTCTTCATTGCAAATAAACGACTTCCTATTTCTTCTGATGGTTTTCATCATATTCCTCCTAAGCTGTACTTACAACATTATGTGTGTCGGTACTTCCGAAAACATTGCAACGGCGTTCGTTTTATGGGAACCCCTATAATGTAACAACCTTTACAACATCTTCCGGACCCCATGAAACATAATATTTCGTGACCTTTTTTTAGTCGTCATTAAAATGGTGAGGTAAGTACCGTAAATCGCGAAGCAGTTTACTTGACGTCCGCTTCCACTGGTGTCTTGGAAGATTCAGTCTACTGAGCGTGCATTCCTGCAGAGGAAATTTTCATTGATAGAATATTTACGCGTCAATCAACATTTGATTCCTTCTTGGTAAGATTTATTGCGAAAGCCCGTTACAACCGCCGAACCAGATGTTCCTATAGACCTTTCCAATGTTTACAAATCCACAGCTCAGCGTGCGATCTCCACAGCTCAGCACGCGCGTGTGCGTCGCTTCGGAACGCGAGCAAATCACGCGCGATACGCACGAACACTGAAAATAAAACCGGCCAGCAGCCCTTTTCTGGAAAGGTCTATATCAGAGAACAATTTATACCGAGCCTGACATTCTCGCCTACATCCGTTTGATGGTCCACGCTACTTGAGCTAGCTGAGCACAGCTGGCAGCGGCGCGAGCAAGGCCACGAGGGGAACGTGATGGTGCTCGAGCCATCCCACTGTGAACCAATGTTTCGGTCACCCCACGTGTGCGTGTCGCCATCTATTGGTTGAACTAACGCCTTGTTTAAGATGGCTGCCGTGGGACCGCAGCCTTAAGGCTACCGATTCAACACTTATGCATTTATTAGCGGCGGATATAATGTGGTAGGCTTCCACAACCTCGCGGGTCAATTTATATTTGTGCCTCTCTAGTATTCTTGTTTTCCCGAATAGCGGATTGCAATTGCACTATTTGCACTGCGTTGAGAAATGTCCTCCTACTGTGGCTCTCAGAGAATAATCATGTTCGCGTAGTCTGTCATTAAGACATCTGCCGGTTTGACCTACGTAGATCTTGCCACACGAGAGTGGTATGTTATACACCACGCCTGAAGTGCACGGAAGAAAAGGTTTGGCATGTTTTTTAGTGCACCTGTGTCTTGTGGCACCTTCGGCTAGCGAGTTGACTCTAGAGCAAATTTTGCTAATTTTTTGCGGGGCTGAAAAAACCACTCGGACCCCATAACGACAGGCTACATTTTTTTTTAATTGTGTGAAGTCTTGTGGAGGTACGGGATTACCACAGGTCTTGTTTTTCCTACATCTGTTTTGTTGGCTTGGAGGCCTTTTGCCTTTTTCAACAAGGTGTCCGCTACATTAGCCAGTAGTGGTAACGGATAGCTGGCTTTTCTGAGTCTTTCAACCTGCATTGTGAAGCTGGCTCCCATTGTGTGGAAACATGATTTCTTTAGCGCGGATCCCAAACATGTTAGAGCAATCTTGACGATCTTAGAGTGAGCAGAACTATAATCAAAAATTCTTTTTTTGGAGCAAAAGACTCCACGGAGTTTCTCTGGGAAAGGATTAAGCCGCATCTCCCGACCAAAGAAAAAACCGGTGCCCCTCCAAGGTGGATCTCTTCACAACACTGGGGGAGGTAAGGATGCCACCGGATATAGGCAACTGTCTAGGTGTAGGCCCTAAGTTCTGTTTCGAACCTGTTGTAAGTCCACCGGAGCTGATTACACTAGCAAAGCAAATCACCTGTAGGACAGTGGAAACAGATAGACCACGGTGCATCTCTGAATGCGTTGACAGTCTTCACCCTACAAGAAAACCTGTTGGGTATTTTAAGCCAAAATGAGTTGCTGGACGAGCCCCTGGTGGATTATATAGGTGATAATGAAGTGCGTGTCTTATTATCAGACAAAGAAGGACAGTTTGTGGTACTACCAGAAAACATGTACAACGATAGAGCCTCAACAGCAATCAAGAAAATTTTCAAACAGGTAGAAGTGGACACCAAGAAAACTTGGGACGAAGCGAAGAGTCTTTGTGAACCTCTATCGTTAACTCAGTTAGCAGCGAGAATTGGGAAGGTTGACAAGTTCCATCTGGAAGTCTTCTTCACGGTAAAGACGCATAAAGAAGGAAGCTCATTTAGAGCATTTGTCACCAAAAAGGGTTCCTGGCAGAGGTAAGTAGCGTCCTATCTCCAAAAACATCTGTCATCTTTAAAAATACATGACCCCTTCAGAGTAGTGAATTCTGAGGAAATCGTTGAATTTCTCCAGTTAAAGAGCCATGAGATCGGTACTGCTTTCAGTATAGATGTGGAGAATCTGTTTTACTCATTACGACACGAACGATTATTGGAGTCTGTGAAGAAATGTATTGAAGCCATTGGAGAGCTCTCCTTCAGAGGCTCTTGTGGAATTTCAACTGAGAACTTTTTAGAGCTTTTACTTTTTTATCTAACGTCCATGATTGTTGGGTGGCGAGATTTGTGCTTTGTACAAAAGTCAGGAGTATGTATTGTCTCCTGTGTAGCCCCAGTCCTGAGTGAAATTTATCTGGGAGCTGTAGACTGTGCCATTGAAAGGGCGCTTGGAAGTAGAGGAGTTAACAAGGCGGCCCGCTATGTGGATGATTTCTTGCTTGTTCTTCAAGATAACGCCAATGTGCACACACAGGTGAATAATATTTTGGCGACCTTTACTGAGTATGGAGGGGGCCTTAGGTTCACATATGAGGTCCCTCAAGAAGATGTTCTCCAGTTTTTAGACCTTTCGCTTCAATTAGGTGACACGCACGTGTGCTGGTCGTACTCCCCACCCTCCAAGAAAAGAATTTCGGATTATAGTTCTGCTCACTCTAAGATCGTCAAGAGGGGCATTGCTCTAACATGTTTGGGATCCGCGCTAAAGAAATCATGATTCCACACAATGGGAGCCAGCTACACAATGCAGGTTGAAAGACTCAGAAAAGCCAGCTATCCGTTACCACTGGCGAATGTAGCGGACACCTTGCTGAAAAAGGCAAAAAGCCTCCAAGCCAACAAAACAGATGTAGGAAAAACAAGACCTGTGGTGATCCCGTACCTCCACAAGACTTCACACAATTTAAAAAAATGTAGCAAATCGTTATGGAGTCCGAGTGGTTTTTTCAACCCCGCAAAAAATTAGCAAAATTTGCTCAAGAGTCAACTCGCTAGCCGAAGGTGCCACAAGACACAGGTGCACTAAAACACATGCCAAACCTTTTTTTCCGTGCACTTCATGCGTGGTGTATAACATACCACTCTTGTGTGGCAAGATCTACGTAGGTCAAACTGGCAGATGTCTTAATGACAGACTACGCGAACATGGTTATTCTGTGAGAGCCACAATAGGAGGACATCTCGCAACGCATTGCAAAAAGTGCAATTGGAATCCGCTATTCAGGAAAACAAGAATATTAGAGAGGCACAAGCATAAATTGACCCGCGAGGTTGTGGAAGCATACCATATCATATCCGCCGCTAATAAATGAATAAGTGTTGAATCGGTAGCCTTAACAAGCAAGGAAACAGACTTTTTAACACGGACAATGAAGAACAGGCATTAGTCACGGTTGCCGCGAGACATCAGGCACGATGATAAAGCGACAGCCGACCACGGATGAGGTGTTCGTCTTCCTCTCTGACTATGGTGACCCCGCACGAGCCAAGACTGATGCAAATATACCCTGCACCACGGCAACGTAAAGGCCAACAACGGATTTGGTGTTTAACAGAACTAGTCTCTTAAGCATGTGCCAGCGAGAGAACACCCTACTATGTGTTTTATATTTCTTTTTTTTTTTTTTTTTCATCTTTATGGGGATCTTGCGATGTTCTTCCTTCTCTTTATCTTTGTAAATATAGTTTCGAGTAGCGCTCTTTCCTGTCTCTTCTCTCTTCTCCATACGTGTGTGCTAATACCGTACAAATATTTAATTACCAACTAGCCCAGTTATCAACCCTTTTATAGCGCCACAAACGCGTGCAGGGAAACGCTCTTTCACGCGCTTCCGAACACAAAATAAACGTGGGACAAAATGGCGAGAAGCCACCACCCTGAGCAAAGCGCACATGAAGGCACTAGGGTGCCTCAATGTCCTTCTGTTTAGGGTGATGCCACCCTTTGAAGTACCCGATGCCGACAGCACGCGCTCACGGGTGAAATACAAAAAAATCGACGAAAACAAAATGTCGCCATAGCACAGTTAGAGCCACAAACGCGTGCAGGGTCAAGCTCTTTCACGCGCTTCTAAACAAAAAATAGACATAGAAGCGTGGGACAGAGTGGCCTGGGTCGCTAAACTCGTCAAGCACAACTTTGTGCCCGAAGTTTGCGGAACGCGCTAATCAAACACTCGCGACGCTGACGTCGCGCCGAGCGAGGTGTCAATCATTCGAACGCTCATTTCTTTGAGAGATGCAGAATGTAGCAAAGTTCATCGAGGCGCGCGTGCGGCGCGTGAGCTGCGCGAGGAGCCCGCTGATTGAACGGCTTCGCCGATGACGTAGCGCCCCTTTGTCCCTACATCCCTACGCCAAGCTGAAATTAATGCTTAGCAGATTATCCCTAGGCGACCTGCTGACGCTGAAAATCCTTCCGAATTTTGTGTAAAATAGAAACCTCGTTTGTCGAAGTTGTCGCTGACGTCAAAGTGACGTTTCCGAACTTTGCGAGAGCCGTGGTGTTAGCTCGAGATCTTCGCTTCGGATCGAGGCGAATTTAAACTTTGTCAACATGGCGGTGCCGTACGCTGCGGCCGAGCTTATCTTCCGCCACCGTCGGCGTCGCTACTGAGACCACCGGGGACGCCTTTCAGCTCCCCGACGACGACTTTCGGCGACAGTACCGGCTATCGAAAGTCGTTGTGCGTCGACTCTGCGACGAGCTTCGTTCGGCGCCCCGACTTCGAGGCGGCGGACAATCACATGTATACCATGACCGTGGAACAACAAGTTCTCTGCGCGCTCCGGTTCTACGGAACCGGTAGCTTTCAAGGCTTGGTGGCGACTGACGAGCACCTGTCAGTCTCCCACATGACTGTGAGCCGGGCTGTCAGAGTGTTTGCGGCTGCCATCGTTTTTTGTTCTTTTTTTGTAATATCCGAAGAGGTACTAATAACCTGGTATATAATTCAGAATGTTGGGAAACAAACAAAAACCGGGGTAATTCTTGGGTAGGGTCGAGTCTCCCGGCAGCCGGCAGAATTATTTTCCCGAAATTCTACTGGCAGTCGTCACGCATTGGCGGTCATATCAGTTCATCGAACGACGTGTCATCGACAGATCGTTTCATCGGCACGGGATGTAATCACATGAAAGAGATTTTCTTCCGTTAGAGGTATAAACACATTAAACATTTTCACGCCTTTATACATGTAAGTGGGGTGTCCCATAACTAGCACCCTAATAAGTGTAGCGATGTATTTTATAAAAGAAATGTAAACCTCACACCTTTAAAAATGTGTGATTGTTTAAACACGTTTTTTAAAACGTGTGATAATGTACTACACCTTTTTATAAAGATGTAAAACTACAATACCCCTTCTCGTCAGGCTGTACATTTAAGTTGGGTGTCCCATAACTAACACCCTAATAAGTGTAGCAATAGACCTTATAAAAAATGTAAACCTCACTCCTTTAAAAATGTGTGATTTTTTTAAACACGTTTCTTAAAATGTGTATGCACTACACCTTTTTATAAAGATGTAAAACTACAATACCCCTTCTCCTCAGGCGCGTAGCCAGGCGGAAGGAGGCAGGACATAAGGCCCGCCCCCCCCCCCCCCCCCCCCGAAATCTTCCATTTTGTTGGGGCCTCCTCTCCCCCCTCCCCCTCACAGAGCACTTTGCCATGGGCGCCCCCCCCCCCCCCCCCCTTAAACAAAATTCTGGCAACTTGCCTGCTTCTCGTCAAGGTGTAATTACCACACTACATTTCTTTCTTGAGGTGTACACAGTGGCCCGGGACCCAATAATATGACTGAACAAATAAATTACACAAACGAGTCGCCGAAACAGCATGTTGCTTCTTGGCGAGTGTCGAGGCAATTTCGGCCGAAATCCGGCTCTAATATTGGCCAGATGTACGGTTTTGCGCCTCGTCCCGAAATCCGGCAGGTATAAGTATACCGATGCTATGTCTAATAGCACTGCCACCACTGATTTCTTAGGAGGCTAGATCGCGGATAGAGGCCTGTATTGCTGGGGTCGAGGGGCACCACCGGCAGTCATCGGTTGACACGATCTTATGCATGCTATAGGAGAAACGGGAAAACTCAATTTTATTACGTTAGTAGGTTGTTCTCTACCATGAAACTTCTATCGTGTTTCCGAAAATAACAATTAATATTGTGGGCAAGAATATTAAACGCGTTAGAACACCAATCTTGTTTAACTAAATGTTGTGTGGTTGAGGGTCGAGGGCGACTTTGTTGGGCGTTAACTGTGATGTGTTTAATGAGACAAGGGCTACCGAGAGTTATTGTGGAGTCATCCGTGATTTCGGAGTAATCAAAGCTCAGCAAACGATAAGTTAGAAGGCCTTTACTGGGGGCATTCGCATCGTCTTAACCGCTGGGACATAGTACTTCATGGTGAAAGCTTTATCTTTGAGCTGCTGTGAGGGCTTCCATGACCAACTGAAACTCGGAGCGTGCCGTTCAGTCGCTGAACGTGCCATTTATTTAACAACCGAAGCAGGCGACGTCGGTAAAGTCAATGGTGCTCCGGCGTTTATTTTTTTTTTAATCGATGTTCAAACGCTTCACGAATGTCTATTTGACCTCCAAGAACCCGACATAATCATCGCAGCACGTCATAAAATGCTCGCCCTCGAGCACCGCGTACAAGTTTCCAATTTTTGCGTGTTTCTCCCTTAGACTTGCGTGTATTGCATCATGGTGTAATATGCCAAAACAACAAGGACAAAAACGAAGGGAGAACTAGACAGGACGCGGCGTATTGCCTGTCGTCAAGCAATGGCCGCCGGTGAGGCCAGTGACGGGCACCCGATTCGCGATCCAGACTTGCACTGTGAGAGTTCTAATGCATTACACCCGCGAAGTGCTGCACTGAGAACAGGCCCCGAACGAACTTGCCAAATGTGCAGACTGATGCTGTCGCCATAGATGTTATAGAAAAGTACCGACCTCAAACAGAAACTAGCGCCTTTTTGTTCGACGTGATGGGTGAGAATGAGAGAGTGCGGTGGCTGCCATCGTTTATCTATAAACGTTGGTTGCTGCAACGCGGAACTTACATTTGCGATGACTTACAATTAAGCAAATCGGTTGTCAGAGATATCTACAGACGGCGTAAGTTTCCGAAACCAGCTGACTACAAAACAACATACACTTGAAAAAATTGATGGCACTGCACGCGCAAGAGCTTGCTTCGTTTTAAGCAAAGTATTATAAGTGAACCACTGAAAGGATATGGCTTAAATCTAGTTCTTTGGAACATATAGCGATACGTTTCGTAAGACTTTTTATTTCCCTGGTGAGGGCATTGAGAATGAGAGCTTTCTCAAAACAAAATATGACGTGGCAAGATAGCTGCCGTTCAAATATGACTTTGCTTGAGTCTCGGGCAACGTATCCATGTTTAGCCTTCCCGGACGCTGAGTAAATGCGTCAAAGGTTTCTGCTGTGGGAGCTTCGTAAAAAAATGTTCCACCTTTCACCCATGCACAAATGATGCCAGATCTCGCGGCCTCTGTGGTTGTCCTGAGCCTTTCATTACACACTGCTAGGTTTCAGCATCTGTACGGCTACAAAACGATCAAATTTTGCAAATAAAACACGGGCCGTCGATTCCTCCCTATGTGAAATATTAGACGTTCACAATTCAAGCTCGCGTTTGAGTTTGTTGCCCGCGGGACGCGATTTCGAGCAGAAAACACACTTTTTCTTCTAGTTCCACTGTGCGAATGCCGCATCGTAGCAGACGAACTCTCCTCGTCTGCTCTTGCTCCTTGCCTGGTCGAGGCATGACGGGATTGTCGGCGCTAGAGAGCTCAAAGACAGCGTACAGCGAGCGGCGTGAACGCTCGCCTCCCCGCCCTGTCTCGTGCTCGCGTGCACCGCCTAGGGATCGCGGAGGATTTTTCGTCAAAAGTTGCGAAGTCGAGCGCGCGCAGGTAGGAGGAAACTTTGCGGCGTTCTTTTGGTCACTCCCCCCGCTACGTCAAAAAACTAAGAATGTTTTGCTCCACGAGTTTAGCTTCCCAGATGTCTCGACCCTAAGCAAAGCGCACATGAAGGCACCCAGAAGGCACCCTTATGCCACTAAATTGGCTACGCTTCAGAGTAACAACACTTGACCATATTGTGGCTTAAAATCATGGTAGCCAGTTATCTGAAATTACAGGAAACGCTTTTCTGTCCTCCCCAAATGTTTAAAGAGTTCGCGACAAAGCAAAGTAATATTACATGAACTTCCTAACACCGAGTCTAATGCTGAGGAAGTCGCACTTTTGAATCATGACCATCGGCAGTTGCGTCTGGCCTGCAGAAGCACAAAAATTGCGGCGCGCACAACAATGTCGGGGAACGGAGTGCCGATACTCTAATCGCAGCTCATTTAGTGACTCTAGTTCCCGCGAACCTCCTTTCTTCTCAGTGAAACTGAAACTAAACATGAATAATGCACCATTATTATAGCTTATTTAGTTATAACCAACTGCATATAATGAGAGGAGGAAGCGGCCGGATAGGAGAAACGCGGGTTTTATGTACATCTGTTCTAACTGTCTCCGAAGATAGATAGAACACGCGAGCTTGCGCTCGTTTCAAAAAGAAAATCTGCTAAACATGATATCTTGAAATGGAAAAAAAAAATGTGTACTTCAAAAAACAATTAGCCCAACTCCACACCTTGTTCTAAATATAAAACCTGGCCCTCAAGTAAAGAGGCGGCACGCTGTGGTGTTTGTGATTGTGCGTTTAACTTTTATACTGGTATACTTAAAGATCGACAATGGACGTCGATTGTCTCGAGGTAATGTAACGCAGTAGCATTATATAAATAATAAACATAGTGAAGAACTGAACGACTCAATTTTTCAATCCTCGAATTGTAATATGGCGGAAGCCTTTTGTACTTACTTTTGATGAAGACCAATGTAAGGTAACGAGCTAATGATTAAATGATGAGGCTCTATAAAGACGATGACATTAGTGGGTGTCAAACCACAACGTACAGTGCCAGACTTGGTTCAAGAATTGGGTACCCAAAAACTTTTCTTCACCCGCAACAGAATATCGTAGAATCAATGAGGATGCTCCTTTACAGCTGTAACTGGAACAGGACACCTGCACTACGAAAAGTGCGACTTATTAATTAATATGAAGGAGATTTCTAGCAGCACCCCTGTTGGACTGCTTGTATGAAATGGCCTCGTTGAGGTAAAGTGTCCCCGTACTAAAAGGTTTTTGATGCCTACTGAATCTGCAAAAGAGTATGATGCGAAAAATAAGAAAAAGGAGCCTGGTATGAAAGGTGCAAATCACCACCATAGCGACTACTGCCAAATAAGAGGGCTGTTACACAATACACAACGACGGTTTTGTGATTTCGTTATATTTACACTCAAGGGCATCGGTATCCTACATATTCAGAGAAATGACACCTTGTGGTCAACCAACATAACGCCTTTTCTACTCAAGTTTTACATGGAAGGCCGGACTTCCGCTGAAATTCCTCATGTAGACGAGCTGACTGATCGAATAAACTGCCATTACACCCAATCTCGGAATCTAGCGATCTTGGTTCGTAGGCCATAGTGCAATGCGATTGAGGGGTGTGGCTCTTCGTCCACCGAACATTGCTTCGGCGGGTGTTTTTCCCATGGAAGATGAGACCGTCGCGTGCTGCCGGAACAAGAACCTGGCGATTCTTCACTAAACTGCTTCTTCCGTAAGCTTCGAGACGGCCTTCTTTGTTTCGCGCACCATCTGTTCTGCTTGCACGTTAGTCGCAGGATGGTATGATGCACTAATGTAATGCCTGATGCCGTTTTCTTTTTTTTAGAATTTATTTTATTTTATTTGAAACAAGATTCGGCGCGTTATCAGAGAAAAGCATTTTCGGTAGGGCAAAAGTAGAGAACAGAGAGCGTAGAACGTCAATGACGCATTCGGACGTCGTGGCAGGCATCGTGTAAACTTCCAACCGCTTAGACTACGCATCGACCATGACTCTGCAGACGCGGATACGTTTCGCCACCTACCGACTGCATAGTAGATCTCTTTCAGTTACTGTTCATGATAGCGCTGGACTCGAGGAAGCCTCCGAGTCTGTCCGCAAAGTTAGCCCAGGGGCCAACACTTTTGTCGAAAGCGGTAAGTGTTCGAAACGTCGACAATGTCGGTAGCGACGTGCTGTGCTTGACACCGGACGCTTACCATTCGCTGAGAAGAAACTTGCTTGTTCGTGTGCCACGAGTCGTCCGATATCAGGTCATCACCGCAACTCCATCTCCCGACAAAATAGGTATTCATTTTCGCATGTCCATAGTTAGCAATCATGTTAACTTATAAATTCCCGAAAGCTCATCGCCTGCCGTCGCTAAATGCCGCCCATTCATAGCGTCTTCGTTTCAAATAAACGTCTTTCTATTTATTCAGATGCTTTTCATCATATTCCTCCTCAGCTGTACTTCAACATTGTGTCCGTCGGTACTTCCGAAAATACTGCAATGGCGTTTGTTTTCTGAAAACTATAATGTAACAATCTGTACAACATCTTCCGGATCCTGTAAAACGCAATATTTCGTGACGTCACTTTTCAGTTGCCATTATAATGATGAGGTCAGTACCGTAAATCGCGAAACAGTTTACTAGTCGTCCGCTTCCACTGGTGTCTGGGAAGATTAAGTCTACTGAGCGTGCATTCCTGCAGAATAATTTTTCATTGACACAATATTGACACGTCATTCAACAATTGATTCCTTCTTGGGTAGCTAAACTCGTGGAGCAAAGCATTCTCTGCTTTCTGACGTAGCGAAGGGTGTGACCAAAAGAATGTCGCAAAAGTTTCCTCCTCCCAGCGCGCGCTCAACAGCAACTTTTGACTTAAAATCCCCCGCGATCCCTAGACGGTGCACGACTGCACGAGACAGCGCGGCGAGGCGAGCGTTCACGCCACTCGCTGTAAGTTGTCATTGAGCTCTCTAGCGCCGACGATCCCGTCATGCCTCGCCCAGGCGAGAAGCGAGAGCAGACGACGAGAGTTCGTCTGGATGCGGCATTCGCACAGCGGAACTGAAAGAAAAAGTTGGTTTTCTGCTCGAAATCGCGTCCCGCGCGCCACGAACTCAAACGTGAGCTTGAATTGTACGCGTCTGATATTCACCAAGGGAGGAATCGATGACCCGTGTTTTCTTTGCAAAATTTTAGTCGCTATGTTGTTGTACAGACGCTGAAACATACCAGTGTGCAATGAAAGGCTCAGGACAAACACAGAGGCTGCGAGATCTCGCATCATCTTTGTGCGGGTGAAAAGTGGAACATTTGTCGAGAAAGCTCCCGCAGCAGAAACCTGTGACGCATTCACTCAGGGCCCGGGGCTCAAGCAAAGTCATACTTGAACGGCGGCTATCTTGCCCCGTCGTATTTTGTTTGAGAAAGCTCTCGTCCTCAATGCCCTAACCAGGGAAATGAAAAGTCTAACGGACGTATTCCTAGATGTTCCAACGAACTAGATTTAAGCCGTAGCCTTTCTGTGGTTCACTCATAATACTATGCTTAAAACGAAGCAAGCTCATGCGCATACAGTGCCATCAATGTTCTCAAGTGTATGCTGTTTTGTAGTCAGCTGGATTCGGAAACTTACGCCGTCTGTAGATATCTATGACAGCCGAGGTGCTTAATTGTAATTCATCGCAAATATAAGTTACACGTTGCAGCAACCAACGTTTATAGATAAACGATGGCAGCGACTGGCACTCTCGCATTCCCACCCATAACGACGAACAAAAAGGCGCTAGTTTCGGTTTGAGGCCGGTACTTTTCTACAATATCTATGGCGACAGCATCGGTCTGCACTCGGTGCATTCGGTAAGTTCGTTCGGGGCCTGTTCTCCGTGCAGCACTCCGCGGGTGCAATGCATTAGAACTCTCACAGTGCAAGTCTGGATCGCGGATCGGGAGCCCGTCACTGACCACACCGGCGGCCTTTGCTTGACAACAGGCAATACGCCGCGTCCTGCCTAGTTCTCCCTTCGTTTTCGTCCTTGTTGTTTTGGCGCATTACAACATGAGGCAATACACGCAAGTCTAAGGGAAAAACACGCAAAAATAGGAAGCTTGTACGTGGTGTTCGAGGGCGAGTATTTTATGACGTGCTACGATGCGGTGCCGCCGAGCCAGCAGAGCGGCCGACAGAGCCGCTGGAGCCGCCAAGCCGAGCCGCCGAGCATGCGCAGTGCGCAGCGGGCGGGCGACAGCCCCGCGACCCGGCCCGGTCGGCCCGTAGCCGCCGGCGCGACCGACGGACAGTTCGTCGCGCTCTTTGCTCCTGAGCATCAAGTGAAACCAACACACTTTCAATTGCTTCAGAAGGTACGTATACACGACTTTAGTACGTGCAGCATTGAGTGCTTTGGTGTGCAAGAATCAAAGTAAACACCGATGGACAGAAAGGAGGCGTGAAGTTTTGAAATCGCAGCTTATTTGAACGCATGTGTCCCCTGTTGAAAGCCTCAGCGCTGTGCTCTGTTGCAGGCGTCATTTCCACTGCGTGTACTCCAATGTAACGTCAGTCAGTGTTCGCACTCGACTAGATTTGCTATCTTGTTATCTCATGTGCGAAATAGACGTAGAAACCAGCGCCGTGTCTCTTTCGGATACTCAGCCTCCAGCCCCCTTCCTTCCGGCGTGCTTCCTGCCGCGACCGTTCGGCGCTTTGGATTCGCGGGCTCGTTCGAAGAGGCGTTGTTTGAAGCTGACGACTCGCCGAAGTGTTACCGGAGCTTCTCTTTAGGAAAGTTGCGATCGACGCTCGGCTGTGAGCTCGTACTTTTTTCATCCCGGGTAGATCATGAGTGCCGACCACTGATCTGTGGTGCCGACTGGCGCCGAACGAAGTTGAGAAACGCAAGCAAGTGAGTCAGATTTTTGCGACGCCGCCCAACTGCCCTGCAATCAACTGCGCAAAGCAAATAGTGTAAAAAACACTAAAAGAACACGCGTTTTTTTTATCTTTTCGTTGACCCTGTTTCACCTCAATCAACGCAAAGTGAATCGCGGCTGTACGTCGGTTGACTCATTACTGTGCCTGGATTGTGGGTTAACTCACTACAGCGGAGACTTTTTGGTGTGATTTCATTCCGATATCGTTATATCGTGCCTTTTCATCTTGGCTGCACACTTCTAGACGACCTTCTACACATTGCACTCCTTGTCGATATGTCGCGAGACTAATTGGACGGCACTGTTTGCTCACTCCTTGGTGCACATATTTCATGTTCAACATCAGTTATCTGAAGGAGGCACCATGAAACTCTAAAATTTGGTCAGAGTTACCTCAACATACTGTATCAGAGTGCTGTTTTGTGTGTTGTAGTTTCGTACAAAACTAAATTGCACTTTGTAATATACCCTAAAACGGTTCAGTACAATTAAAGTTGCAATGAAACATGGGCCACGAGAGGTGACTCGGCCAACGTGGCCAAAACATTTCTCGCATAATTTTCTCCATGGGTCATTTTGGATGTTGAAAAATTTTCTTGTGAATAATGAGTGTTATGCACATATGTTTCTTCTACTTTTCGTACAAGTACTTCGGTTAGATAAGCCCCAGCAAAGGCAGCAAGACAGTCTCATGGGGTCACACCAAGGATAACTGCATTCCTCCTCGGGTCCCGAGTCATGTCACCTAACTTCACTGAACATAATGGTACATTCCCTTTCCTTAACTTTTCCCTCTGAAATGTGTTTTCCTGTTGTTTTTTTGTAAAAAGGCTAGTACAACGTTTAAACACCCGAACGTTCCTAAATGGTCTCTGTACCAGACAATAGGGTATCTGGTACAGAGACCCTATTGTCTTTACCTATTGACCCGCTTCCTATAGTCGCTTCCTATTTTCTGTACCAGACAATAGGAAGCGGCAGCAGCCCGATTGGCTGCTGCCGCTTCAAACGTCTCTGAGTTGTCCGAGTTGCTCGTCCGTTTCGAGCCGGACCAGATCTCAGCAATTCGTGTCGATCTAGGGAAACCTAGGGAACAACCCGCCAGCAACCTCAAAATTGCTGGAAAAGTTGCCCCGCCGGAAGCGGGGCTTAGTGAACTGAAATCAAGGGCAGTGGAGCTCTGAGTTCAAGCCCACGTGGAGACTTTTTTTTTGCCTTTTTTTAGTACACACACACACACACACACACACACACACACGTGTGTGTGTGTGTGTGCGTGTGTGTGTGTGTGTGTCGATTCCGCTGTCGTTGACAGCGCAATCGAGAGCCAGGGCAGTAGACCGCGATAAACTGGCACGCCGCCGGACCGAAGGGAGAATCGTAAAAATAACTTAGTCTTAACGTATTCAAACAACACGCCTAACATTCACAACATTCTAAAGATACATTTTAATATTATTCAACAAAGCGAAAGGCTAAGAAATATAACTCCTTCCCCACCACGCTTTGTATTCAGACGTCCTTGAAACCTAAAAGATATGATTGTGAGGGCCGAGACCACCCGGTGGAGAACATTGGGAGCCGACCATGCTTGAGTCCGTGATGTGAGGTTTGCCCGCACGTCTCCCCCACCCGGAAAGCTAGGAGCACGGGATCAAACTTCACCTCCCGAATTTGGGGTGATCTACACTGCTCTACCGCCAACGTTGTATATTTACTGGAGTGTGGGGAATGTCACATGCAGTACGTGGCGAATCAAAATCTTCATTCCGGATGAGGTTCAATAATCATAGATCTGACACCAAAAAAAGCCCTCTCTGCCACTCTCAAAACACCTAAAACTAAAAGACCACTCGCTCATTTGAGAAGTTAATTGTCACAATTTTAGAATCCTGATTTGGTTCACATCGCGAACGGGAACAGAAATAACCATTCCTAATTCGAGAGTTCAACACAATGCGAAGAGGGATTAACGAAGATCCCGGCATACTAACACCACTTCAAGTCATTGACATCTAAATCTTAAAGTTATAAATAAAGGATAAACGCCAACCAATCCCTAAACGATCGTAGGGTTCCAACGTTTCGGTGCCGGCTCGGCACCTTCTTCAGGGGGGCTATTTAACAGAGAAGCAGCTTTTTTTCTTTTCTTCTGTGGTGAATGTAGTGCAGTATCTTCGTTTTTTGTGGTGGTTAATTTTCAAACCAGGTGCGGCACCTTCGTTTTCTTGAAATTTGGTTTTTTACAAACGAGGATCAGCATCTTCGTTTTCCTCTATGGTAGGGGCCTGTTTCTTTGGTGCCTCCTCTAAGTGTCGTAGTCCACTGACGTATGCTGAGGGTAAGGTGCCGGAGGATCGATTAATATATCCTGGTGTGGTCTGTATGCACCATGACTCAATAAAGAGGTGTTGCCGCCAGTTGGTTTCTACATCCAGGATTCGGGTATTCTCAAAGTCGATGCGGTGGTCATTGACTGCCGAAATGTTCACCTTCAAATCTTAATGTGAACACAAGAAATATATTGGAGCGGCCAGACGGCGAGGCTGTACGCGCCCACGGGTCGACGGGTTGCCTGCCGGCTGCCGCTTGAAAGTTGAAACCATAGTGTGAGAGAGAGAAAGAGAGAGAGAGAGTGAAGGGCGAACTCTGTCGGCACGTCGCGGGGAGCGTGCTCTCCCCACCTGGAAGGTATTATCTTACGCCGTGTCTTTACCTAACTGATTCTTTTTTTGTTTTTACTTTGCGGGACTACAGAAAAATTGCACCAAGTTCCCTCGATCGTCATTCTGAAGAAGAGAGGCCTCCTTTCGACACGTCCATGGATCTTTCTTGTGTATTTCAATAACCACCGGCCCACAAGCTTCAATCATCATATATATATATATATATATATGCAGGGGGGGGGTCCCGATGTCCTGACCCCACTCTTGATTTCTGCTTGTGTAAAATTTAGGGCACGAAACGAGGGAGAGGGGGACGGGTTCCTATACATATGGTACACTGACCAACACCTGACCCCCCCCCCCCCCCCCCCGGAAATTCCTGCATCCGCCCCTGTATATATATATATATATATATATATATATATATATATATATATATATATATATATATATATATGTAAAGTGGTATTCTCGCTCACCGCTTGTCTGGAAAAAGGAAATACAGTGCTCACATTGGGAAGCTCCACTGCCTAAGTTCTGCCGTTGCCACAAAGCAGGCCATCAAGAGCAAGGCGGGAAACGAGGCAGCGTTATAGTCAACACTTTGACGAAGCAAGTGATACTCTCGATGTCATCCTACTGGCTGTCGGCTCTGTCAAAGACTGCTGGGCGTTCTTTATTTCCTCAGAATTAGTCTTGAGCTTGCTCCTAAGAGATGGCACAGCAGAAGAGCGAGTACACGTCCCTCGGGGTCAATGGGATGTTTTCTGCATGACTGGTATGAAGTTCTTTGTCCTGCACAAAATATTTGGTGAATACCGTAGGCGACAGATACAGAGCTACCTGGAGCAAGCCGCTGCCGACCTTGGCGGCACGCAATATGCCGACTTTGTCTCACGTGCCACAGAGATCGATGGGTACAGTACAGACCCGTATTCATGCAGATGGCCACTTGGATAAGGAGTACACCTCGTTTTCAAACGTGCCTCTGTGATTAATGAATGGTGATATCACTTGCCTGCACAACGAATAGCTGGCATCTCCCCTCCTCCCTCCTCTCTCCTCCATGCTCCTCCTTTTTCTCCTCCTCCTCCCTCGTTCTCTTCCTGTTTTCACCATCTCCGCTCCTCCCTCCTCCTCCTCCGCAACACGCGGGTCACGAGTGAGACCCGCGCGATGCATCATGGGACGGTTCCCATAATGTAACGCGCGGGACCCTCGTGACGTCACGTGTTACGTCATTATGGGAAACGTCCCATAATGCAGCGCGGGGGTCACAAGGGAGACCCGCGCGTTGTATCATGGGACGTTTCCCATAATGCAACGCGCGGGACCCTCGAGACGTCACGTGTAAATTCTTATTAGAAACGTCCATAATGCAACGAGCGGGTCACGAGTGAGACTGCGAGTTGCATTATGGGACGTTTCCCATAATGCACCAGGCGGTTACGCCGAGGGCGACGCAGACGCCGATGCCGCTCAAGCCGAAAACGGGCGCCTACAGCTTGAACTCCATGGAGCGAATTAAGCGACGAATAACAGACAAACGCCGCCCGACGGCACGCTCGCTTTGCGCGCGACATAGCAGCCACTGTGCTGATTCCACGCGCAGAGCGAAAGCCGCCGTGCAAAATTTGTCGATTTTTCGCAGCACATTCGTCCCATGGAACGATTTTAATATCGATAGAACGTGCACCTTATTAGCCGTTTTTTTTTTGTTTGCTTTAGCACAAGGACCATAAAACACGACCACTTGTCTCGAAATGTCGCGAATGCGCTGCGTAACCGCAAAAACAAAAAAGAACTATTTCTTGACTTGACTTCACGTACGGCGGCTATAGGAACTAACTTTGTGACGTCACGGCGGGTGCGGTTATAGAGATCGCTTTTGGACAAGTATATTCTCAGTTTAAGGGAAAGGTTAAGAAATGATTTCGTTTCAACGTAAACAAATGAATCGAAAGTTTTATAGTCTTCTTCAGTGCACGAACTTTTCGCAGCGCCATCTATCCGGAGTAAGTCAAAGCATCCCCTCCCTGCTGCTCCGCTGCCTAGCAACGTTGGCTGGCTGCTACCGAATGAGCGGTGTGATCAACGCGATATAAAAACCACGTTTCGGCAGCTGCGTGGTTCGCTTTCTTTCTCGTGCGCCTGGTTCGCCTGCCTGCAACTATACTCCGTTTCACCTTATGTTGTAGTTGTACCGCAGCGAAGGCTAGAAGCGCAAGCTCATATCGTTGGCAGCTGCCCTTGGTGCACTAGAGCTTGTGCCGCTGAGGTGTGCCATAGTGGCTCTATACCTCATCTCACCTTAGCACGGACTAACTGCGAATGCTGTGCAAGTGCGAGCGGCTAGCTTCTACTGCCTTGATTGGAGCACTCGCTGCAGGAGCGCTAGTGCAGCCGCCGACGCTTCATTCAAAGCAACTAGCTCGGGCTTTTGGCACGCGCGGCTAACAATAGTCCATGCTAAGGTGAGACGAACCGCCGAATTCAGAAACCTCACTCAAACTACACTCAAACTGAAGGGCCCCTCCACTTCCTCGAGGAAGGGCGAGGGACGGCGCTGGCCAATCGCGAGGTCGGATCAGCCGTAGCAATTGGCCAGCGCCAGCCCTCGCGCCTTCCTCGAGGGAGTGTAGGGGCCCTTCAGTTTGAGTGTAGTTTGAGTGAGGTTTCTGAATTCGGCGGGAAGTATAGTGTGCCATAGAGCAAGGAGCTCGCGCTTGTAGCCTTTCCTGCGGTACAACACAAGGTGAAACAGAGTACAGGAAGAATTTACTGGCGGCCATAGCTGTGTGCGCGACTGCTGAGCGCGTGCTGATGGCTAGCTTCCAGGGTTCTTCGCAACGTGCATTCCACACCCTCAAAATGGCCCGTCTTAGCAGCCTATTAATGGGAAGAGAGGGGAGAGTCTGCTCTCGCTGTAGCAAAGTCCACAGTGCTAAGGAGAGGACAAGACAGGAAGCCGCGTACTCCGCGGCGCGTCATGCGCGCGTGACCCAGAAAACATTGAATGGGTTGAGGGGCATCCCCAAAAAGCCATCTTATTTGGCCGGAAGCCTGAAAATCGTTTCATGGGTCCTTTAAGAGCTGCACTCTAAAAATAACACAGCGCGGGACACACGGGAGACGTTTGGCTTTGTTTTTAGATACCGATCTCTACTGTAGTAGGCTGGATCGCGGATCGGGTGCCCGTCGGTGGCACCATCGGCGGCTATTACTTGACACCAGGCAATGCATGCAAGTGTATGGGAGAAACAAACAAAAGTAGGAATATCGAAGCTTGTATACTGCGCTCGAAGGCGAGTATTTTATGATTTGCTGCTATCATTATATCGGGTGCTTGGAGTACGAATCGATATTTGTGAAGCGTTCAAACGCCGATTAAGAAAATCAAACGTGCCGGAGCACACACGGCTGAGCTGGAAAACTTGCTCTCGTAGTAAAATGAACAAAGGAAATTGCAGTCATTGAGACCGCCCTCGGGGAAGCCTAGAATTTCATGAATGTCCAAAAGTTTAATGTTGACAGCGGCTTTCCAGGAGTGAGCAAATTCCGCGTAGCAATGCCTTTAAGCTTGTCGTCTGCCAAGCCCAGGTCATCGAAACCGCCACAGACTCCGCGGTAGCTCTAGGTGACTCTTGTCTCATTGAGTTGCACTACATTTTTCGCCCAGCGGAGTCACTCTCGACCGCAAAACATTAATTTATAAGAATTGTGAGGGCTTTCACTTTTAATGATTATGCACAAGCTATTTGGCTGGCTTCCTGAACAGCAGCCAAAATGTTTCAGTGCCGACAGAGGCTAGAAGCGGGGGAAATGACACTTTTTCTCGTTTTCCCCATAGAGTCCTATTCAATAGCTGGTGTCAAGTGATGTCTTCCGGTGGTGCCACTCGACCCTAGCAAGAAAAGCCTCCATCTGCGATCGAGCCTACTACAATAGAGATCAGTGGTTTTAGATGTCGATGTCGTGTTCGCTCTGGGAACACGGCCCTCGAAGGATTCTGCAAAGCTGTAGTCATGCCAAGTTTGTGCGCTGTAGATGGCTGCTAAAACGGTCGACTGGACCCGTGATCGTTCGGGCGACGCTAGTTTTCACGCTCTGCCGTTCCGTTGGTGTTAGGTCACTGAACGGGTGCCCGAACTCTCTCGCGACAGCGGCATTGTCGTCCATGTTGACAGGTTCGACGAGACGACCGCGCCACCGCACTGCTATAATTAACCGCGGTAACCAGAGTCTCGATCTCCCAAATGCTGCCGATGTCCACTATTCACACTTGACGTCATTCTCTACGTCACCTCAGTTTTCGGAGGCCCAGAAATAAAAATGGAGATTGTTCAGTTTCGGTTGCTTTTGTTCTTTCGTAGGCACATAAGTACGCGTCACAAATGTCTATAAAAAAATTGGGCAGTGTGCTAGAATCCCAAGAAACCTAAAAACACCATTTAAAAAATTAAACTAGTCTTTATTGTACCTTTAATATTTCGTTTCATAGCATCATTGTTAAAACATTCTACCAGCAGTTCTTGATGCATCGTTGAAATTGTTTTCCTAACTCGAACTAAATCAACCTTTGCAACGCAGTCAAGAATGCCCTTCTTACACTTAACCCCACACCGTAATAATTGTTGCTCATTCCAAAGTCTAAATTTCTTTAAATTAAACGCCCCTAAAACCAAAAATCTAGGCCTTAACAAGGCCAATATTGTACCGACAACTTTGTCATCATCTTACCCTTTTAGTGCTGTTGTTTTTCTCATTATGTTCGCTCCTACTTATAACTTGTCCATATATACTCACTGAGGGGCAGATGCTGCGCCGCCGGATCAGTACAACCGATGTCCCAGTTCGTTCCTCTCTGCGTCGCCCCAAAACGACGCGACAGCAAACCCAAAAAACGTTTTAGAAAAATAAAAAACAAAACAAAAAAAAAACTACAATTATCAAATTAATGCCCGGTGATCTTCCTTAGAACTTGTTCACTACCTTGGGTTTTGCTGCTTTCCCTGTTTATTTTTTATTTTTCAATTGGCTTCTTTATAAAATTATAGCTTTTTTGCCGTATTTCGGCCATATTAATTTATTTTCTTTGCCTTGAACTTGTTATACCGTCTGGTGAAACCAGTAGAGAGACAAATGTTGATTTTTTTTTTCGCTCTCACTGATAAATTGTAAGTTCTGATGCGCAAGAGGGTTCGCTTACAGGAGAAGGTGCAATGGTTGGAGGCTGCCCGGACAAAGTCAACTCCGACAATGTATGCGGAATTAAAAGAGGAAATCACGGCAGAGACGCGGCTGCACGACAACAGCTTGGGCAGCCAGCTTTTGTTCGAGGCTCGTGCGGGTGCCCTGCCTACACAGGTATACAAACAACGCTTCGACAATATTATTGTGCAGTATGTGTGCCGAGTAGGCGAGGGTGAGAGGGAAACAGTGGAGCACTTCAAACTCCATTTGAGTTGGGGGAGGGGGGGGAGGAAACCGACCATCTGCCACTTCTCCCTCTGGTGAGGCGAACAAACTGAACAGTGTTGCCCGGGCTTGGGCACAATTAATCGAGCCCGCCCGTTATAAAGGGAGCAGCCGCAGTATCATCATCATCATCATCACCATCATCATTGCCCAGAGCCGCATATAAAAAGGGTTTGGCCATTCAATGGGAAGTATAAGAGCCAAATGAGGAGGCGCCATTGGCGGAAAGCAGGCTGGGCGTGTAGCAGGGCGCGTTCGCAAGTTCGGATGGGGTCAACCAGACCCTGGCGGTCGTCGTGATAAACAAAAGTAATTATTGCGTCGGAGTAACCCTTGGTGACTGAAAATATGGTGCACGTGGTGTTTCGATGACGGCAGGTAATCCGTCTGCCTGGCGCTGAGGTCTGGGTATCTGCCGTCCGAGCTCTCCGTCTCCGTCCGAGCAAAACAGAGTTCGAGCGGCACATTCGTTTCTTCCATATTTTTTAATGATCATAATCTAAACATCGCGTGCAGCATACTTTTAGCCATGAAGTGTTACTACATTTAACTCTGACGCTCTTATTAAAGGTGTTTCTGGTTACCACAGCTAGGAGATTATTTTCGGCTTCTGGTTGGCCAAGAGCGCATGTCCAGCCCTCTACCTGCGTCTGCTGCACGCACTGGTTCTGTCCGCTCCTCCCACTGACCAAACTATCTCTATTAATTATTTAATAATAACAATAGTAGTAATATTAATAATAATAAGAAGAAGAAGAAGAAGAAGAACAATAATCTTTATTTTCATTTAAAGAAATTGCGGAGCAACAGGGAAAGAGCTTCAACAAGAACCTTGACTGGCCCAGCCCCATCGGCAGCCATTGAACAAACAGTTTTTGTGCAAGGAAAAAAATACAGAAAATTTTACATTATCACATGGGATAACAGAAACAAGACACAGAATGCTCAAATATGTAAAAATGTGTTACGCAACTCTTTAGGAGATTTCGTTTCTAGATTTATGTTTTCTTCTTCAAAGTTGTTTAGAAGCTTTGGAATTATATACCGAAGCATTTGCTGCCCATTATATGACCTGCATTTGAAACCTTCTAATATTCATTATAGCGGGTCAAGTAAACCGTATTTTTTTTCTAATGTAAATATCTCGTTTAAAAGAACACACTCTTTTTTATTTCATCCTTAATGGTGATTAAAAGTCAATATTCAGATAGCTTATGAATTTTTTATATTCAAATGACTAAACATGATCTCAGTGTGAGAGACATAAGGTGCGTTGAATTTGGCTCTCAACATTTTTTTTTAAGCAGATAAATTTTGTTCAGGTTGGATGCCGTTGTTGTGCCCCAGACAAGGTTACAATAACTCAGGAGTGAGTAAAACAGAGCATGGTAAATAATTATTTTCAAGCGAGCTGGTAGAATTTGGCTGTGGCTATACGTTAAACCAACAACACCTGACAATTTGGAAACCAAAAAATTTACATGGCTATCCCATGACATATTTTCAGGAAAGAAAGAACCTAGTGTTTTAAAATTATCCACGATCTCTATCGGGCTTGAGCTAAATACTATAGGCCTTGGCATAAAAATTTGTTTATTTTTCGGACGAAAGAAAATAGCCTTTGTCTTTTCAGTTTTAATACTTAGTACATTTTCCTTCGCCCACGCCGTCAACCTTGACGAGGTAAAATTAACAGCATCCACAATTTTATCGCTATGTAAAGAGGAAATAAATATACTAGTGTCGTCTGCATAAATTAGAATATTAGCGACAGGATCTATATTCACATTATCGTTTATATACAGATTAAAAAAAAGGCGCCCTAAAATATTTCATTGTGGAACACCAGAAATGATACGCTCTCTATCGGAGGAATGATCACCATTGTTAATATATTGGAACTAGTGACTCAAGTATGAATTTAGGAGTCATAACGGCAACCCTCGAATACCATTGTAATTAAGTTTACAAAGCAAAAGGTCATGATCAACGAACTTAAAGGCTTTAGTAAAATCTACGAACACGGCAGCAACCCTTCGTTTTTTTTTTCTTCAAAATTTTTTAATATATATTCTTTCTGGGACAAGAGGGCTAATTCCGTGGAATGATTTTTTCCGAAACCAATCTGCGAAGATGAGAGTAAATCGTGCTTAATCGCAAATTGTACGAGACAGGACTCTATTACTTTTTAGAAGCCTCAAGAAAATAAGGAAATAATGGAAATCTGCCGATAATTGCTGAAATTATTTTTATCTTTTTTCTTGTGAAGGACAGAAACTTTCGTCACCTGCATCGCCATAGGAAATACTCTAGACGAAAAACAAATATTAAGAATATGGGTTACGTATGGCACCATTTTATCAATAACGAACTTTAGGGGTCGTATTTTTATATCATCGCAATCGCAGCTAAAGCTGCTTTTAATTGTATCAATGTAAAAAAAATACCTCAGCATCTGTGACAGGTTCAAGCAACATGGAATGCCTATTTTTCACTTCAATGTATCTGCAAAAATCAGTATTAACGTTTGCTGTAGATAAATTCGCAAAATATTCGCTGAAAGCATTAGCTAAGGAAAGCCCACTTAGATGCACACCGTCCCGGTTACTACCATCAACTGGCTGATGGCCTGAACCAAGATTTAACACTGAATTTAGTTTTTTCCAAACCAAGTCCGTACGACCATTTGTATCCTTAAATACCTTATCATGATACTCAGCTTTAGCGGTAATATTTTTGTTAGTTGGTTGCGATATATTTTAAAGGAGCGTTGACATTGCGGGTTTCTAGATTTAACGAATGTTTGGTGCATCGCGTTCTTTGTTTTAATTTTTTCAAGTAAATCAGGTGTTATCCACGTTTTTTTTTTATTTCTTTAGTGGCCTTAAACCGTTTGTACTGAAAATGACGACTATAAATGCTTTTAAATAGTTTTAGAAAATATGCATAGACTTCATCTACATCTTCTGAACCAAACATATCACACCAATTAGTCTCTGCAATCTCTTGTCCGAATGCATTCAACCTTCCGGTGGTTATATTTTGAAACGGGTACGATACATTATTTTTATTTTGTTTAAGGTTTCTAGTTTTCAAACACATGAATATTGGAAGATTATCACTTAAATGGTAGCTTTTAACTCCGGATTTTATATTTGCACTATCGGCGTTATAATAAATAGACCAATTAATGTTTCACAGCTTACAGTAGCTCTAGTTGGAATATTTATTGTGTTCATACACTCATTAATTTCTTTGATGGTTGTGATTTCTCTCTTCAATGTAATATTTACTGCTCTGGATTCGCCCAGTGGAGTCGTCCGTGGACTGTTCTAGAAAAGGGCTCCTTGTGGGTTTCATTTTAGCGGTCGTGCCTATGGCGCGTGATTTGCTTGCTTCTGAAAACGACGAGCATGCGCGCGCTGGACTATCCAGGCAGCTGTCCACAATCCCAAACCTTCAGCACACATTATACGCAGACGATATTACCCTTTGGTGCGAAACCGGATCCCCGGGAGAAGTCGAAACTAGCCTTCAAAAAGGTGTAAATACCATAGTAGCATACATACATGAAGCCGAAAAATCGGAATAACTCCTCATGAATCGGACACAGTACCAAAAGAACGCCAACGAACTAGTGCAAATTAGCATATCAGGCAAGCTCATACCGAAGGTGACAACCTGCAGTAGACTTGGATTCACCTTACACCACAACAACAATGCTAACCCAAACACTTTACAGCTTCAAAAAGACTGCCGGAATCTGACGCACATAATCAGACGCATCATCAACAAAAAACACGGACTCAGAGAAGAACAGGCGAATCAATTCGTCACCGTACTCGTACACAGCAAGCTCCTCTACACTGCACCATACCTCAACCTCACGCAAACACAAACCCGAAAACTTGAATCCGCGCTCAACACCCTATACGAAGCGGCCCTGGGACTCCCTATATATACCTCAAACCAACGGCTTGTAGACACGGGCCTCTTTCACAGCCTTGCCGCACTGACACAACAGCACAGAGATAGGCAGACAGCGCGCCTCTCCCATACGGTGCAGGGACGCGACATCCTCCAAAGATCAGGCATCACCCCTATCTGGCTTACATCATACAGCCAAGCCTTCCCCTCCCCCATAACATTGCATTTCCCAACATACCCAAAAATATGACGCGACACCTCCATGAAGGGCGACGTCAAGCACAAGCTGCTAAACACCGCAGAGACGAAACGTGTATAACAATATACACGGACGCAACACGTTCCCACACTGGATCATTCGCCTGCGCAATCTATACACCTGGACAGACAGCACCCATCACACACATGGAAGGACCCCTTGACAACCCCCCAAACATAACCAGGCTGGAAAGGTACGCGATTATATATGCCATACACGAAGCTTCTCTCCTCACTGAACACAATAACGCCAACATTAACCTCTACACCGACTCAGCCCAAGCACTTCGCAACATGCAACACAGGTTATTGGAGCCACATTTACATGATATCCTAATGGACGCCCACACCCGCAACAACAACATCAGAGTCACCCTGCGCTGGATACCTGGCCACGCGGGTATTGAGGGAAATGAGCTGGCACATCAACTCGCCTGCGAGATCAACTTCCGGGCTCCCTCGATCCCCTGGCCAAACCCAACGTCAGCGGACGACGCCGCAACTTACAAAAAGCAAATAGCTGAACACTACAAAAACATTAGGGAAAACCGTACCACCCTTCACGAACCACACCCCTCACTTAGCACCGAACAATTACACATTCTCCGCAAAGTACACTCTTAGAAAAAAGGGTACGGATAGTCCTCCCTTACGGGAGGAACGGTCTTGTAACCTATGTTCCTTTAGAAAGGGAGAAACCTTCGTCCCTGAAGCAGGGGAGCAAAGTTCCACCGTCGCTTGCATCTCAATATGGCGGCCCCGAATCGAGCAAATCGAGCCCAATAAGGCTTAACGAGGACGCTACGTCTCTTGTACGGGACGAGAGCAGCAGCAAATGAAAGCGTAACACGAGCTTTCCGCAAACTGTATTTATTTCCGAAGCCAGACTCTCCCCACAGGTACAGAAACCTGCGTTTCGAAAGGAGTTACTCAGTCTTCTCGTCGACAGCACTGCGATGTTAAACGGAGACAACCGATACCTAGTTACTTCGCGCACTTTGCGTCTTACCTTTGGTGTTCCTCGAGTCACAATTCCTTCGTCAACCGCACATCACGGAGAAGGGCAAACTCACTCCGCGAAACCAAAAGCCGCTCTCGAAAGAACGAACTCGAAGCCGCTGTTTATCGCGTAGCGTGATAGAAGGTTAAATCGCTAGCCACCAGATGGCGGGGTCAAGCAGAGTAATGGCAAGTAGCTAGGCTAGGTGGCGCTAGGTACCGCCCAATTCATGTTCTACAAAAAATAATTTGCTTCTCCCAGGCCACTACTGTGCTTGAGGACCCACTACTATACACACATGACACCCATACACTTCTTACAAGCATCAGGTGAACATACATTAAGCACATGCACTGCACACACAAATATCAATACAACGGAACACCACACTAATCCGAACACTACACCCGTGCTCTGCGTTTCCGTCTTTTATACTGGTCGTTTTGAACGTGCGGAACTTTTCGGTGACTCCCTAAGCAATTAAAAATATTCCCAGCATGTTGATTTTTTCCCTGCAATGTCATACCTCTGAGAGTATTTTGAAGGGCTCAGGGGTTGAATCTCTTATTAAAAAGTAAACGCTCAATCATGCCGTAATTATTTGAAAGCCAATAAATCAAGCCGCTCCAATGCGGTTCGAAGCCATGAGTTTGTTTCCCCACACGGCAAGTCGTAGCTTGTATTTCTATTTGTTTTTCTATTTGTGCTGTTCCCGCGAAGCTGCAATTGCCGTTTGAATTAATCTCTGTAGAGCGGATATTCAGTCAGCTGGAAGTGATGCTTCACGGACTGAGAAATTGCTTTTCGATCAACTTGAATGCAGTCAAAGCCGCGACTTGCGGCAGGTGTTAAGTGCACGGAACTACGCCGTGGCGAGCCCGAAAACTTCTAGCGCTCATCCCAGCGCGCCACGGAGGGCAGCTTCTCCAGCAACCGTAGCATAATTAAACAGCAAACTAAAGGGTAGCTTTTTTTCGATTTTACCTACTATTGTTTTTAATGCCGAAATTCCATACTGTAAATATACGCACTTTACGTCACGATTTCGTACTGTTCAGTCCTTGCCCCTGAGCGCAATCGCTGTCGGGGACGAGACAATTCCGACAGTCACATTGGCCACTGTGCGATAGGAGCAGGGACGGTAATTTAGAAATAAAGCTCGCGCTGCAGAACCCAGGGATCCTGTGTTCAATCCCCACTTCTGCCCGTTTCGATCTGGATGAGCATCATACCGGCGTGTGGTCGTGTATCACTACTTTGTGGTGCACGTTAAAGACCCCAGCTTAGAAGTCGCACTGCATTGACTAAATTGCTTATCTACAGTGGGTAACAACGTCGCCATGTTCTGGCGGTCTAACCTCCTGCTGTATAAATCAACTAGCGGCTAATTCACCAAACCGTCCCCTTAGAAAGCCTCCTTTGTAAATGTTCTGACGGAGGTCGCCCGACGTCGTGTAATCGGGCAGGGTCCATAAGATTCGGACTCGCCTTTCAGAGTCGCCAGCCAGGTCTGATCCATTCCTCGTAGAAGCTAAGAGAGTCTCGGCCCAGCTGGGCCCAAGTATTGCTCCTTTGTGTGTCGAGAGCCTCACATTCCCAAATTAGGTGGTAAAGTTTTGAGAGTGTACCGTCTCCTTTGCATATTTGGCATTTTTGATCGGAGGGTTCGTAATTAGGGTCCAGCTTTCTTTTCTTGATGGTGTCAAACTTTTGAGCCATTAATGGCGTTGTTGCGCCACCCATACGAGTTCGTCGTAATATTACCATTTTCTTGCGTTAGAAGTGGTTCGGTGGAATGGGATTTGATTTGGTGTTCCAGGATTCCTTTAGTTAGTGCTTTCCGTTCCTTTTTAATGCATCCGCATGGCTTCAACCGGGACGTACGTTTTATCGGCAGTTTCACTGTCAGTCGATGAGGGGTCGGATTCTCCGGTGCCACGTACGCGAGGGGTGAGGACTGTTTAGCTCCCTTCCGGCCGCGTCATGCGCCGCCTCGTTGCCGTGAATGCTCCTGTTTCCCGGGATCTATCAGATGCAGACCTTTTTTCGTGTGCATGGAATAGATGCTGAGCCGTGTGAAAAATGCGTTTGATGGTTCTGCACCTCGTGGCTCTGCGTGTTTTGCATTCTCGGATGACGTGCTGCGAGTCCGTAAATATGTATAGTTGATTTGCGTTGTGCTGCCTTTATGTCATCTGCAAGCGCCTTAAGCGGCTCTCTATCGTGAAGAGCACTGCCATGGCTTCGGCTAGTTACACTGATAAAAGTGAGCATTATCAAAGCGAAATTCATTTACTTTTGTTATTACTGAGCGATGTTTAAGTTGGCAAACATTGAGGCCCAAGTCTATGTTATACAGGCTGATATGTCAATACAAGTATCAATTCAAGCAAAAAGAACAAAAAATCGTATTTATTTCAGAGAAACAACACTCGGATACTGATTTATATTGATTACTCAGGCAAAGCTTTTTACTACTCCAGTACGTGTTGTTCGTTCCATAACTCCATGCTTCGCCCTTGCCGTCTGTTTTGGTTGTTCGATTTGGCATATATTAAAATCCTTTTGGTGTTTTGCCACGGTCATTCACTCTGTGTCCTTCATATTATTGGCCATATGCGTAAATACGTGCCCAGTAATAGCAGTCTGCAACGTCAAATTATATTATACATTTTATTGGGCTATTTTTGCGCAGTGTTCGACGCCATGCATTCTAGAGAGAAAAGTTCTGATATATCTTTTTTACATCCGATTGTTAAACGCTCCAAGTTTTAAATTCTGTCAAAATACTGAGCAATATTTGCTTTTATTATCGAGAGCGAAAAGAAAACGCATTTGCGTTTTCCCATAGGAATGTATTACCGGAAGCCAAATTTAGACTAGTTGATGTCCGCTTCAAAATGACACAGCACAATAGTGCCACCTGAACCTCTAGCGTTTATTGTTAATAACTCGATGATGCATTGTCATGACGGCGGGTGAAAACATGTGTACACTACATGCACAATTATGAGCGGGCATGAAGACAAAGCAATAAACGAAATGATAAAGGCTAACAAATAATAAAAATGTAAGGCGGGAATGCATCAAAGTGGCTTCAATTGATTAGGTGGATACAATTACATTTTTTGGGAGCAGCAGCGGTGTACTGAATTTGTTTAGTGGTACGGTAACGCAAAGCATATATTAGAGAGTTTTAGAATAGTGTAAAGACCCTTGCGTCAGCACTGCGTACAACGCACGCAAGCTGTCGACGTAACGCTACGGAGCGCGTTGAACCGCCCACTTTTAGTATAGCGGATGCCAAACGCATACGTAAAGACTTGCAGCGCCATATGGATGTGCTCCTGCGAACTGCTTTAAACAATTCAAGGCGGGTATTCGGTCAAGCCAATTTAACACCGCGAATCTCCTCGCTTTGCTACGAAGTGCGTGAATATCTTTCCAGTTGCCTGTTGTTTATTTATTTATTTATGTATTTGCTTACCGTCAGGGATCGAAGGCATTACAGAGGGGAAGAGCAAAGTTGGGATCAAACCACTGTAATGTATGGATATTCACAATCAGCAAAAAAAAAATGATTGGTAAGAGCAGACCTAAAAAGTACACTGTCAGTTATGGATGCAATGGGCCCGGGAAGGTGGTTCCAGTCGAGGGATGTGCGAGGAAGGAAAGAAGATTGGAATGTAGATGTGATAGCGACTGGTACCTCAACTTTGTGCTGATGATCATGACGAGCAGAAATATAAAAGGGACGAGTGATTAATTTGTCGCGAAGCACAGAGTTATAAAAATAAAATTTGTGAAATAAAGAGAGGCGTGAAATAAAGAGGGGCGCGAGTGACAAAGCAGATTTCATAGAAGTTATGCTAGATGTATAATGATAATTAGAAGGGATAAAACGAGCGGATCGATTTTGAATGCCTTCCATCGCGGTGATGAGAGTGGCTTGTCAGGGATCACAGACAGAGGCTGCATATTCTAACTTCGGTCGAGCTAGAGTTTTATAAAGAATTAACTTGAGGGAAACGGGTGCTAATGAAAACTTACACCTGAGGTAGCCTAACGTACGGTTAGCATTAGATGTGATATAATGTACATGTGTTTTCCATGAGAGATTAGAAGTTATATGTACACCTAAATATTTGTAAGAATATACCTTGTCAAGCTGAGCCTGATAAAGAAAGTAGTTCCGAGTTTCAGGTGACTGCCGAGATACACGCATGGACTTACATTTGTTAGTATTTAGCGTCATAGACCATACGTCACACCACTGGTAGATAGCGTTAATGTCAGACTGAAGCATGATGTTATCGTGATCATTAAGTATCTCACGGTAAATCACACATTCGTCAGCAAATGAAAAAATTGACGAGGAAACATTAAGAGGGAGGTCGTTAATATATATTAAAAAAGTAAAGGTCCTAAAACAGATCCTTGGGGAACTCCAGAGGCCACAGACGAAAAGGAAGAATTACTATTATTTACTATAACACATTGTGACCGTAATGATAGAAAATATTGAATCCATGCCAGAACGTTAGCATCTATGTTAAGCTTGGACAGTTTCAGAAGTAGTTTATGAGATACTTTATCGAACGCTTTGGAAAAATCTAGGGAAATGCAGTCTGCCTGGGATCCTCGGTCCAGGATGCAAAACGTGTTTTGTCTTTTTTTTTAGGACTGTGCGACCAGCAGTTTGATCTATGGTTCGCTCCAGTCTGTTGTGGGTTCCCTACTACCTTATGTTGGCCTCGTCATTTGCTTGGAAGTATGCAAGCAATAGGTCGCGCCACTCGCGTACCGACCGCACGGTAAACACCTTTTTGGGTTCGACGGCGTCGTCAACGTTCTTGGCTATTGACACCCATCATCGTGGGCGCTCGAAAGGGTTCGTCGCGTTGATTTCTTTGAGGAGGTTGTGGGTCGCCTCTCAATACCGCCCGATCAGGCCGAGTTCCCCTCGCCCCGAGGAAGTCACACGGGGAAGCGCTACCATTGGGAAAAGGTTTAATGTGTACTTAAGTTAAGAGTCCGACGAAGAGGAGGGTCAAGGCTGTCGAGTGGTCCGGGTCTTCAGTTGGAGGCCTTGCTCGGTACCGGCTCTTTCGTCTTTCTCCAGCTCCGAACTCCGCGTGCCCTCGCCCGCCACGAGTTTCGCCTTTTTCTCCTTCTTCTTTCTTTTTCTCCCATAAGTTTAAGGTCTACTTCAATGATAAAGCGAACCCGTACAACGCGCGTAGCACTTCCACTGGTTTGCCTCACGGCCGCCATTTTTCGAACTGGAATAGTCTCGCGTTCTCTCGTGCTCGACGAAAGCAACGAGAATGGCACGCAAGGGACCACTACGTACGCTCACCAAAATCGATAGCGAGCGTACGTACGCATAGCTCGCTGCAGTACGTACGTATGGCACCTGCGCAGTGCGGAGGACGCAGCGTTAACGCTAACGTAAAGGGCTTGTGTTTGGTCTTATACGCAATACTAAAACTCTCTATTCGCGTGTATTTCTTACGATTAAACAGTTGTTAGGGCATTCGGTTGCCTTTTTTTTTTCTCATGTCCGCGTATGTAAGCGCGACAGTTTTCAAAGATTGTGGATCTAGCGCCTGGTCACTCATGTTGAATTTTGCCTGTTATCAATAAACTCAAGACGTATCAAGAAGATCAAATAAGAGATCGTTCTAACAATATATTATATATTACATACAACCGTAATATGTTTCCAAACAAATATACCAGAACACGGTTCGTCTTTGCCAAATGTCTGAATACCTCACAGAACACATTGGTGAGCAGGGTACATGGAACTTCCTGTAGAGCAATTGAATTCTTCGTGAAAGCCGGGTTCCTGACGCAACGCGTCATTAAAAAAGGTTTCACGACCCGGCAAACGTAACTCAGTTTTTGCAGTTTTTTTCTCACAAGACTGGAGAGCCAAGTAAACAAAGAAAAGCTTTCCTGCCCCAAAGTCTTCGTTCCTAGCCAATGTGAGTCGTAGCTCTTCTGCGGAGCTCTTCACAATCTTTTGAAAATGACTAAAAGTGAAATGTGTCGCCGACACCTCAGGAAGTTTTTTCATTTCTTGTCCAATGTCTTTGTCACCGAGACAACGCAGTACTTCGTTCAATTTTAACTTAGTTTCTTCATTCAGCCACTGCCCTGAGTCTTCTACGGCGTCGGTTTCAGAAAGGAGCATCTCGAAGATGCAGCGGCCAACACGTACCCCAGCCCGGGATAGCTGGAAGCTATCGGTTCTGTTGTCGAGTGCCAAAGTCGAGTTGAAAAGAAGCATTGGCACGTATATGGTTCTCGGGTGACGCTCGAACCAGCAGTTGGTGCTGAAAGCTGTGTGAGACCACCGCTCGTAAGAACTTCTGGTTAGCGTTGACAAGAAGTTGTATTCAAAGGTGAGAACGTAGGTGTCTAAGGCAGTGGTACTAAAGTTTGAAGGTATTTTTCGTATATATTCGTTCAAAAGGCTCTTGTCGTTCATCCAAAAGGCCCCTAAGACTTTGAACTGTGTTTTGGCGATAAGATGGCGGATGGCAATCTTGGAGGCATTGTTAAGGTAGGCCGCTTGATCCATACCACGGGAAAACGCTTCAACTATCTCGGAGACTAGTTCCGATATTTTTTCCGCGGGCATGTGAAGACTGAAGTGAACAAGTGCTAAGAAATGAAAGAGAGGCGTCAGAGCATTTTCCACAACGCGAAGACAAAGTTTCCATCGCGGCAGTCCTGCTCGCAGCTTGCCGTAGACCAAACTGCTAAAGACGTCCACAAGCTCTGATTGGGGTAGAAGCGCCGATGTTTGCACCATGAGCCGTACGCCCAAAAAATTCATCACAGTATGAGTTTCAGTCTTCTGAACAAGTTCTACGAGACTGAATACAAAATCGGGATTATATATTAATATTTCAGATTCGGGGCCACTGTAGATGGCATTTGGAACTCCGGCAAACACTTCACTGAGAAAGCTGTACAAAGGTGATCCCGAATCCATTTTTTCCACCTTGAAGTTGAATATATTTGTCTTCTGTTGAAAAAGCCTTTCGAGATCGCTCGCAAATCTGGCGATATCTAAAGTGTAAACGGGAGGTAGAAATTCTTTTCGAAGAGCTCTGAGCGAGGAAAATGCCCCGGTGGTGTAATGACGAATTGCCTCATTCATATCTATTCCAGCGATGGTGACAAGAGCCTCGGGGGGTCCAAGCGAGGCAATGTCAGAGCTCGTGTTCCACGGATGCGAGACAACCCCGACGCTCAGCAAAGCCGCAGCACCCGTTTTCCTAAGTATCCGAGCTGCCATTCTCCAGACGGATACGCTGCTGCGGACCGGTGGCGTGATCGGAAAGCCCTCGAGAGAAACGTGAAACATGACCTCCAGGAGAGGACCCCAGCCAGCTACCTCTATGCGGCTGACGTTTACACACTGGTCAAAAAGGCTCTGAAGCGGGCGAATCAGGCCACTCTTTTCTGATCTATTCTGCAGTAGCCCATGTATTGTGCTCTCCAGGTTACCCACGTAGTCGTCATCGGAGGAAGCTGTCTTGTCCGCACCTAGTGCTGGAACTGCATTAGTCCAGCGACCGCAGACGTACTTGTAGAAGTCTTCGCACGGGTCCACCTCCCACGACAGCAAGTTGGACAGGTAGGCGGCGTCCTGGAGACAGATAGCGGAGTTGCAACTCTTGTGCACCGAGGTCCCTGAAGAAAGGGTCGCTGGTGTTTGTTTCGGTGCCACGAGCATGACAAGGAGGGCCGCGGATACTATGGCGAGGAGGAAAGTCAGCGGATAAAGACAAAGTTCCTTGTTCACAAGCAGCCGTTCCCTTCGCTCGCCCAATACTGGGTTCAAGACAGCGTTTTCTGCATTTCCGGCAGCACGGTCCAAATCTTCATGCCTGGCCGCACTGCTAGGGCCAGGTTGCATTTCCTCATTCCAGCTTCTGCGGCAATAGCTGATGTGCATTTCTGGATCTATCCAGTCTCCCATCGAACACCTGGCAGAAGAGAGGTGTAACTCACTTACGTTCCGCTCAGGTAACGGGAATTCCATTTCTTTCCAAGCTTCCCCGGTGGACGTTTCATTCGTCTCATCTAGCCCCAAGTTACCGGACGACACGGGCTGAATTGTGGCGTTGATGGATTTCATGCTGTTGTTTTTCAGGCTTGGAATCACTTTCTTTTGAAAGCGTTTTGGGGTGCATGAGATCGTGTGCGCTCGTGAGGTCCTTTTTGGATGACGGTCAGCATTGTGGCTGGAAAGGAAGGTGGGGTTCTCGGAGACTTGTCTACTGGCACGCTTGGCTGTCATATCGGTAGAACAAGCCCTTCGCAAGTCCGACTTGAGGTGTAGCTTGTCTCGATGCTTCGATGTTTTCATTTTCCCAGAAATCAAAGGCCCCTTGAAAAAGGTGCTTGCCAGAGGTGTTCCTTGGTGCTCGCCACGGCTTGTGTTTGAAGACGTAGACTTCCATTCTTCGATGTCGCTGGACGATTCAAATGTAGAGGCCTCACCAGACTCTTCCTTATAACGAATTTTCGAGTGTTCGATGGCAGCAAAGGGCGCGGAGGGAGCATCTCGATATATCTTGTGCGATGGGAGGGGCGTCGAGTAAGTTAAATCTTGTGACGAGTCGCTCGCATTACCATGTTCAATAGCTGGAGACCTACTGTTCCATGGGACGTTCATGGTAGGCAGGATCTCTTTTAGTTGACGTGAAGCAGACCTTATCTGAGGTGTTCTAATCGAAGATTGCCTGGCTGAGTGGCTTGTGCGATCATACGGTTGCCATGAAGCACTGCCTCGAGCTATGCGTGTCTCGAGTCTCGAGCGGGAGGGCTCGCTTTTGATTTTGTTATTCTGGTTGCTCATATGGCGTGGGGCGCGCTCAATACCTCGCCCGCTGTGACTACCGAGTAAAGTGTAGTATTTTATTTTTTGTTTAGTTAGTCTGTGCATACCAAGATAGCGCCACTGCCCCATCACTGGAGTTCCTGGCACAAGGTCTCGACCCCGTTCCTTTAGAGCGCAGCTCTTAGGTTTCCGGCTTGAGCGACGTCGCCGTCGGCGTAACCGAGCGATGAAGATGGCGATGAGGATGACGTCATCGTCATCGTCACTGATGACGTCATCAATGATGATGACGCTAAATTCCCCTCTAAATTTAGCAAAAAACATTCCCCCGCTAGCTAAATCTAGTGGAAAAAAGTCCCGCTAAATTTAGGGGGAAAATTGCACCACTAAATTCCCGCCAAATTTACACGCGATGCTCTTACCAAAGATGTGCATTTTCTGCGATTTGCGTTAAGCACACGTCTATCCACACCCATGTTAGTAGTGGTGTATTTTCCACCTTCTCCCCTCAATATCCTTCCCTCCTCCTCCTCCTCAAGAACTGCGCTCTAATTCGACGTTACAGAGGATTGTAAACGTCTTTCATTTTTTTCTTTGTATAAACAGTTTGGCTCCAACTCTCAACCCGTCTGGACGCGTCTTTTCTTCTCGGCGTTGGCGCGCTGGTCCTGCGCCTCGGCTTCTGCATCCGTCTTCGGAATGTGAGCTCTTTGCTTTCCGCATGCCCGCGTGTTCCCTGCGCTATTGTGTTTTTTTTTTTTTTCTATTTTAATTACTACCCATTTGTCCAGCGAGGTTGGGATTTGTTTAGTCTTGCGTTTGGAACCCCTGTCACGTTAGGCTAATTAAGCGTCGCAACCCCTGCTGTATTTTTTTGTTTGTTTGTTCTCGGCGATGGTTTAGTTTTTGAGCACGGCGCAAGCTTGCCGAAATGGGTCCCGGTGGCTTTCGCGTTTTTTTTTCGTTTTTTACTTGTGGGCAAGGAATCGGTGGCCGAATGGGCTCGCACACAACAGCTTGGAGCACGTAGAGCGGAAGCTCGCGCTGCAGAACCCAGGGTTCCTGAGTTCAATCCCCACTCCTACTCGTTTCAATCGGAATAGGCAGCGTACCGGCGTGCGATCGTGTATCACTACGGGCACGTTAAAGACCCCAGGCTAGCGGTTGTACTGCACTGGCAAAATTTCTCATCTACAGCTGGGAGACAAGTCGCCCGTAAATCCGGAGAACTGGCTCTCTTCGCTTTTTCTGCTGGGCGGCCGACCGTTTGGACAGGCAGAAGCAGAGCGCGGAAAAATCTCGGAGGCCATTGGGTTCTGTGTATGTTTATACAGCCTAGAACTGTTCTAGGCTGTATAAACATACACACAACCAAATGGCCTCTGAAGTTTTCTCTCCGGCACGCACATCCCACGACGAAAACGTCAGGATTTGCGATGTGCAAAAGCCTCGCGTTTTTATCTCGTGATGCGCGCGTGCCGGGGAGAAATCCCCGGAATTTCTCCCTCGTGTGAATACCCCTTTACAGCCATGCCCGTATGTCCGTCCGCCGTCGGGTCACAAGCAATTGCTCGCGTAGGGCAAAAAAAAAAAAAAATGAAAGCCGTTTACAACTCCTTGCAACACCGAATTGGAGCGCAGCTCTTGAGGAGGAGGAGGGAAGGGTACTGAGGGTTACCTGTACTCGGGGTGGGGGGGGGGGGGGGGGGGGGGGTCATGTGACCTTGGGGGTCACGTGACCCCCCAGAAAAAGTTTTCCGCTAGATTTAGCGGGAAATTTTTTCCGCTAGATTTAGCGGGGAAATTTTTCCGCTAGGTTTAACGGGAAAATTTTCCCGCTAGACAGCGGGAATTTTTTTCCGCTAAATCTAGCGGGGAAATTTCTCCGCTAGATTTAGCGCGGAATTTTTTCCGCTGGATTTAGCGGGGAAATTTTTCCGCTAGATTTAGCGGGTTAATTTTTTCGCTAAATTTAGCGGGGCATCTTTCCCGCTAGATTTAGCGGAGAAATTTTTCCGCTAAATTTAGCGGAGAAATTTTTCCGCTAGATTTATCGGAGAATTTTTTCCGCTAAATCTAGCGGGGAAAATTTTTACGCTAGATTTAGCGGAGAAATTTTTCCGCTAAATCTAGCGGGGAAATTTTTCCGCTAGATTTAGCGGGGAAATTTACCCATAATGCACCGCGCGGTTACGCCGACGGCGACGGCGACGCCGACGCCGCTCAAGCCGGAAACGGGCCCCTAAGAGCTGCGCTCTGAAAACAACCGCATCTCCACGTGGTGAATGATGTTGATTGGGGCGAAGCTCTGGTGGTGCTTGTCTGCGTAGGCGGTGAGCCGCAGCATGCCGAGCCTTTCGTTCGTTTTCATCCATGTCAGAAAGAGAATGTGTGGTATGGAACGTGGTTATATACGCATTTGAGCATTGGACCGCAGCGTGACATGGATGAAAACGAACGAAAGGCTTGGCATGCTGCGGCTCAGCGTCTACGCAGACAAGCACCACCAGAGCTTCGCCCCAATCAACATCATTCACCACGTGGAGATGCGTTTGTTTTTTGTAACTGTTTCCCGCGCTCTGCTTCGGCCTCTTCAAACGGTCGGCCGCCCAGCAGAAAATGCGAACAGAGCCCAGCTCTCCAAATTTCCTCATTGGGCGCTTATAATCAAAGCAGAAACGGAATCAGCACCTCGTCAAAGCTCGCTGTCAAGTTAAGCCCGCGGCACTAAACTTGCATTTTCTCTGTTCTCATCATTAGAATAGACAGGTCGGTCTCTGGTGATTCGTAATTTTTATTCGCTGCTCCAGTCCTTGCGCTGTTTTGCTGAATGATACCTCAAAATGGAAGATATCCCTCACAAAAATTATCAATGAGTTTCAATTGGGTTTCTGAAGTGTTCTTATAAAATACATTAAAAATCAATTGAAACTCGTGGCTTATTTTTGTAAGAAATAGTGCGTATCTATTCACCGTGAAAACGGCGCGAAAACACGTCAACGTAGACGAAGGAGAAACACGGAACGAGCCATGACTATCAACTGAAGAATTTGATTAGGAAGGCACACGATAACGACCCTTCATTCTATGGTACCATTAGATGACTATGATGCGATGAATTCCCACCAACTCGCCCAACTATCTATTCTTCTAATGCGAATATATATTTGTCATCTGCCGATGCTGTCTGGGCGGGCCCAGCATAGAAATATATTTGTCGTCACAGATATGGGAACAGCTTTCTTACCTGCATGGACATTTATTCTACGCCTTTCACGCTTTGAAATGATGATCCTATAAATTTTAGTCTTTCTCCTTGCCAAAGGTCTGTCTGTCGTGGCCAGAGGCGGTGTGCACATTGCACGCTGCTCCCAAGTTCCACGGACCAACGACGACAATGGCGAAGATGATAGTTCAGTTCATAATGTGTTCATTGGCCATAATCTATTGGGAAAAGGAGAGGGAGGGCGTCGGTAACTACGCGGTCTGGACGCTGGCACGAACTAAAAGGGAAGGGATTAGATGAAGATCTCTAACTTGGCCTCGTAGATAAAATCTAGAAGGCCACTCAGGATTCTCCTTTGGTTATCCTGGGGTTCATCCCTCCAGGGAGGTAATGTCTGGGGGTCGGTGCTTTGTCCTTGGTTCTTTTGATGTGGGGCACTCCCATAGGATGTGGTGAGTGTCGGCCTTGCCTATGTTGTACCTTGAACGGGTTCCAGACCTGGTTGCTTTGCTCCATGATGCGATGCGGGCGGGCGTGCAGGTGGTGTCCTTGCGTATTTTCGTGACGAGAACGCTGGCTCGTCTGCCGGAACCCTGGGGAATGGGATCTGCGTTCGGAGTAAGTTTCTCCCACAGTGTAGTACGGTAGTGCTCTTTATTCTGGGCCCGCTCTTTATCCGGGTCGTATCCTTGATCTGTTTGGGCAGCCGTGTCCTGATCACAGGCGGGGGCATAGCCACGGTCGTGTATATGTGGAGGGACGTCAGAAGATTCGCGGAGAAAGGAAAGGGACGCGCGAGCTAGTTGATGAGCCTCTTCATTGCCCTCGATGCCTGCATGCGCAGGAATTCAGGATATTTTGTGGTCGTTCCTTTCTGCAGGAGTCGGGAGGCGAGCTTCTTGATTTCCCGAACTATGCGGCTTGAGCTTCTTACTTTCCGGCATTCTTTAATTGCTTCCTGCGAGTCCGAGAACACTTCAAGTTTGCGAGGTAGCGGGTGTTCTGACTTGAGGACTGTTTCGAGGGCGAGATGAATCGCCGCAAGTTCACCTCCTTTGATGGAGGTGCGCATTGGAAGTGCGTTCGCGGCCGAGGAGCCAAGAGCTGGAAAGTAGACTGCCGCGGTCTTTAGCGGAACCGGGAAGTCTTCTGCGGCGGTGTCGGTATATGCGGCCATGATGTGTGTGGGGTTGGTTCATGTCTCAACCATTCTGGAGTACGCTTTTGCGATTCGTGCTTGCTGTTGGGAGTCGCTTTTCCGCGCAGTCGGCTTGTTTTCGGCAATGTTATGTGATCCTCCCAACGAGAGAGTTGCTCGGGAAGGTCGGGAGGCCTTCTGTTGCGCGCCATAGAAGTTTCAGGATTTCCCGTCCTTGCTTAGAGTGCTTAAGACGTTCGCTGTGTGCAACTGTGTGAGAGACGACGGCGTCATAAAGTGAGTTGAACTGTGCGTGCTTTTTAGTACGCTTCCCAAGCGGGGTGAACCGAGGGAGGCCCGTGATGATCCTCATAGCTTGGTTGTTCGGGACTCAAGTTTTCGCCACTGTGCGTTAATGAGCCAGTAGTGTCGGTCTCCGTAGCAGACTCGGGAGACTACCACGGCCTTTACCATCCTTCTGACGATCTCGTCCGTCGCACCGCCCTTGGCGTTACAGATTCTTTTGATGGCATTCAGAACAGAGTTGCAGTGCTTTAGAGTGTCTTAAAGCCATATGTCCCCCTTGCCTGTCTCCTCCACGATAATTCCCAGGATCTTGACAGACGTAGAGGGCTGGATTCGCTTTCCTGCGAGCACAAGATGGAGTTGGTCGCCAATCTTCATTACTCGTTGTCGTTTGGGTGCTATGGTGGCACAGCTTCTCTTGTCTGGGGAGGCTTGGAGGCCTATTTTGTGAAGGTGGGCTTCAATCATGTGTAGGCCGGCTTGGAGTGTGGCTTGTTGCCTCTCGATATCTTCGCTCTTGGTCCAGATCGATGCGTCGTCGGCGTACATCGTAAACTCTAGCTTGCTAAATTTGTTTTTGTTCGTATGGTAGGGCCGCCATCACGATGTTGAAAAGCATCGGTGAGATGACAGAGCCCTGCGGTACACCTACGAGGTTGGCCTTGGGTTCACTGCAGAAGGCTCCCCAGCGGACCGAAAAGGCTCTGCCTTTGAGGAAACTCTTGATCAAGTTAAAGGATCTCCCAGTGATGCCAAGGCACTGAAATTCTTTTATGATTGTTCAGTGTGGAACAGACTCGAAGGCCTTTTTGACGTCAACTGTAATGATGGTTCAGATTGTGGAGCGGTCAGGGTTGATGTTGCGGATGATATGCGCCGATATCAGAGCGATGCTTTCTTGGGTGCCGACGCCGGGTCGAAACCCCGTCTGGGCCTGGGGGAAAGCGTTGTTGGATTCGAGAAGCCATTCTATTCTTGAAAGTACCATGCACTCCATTATCTTGCAGGTGCACGACGTAAGGGAGATCGGTCTGTAGTTTGGTGAGGGTACCTTTGTCCGTGCCCGGCTTGGGGATCGGGATGACGAGGGAGTGTTTACAGCTTTTGGGATGCTTGCCAGTCTCCCAGATCTCAATAATCCACCCTAGTAGCTCGGATTTGGTAAGATCTGGGAGGTTTCTCAACATTGTTATTGTGATCTTGTCGGGTCCGGGGCCTGTGTGGGTTTTTCCGCGTTCAAGAGCGCTTTTGAGCTCGCCCCACATGAAGGGCCGGTCCATGCCGTAATGCGGAGCCACGACTTCGTGGTGGTATCGCGAAGGACCATTCGTCAAGTCGTGTTGGGGAAAAAAGAGGTCCCCTGCCATGCCGGCAAGTTGTTTCTCAGTCTCGTTGAGCTTCAGGGCAAGTGTGAGTGATGCCCCTTTGCATTTCTTCTTTCCAAGAAGCGCGCGATTCGTGGCCCACAGTTTCGATATCGACGTTTTCTCGGGGAGCGATGCGCTGTAGTCGAGCCAGCGGTGATCGTCGAGTTTCTGTGCGTAGACCTTCGCTTCTACCATTGCCCTGGTGATGTGGGTCCGGCTTCGGTGCTTTTGGGCCCTTTACGGTACTTTTGTACCGCTTGCAGTCGCTTTGCCCAGAGCTTGAGAAGGGGGAGATCTGGTATTGGAGTATCTTCATCGATGTCCTTTTTGATGGTAACAGTCCTCAGGGCGTGGTTGAGGCGCAATTCAGACTCAGCGTCTTCGAGTTCCTCGCTGTTAAGGGCTTCCCTAAATTTGTCTGAATGTACGACGTTGGCTGTGCGTTTTCTAACCTTGTCCTTTACCCGTCTCGTCGGCGAGAATTCGAAGCGGGTGGGGAAGAGATCCTTATTCCACGTGTGCGGTAGGCATTTCCACTTGTGCTGTTGAATGTATGGGTTCGTGGTCCAAGTGAGGTCGGGTGTGGTATCCGACTGCCCGAGCCTCCTAGTCTTGTTTTGACTCCTTCTTATTGACCAGGCTTAGGTGGAAGGCATGCATCTCGCCCACTAAGTCTTTCGCTCCCGGAGATTCATGGTTGTATCCCCACATAGGGTGGTGGAGATTAAAGTCTCCTCCGTAGAGCTTTTGTTCTTTGGGGTAGAGATCGTTAATATGTAACATCCATAGGTTGGTTTTTTGCTGTGTCGCGGATTTGAGCGGTCTTTAGTAGATGGATACTAGGACGATGTGGTGCTGCTGGACCTGGATCCGCACCGCCCCAATTTCTTGCCCGTCGTTGGAGTACGGGGTGAGGTCGACTTGGTGCTAAGGCCAGTCGTCCATCACGTAGACAAGAGCTTTCCCTGGAAAAGTCGTTTCTCCAGGGCGTTTGGTGGTTATGGAGGGACTAGAGTATACCAGGTATCCAAAAAGATTGACGGTTGTGGTGTTTGTTTCCTGAAGTAAGAGTACGTCAGGGCGTTCGTCAGGCTTACCCAGAAGGCGTATTCGGAGTTCCGCTGCTCTTTTGCGGAGCCTCTAACAGTTCCACTGGAGAACTCTAATCATTTTTCGTTGAAGATTTGGGCTGCTAGTGCCCTTTGCCGCTCAACAGTTTCCCTGTATTGCTTGATTTCCTCTAGCTGGGACTGGACTGTGGCTTTAAGCCTGTCGAGTTCAGCTTTGAGGTAGCTACACATGTTGCGAAGCTCTTGTGTTTCTGACCCTCCAGTGGGGGCCGGTGGGGGTGCTTGGATGTCCTGCTTCACTTTGTCAACCCATAAATTGCTGCTCTGTGTTTTCGTAGTTTTTTTTACTCTTTCTCTGTTTTTCGACGGCTGTTAGAGTCGGTGTTGCTTTCTCATTTTCTAGATGTCCTCCCGCATCCGCTTGTTCGTTGCCGACCACGTTGGGCATTTGCGATTGGTACCCAGATGGCCTTTTTTCTTGCACCCCTGGCAGTAGGGAGTAGAGTCCGGACATCCTGGTCCCTTGGCGGGGTCACTCTCGGCTAGGTGAGAAGCTCCACAGGTCGGGCAAACCGCCTGATTCAGGCAGATGTCAGGTTTGTGGCCCAGCCTGTGGCAATTACGGCACGTAACAGCCTTTGGCTTGTGTGAGAATAACCTCATGTAGCGCTTGCCGTAGAAGATCGACCTCGGTAGTCTCTCTCCGTCGAACGTGATGACAGCAGTATTCGACTTGCCTAGCCGACGGGCGGCCACGATGTCCATTTTCTCCGATTCGAGTTCGCGGTTGAGGACTTCGTCGCGCGGGTCCTGCTCTTTGGGGTAGACATCATAGATGGTACCCTTGGTGTATGAAGTGCCAAAGGTGTGGAAGACTTGTGCGGGAAGTGCTTCGCGTCCCTGCACTTTGATTTTTGTAATCTCAGTTAGCGTTTTCGCCAGCTCCTCCGTGTTCATGGAGCATCCATGGAGCCTACGACTTCAAGAGTACGACGTGACCGTGGTCTACAACAGTACTGGGAAATGGGCACCTCCCCATTCCATTTCAGGTCCATTCCGTTCAACTCCTTGGAATGAAAACAATGAGCCCATTCCCACTCCTGGAATAGCCTAACTCTACGATTGCACTCCTTTAAATTCTAGTTTTGAAAAATGGCTTTTAACAGCCACATTGTGATACTAAAGAATTAAAAAAATAAAACCACCATAAAGCTGCTGATGGTATAAAACGCGGAGACGACTGCAAAAGTATCAAAAGCTTCCTCAAAGCATTAATTTCAATACGCCGAAGGCGGTCACCCAGGCGTTACGTGACACTTGGTGTCACTGCAGACATCGATCGTGCGATTAAGCGTAGAAGGCTTTATAGTCTCAAAAGGCGCCAAAAATAAAAGCACCGATTTTCTTCGCAAACAGACCGTATAGCCTAAACAGATACTTGTTTAGCGTGTTGTTTGTTTTATAAGGCCCTAAAAATATCAAGTTCGTGCGTGGCGAAAAAAGAAGCTAACTTGATCTCTGCTTCGAATACTTGCAAGACAACACTGCTAGTGTGCTGTTAGAAGCTAAGCTCTTATACCTGCCCCAAATCTCCAGGTATTGCGGCAAGAACAGAAAACCGCTGACAAAGTGCAATCAGTATACGGCGCCAGCACAAAAGAGTGTAGCAGCCTATTATAGAACCTGCCTTAAAACGTAAACATTTACGGTTGCAGTACGATTCTTGCAATTTCTTAACACACTAAATCCAATTCTTTATTTATGTTCCACGGAAACACCATAGAAGATCGGCGGGGTTAAAACTGGGCTTGTACACGTTACTGAGGATATGTAGCCGATTAGAACTAGAGTTAATACTTCACTGTAAAAAGTAACCAATTACAATTACAAATAGAGCCTCAAAAAAGTAATCGAAAAATTACTCTAAAGTAATCGAATTCTTCTCACGTTAGTTTTTGTTCAACTTTTTTATTGCGGTAGCATAATCCTTGGGGTCTCGCGCTCAGTTGTTTCGAAAAAGAAAAACAAGCCTCGACCGCTTTGTTTAGAGATGAGTGGGTGACACAAACACACCCAATCCCTTTCGTGAAAAAAATAAAAATAAAAATAAAAATAAAAAAGCGCTGTTTAAATACATTATTCGCAAGTGGCTGGATGAGGTCATTTTTGAAACCCGGGCGTAATCTCCGGTGTAAAAAATATAAAAAATACCTACCTTGGGAACGAATTGTACTGAAGCGGCCTACTAATCCTCGATGCCCCGTGCTTAATGGTTTTAGAAAAGAAAACAAATTACCATTGCCTAGAGCTGGGTGATTCCAGCACCCCTCCCGCCCTCCCCCCCCCCCCCCCCCCCAAAAAAAAAAAAAAGAAAAGAAACTGGGAAAACTTGTAATGGGTCATTTTGCAATCGATTATAGACAAAAGGTAAATCAATTACAAGGATAGTTACTCCCTAAAGAGAGTAAGTGAAGCGTTAAAACATTACAGTGGAATGGAATCGATTACAGGTAATCTTACTTGTAACGCATTATGTACAAGTATGGTTAAAAGCAGGGAGTCGAACCGGCCATTATTCCCGCTCGATTCGGGTTCCGTCGCATTGAAATTTGTTCCGGTTCGGTTCTGGTTCAGTGATACTTTCGAAATAACGGTTTGGTTAGCGTTTCCATCAAGCGCGAACCTGTTTAAACCGGTTCGTAAAAAAATAAAAAAAGTCCACAGCCTTCAAGAAGAAAAGGTCAGTTTAACACGGCGTCATACGCATTTAAAAATAAATTAGGTCTTCAGAAGCCGCGCTGCGGAAACAAGAACAGCAAAACAATGATATGCTTAAAGGGGTCATGAAACGATTGTCCTACTTCTTCCTCCTTAGCTTTAATCCTCAACTCAAATGCGAATTGTGAAATCACGTGGTCGTGACATTCCTTCGGCACCGGTGCGAGGACTCCTAGCTTCCACCGTGCTTTTTATGCCCACCATAGAACTTGTCATTCCCCAGTGACAATCGGTTCGGTCAGGGCACTCATTGGCCACGAACGCGAATCCAAAAATTCGTCGACGGATTCATTGTTGACGAGCGCATACGTTCGAGTGACGCAGTTCTCGTGTCCAATGCGTAAGCTGGGCTCTGCTGACGTCAGTTTGGCGCCGGTGACGCGCTTTGGGAACTGCGGATGTATCATAGTGAAAAGGCGGAGAGCTTTCGAAGGCAAGAAGGTACAAAATAGTCCGCTATATTTTCGGATGTTCGTACCGAAAAGCTGGCTTTTGACTTTCTAGCCTCTTTCTTTTGGCCAACTAAACAATATGCGATTACTAAAGTCCCAATTTAGAATCATTCATCCCAACCCAAAATTCGTTTCATGGCCCTTTAATTTCGTTTTGTGATCTGGAATTTTTAACGCAAACATAGTTCAAAAGAAATTACGGGGTTATACGGGAGCTCGGAAACAATACCAAAATAGAGTGTTCACATGAGAAGTCAATCAGCCAGCAGGCACACTGACACCGTGATGGTAGCACGCACCATACTCGCAAACTACCCACAAAAACAAATTAGTCGAAAAGTGTTTAGACAGCAGGAGTTCAGTCTGCCAGAGTGTGGCAACATTGTTACCCACTGTAGACGAGAAATTTACCCGGTCCACTACGACTGCTAGCGTGGGGCCTTTAACGGATATCACGCAGTACTGATCACGACCACACGCCGGTAGGATGCGCATCCAGATCGGAACAGCACCCGCACCGCACGCCCGAACGAGTGGCTAGAACGACTGAGTTGAAGTGGAAAAAGACAGTGAAGTCCCGGTCGAGAGGCTATTAAAACAAAAAAAGTCAAAAATACAACGGGCGACTTGCTGTTTCTAAAACACACACACACACATTTGAGCACATGCGCACATACACACACACGCACGCACGCACGCGCACATGCACGCACACACGCACGCACGCACGCACGCACGCACGCACACACACGCACGCACGCACACACGCACGCACACACGCACGCACGCACACGTGCACACGCACACACGCGCGCACGTGCATACCCGAAGGAAAAATCCATCAATGTAACCCTGTTTGGCAGTCAATAGAGAGTTTTAGAATAGGGGCCCCCAAAGCTTGGGGGCCCCAAAGAAATAGGGGCTCACCACTGCGCATGCGCAGAACCCAAAATCCGTTTGGGGCTTTGGGTTGGCGCTTGGGTCGGGTTGCGTCGGCAAACATGGCGGCGCCCTTTCTGCTCGCTTCGGAGCAAATTCGTCATGGTCGCTGCAGTATTAGCCCATTTCAATGCCAATGAATAGTCCTACCGGCTTTCGCTTTGCTTAATCTCGCACAAACCACAAAGAATGTGCGGTGGGCCCACCCCATTTTAAAGATCGCCCCCGATTCTGGCCGTTTCTAAGCCTAAACATACGCGGTAACCGTTGACATGGCAACATATTGCTACTCCGTGGCTCCGAGTAGATTTCGTTCGTGGCACGATACCTGCATCTTGAAAACAAGTATTTCAAGGCTTCAAAGTCGCTCCAGCTCAGTCTAAATAGTGCAACTGCTCGCAGAGTATGTGCGCTCGCGTTCGTCTCAGTCTCGGCATAGTTGAAGGCAGAAATCTTTGGCTGCATATGGTCAAAGCGCACACGAACGCCCAAAAAAGTCGAGAACGAGCCATACCTAAAACAGCGCGCAAGCAAAGGAGGAAGAAAATAAAACACAGGAAAGAGCGCTGACTCCCAACTTATGTATTGTGAAAGAAAGAGAAGGAGGAAGCTTCGGACATGAAGCCCACGCGCACACAGAAGGTATAAAGAAGAAAGAATAAAAACATATAAATTACTAAGTTGCGGTAGAAAAGGAGAAAACTGACATTATAAGGTCACGAAGAAAAAAAAAAAGATGAGAAAAAAAGAAGAAAGAAAAACAACAACGTGGGCTTTTTTTTTTTATTATTGGGAAGAACAACAGAGAGTTTAGCCAAACACGTAGTCTGGCAGGCTACTCTGCATGGGAAGGGAGGCAGGAAGAAAGGTTGCAGAAGAATGCAGAAATGCAGGGAAGGCAGGGATACAGGTTCAGATTTTCACATATCAGTCATAGGGTTGTAATGCTGAAGACACCAACACACACCGTCACAGATGAAGAAACGAAACGTCGTAGTACCGCAGAAACACTGAGTCATTGCTCACTATTGTCCATAAACACACACGAGATATAAATGAGTTAGTGTTCACTTTCAGTTCACGTCGCCTCACGTAGGCTGTACGTATATAGTTAAACGATTCCAGGTAAAGTTAAAGTTGGTCTATCAGCCCAGTTTCTTCGAGAAAGTTTGTAAACGCGTCTAATGGTCCTCGTTGCTTATCTTGCGGCTTCCAAGTTTCTAGCATGTTTTTAAAACTGTAAGCTTCGCCATAAAGTTGTTGTAAGGTGGCCTGTAGTGTCCACCTCGCGTCATCGAATTTAGAGCAACTTGTAAAAATGTGATTGAGATCTTCGGGTATACCACACTGTTGACAATTCGGGCTAGCCGCGTGGCCATACCTAAATCTTTGGAGATTTGTATATGCGACATTAAGACGTATGCGGTGGTAAAGGGTCTCGAGCTTCCTTGGTAAATGTTTTGGAGATATTCCTTTTAGAGAAGGATCGATTCTGAAAAGTGGCTTGTAATGATAGTCTGGTGACTTCCAAAGTTTTCTAAATTCCTCTCTACCAAGTGAGATAATTAACGATCGAGCGTCTGTTTTCGTAAAAGGTACGGTGTCCGTGGTTTGTAATAGGTGACCATTAGAGGCAGCAGCATCTGCAGCCTGATTTCCAGCTATTCCGGTGTGCCCCGGAATCCACTGGAATACCACATCATGCCCGCTTCTTTTGAGCTCTGCGTAGCTAAACAAAAGCTCAAAACACAAGTGTGGGTTGGATGAAGAGGTGAGGGAATGCTTTAATGACTGCAGCGCAGCCCGTGAGTCTGTCAAAATTGCCCACTTTTGTGAAACTGTTTGTGAGTGGATGAATTGGAGTGCCATCTTAATTCCGTGTAGCTCCGCAGTTGTTGAAGGGACATTGTGTGACAGCTTGAAGCTACGGGTTGTATTGAGAGTTGGTATAACTATTGCAGAGGCTGATGTACTAGTACGTGTAGAGCCATCTGTGTATATATGCACACGGTCAAAGTATGCATAGTGAATATGACTGAGCGTCAATTGAAGTTGAATTACTTGTGACTGTGCTGCTTTTTGGATGAGACCTGGCACATTCATAAAAACTTCTGGGACATGCAGTGTCCAGGGAGGGCAGGATGGGGTTTCATAATACTTGGCTGAAGGAGGAATATTCTTTTGCAGTTCATCCACGGCTTTACCGAACCCAGAGCTTGGTCTTTCACGATTCAAATTTATGAGATAATGCCGCTTGTGTCGAGATTTGTGCCTTAGGTGTATTCTTAACGTTTCTTGCATGCGCATTGTTGTCAAAGGAAGTGCTCCAGCTTCTGCAATTGTGCCAACATTTGAAGTTCCACCAGGGACGCCAATACAAATTCTTAAAGACTTATTTGCCTCTGCCTGCAGACTCCTAAAGTTCGTGGCAGAAATGTTCTGCAAAACTGGTAGGCTGTACCTGATGAGAGAATTAATTAAAGAGTCCTGTAATTTCAGCATAGATGTGCAAGACTTGCCCCAAGTCCTTCCTGTAAGGCAGCGAAGGATATTGGACGCGGAACCAAGCTTCGATTTGAGGTATTTTATATGTGGTGTCCAGGTCAGGTTTTTATCGATTAAAAAACCGAGAAACCTATGTGTTGGTAGGTATGGGATGAGATTTCCAGCAAGGACTAAAGGAAAATGTTTCATCGACATTCGTGTGAACGCCATGGCCACAGTTTTTTCGGGAGATAGGCACATTCCCCGTTCTCGTAAATATAGGCTGATTTCAGCAAGAGCGTGCTGAAGTCTCCGCTGGCTGACGAAACGATTAGCGTGTGTCGACCACATACAGATATCATCGGCGTAAATCGAAAGCTGAATATGCCTAGGGAGCTTCCGGCGTAAGGATACAAGCGAAATATTGAAGAGCGTAGGACTTAGTACTCCTCCTTGTGGTACACCTCGCTCCACTGTGTGGTCTTCCGTGTCTCCGTCAACTGTCTGCATAAAGATAGTTCGCTCTTTAAGGTAGTCTTTCACCCAGTTAAAAACGTTCCCCCCAAAACCATGCTCAGCCATTGCAGACAAAACTGCTTCGTGCGTGACGGAATCGAAGGCCTTTTGGATATCTATGAAGATAGCTAGAGTTTTGCTTCTATCGGCAATGCCTTGCTCGACCGAACTAACCAGATCGACTACGCTGTCTGTGGCAGAACGTCCAATACGAAATCCAGACATTTCTTCAGGATACAACTTGGATTTTTCGATGTACCATGTCATTCTTGAGAGGATCATTCGCTCCATTATTTTGCACACGCAACTGGTTAGCACGATTGGTCGAAATGATCCCAGGTCAAGAGGTGAACGTCCAGGTTTCAGAACGGGGATGATCTTGCCTCGCTTCCAATCTCGTGGAAGCACGCCTGTAGAAAATGATTGGTTATAGTATTCGAGTAGTCTGAGTTTTGAGTGCTCATCCAGCCGTGAGAGTGCCGAGTAGGTTATTGCGTCAGGACCAGGTGACGATTTCTTTTTTGAGTCCTGTAGTGCATGACTCAGCTCTGCAAGAGTAAAGGGACAATCGAGAAAGATTTCGTTTGATGACGGTGAATGAACAACATGGCGTTTTGGACATTGGATATAGCTTGAGCTTCGAGTAACAAGGCGACAAAATGCCTCAGCAATTTCAATATCTGTAGATCTCTCACGCAATGCGAGGGCCCTAAATGGGTATTGTTGTTGAGCAGGCGCTCTGATTCCGCGGATCACTCTCCACAGTTGAGACAGATGTTTCTTTGCATCTAAGGATGAGCAGAGCTCTCTCCATCGACGTCGGCTAAGAGCGCCAAGATGTTTGCGTACCTTTTTTTGTGCTCTCCGGACATTGCGGTAGTCCTCAGGATCTTTTGTGCGTCTAGCTTTTCTTTCTGCTTGTCTGCGGATTGCCCGTAACCTTTCGTACTCTATGTCTACCTCTGTTCGATTGAAAGGCAGGGTTATTTTCCGAGTCGCCTGCAATATGCAGTTTGTTAGGGAAGGCAATAGCTGATCATTGGTTGTTGTTGCTGTAATTAAATCACTGGCGAGCGTAGAGAACTTGTCCCAATCAGTAACCGATATAGAATGTGGTTTTCTGCTTTTGTCAAAGCCACGGACAAACGTCAGGACCGGCATGTGGTCACTTCCCCTGGTCTCAAGATCAGTTGACCAGGCAACATGTTTGACATAGCTAGCTGACACAAATGTCAGATCTAGAACGCTACTGACAGTTTCTCCTCTATAAAAGGTTGGACTCCCGTCATTCAACAGGACTAAGTTCAAACTTTCTGCGAGTTCACTGATCTGGCACCCTCTTTGGTCGTTCCGGACGCTACCCCAGAACTCATGATGGGCATTAAAGTCACCGCATAAAAAATGCGGAGAGGGGGTACTCCGAAGAAGAGTCTCGACGCGTTTTGAATCAAAAGCTGCCCGAGTCTCAGTGTAAGCGGAGATGACAGTTATATTTTTGTTTTTGTCGTTAACAATGGCACAAACGTATTCATTTGTGTCGTGGGGGGCTACTTCAACTTCAGCATAAGTAAGATCTTTTCTTATTCCCAGTATGGCGCGGCTGTTTCCGCATGTTCTCTTTGAAGTGATAATCGTGTATCCCGAAATTTTAAAATTTGAGTAATCGCTAATCTTAGGTTCCGTTATAGCTAGTACAGGAAAACGGTACTTGAAAACAAGTTGTTTAAAATCAGAAAGTTTTGATCTGAGTCCATTTGCATTCCATTGAAATACCGTTGTTGCACTCAAACTATCTTGAAACATTCTACTTTATCCAGGCAAAAAGGAGAGGACTGATTAAATCAAGTCCTTTCTGGATCATTTTAGCCCATTCTGATTGCTGAGTATTTAAGAAACGACTTATGATATCAATTATGATTCTGAGGGCAGAGCTGAATATGGACTCACCGTCATTCGCGATATTTGGCTCAGAAGTACAGCTTACTGGTTTCGCGGTTTTCTCACGTGCATTCAAGTACTCTCTATGTGGAGTTTCGGAGGAGGTTCCTTTTATAGGTGGTGGTGGTGAGATAGAGTGTATGGTGTCGTTCTTCAATACAGGTGCCGACTGAGGTTCTACCGATTTCAAGGAGTCACTGTACGTGCGCTTCACAGCATTCTGGCTCAAACTCTGGTTGACTTGGACGTCTTCTTTGCTGGTTGATGGGAGGGAAGGAAAGTCATTCAGATCGCGTGGTTGGGACTGTTGGTTCTGGTGGGTTGTCTCGTGTTGAACGTGAGCCTGTGAGTTATTCGATACTGTTGTGTGGCCTTGTCTTCGAACTTCTGCTAGCCTTTTTTGTTCGATCCGTTTCGGGCACCCTTGAGCTAGCGCCTCATGACAGCTTCCACAGTTAATGCATTTTGGCTCTACAGATTCGCAGGCATTTCGATCGTGTTTTCCTCCACATCGACTGCAAATTGTTTCGCGGAAGCATGCAACAGTCTTGTGGCCGTAGCGGCCACAGTTTGTACACTGTAAAGGGCGTTCTTCGAAGGGAAAGACTCGATAGCGGACACGAGAAAGAAGAGCGTAATCCGGCAGTTGTGTGGTTGCAAACTGTACCTTCACAACGGATGATTTTCCAAGTCTTCGGGCATGCAGAATGGGCACTGGTTCGGCACTCAGCTCATCTTGTAGTTGCATGTCGGTGATCTCTTGATCTACGCCCTTTATGATACCTACTGCTGCTGAGCGTGGACACGGTTCATAAGCCCTCACGTCTACTTGGCATAGTGTGGTAACCTTGAGAAGGAGTTTCGTTGCGTAGGCGTTACGAGTATCAACCGCTATCAGATTTAGTCGCTTGTTGGGGCGGATCATTAGGATACATTCCTGACATATTGTCTCCAGCGCTTCCGAAAGTTTTAGGCTACTTAGTTTGGTAAGACAGACAGCAGGATTTGCGGGTATAAAGATGACAGTCAAACCTGTCTCTTGAAGTTGATTCACCTCCCCGTTGTTTTCGTGCTGACACTTCCGCTTCCGTGACGTGTAGACAGTGAAGCCATCGTCGTCGGCGTTCGAAGAAGCTTGCATGTGATCCATGTTGACTTGTGGCTCACGCTGCGCAGGAGTGATGTTAGCAGACTGTGAGTCTTCATTGTTGAATGTACCTGGCGGCTTGGTTGCTTGACTGCATGGGTCCACCGAGTATAAATGGTCCATAGGTTCTTCGGTGGGAATCAGAGGTGTCTGACCATTTTGTGTGTTCTCGTCCATTGCGGTCTTCTTCAGAGCCCTTGGTCTCTGGGCCTGAGTCCGGAATGCTCTTTTTTGGCCTCAAACTCTCAAAAATAGGCAGTTGGTTCAGCAGTTTACGAAAAAAAATTTAGGACAAGCGGTTGGGAGTCAGCGCCCCTTCCTGTGTTTTGTTATCTTCCTCCTGTGCTTGTGCACTGTTTTAGGTATGTCTTCTAAGTACGAGCTAGCTCAACTCTCTATGTTACTACGAGAACAAGCGCCAAATTAGAGCGCTACGGATTGGATTGTTGGAAGCCGGATGGCCGAACGAGTCGAGGCCGATCCAAGGCCAAAAGAAAATGGCGGAAGAGAAGGCTTCCGCGCGCGTTCGCTTCTCGATCGACGATGACATTTATGTGCGTACGCCACTAACCCATTCCAGGATTCCAGGAGATGGACTTCAATTGCCGAAAGGGTCTCCGAAGCAATCGGAAGAAATTTCCCCACGCGGGCCATTTGCGACCAGGTCGACCTGCTGCTGGCACAGTTTAATACGAAGCACAGATTTCCCGGTGACTTTTCGTAACGTAACGTAAAAAAAAAACAAAAAAAAACGAAGAAACGGGTTTGTGTGAACGAGCCTTTAGCCGCGGAGTAGCAATACGTCACCACGTCAACAGTTACGACGTATGTTTAGGCTTAGGAACGGCCAGAATCAGGTACGATCTTTAAAATGGGGCGAGCCCACCGCTCACTCTTTGTGACTTGAGCGAGATTAAGCAAAGCGAAAGCCGGTTGCACTATTCATTGGCAATGAAATTGGCTAATACTGCAGCGACCATGACGAATTGGCACCGAAGCGAGCGAAAAGGGCGCCGCCATGTTTGCTGATACAACCCGGCCCCAAGCAAATTGGGGGCCCCACGTTATTTCTCGAATTTCACGTTGGGGGCGCGAGCCAACCCAAAACCCCAAACGGAGTTTTTGTTCTACGCAAGCGCAGTGCTGAGCCCCTATTTCTTTGGGGCCCCAAAGCTTTGGGACCCCCGATTATAAAACTCTCTGTAACTGTCGTGCTCCTTGAGCTACAGGATCAGCTAAAAGCAAGCTACACCTACCAGCGTCGTGCCTGGTACCGGGGAATGGCCCGTCCAGTTCGCAGATAATTCCATTGGCGCACATGATAGCCTGGTATTTGAGGGCGTGCACTCTCTTGTGACCAGAGAAGTAAATCTTCTGATTCAGAGACGGTCGGCAGATGGACCTTGCTTTGCCGTTCCAACTGGTGTTACCCTCCCTATGATTTGAACCGCAAGCCACAATAAAGTGTCGTTTCGGCGGAAATGTTTTGCGTTTTAATAATTTTTCACTGTTAAGAAGTTCGTTCGTTGTCCACAATGGCGCTGCATGCGAAAAAGGTGAGCGTGGCGCGTTGCGTCGTCACAAACCCTATTCTATAAGCACGCTGCGTGAGGTGTCGTTGCGTTGGGTACCCCAAAGCTTTGGGTTACCCAAAGCGTTGGGGCCCCCTATTCTAAAACTCTCTAATGTTTTCTAGTGGACCGCTGACTGTGCCTGACTGTACGTCAAGCATGTCTGATTGGCCAACAAGTTACTCTGACCGACAGTCAAACTCCAGTCAGACCCCGCTTGTCGGCTTTCTGATGGTTTCCTGGTGGCAGTCGGCCGCCGCGAAATGCCATCAGGATGTCTTGGTGGTGATTCTGACTGTACATCGATTGTCTCTGACTGTACGTCAGAAAGCTTTGACGTGCAGACAGACGTACGGTCAAAGGACGTAAAGTTCGTTCGGATACCACTATTTCGTCAAATCTATGAATACGAAAAGCAATCTATGCACGACTAAACGATTTTGGGACGTGAGCCCATAAAACTGCTGACGTTAGAGATATGACACGCAACCGACCGACAACCTTGATCAGAAGCCGAAGCGCCGAACACGACACTTCGCTCTTCGCTTCGCCCATAGAGGCTTCGCCGAGCTTTCATGAACGATCGCTCTCGACTCGTTTTGTTTGCCCGCTCGCTCCAACCTGTCGATCCTGCCCGGGCTCTACAATGTCTTATGTTTTAGTAGAATTTCTACTCGACAAGACCCAGCCTGTTGTGAGTTCCGACGATGTAAAGGACTTTAGCGGTGTAGTTGAAGACGACAGGGTGTACCAGGTCTACTGGGCCGGTGATGCGCGAACAAAAGGATCGTTCTACGACGCGAAAGTACTCTACATGGCAGGTGAGTAGAACTGAAGTACGGCGAGTGATGTACGAGTGCTTTGCATAACATGCTGACGGCTCAACTGCATTTGCAGCCAAAGCATTTCGTATAAAACGGATAGTAAAATCGAGTTTATCTAACGGTGGCGCTGCTTTTTTTTTTTTCTCGAACATTTTGTTTTAATAAGGCATTTGGCGATATTTATGAGTGCGTATAGCTTTACTCTTATATAAATGCTGCCCTTGTTGATGAAATTCCCTTGGCAGTGGCAGTCAGACGTCATCTGATGGACCATCAGATGACGTCTGATGGTCCATCACGTTCCACCAACGCTGCTGACTGGCAGTCAGTGTCCCAAATTACGTAGCTTGATGGAATTTTCAATAGGGTATGCACACACACACACAAACACACGCACGCACGCACGCACACATGTACGCCCGCACACACACGCACACACACATGCACACACACACACACACACGCACACACACTTACGCACGCACGCACGCACGGACACATTCAGACACACACATGCACACACACACGTGCGCACACGCACACACACACACACGCACACAGACACACGCACATGCGCGCACACACACACGCACGCGCACATGCACGCACACACACACACTCAGGCACACAGACACGCACACACAGATGCACGCACACACACGCGCACGCACACACACACACACACAGAAACACACACACACACAATTACTTCAAGCGGCGTCCAGGGCTCTGGGCGACTGGCGTTCTGGCGACCGGCGCCGCAGTGTCGCGCTCGTCGCGGGTTCGCCTCTTCGCGACACCAGATTGCGCCACCGCGGAACGAGGGCGCCTGCAGCCGTAAACTTTTTGCTTTTATTTTCACGTTTATGTTCGCTTTATTCTTCTATGAGGAATATTGCTTAGAAGCAAGAAAATAGCATACACACGCACGCGCACAAAAGAATAGCTCTTTAACCTCTCGTCATAGTCACCAGTACTCAGTTTCAGTTTGCGATGTACTGCGATGGACGCTACAAGCTTCACGGGCCAATCCGTAGTTCGTAGCTTGTCTCGTCACTTGACGCTCCCCGCGTCGCTCCTCCCAACGGAAGGGCACGTGACGCCCTCCGAGCTATGAATTGGTTCCTGGGGCTCGTAGCGTCCTTTGCGGTCCATGGTAAGGTGAAACAAAGTACATGAGTGTACGCCTCTACCCCGACTAGCCGACGCCAATTCGTCCTCTACGTAGGCGTGAAATATACTTAGTTGTTGCATTATTATTGAGCTTTCTCGATGTTGTCGCTGACGCTTGTTTAGTCAAAACTGCGCCGCTGACGCCACCTTAGCTAATATTTATTTGACTTCACGCCGCTACCCAGAAGAAGGAGCGCCGCTCACATTTCATTACGCCGAACCGTTTCCAATGGATCAGTAACCGCTGCATGAGATTACGGTTCCCTTCCAGTTCGGGTTAATAGAGAGTTTTAGGGAACCGGAACAAAATGCGATCGATAAACAAAAACGATCGATACCTTGGATCGTGCGTGTGGACCGATCGTGTGCCCTGAAACGGCTTTGGGGGAACCGTATTTGCAGACGATAGCAGACGATCGGTACAGGTCGCGCCCCCTGGCAACGGAAACCTGCATCTGCCTCGTCGAGAAAAGACAAATTTGCGTGTGTTTGCACAAATCGCAGAAACTCAAGTAAATAAATATCGCACCCTAATTATATAGAGAACCAAAAATATACTATACCTACTTTTAGTTCGTCTCATTTTTTTACTGGAATGAATGCGCTTCCGTAATACAAAACCTGGCGCACCACGGCGTGTCGCCCCTGGCACAGCGAAGTTCTAAATCTAAAATGTTCGTCTGCTAAGGTGCAGACGAGCTTTCCGACAACAATGGCGCTCGATCTTTTTGACCATGACTTGGAGTTGGCTCTATTCAGCGAAAGAAATTTAGAAGAAGTGATTCTGTACGACTGTCTGCGCACTAAGTGTGGCGTGAGTCCCTTTTGAACTTCCCGCTTTCTATAAGCAAGGCACGCACGCGCGTGCCGTGGGGCCCGTGACTTGTGCAGGGGCACGAGGGGAATAAACATTCTTTTTGGTGTGCCGTGACACGGAGTCAGTCGCATTTCTTTCGGGTGCCACCGAGCACCGATACACTAAGAGAAGCCGCTTGTTGGCGGCAAGGCATAGGACGTTCAACTTGGCGTAGCTTTTGAGGAAACAAAAAAGTTGTGATACCACGAATGATGTGCGGATACCACGAATGATGTGCCAGCGCATTTTGGGTTTTTTTTCTTTCAGTTTACCAGATTTATATACTTGGGGAATAAAATAATGCCTCGACCGTACATGGTAACTTGTTTTCTAATAAATCATGCGTTCTCAGCGGGCAAGCTTCGGTGTTTTATATCAGCCAAATATGATGTTTGCACCAAACACGTCCTGATATACTGAAACTTTGCCGAAAGCAAACTCGATTTGGCACAAGAACACGCTCGCGCGCGCTTACCATTAACATTCGAAGTCGTCTGCTAGCGATCCTGTCTATTTCCCTCGAGGCCCAATGCAGGATCGAGTATTAAGAAAGCCATGGTCAAATAAAACTAGAAATATTAAATCTCGAAGAAAATACAAAAATAACCAAAATATACTCACTTTCTCAAGTTGATGCGCCCATTTTTTCTTGTACAAAGCTAATTCAATTCAATTTTCAATTTAATTCAATTTTTTTTTTAGTTCAAGTCATACAAAATAAAGAGCTGGCTCACAAAAGCAGCATTCTGCTTGTATGTGGGGCCAGGCGACCAACTACAATACATGTTGAAAAAATGAAAGGAACACAAAATTAGCAGCACAAATAAATACAAAAAGAAACACTTTAGAGCATGAAATATAGGTGTTTATAGCCAATTCTACTCACGCAACCATGAAATAAAAGTACGAAAAATCTCCAACGGTTAGGCTACGATTTCTACAGCTCAAATGCTTGACACCAATTCCTTAGTTTCCTTTTTAGTACCCTAGTGGATTCTATATTCATAAGGGACTCTGGGAGTTCGTTAAATAAGGAAGGAATCAGTGTGTCGAACCGAAAAAAATACGGGTTCGGTTACGGTTCAGTTTCAGGTAAATTTATTTTGTTCCGGTTCAGTTCCGGTTCGATTAATTCGATCCGCGAACCGGTTCCCGAACCGGTTCGGGGCGCTGAACCGGTTCGCGAACCGGTTCGGAAATTATAAATGACAAATTGCAACATCAAAATAAATTACAAATAAAACATCTGAAATCAGCACATACGAAACGGGACACATCGTAGTGAAAGGCTCAGGGATTTCTACCAGGAATGGTTTCTTTATGTGCACTCAAAGGTTACCTCACCGACGTTTACGCATTCGGAGTTCATCTAATTGGGTCCGACGCAGTAGCTGTAAAATCCGTGACCTCCTTACAAACCCACTTACAACTAGAACTCGCTAACTATCCCGCCACCTCGGCGTGTAAGCAATTGAAGGAACAGTGGGGAGAAAATACAGCTTTCTTTATTTGAACTAGCCTTCGGTAACTCAAATTAAACCCTTAAAGAAGTTTTCATTAAACAAGATACGGAATATGAAAAACACTTCACCGAACGCAACGCCAGAAGGACGTAATAGGATAAATGTTAAAATAGAAGAGTTCGCTGTCTCACAAATATGTTAGCTTCTAAGTGCTTATACGAAACCGGATGCATTATTATCAAGCTCCACAGCCTTTTCTTTTCTCATTCGGATGGAAGCAAGCTTCAAGAACTCGCGCGTTCTAGAAACGTGTTATGAAATGAGCACACATCAGCATTTAGGATTTACGAGATTGTAGGAAAATGAAATCCCGTGATGTGATTTTTTTTTTTTTTTTGCACAGCCTTCCAATTCTTTTTTTTTCCGTGCAAGCCGCGACCAGCGCAATACTGGTTCCTATGTCAAGATTCATGGATGCAGCGTTTGTCGAGATTCATGGATGCAGCGTTTATATTCCTAAGACTGAGTGGAGAAGAAAAATATGTAAGCGAGGTGTGTGTCAGTTGACGGCACTTAAAAAACAAATGGCATTGATAGTACATTCATTGTCAACAGCGCGTGGCCGAACCGTTTTGACATGAGCCGGTAACCGTTATTTTTTTTCCGGTTCAGTTCCGGTTCGGGTTCATCGCGATAACAATATATTGGTTCGAGTTCGGGTTCAGTTCCGGAAAAAATACCGGTTCGGTTCCGGTTTTCGGTTCGGTTCGGTTCCGGTTCGACACCCTGGAAGGAATGTAATGATTTCTGTTTTTCTTTCCATACAGTGTGTATATTTTTGGAATGACGTATCTTTGAGTACGTATCAAATCTCTATTTTTATTTACGAGGAGGTCAATCCGTTCCTTCGCTCCTCGCAACGAGAAGTTCTTTTTCAACGCTGCGTCATTCCAAAGTGCTAGAGCGAAAAAGGAGTAGCGCCTAGCACCTCCCGAAGTAGAAAGATGTTGTCTACTGCTGTAAACCGCTTGCGAGGAGGAGGCGGAGGAACGGAGGTAGATGCGGCGCTCATGTTGCTCTCTTACGGTACAGATAGCAGACGATCACAGTCGTACGCCCGAGTACCGATCGTTGCGCCGTGTACGGTACGACCACGAAGAAAATATATAGGAAAACCTGTAACTTTACTGCTGTACACTTATTAAAAGCTATCCCCCAATATTCAAAGGGCTCGTTTTATAGGATATATGTGATTAGCATTTGTACGGAAATTTTTAATTCATGCAACATTTTTAAACTAAAAAGTATCCAGAGCCTTGATGCTGTTGCTCACTCTGTTTCCGCTACAGATAATCCTCAGACATAACAACAGCTGTAAAAAACGGGTGATAAGTGCTCAAAATGCACATCCAATGTTTTTATAAAAAGAACAAAAAAAAAAAAAAAAACCTATAATATGTAAAAAAATAAAAAAAGGTGTCTAGGCCAGCGGGATTCGAACTCTCCACTAACGATCGTCTACGAGCTCAAGAAGTCGGCGCTCCAATCCACTGAGCTACCGAGCAGACGTTTTCGGGTAACGCTAATCACCAATTTATTTCTATTAAAGAAGCCCTATTGCGTTTTGTTTTTTATTCTTTTTCTTATTTGCTGACTCAAACTTTATGGACTTGCTGCCACACATGGCGCTCCTGCCAGGCACAGCCACGATTTATTTTATTCATGTTTGGAGCCACGGCACGCTCTCTCCGCCAGCGAAATAGCCGTTTTGCCAACCAAGCGAGACTGTCCATGTCGGCCATTGGTCGTGCCGGTCGTGCCTTACGGTTCCACCAGCGCATTACGGTAAGATCGCAGAAGACAGGCGCATGCGCAGTTCGTACCTGAGGGCCCATCGTACCGTATCGGATGAGCAAAAACGGTTCCCTAAAACTCTCTAATATGAAATGTTTGATTTCTGTTATAGTTTTGTTCCGGTTCAGTTAAAAATAGCGGGTTCACTACGGTTTTTGGTTCGGTTCGACACCCTGGTTAAAAGCTATACATGCTAATCGCACATGATTACAGAAGCCGCTTTGTTCGCCTCGCGGCGCCAAGAACGACACCTTATCCGTCTGCAACTATTGAGTTTTAGTTGCTTCACTGAGAAAGCGCTATTTTCATCCTCAAAGGCGCATAAGCGAGGGAGACAATGAAGGCGTCAGTCGCCTCCAGTCCGATGATGATGTTTCAAGAGCTACTTACCATGCGTTAACGAATTGCGCCATCAGCCCTTAGCCCCTAGATGGAAATCGACACATCTCGCATAGAGACCGAACCCCTTCTCATCTCATTCTATTTTGGGGTCGCGAAAGTGCGGAATGATTTTGGAATCATCCCAATTCCGGAGTGGCAAGTACGTAACACTGGTCTACAAGGGAGGCCGAAAGCACAGCGACGCCGACTGGCCGTCCGGAGGCCCCGTCGAATGAGCTACCGGCAGGACAACGGCGACGAACGCTTTCTTGGCGCAATGTACGCTTTATTTTTGTGGTCATGAACAGGTTCGGCATTTGTAATGATTCACAATTAACATACAACAAAAAGGAAGAATAATTCTACAGACCGACAAGAGAAAACTTGAACTCTACAACAGATGGGTTAAAATTTTTAGGCTTGTAAGAGAAAACTTGAACGCTGCAAACGATGGGTTAAGAACGCCAATGCAGGAAGCATCGGAAGTATTATACAATGTCTGAATGCGTGTCATGAGGCAGGTTTGGAGTTGATTGACATAAAATAAAAAGAGAAATCCGAAAAAATCCTCTCGGAACGTGAATATTTATCGCTGAAGTTAGGTCAGGGAAATTAGTGACTCTGTGAAGGCATTTGAACGAAAAATAAGATCTTTGTCGCGTCGTCTGGCACTCAAAGTAGAACAACTGTGGCGTTCTAAAAGTAACGTGATCGTGCCACGAGTGCCAGCGACAGAAGAAAACGCCGACAAAGCCGGCAGGCCACCACGAGCCGATCGCGCCCCCGACTGTACCGTTCCAGCAGATTGGAATTGATTTTGTACTATAGTCGGTTGCAAGCTAAGAAAAAACCGGAAATGCCTCTCAGAGGAAAATGTAATCATACGCCGAGAAACGCCAGCCAATCGTTTTCATGACGTCACGATTATGTGGACCAATCGCGATCCCTTTGAAAAAAAAAAAAAAAAAAAGGAGCTCAACATGGCTGCTGGCCTTAGCAACGCGACGCTAGTTTCTCAAGACAATTATTCTGCTTTTTTGCACCGTGTTTTACGTGCCCGAGGTTACGCCACGAACTCTTAATGGTATCGGCTTGCGTTTGCAGCAGTTTCTGCGCGACAACGTGAGAATCCAGCGACGCTATCGCCAACGAAAATTTCGAAGCGGGCGCGAGGCTTAGCACTGCTGAGAGGTACGTTAGACGGTATGTTAGACAGTATCTTGGACAGAAAATGAATTGGGAAGACGGTATATTGGACATGACTTTCTTCCTTTACTAAACAGCTATTTCGTTGACAAAAACGTATTCTAACTTATTTAAATGTCCTGAATGAATTAAATAAATATTGTAGTAGTTTAAGACACGCTTCCTGGAGGAAGAAAAAGCAACGTTGCTAGCGAACTACTTTCTCGACGGCGGAGGCACTTCAGACGGGCGCAATGCGCTTGTGGGTGGAGCTAAAAGATTGTTCTCAGGTTGCATCCGACTATATATGCGCCTACTCTCCTCCACTACGAGCGTGCTGTCGCGTCACGTGGAAGAAGACGACGAGTTTTCGAACGTTAGAGATTGCTCGCGCAGCTCGACCTTGATCGAACTGCTGGTCCACAATGATTGTCCCGACTAACCTGACCTGTCAATATGTAAATAGCCTTCAAGGTAATTAAATGTACATAACAAATTTGCAAACAAGGAAATCGAAAAAAGCGGGCGAGACTCCGGCAGCTCATCATGGTTAAAGGACATCACTGACATTTGAAGCTTTCCAGGCAGGTAAGCCTGAGACGTGGCCGTTGTACCGTCAACGGCATTGTACCGTCAACGGCTGGAATTCCGCTTCGAAGCGCAGGGAATCGCTACGTCCAAGATGAAACGAGCTGTGTTCTGCACCATCTTCGCTGCCGATACGCATGCAATACTGCATTCACTCTGTGCGCCGAAGGCATCCTTCGAGACGGACTACGCTGACATCAATGAGTAGTTGGGAAACCCCTTTTCACCAAAACCCTCGGAGATCGTGGAACGCTTCAAATTCCATAAGCGGGCACAACATAGCGACGAGCCCATGGCTGCATTCATCGCGGACTTACGCGTATTTCAGTAATTTCGGAGACGCCGTCGACAGCAGTTTGCGCGAATAGATTGTCTGTGGAGTTCAAGATGAGGCCTTGCAACGACGTCTGCTGACCGATGCTGAGCTAACGTTGACGCAGGCGGAAAAGTTGGCCATCGCAGCGAAATGTGCGAAGAAGAATACTGTGGAGATTTCGACTACGTCCCAGGACGTCAGCAAAGTCCACAGCGTGGCTAAAGATGAACATATGCCCTCAACGCCTGCACAACATCATGCGAAGCCTAAAACCAAGCAAGTGATTTCCTCGTGTTACCGATGCAAGGAAGCACACCCTCCAAAAGATTGCCACTTTCAAACACGCCATATGCCTGCTCTGTGACCGTAAGGGGCATATTGTTAAAGCCTGTCTTCAAAAGAAGGCAAGAGCAAGACGGGGGAAGGCTCAAGCTGACCTTCTAGCTGGCGAGACCACCAACAGATACAGGCTGTATAACCCCTCGTCTAATGAGCCCGCCGTCCTAGTAGACATCATGATAAATGAAAAGCCTACACCGATAGAAGTCGACTCTGAATGCATGTTCCTTGTACTCAGCAAAAGAACAATGAACGACTTTGCATTCCGAAGTAAAGGCTACAACCATCGACGGTTGCGCTGTTAACCTACAAAAAGGAACCATTCACCGTCCTTGGCACAGTACACTTCAATGTACGACACAAAGAAAAGTGTGCAACTCTACTACTGCTAGTGGTCAAGGGAGAGTTTGGAAGCCTGTTGGACGAAACTGGTTTAAGCCTCTAGGAGCTGAACTCACCTGTTTTCATCAACTCAAGAACACCCAGCAGGTTGGCGGATTCCTGGATGAGTTGCAAGGAAGTCTTTGACGCCGGCCTGGGAAAGAGCCAGGGAGCACCAATTATTGTGGAGGTTGACACATCTGCGGCGCCAAAGTTTTGGAAAGAAAGGCAAGTTCCCTACAGTATGCTCCGCAAGGTGGGGCAAGAACTAGAAAAGTTGGTCTAGCAGGGAATCTTTTAACCTGTAAAACACTCGAATAGGGCTATACCAATAGTCCCAATCCTCGGAAAGAGTGGCGAATTGCGTATTTGCGGTGACTTTAAAAGTGCCGTAAATAAGGCAGTGAAGTGGGAATCCTACCCATTGCACACGCCAGAGCAACTTTTGAGCACCTTATGTGGTTAGTTGTGACTGTACACAGCTCGAGCTTGCACAGGCCTACCATAAATTAAGCGTCGATGATGACTCAGCAAACATTTTATCCATCACGACGCACACGGGACTTTTGAAGGTTAACCGTCTCCCTTTTTAAGTATTCGTCACCGTAGCGATCTTCCAGCGCTACATGGAAGAGCTACTTGACGGAATTGAGGGGGCACTCACCTTTTTGAATGAAATCCTAATCGGCGGAGATTCAAAGCAACAGCACAACAGACGACTACAAACTGTCTTACAGCTATTCAAAGAAGACAGATCACGCCTTAACAAGACAAAATGCGCATTCAACGTTACGCACGTCGTGTTCTTGGGATTCAAGATTGACAGGGACGGAGTGAGACCAACTAATGGCAAAGTCAAGTCTATACATGAAGCTCCAGAACCAAAGAACAAGCAGGAACTACAGTCATTTCTGGGCTTGCCTAACTTCTACCATCATTTCCTCAAGGCAGCTGCTCACACCTTGGAGCCTTTGCACAGCGTGCTTGACAAGGGGACGAGCTGGACATATGGACCGTCCGCGAAGCTGAAGCTTAATGCAAGGCCAAAGAACTGCTCAAGTGAACGGCTGTTCTAGCACACTTCGGTGTCAATAAACCTTTATTTTTGACCTGCGATGCTTCACCTTTTGGTCTTGGAGCCGTCCTAAGTCACGCGATTTTCACTGGTTAAGAGTCACCAGTAGCTTACGGGTCCGGAACCCTAATCGAGGCAAAGCGAAATTACTCGCAGACTGATTGTGAGGCCCTAGCTGGCGATCATATATGATGTCGAAAAGTTTCACCAACACATCTATGGCCAACCAGTGACCATTATCATAGATCATAAGCCCCTTCTTGGACTGCTAAGTCCGCTCAAGGATATCCAGCCATGGTGTCACCCAAAGTTCTCAGGTGGAGCCTAATGCTAGCCTCATAACACTACAATCTCCCGCACCGTCCGGGAAGCAAGATAAGAAACGCTGTTGCACTTAGTCAACTGCTTATACCTGAAGCGGAGTTGGACGACGTTCAAGTCGCAGACGTATGGGTGCTGGAGACCACCCCCGAACAGATTTGTAACTCTGAGAAAATTGCAGCATCCACGAGAAAAGATTCCGTGCTTGCGCGAGTTCAGCGCTGGATCATGCACGGGTGGCTAGATGAGAAACCACCTGACAAGCTCAAACCCTACGTGACAAAAAAAAAAAAAGAACTATCAGCTTACAACGGATGCATCATTTGGGGAAGCAGACTGGTGAAACCCAAAATGGCACAAGACACTGTGCTCGACGTTCTGCACACAGCCCTTCCAGGAATTGTAATGATGAAGGCACTAGCACGAAGTACACGATGGTGGCCTGGCATTCACCATGACGTCGAAGAAAAGGCTTTAAGGTGCTCCGCGTGCCAAGAGCACAGACCGCCAATGCCGCGGGAACTACTACATTCCTGGGAGACGACACAACATCCCTGGTTTCGTATACACACTGACTTTGCGGCACCTTTCAAAGGAAATGCCTTTCTTGTTCTGCTCGCTCCATTCTCGAAATGGCTCGAGGTACTTATTATGAACTCTATGCCTTCCTCAGCCATCGTTCAAAACTGAGAATGTTGTTCGCCACGCAAGGTGTACCAGACGTCATTGTAAGCTATAGCGGCACAGCCTTCGCGTCGGCCGAATTCAAGGGATTTACAGTCCACAACCAAATTCGACACGTGGCAGTGGTACTTTACCACCCTGCATCGAATGGCCAAACCGAACGAACGGTGAGGAAAACCCAAGGAGGCACTCGCTCACATAAATTCAGGCGTCGTAAACGTCGATTTGGCGCGGTTTTTGTTTGGTCCCCAACACACACAGCCACATTCCTCAACGAGCAGACGTCCTGCACAGCTATTGATGCACCGACGTCTGAAAACAGCATTAGATCGAAAAGACGGTGAGAGTGCAGGCGAGCTGGTGGTAGCTAATCATGTCGTATTACACCTGAGACTGCGGTGGAAGAAATCGGAAGAACTTTCAGTAGAAGGAACAGACACAGAGAACGTCTCAAACTCAGCTAACTGGTTTATTTCTCAAACAGCCTTTAAGTACCCACGGAACTTTTTCCCAACCACACTCTACAGATAAACTCCTTTGTTGCAGACATTTCAAACCGGATGGATACAAAAGATACAAAACAACCCACACATGGGACGAGGACTTAACAATGGGACACTGCGGATCATCGCAGTGACCTTGACAGAGATATGTTCCGAATTATCCTAACAGTCGCGTCAAAGCGCACAAAAAAAAAAAAAAAAACCACACACAGGTGGTCTCTAAACCGTGGCAACGCACCCAGACAAAAAAAAAAAAAAAAAAAAAAAAAACACAACTAACATTTTTTTTTTCCCCTTTTTTTCCCCTTTCCTTTCTTTGGGTTGCGATTTCGAGATCACTTGGGTGTGTTTTCCCAAAGAAAGGAAAGGGGAAAAAAAGGGGAAAAAAAAAAAAGTGTTAGTTGTTATTTTTTTTTTTTTTTGTCTGGGTGCGTTGCCACGGTTTAGAGACCACCTGTGTGTGGTTTTTTTTTTTTGTGCGCTTTGACGCGACTGTTAGGATAATTCGGGACATTTCTCTGTCAAGGTCACTGCGATGATCCGCAGTGTCCCATTGTTAAGTCCTCGTCCCATGTGTGGGTTGTTTTGTATCTTTTGTATCCATCCGGTTTGAAATGTCTGCAACAAAGGAGTTTATCTGTAGAGTGTAGTTGGGAAAAAGTTCCGTGGGTACTTAAAGGCTGTTTGAGAAATAAACCAGTTAGCTGAGTTTGAGACGTTCTCTGTGTCTGTTCCTTCTACTGAAAGTTCTTCCGATTTCTTCCACCGCAGTCTCAGGTGTAATACGACATGATTAGCATTAGATCGTCTGGGGTTTACTACGGTTGATTGAATGCCATTTCATCGGAGCACGTTTTAGAGAATGGGCACGTTTTATCGAAGCACGTTTTAGAGAAAGCAGAGCCTCAGTTTAGAGAAACTCGGTTTATCAAAAAGGGGACGCTTAAAAAAAAAAAGGCTTTCCTCCTTCTCGCGTGTACCACTGGTTCGCGTGTTAAGCCATGCCCCCCGCTGCGCTCCCCCGCTTCGCGGCGGCAGTCTGCGGCGGCTCATTACAAAAATGTTAACTCACCGGATTTACCAGTACACGCCGCTTCGCGGCGACCGAATTCGCTAAAAAGAGTCTCATCGCCTTTTTCTCCAAACTAAGTTCTCTATAAAGGCATTCGATGAACCTGGGTCGGTAAAACGGCGTTCGCTAAAACGAGCTTCTCTAAACTGCATGCTTCCAGATCGTCTGCACTTAGATTCCCAGTTTCATTAATCATAGAAACAAAAGGACAATTTTTTCCAGGAATCGAAGACACGACTATTTAACGTCGGTGAAAACGTTTATGCAAGGAATTACTTGTCCGTCGCCAAGTGAACCCTCGGAGTAGTCACCACCGTGACCGGTCCACTATCCTACAGGATCGAAACCGAAGATGGACGATGCTAGCGTCGCCATGTTGACCAGCTGCGCAGAAGGCCACGACAACCTCAACAGAATACACAGAAGATAACTATTGAATCGACTTAAGTTTCAGTGCTCTACCTGAAGTGGTCTCCGAAGAAACGGACTTTAGGGCCGATGCTACACAAGCAGTCATACCAGCTGGTTTGGTAACAGTTCCCCCTAGTATTTCTTTGAGACCTCAAAGAGCAACACACCGCCCCACTTATCTTAATGACTATGTGCCTTAGTCTAGTAGGGAGGAGTGCAATAGATGCGCCTGCTCGACGCCGATGTGAGCGTGCTGTCGCGTCACATGACAGAAGACGACGACTGGCAAACCTTCGAGATTGCTCGCGCAGCTCGACCCTGATCGAACTGCTTGTCCACAATGATTGTCCCGACTAACCTGACCTGTAAATGTGTAAATAGCCTTCAACGTAATTAGATGTACATAAGAAACTTCCTTGACCTTTTCCGCAGACGACGCAGGGAAACCGTTGCATGATCGTGGCAACTAATTGTCTCACCCGGGACGCCGAGACAAAAGCAATCCCGTCAGGTACCGCTGTTGAAGTAGCCAAGCTTTTCGTCGAGTCCATCGTCCTCCGGCACAACGCTCCCCAAGTCCTGATTACGGACCGAGGCTCATCGTTCATGGCGCAACTGACACAAGATATCCTCCGGCTGAGCCACACCAATCACCGTCGAACCAAGGCATACCACCCGCAGACCAACGGGCTGACGAAGTTACCACTGCTTAATTTTTATTGTATGTGTGTAGTTTTGTTTTTCTTGTTTCATTAGTTTTGTAAATGAGTGATTATAGAACATGTCATCACTATTTTCTGCCGTTTGTATCGGGGCAGGGACCTCGTCAAGTTGCTGTATGCAGAGATTGTAACAGATAAGGGGACGCAATTTAAATCCAAAGAGTTCGAGGATTTTCTTAAAGAAAGGGGAATCCGGCACTGCCTGTCTTCAGTATACTATCCGCAAGCAAATGGATTGATTGGGAGGTTCAATCTTGTCTTAAAGGACTTCATCCAGCTTGCTATCCTCGAGAATCGCCCTCGGCAGTCTGCGGTTACCGACTATCTGGGCGTTTACAGATGTACCCTACACAGCACTACCGGAATCTCCTCTGCCGTTCTACTGCACGGTCGGCAGCCAAGAACAAGGTTAGATATAATACGTCTGCCATCCAAGGACTTCTTTTAGCAACCAGAAGCCGAAATAAAATCTCTTCGGAAGAGAGTCAAGGACCGGCAGAGCAAAAACAAGGCGTACACTGACGAAAAACGTTGTGCAAAAGCTGCCAAGTTTAAGCAAGGCGATTTCGTAATAGTACGCAAGCCGCCTGGTGGCAGAAAAGGAGACCTTCGGTATACACCACCGTTGAAGATCCTAAAAAAAAGGACCAGGCACGTTTCTGCTGGAAGACGGACGGACGTGGAACGTTTCGAAATTAGTTCTCGTCCCTCAAGCGGGAAGAGAAAAAGAACCAGGTTGGCCAGGATGATTTCTGTTAAATTCAGGGGCACCGATGGAACCGCAGTCAGTTCCATCCCACCAGCGATCGTTGCAAGACGAGCAGCTGCCTGAACTTGCTGTGGTAGAGCAGAGGACACTGCCTGGAAGGGAGGAGTCTACCTCCGCGCCTCTCCCAGCTTCCCAGCAAATGTCGCAACCGGACACTAACGTGCGGCAGCCCTTAACACGATCACGTAAACCACCAAGCTGGTTACGGGATTATGTCACATAACATGTGAAGCAATGAAGGGCACTGATCAGACACTGATACTTTGTTTCGCTTGGTGTAACTGGAAGAAGTTTTTCTTTAGGGGAAGGTAATGTTGTGTTCTGAATTGTATAGCTGCGGTGTGTTAGCAACATATGTACAAATCATCATCACCACCATATGATCTGTACTTCATTTTCTTCTTTGTCGATAAAAGACAGTCTGATTGGGAACGTTGACTGGGCTGGTCCTGTTCTTTTTTCTGCCGTGTCCCTGAGGACACCACGCATAGCCTGAACAGAAGCCACGAGAACAATTCAGCAAATATTACTGCAGACGACAAGAATTGTCAGTCTACGGCCGATGTCTACTGTGGGGCAGCCATGTAATTATTCACCCCCCAAAAAAAAAAAACTGTAAGAGTAAATTCTGAAGATTCTGCATGCATCCTACCCATGGATAACAGGCATGAAGTGTTTAGCGAGAAGCTCCAAAGGTGGCAAGGTTTAGACCACCCGATTGAAGAGAGTGTGAGATGCTGGGATACCTGTTATAAAACGCAAAACGCATTACCTAGAGGTCCAATTTATTCATGGGAATGAACAGTCAACCCTTGGACAAGATTTCATTTAGACATTGCAAGACCTTTTCAAGGAAAACTAGTTTTAGTGTGTTGAATTCACTATTAAAGTGGGTTAATCTGCCTTTGATGCTAACAACGTTGGCTTCGGAAGGTATCAGTTTTTTACGAGTACCTTTTGCTACACATGGTGTGCAGGCGTGTTAGTCGCAGACAATGGAGCCGCGTTTTCTTCAGCAGATTTTCGTCAGTTCGGCTTCCAGCCCTCCGTGTGTCGTGTGTAATATTCCATAGCCCTGACGTAATCCTATTTGCGATTCTAACGGCGTGCATTTAATTTCCCTTCCTCCTCTTCTTTTTCTGTTACATTTTCGCCGCGAGGCTGCGCCATTTTTCACTGCATATTTGTAGTGGGCGGAAGCTCCCCGCTCTTCTCCCTTGCGTCTTCTGCGCTGGGTAACGTCGGTTAATATGGAGTTGGCAATATTTTCCACTGAAGCAGACTATGTTATTTTCACACGGTCTACAGCACTGGCAAATGACTGTCGCGAGGTTGCGCTATGTGAAATGTTTCTTGCCACGAGCACTCGTCCTGGAAAAAGAAATTAGTCGTAAGTTGCTTAGACAGCGGGAGCTTAGTCTGTCAAAGTATGGCGCCGTTATTATCCACTGTAAATGAGAAATTAACCCCAGGCTAGCGACCGCTAGCCTGGTGTCTTTAACGTTTATTACGCAGTATTGATACACCACTTCTCCTGAAAAAAATATAAGCGAAGACAATTCTACAAGAGCGAGCGCAACGATTTGAACAGGCTCTACGCGCGCTCGTGAAATGAAAGCGCCATTCTACAGCCACTAAATGAGCTGCGCTTAAAGTATCGGCACTCCGTTCTCCGACATTGTTCTTGGCGCGGCCATTTTGGGACATGTGCAGAGAAGACGCAACTGCCGATCATCATGATTCAAAAGTGCGACTGCCTCAGCATTAGACTCGGTGTTTGGAAGGTTATGTGTTATTGCATTGCTCTCTCGCGAACTGTTTAAACATTTGTGGAGGACGGAAAAGCGTTTCCTGTGATCTCAGATAAAGCTTAAGATGACTGGCAACCATGATTTTAAGGCACAATATGGCCAAGTGTCGTTACGCTGAAGCGTAGCTTATTTAGTGGCACTACGCCATTCAAGTCAGCATGCTCCTGCTTGTAGAATCGCTTTCAGTCACGCGAGTTCAAAGGGACAAGTAAGTTAATTTCGAAGTTCGAAATAAAAACATAAATATACGGTAGGTGCATTTTAGGCAATGTTGACGAAGTGTTTTCCCAAATCGGCGCTATCCTCTCACAAGCAACGCCATTGACGATAGACGACGTCAACTGTTTGCTTGACAGATGAAAGTACACCTGCATTTCTTTTTCTTCAATTATAAGTAAAGATGCATAAAAGGGCAGAGGATAAATATCTTGCGAAGGCAGGCCTGTTCGTTCAACAGCGAGGTGCCAAACATCCTGCGTTGAACAAAAGATTTAATTTTTTTCTTTTCACGCAGTGTCAGCCACTTGTGTTTTTAGCGCCGAGTATTACATAAAGCAGGCGTTGATGACATAAGCATAAGATTACAAAATAGCATCACACAAAAATCGTGCACCGGCCGGTGGTTGTAATGGGCTTACAGCCGAATAAACGTAACTAAATTTTGTAAGTTCGGTTAATTAACTACCAAAAATAAGAAAAAATATTATTTTTCTATAAGGAGATAAATATACGGGTTTTCCTGCTGCAGACTCCCTACATTAAACGTAAAAGATTCACGTCGTTATTTTTTAAGTAAATCGTCAGTTAAGTAAAGTAGTTGACGTTGAAAGTGACGCATTATTTGCATACTGTGCTTAATAAAGCGCAATACATTGTTGTGATAGTATTAGTTCTTAATTCGTTGGTGTTTCTTAAGCATTAAGTTTTTCAGTATTTAGCTTTGAAGTGTTTATTTAAGTTAGTATTTAGTTTATTTAACGCCTGGATTGCATTTACATTTTTTCGCTTCTTTTAATATATTATTGGCGCTCTCTGGACATACTGTTTTTTCAAATAAAATCTATCTCTACACCACACATCTGAAGTTGCAGAGCCGTGGAGTAGCTCGCGATATTGCGTAATTGCAAATCTCGTGTGCGTGGCGGCCTAAATGTTCTCACATCTCCTCCCCCAAGATGTATGTACAATTTCCTAATATATATATATATATACATATATATATATATATATATATATATATATATATATATATATATATATATATATATATATATATATATATATATATATATATATATATATATATATATATATATATATATATATATATTGTGAGGGTGTTTATGAGAGACGTATATGATGGTGCAATGTGGGAAGACCAGAGGCGATCAATGGCGGAACCAAGGCGGAACAGCTGGATCGCTCACAGCTCGTGTGGCGAAACATGCAGCGCGCGCCCCTATTTCACAAAGATGTGCGTCGTCGTCTTCGTAACAGTTTCCCCCCGGTGGCGGAAGTGCCGGTCATCCGGTACTGTAGGGTCGTTAGGGTTGGGGCGAGTAAGGCTTGACGCGAAAGACGTGTACGATGTCTTGTGGTCTGGAGCGGTGGTCGCGGGGCGGAGATATTGGTAGCAGCTCGTAGTTTATGACGGAAAGCCGACGTATGATGCGATATGGACCGGTGAATTTAGTTAGGAGTTTTTCACATTTTTCAGTCTGGCGATTTGGTGCCTTAAGTAAAACAAGGTCGCCAATATTATAAGACACTGGTATGTGGGTGTCCGCGTGAGGAAGTTGTTGTCGTTGTTGCGATTTCAGAGTTTGTAGCCGGGCGAGTCGACGGGCGTCTTCGTCTCGACGAATGATCTCAGCGGCGAAAGGGTCGAGAGGTGTGTGAATATGTGGCTATACAGTGCCGAGAGTAGTGAGAGGGTCGTGAGCGTCGAGGAGATAGTAGGGAGAAAATCCTGTAGTTGTGTGACGTGCCGTATTGTAGGCGTGGGTGACGTAAGGAAGGGTTTCATCCCAGTTGGTTTTTTTGTCGGCAATGAACATGGACATCATGTTAGCTAGTGTGTGATTCAGCCGCTCGCTGAGGCCGTTAGCCTGCGGATGATAAGCTCTTGTCACATGGTGAATCGTACTGACAAGCCTGAGGACCTTGTTCAGGAGCTTTGCAATGAAGGGGTGCCACGGTCGTTGGTAATGGACTGGGAAGCGCCATGGCGTAGTAGTATGGAGGTGAGGAAAAAGTTCGCAACTTCTCTTGTGGTAGCCTCAGGAACAGATTTGGTTTCTGCATGGCGGGTCATTTAGTCAACAGCTATGATGATCCACCGGTTGTTATTGGTGAAGACGGGAAACGGGCCCAAGAAATCAATTCTGACTCTCTGAAAGGGATGATGTGGTGGGGACATGGAGTGCAATGTACCAGAGGGTTTTGTCGTTGGACTCTTCCTGGTTTGGCATTGGTGACAAGAACGGACATATTTGTTGATGGCACGGTACTTTCCGGTCCAGAAGTAGCTGGTTTGGATTCGAAAGTACGTTTTGGAGAAGATTAGATGTCCGGCCGTTGGGTCGTCATGGTTTGCACGAATAACATCTTTTTGCAGCTCTCGTGGAATGACAAGAAGCCAAGGACGTCCTTCCGGTTCGTAATTTCGTCTGAATAGGGTGCCGTTCTGAAGGGCGAAAAAACGCGCTGAGCGTGCTGTGCTCTGTGAGACATGTGCGGTTATCCCAAGAAGGTAATCAATTATCGGTTTTAGGTAAGGATCAGACGCCTGAGCTGCAGAAATTTTAACTTGTGTCAGAGGTTTTGACGTGAGAAAGTTTTTTGTGTCTTGATGAGGAGCGACGAGCGGTAGAGGGCATCGAAACAAACCATCGGCATCGAGTTTTTTTTTTTCCAGATTTGTAGAGGACGGTGAAGCTGTAATCTTGCAGTTTGAGGGACCATCACCCAAGGCGTCCTGAGGGGTCTTTCAGACTGGCGAGCTAGCAGAGCGCGTTGTGGTCGGTCACTATATGGAAGTGAATGCCGTAGATATGTGGGGGTGAAATTTTGACGCAGCCCATACAACAGCCAAGCGTTCGTGTTCAGTTATAGTTCAATTCCGTTCACGTTGGGTAAGAGTGCGACTCGCGTAGGCATTAACACGTTGGTTGTTTGGAACGTTTTGAGCCAAGACGGCACCGATACCATGTCCACTATCGTCTGTACGTATTTCGGTTTCGGCTCCTTCAGTAAAGTGGCCAAGAATGGGACTGTTCGTCAAGGCCGATTGAAGGGACTCAAAAGATTGGCGTTGGAGTGAGCCCCGTTTGAATGCGGTGTTATTGCGAAGGAGCTGTTTGAGAGGTTTAGCGGCGTCAGCAAAGCCAGGGATGAGCTTTCGGAAGTATGTGCATAGTCCAAGAAAAGCACGGACGTCTTTTTGAACTTGTAGAACAGGAAATACAGAAACGGCTCTGAGTTTGTCGGGGTCCGAGCTGGTGCCATTGGCACTACTGCATGGCCAAGTACTTTCAGTTGTCGAGCAGCGAACGTACATTTCTTCGAGTTTAATTGTAAGTGTGCGGAGCGAAAACAACCAAGAGCTTGCCTCAGTCGGTGTATATGTTCATCAAGTGTGGTTGAGAAAACGACGACGTCGTCGAGGTAGCATAGACATATATCTCAAGTGAGGCCGCGGGGCAATGTATCCATCATCCTTTTGAAGGTCGCTGGGGCATTGCTCAGACCAAACGACATTACGTTGAACTGATAGAGGCCGTCAGGTGTGGCAAACGCTGTTTTTGGTCTGTCAGCATCAGCGACTGGTATTTGCCAGTAGCCGGTTCTGAGATCCATCGATGAAAAGAAGGATGACCCTTGTAGCGCGTCTAGGGTGTCGTCGATCCTGGACAGCGGGTAGACATATTTCCTGGTTACTTTATTCAGACGGCGGTAGTCTACACAGAAGCACCAGGACCCATCCTTCTTTTTTACGATGACTACGGGTGACGACCGAGGGCTAAAGGAAGGCTGGATGACTTTCGTCTCCAACATTTCGGTGACGTGCTGTTGGATGACCTTGCGCTCTGTGGGTGAAATTCGGTACGGTCTGCTTTTCAGTGGACGTGCCCCTCCAGTGTCAATGTGATGATGGACAACGAATGTTTGAGCAAGGGCTTGACTGCTGAAGTCCAATAAATCAGAATAAGCTTTAAACAAGGTGACTAAACGATGTTGGTCCTCGGGAGGTGTCACTCATGTCGCGTGCAGAAGCGGGTAGACAAGTGGGAGGGGGGGGGGGGAGAAATGTTCCAAAAGAGTGACGATGTGGTGTTCCTCATACATGGTCATATTGGCGGCACGAGTGTTCCGGGGAAGTATTTGCGACTCCGTAGATGCGTTGGTGAGGCAAAGACACATACTGCCTTCTACTAGGGACACGATGCAGCATGGGACGACAGTACTTTTCTTCGCAAATAGTGATTCAACAGGTTCCACTAGTCCAGATGTGCCCATAAACGACGCGTCGGCTGTGAGCGCTACGGCAACGGCAGACAGTGATGGCAAAAAGAAGGTTGTCGTTTGTAGGAAGGGTCATGTTTGTCGAATGGGAGTGATCAGTGACGAGGTCGATGCAGCTCAGCTCTATTTCGCCTCTAGCACAGTTTATGAAGGCGTCTGTGGACGTCAGGAAATCCCAGCCTAAAATAAAGTCAGCGACGCAGTTAGAAACGACGAGGAATACGACAATATAGGATATGTCTGCAATGAGAATGGACACTGATGCACATCCGAGAGGTTGCACCAATTCGCCGTTACCCATGCGCAACAGGTGCCTGTTGACTGGAGTAATTACCTTACGTAAGCGACGGCAGACATTGTCTGATATGCATGATTTGGCGGCTCCTGTGTCGACCAAAGCGACGAATGTTTCTCCTGCAATATGAACGTTGAGTGTCGTCGGTTTAAAAAAAGTACGATTTTCGGCAACTTGTGGCAGTGCAGCCTGACCTCCGGTGGCAACACAGGCTGCCCTCCTTAGTTTGACGACAGCGTCGATGCTGCGGCTGCGTGGTTGAAGGGTGACACTGATCGGCAACGTCTGGTGTACGGCGAGGGTGATCGACCGCGGTGGTCTTGAGGTGTTTGTGAATCATTTGCAGAACGGCGTGCGTCGGAGGAGCGGCTGTCGTCAAAATATCTCGAATAGCAGGACGGATTGCCAGGTACATGATAATAGGAGTTATTATCAATTCGTCGACGGCAGTAACGGCCGATGTGACCAGCTGTGTGAAAATAGAAGCGCACCGGGCGCTGGACTTTTTGTTCTCCAAGTGTCGGTGCGTCGTTGTTGTCCATAAATTCGTCAAGGGGGGAGGGGGGGGGGGGGCTGGGGGTGGTGTAGGAAGGACGTCTGGTAGCGGGGTTGTGTGTCGTGCAGCATTGGGCAGCAGGGTGTGGGTGCTGGTGGTGCTGGCACGTACGTAAGGGTAGGCGGAGCGAGTGGTTGGAGAGCAGGTGTACTTCGTCCTGTACTACCCTCTGTATAGTTTCGGTGTCGCTCCGTTGGTTTGGGGTGACAGCTGACGATCGTGGTGTGCCGAACTACGCCAGCAGTTCCTGGCGGATTATTTGCCGAATTAATTGTGGGAAGTCGGACGCCGTTGCGGTCTGTGGGGATACTTGGGGCAGGCGTTCGAAGGGTTCCTTTGTTATGCGGGTGCTCTGCAACTCCTCGCACTTTTTGCACTCTGTAATGAGGTGCTGAACAGTTGGAGCCGATTTTGGAGCTACGCTTGAGAATAGCTCGTGTGAAAGCCCTTTGAACAAATGCCGGATTTTGTCTACTTGGGTCATGTTAGTGTCAACGCGCCGACACAGGCGAAGGACGTCCTCAATGTAGGACGTGGAGGACTCGGTTGTAGTTTGGTACCTTCGGGCAAGTTTATCTTTCACCTGTTGTTTGCGGCATTCGGGTTCGCCGAATATTTCCGCGAAAGCCGATTGGAATCCGTCTCAGGAATTTATCTCTCCTTCGTGATTATCAAACCATTCGAGTGCGGTATCTTTCAAGAAGAAAACCACATTCGCGAGCTTGAGAGTATCGTCCCACCTGTTATGTAGGCTAGCCCGGTCGTAACTTCTTAGCCAGTCGTTGACATCGGCCTATGGTGCTCCATTGAAAACTGGTAAATCTCGCTGGCGGTTCTTGATGGGCGTTGCAGTGGGTGGTCGTTGTCCGTTGGCATCGCCCGCCTCATCCGGCATTGCGTTGTGTGTTGAACGTCCGCTGCGAAGCTCCAGGGCCGATCACGATAGCACAGGAACCAAGAGGTTGGGAATCGTCTGCACCTCCACCGCTTGTGAGGGTGTTTATGAGAGACGTATTTGATGTGCGATGTAGGAAGACGAAGGCGATCAATGGCGGAACCACGGCGGAACAGCCGAATCGCTTCCAACTCGTGTGGCGAACATGCAGCGCGCGCCTCTATTTCCAAAAGATGTGCGTCGTCGGCTTCGTAATTCGTAACATTATATACCCACACACATATATATATATATATATATATATATATATATATATATATATATATATATATATATATATATATATATATATATATATATATATATATAACTGAGAAGAAAAAAACCCTTAGTGAAAACAACAACAACGGACGATTCATTCTTCGACGTTTTGGCCGGAGTCCGGCCTTCGTCAGCGGAGTCTGGCCTTCGTCAGCAAGCTGACGAAGGCCGGACTCCGGCCGAAACGTCGAAGAATAAATCGTCCATTGTTGCTCTTTTCACTAAGGGTTTGTTTCTTCTCAGTTATATACCCACGCCTTCGGCCTCCTGCCACCATGCCCTTTGTATATATATATATATATATATATATATATATATATAACGGGCATGGTGGCGGGAGGCCGAAGGCGTGGGTATAAAACTGAGAAGAAAAAAACCCTTAGTGAAAAACAGCAACAACGGACGATTTAATCTTCGACGTTTCGGCCGGAGTCCGGCCTTCGTCAGGAAGCCGGGCTCGCACTGGGGTCGCACTGGGCTGGATATATATATATATCTATATATATATAAATATATATATATATATATATATATATATATATATATATATATATATATATATATATATATATATATATAAGTCATCTCCTGACGAAGCCCAGTTTCTCGGCGAAACTGTCGATTAAACTTTCGCTGTTGTTACTCACCGCGAGTTTTTCACTTCGTTATATATATACATATATATATATATATATAATAATCCTTTGCCTACATAGTTCATGCGGCCTGGTAAGCGCACTTTAGCCATATATACACTTTCTATATTAAGTAAAAAATCTAGAACAGAGTTTAATTTATTTCCTCATTTCAAGCCTCCACAGCCACCTGAAACTGCTTTGTTTAATGGGTCTTTTTATATTTTTTAAGACAGTACTTGTTGAAGAGCGCGTTTTTCTCTCTTTTGTGACCCAATTCAACAGGTATGTACAGATGTGAAGATTAAATCTTGCACCTCTCCCGCGTCGGTTGTACTTGCTTTCTCCTCTGCGTTTGGACTGTCTTTTACAGCATTTTCTTATAGTGAATGTTTGCGAGCACTTGTGTGAGTTTCATTATAGAGACCGTCCTAAATCGGATCGCCGATAAGCGATTACCTGCTGTTTTTGTGGTTTTTTTTTTTATAGTCTGCGTGTTTTGTCGCCTCTAAGGGATGCCATCTTCGTCTCCTATCAAATTAGCTGTGTTAATTTCGCCAGAATGCAAAGGCCCAAACCGTAAAAGCTTTTCTAGCAAGCGAGCCAAACAACGCGCAGGGCATACATTACTACAACAACAAACACTGCCGAATCATTAGGTTTTGTCAAAAATAAATACTGAAAATCCAGAAACATGAACTGTATTTTTTTATTTAATTAGTTATTTAAATCTCAAGTCAATAGAAGCATTACAGAAGGGAGCCGGTGACATAAGTAAAAAACAACAGTAGAAAAAAAAAGCGGCAAACTTGCACCGACAAATATATTATACAATAGTTATATTGCTCTTCACAAAAAGGGTTAGCAACGGTAGTTCATAATTTTTTGTTATCGGGGATTTTCGGTGACGGCTAGAGGAAGGTGATTTCATACTATATAAGTGCTGGACATGAAAGAGACTCGTAAAAATATTTTGTTTGACCGGACAGGATGACTACTTTGACGGTGGTCGATTTTGTTTTCTTCAGAAATGTGCAAGTTCTAGGCTTTCTTTAATAATCAAATAGTTACGATATAGGTTCTAAAATAAACAAAGACGAATTTTTGCTTTACGTTGTGAAATATATAGTTTATTTATTGAAGTTATACCTGAGCTACGATTATAGTTAAAAATGATATAGCCAGATGTGCGATTTGTAAATCTTCTATTTCTGAGATAAGCAATTCCTGATTAGGATCCTAGACAAGAACTGCATACTCCAGCCCAGTGCGAGCCCGGATTTAGAAATTGGTATTTGAATAAACTGAAAGAAGCATAAAGATGTCTATTAAGTTATTCAGGCTGGCGGTTAGAGTTATTCGCAGCATAATCGACGTGAAGCATCAATGAAAGTTTAGACGCCGCATGCACACCCTGATACTTATATGCTGAAACAGTTTCAACAGTGTTCAACAGAGTCACGACAAGAAAGAGCTGGCGCAGTGGAGATTAGTAAACATAACAGCCCAAGACTGCAGAAAGCAAAAAAAAAACAACACACACATAAACTTTGTGCATGTGTGTGTGTGGTTCTGTGTGTGCTTGTCTGTGTGTTCTTGCGTGCGTGCGTGCACGCGCGTTTGTGTGTGCGTACGTGCGTGCGTGCGTGTGTATGTGTGCAAGCGTGTGCGTGTATGTCTGTGTGCGTGTGTGTGTGTGTGTGTGCGTGCGTGCGTGCGTGCCTGCCAGCCTGCCTGCCTGCCTGCCTGCCTGCCTGTCTGCCTGCGTGCCTGCCTGCCCGCCCGTCCGCCCCCCCCCCCTCGCCCGCCCTCCCGCCAGCTTGCCCGCCCGCCCGCCGGCTTACCCGCCCGCCCGCTTGACCGCCCGCCCGCCCGCCCGCCTGCCTGCCCGCCCGCCCGCCTGCCTGCCCGCCCGCCTGCCCGCATGCCTGCCCGCCTGCCTGCCCGCCTGCTTGCCTGCCTGCCTGTCCACCGCCCGCTCGACCGCCCGCCTGCCTGCCTGCCTGCCTGCCTGCCTGCCTGCCTTTGTCGTTTTGACTTCCTGCAATCCCGTGGGGTTGTTGTCAATTAATCTTTAATAGAGATATTGTTTTGGTGGTAAGAAGGACGTATAGTTTTAACACGAGAAACACTGATAATATCTCACTTATCGGTATTCAGTTCTATATTTCAGAGATTGCACCACTCGAAAATATGAATATCCTAATGTAGGAGATAGACATTAGAATCACTATTAAGTTCCCGATAAGTCACACAGTCATCGGCAAGAATACTAGATATGAACGTACGTTGCCTGGCAGGCAATTCATATAGGTGCGGAAACGGAAGGGCCCTAAGACAGAACCGTGGGGTGCGTTTGAACAAATTTAGAAAGGACGAGAATCAGTATTGTTAACTGTTACAAATTAAGACTGGCTATAAAGGAAAGAATGCAGCCACGTAAGAGCGTTAGTATCTAAGTTATGCTTGCTCAATTTAAGGAAAAGTTGTTTTTGAAATAAGTTTTCGAGTGCCTTTAAAAAATCAAGATATACAAAATCCGTCATAGACCCTTCGTCATGAATGGAATCAGAGAAGGCAGTTATGACATTACTGCAATAAAATTACTGACATTAAATTACTTTGTTGCTGTAATAATTATTGTAATAAATTACTCTTCTACGCTGGTAATGTAGCAATGTAATTAATTTCTTTCACGCAATAATTTTGAGAAACTTACTCCTACTTCGGTAATCTCCTTTTCCAAAGGCCCATCTGAGAACAAAATCGGTGACGCGGGAGACGAGAGTAAGGCAAACAGACAACTAAATTGGAGTAAATACGCAGGCGTTCTAATGCACTTCCATTATGAGTAACCTTGAGACAAGGAACAGAAGGGACAAGGACAACACCGTGCAGTACCCAGCACAGAAATGATTTACTTAAGGACCAACCTCCTCCCTCGTTCTGTAAAACACATCACCACATCATCTGCAGTTCTACATCGTAAAAAACCTTGCCCTAAAAAAACATTCAAGAGTGGGTTCGGAAGGGGAAGCGGATGAGGAAAATCTTTCTAGTGACGGCATATATGCAAGGTTACGGTTCACGAAACTTTAGTCAATACGGAATCATGGCGAAAAATAATTGGGGACTGTTCCAGGCTAGAACGTCGAGGGCACGGCAACTACGACGATCAACACGTTTCAAAACGCGTGACGAGACGTCAGGTGTTAATCTTAGATCTCTTGCCGAGAATTCCGAATTTCTTGTGACTAGCACTGTGCTTGGTAAGTAAAGAGACTTAAGTATGCTCCGGTTCTCGCCTAAGCTCACAGTGCGGTGGAAGCTGCGGTCTCTTTGAAACAGTTGTGCGTTGATCTTTCACCGCTTGATCACGGCCCCGCCAATACCCACTGGCGGAGAGGGAAGTAAGGTGATAAAAGGGAGGGCGGTTGGCTGGTCCGACGAGCGCCTAGCTACTACCGTACTTCAGCTTAAGGTGAGCGGAATATAATCGGAAACGGCGAAAATCGAGTAAAGCATGCTTACCTTGGGAGGTTATGTCAGGGAAAAGCAAACGCGCAGATACAGCCATTTTTGGGGGAAGGACACATTTCTTGAGGTAGCCACCACCCCTTTCCTTCTCTGGAGTTTGTCACCAGAAAACATTCGGCCTCCTCGCGTGACCACGCGCGATAATTCGGGGTCTTCTGGCGTTAAGAAGCAGGACTCCTCGAGAAGAATGTGTTGGGAAATGCGTCGACCAGTGCTCTTGTAAGAAAACAATTCGACTGCGTCTGAGTCAGCAAAAAACAAATCTTAGGCATTTTCTCAACATCTTGAAAAATGAACTCGGGAACCATATATCCCGTTTACCAAAGATTCCATAAGGGACAGCTCAGCACACCTCACAACAGTCGTTACGACGTCATGTAAAAAAGAGAGCAAACCAAGGCCTGACCAACCGAAGTGGACGGCTTCTCCAAGGTCTACAGGACGCAATCACATCAGCAAATTAACCGATCAACTTCACCGTTGAATGAACAACGAAACCGGGGAGCTGTTGTTGTATTCATATCTCAAGAAGCTCTAAATTATGTTTAAGACTTCCGTCGTCACGAGCACAAATTACTGCCTGAAGAATTTAAAAGTAATTTCAAAGTAATCTTATTACTCTTTGAAACAAATTGTAATCTACTGTAATTACTTTGTCTACGGTAATTTGTAATGCAATTGATTTACAATTGCGTGTTTCTGAGCAAAGTAACGAGTAATGTAATTTAATTACATTTGAAAAGTAATATGGCCATCTCTGAATGTCATGTACTGAGCTGATTTAAAAAAATAAAACCCGGTTTCTCGGCCCCCTTAACTAAAGTAGGCAATCTAAGAAAGCTGAAACTCAGGTATAACATGAAGCTAGCGGTGATGATAAAATGTAAAAGGTTGAGTACGCGATATTACCTGGATCAAAAGATGCTACATAAAAAAGACGTTATTCAATGAGCCGACGTCCACCAAAACATAAGATTCATGAAACCGTAACTTGAAATTCTGAGCGCCTGTGGCGATTATTTCAGTGAAAAGTCTTGCCATTGAGAAGGACGATGCCGTTTCTTTTATGTTGACAAGCTATTTTTATTGACATATTTGCTGCAGACACCTACAATCTCAAGATATGGTTTGATGCAAATTAGTTGGATGGAGACGTCGGTTCATACTGAATTTTTGTTTTTTCTTTGGTATCTTTTCAGGCAGTTAACGTCATGTGCTCATAGTTTCGTTTTCTATCGCCACTTCTAGCTTCACATTTTAGTGGAGATTCAGCTTACTGCGACGTTTAGTTTGATTTTTGATGGCCGAAAAATCAGGTTTATTTTTTGAGTAGCACCCTACAAATATGATATGACACAACATTTGTGACTTGCATGAATATGACTTTTAAACTGCAAGCTGACCAGCATTAAGAAACTAATTTGAGCCTTAAGAAGCTTGCAAGAAGAGAGTAAATGACATGAATAATGATTTTACATAACATACTGGTCAGTAATGCAGGCCGATAGTTAAAGACCATGCTTGCCCGATTTGCTTGAAGAAATCATTCTCCATACCCGTTAGTCCTCGGGTATTTGAAATGTGTGAAATGTTTGCTGAAACAGTTCATCCAAAATAATAAAATGGTGACTGCAGCAGGAAGACCCACCTTCTACAGTCGCTACGTGTCTTTCTGCTGTCGACTTGGCTCGTCGAGATATAGTAATGAATGCACGCTACGTCTTGGCGACGAAGAAGCCACGCGGCAGTCCGAATGTTTGAAAGTTGTATGGGCGACGAGGTTCAATAAAACGTTTACGCAATCAAGAAATACTGTTTATGAACTTCCACGTGTGTAAATTCCAGCAAAATAATGTGTTCGTGTTTAGGCATGATACTCTGAGGCTTTGCTTCCAGTTCACGGAAGATCACCAAAGATAATCTCGCTCCAAAGACAACTGGAACTTGGATTCCCATTCTGTGTTTTATCTGATAAGTGCACCTCGTGTTTCACTAGACTCTCAAGGAGAATAAATGTCACGCTATTATCTTTGACTTGTCTTGTTTTGTTGGTGGAACGATGTCAAAAATCGGAAAGATATTCCTTCTGACCCAGTTTAACAAACAGAATCGTTGGCTTAATATTCAATTTGTTTTATATACGTTTTGTAGAGTTGCTCAGGAATCCTGTTCAATTCTTCTTTAAAAAACAAATCGCCAAGAAGTTCGCTACGGACTATTTAGCACAAGCAGTGCGATCGTGTTTTGCTACACAAAGTCTTCATGTGTGAAACTTGGGGTCCTGGTGGTTGTCAATGGCGTAAAACGATAACGTACTCTTTTTACTGAATATTATTTTGGAATCGTTCCTTCGTAAGCCTTTAGAAAGACATATAACTTACGCGTTAAGATGAAATGGTAGGCGTACTATTTTGTTTAGCTCGATAGATATCTTTAAAAAAAAGCTTTACTAACACGAGGCAAGGGAATCGGAGAGAAATCCTTTTTGTATACTGCTCCATTAAAGCGAAGTGACGAACGCTCGTATTGCTATTCGGTCCTTTCTATAGTGCAATAAATTCTTGTAAAATCAATATCTACTGAGTAAGTAAATAATTACTATAAATAAGAAAAGCTGTGAGGCATTTTGTTTTCTAGATTTGGATACTAAAATTGGTGACGAATGACAGGAGGATGATGTAGACTTTTTCAGCGTCTTTCTATTTTGGTACACACAGTAATCAAGGGAATGAGCCCGGACGGAGAGGCGACATATTGATCAAAGCAGGCAGCAGTCTATTGGTGCTCGAGTGCACCGCGCGGTTAGATACAAAAATGATTTCAAGTTACTTTTTTTTTACACCAGGTGCTGGTGTTTATATTAGGGACTTTTAGTTGGCTGCACGCTAGAGCTTCGCGTAGCTAGGTGGGGCTCGTACGAGACTTCGAAGCATGCATTGATCTCTCGCCCGTTAGACCGACAATCCGCAGCGCAGGGTCAACTAAAAGTTTCTAATGAGAGCTACTGTGCATAAACAAAAACCGGTTAAGTGACTAACAGCTTCAAGAAACGCGCGTGTGGCGAGTGCCGGAATCTTATGATGGCTTCGCGGCCAATATCATCGCGGCGGTAAAGGGATCATGCAATTAATTTTGGCTGGGATAAATTACTTTAGAACAAAAGTTTACAAATTGAATATCTTTTAATGAGCTAAAGGAAGGAGGGCACAAAGTCAAAAGCCCGTTTTTCTATTGAAAATTTGAAAATATAGCTAGTTATTTCTTGTCTCGTTTCCCTCAAAAGCTCTCCGCCTTTTTATGTTGTCCGTTCCTTTTTCTTTTTGACCAGTAGAGCAATTTTTAGTTTATTTTGCAGAAGGAAATTTGAAAAAAGTGTAGAAACAATTACTTTGCGAAGAGCAGGTTCTCGTTAACTTTTGTGTTACTTATTTTAGGCTTTATTTTGTGGGGTCCTCGCTTGGCAGCAGTCCGGCGCAGGCGAGCTGGTGGACATGTATTCTTTTTTCAGTGCCTGGGACCGTGGCACGAAAAACAAAACTTTTAGTCGAAGGAAAAGACACATAAAGAGGACCTTTTGAACTAAGCTACTTTCTTTGCTTTCACGAATACTCATGCACCCAGAAATCTAAGGCCGACTACAGCCATCCCTTAACGTCGCCAAAGAGACCTACACTTACAGCAGAAGCAGGCTACCGGAAATTGAACGCACTTTTTTAGCTCGAAAATTGGTCACTTAAAACATACACAAAATTAACCTTTATTTCCACTCCCCTTCTCGCTCACCTTCAAACTGCACAACAAATCCGACCTTCACCAAGAACGACTGGTAGTTTTCAAGACTGACCTTGCAAAAGCCTTACCCTCTTCCCTACTCGCCCGTCTTGCGGACAGCTACCCCGAGAAGACTCTGCTGTTAAGTTCAAACAAGGGACTTGGATCGAAACGTGTGAGGTTGTTGTGAAACGCTCGTGCAATGTGGGGTAACCCTTTAGCAAAAAAAATAATAAAATTACCCCGCTCCTCCTTCCCGGCTCACAGTACATCTAACTCGTCTGAGCCGCATAACACAAAAATTATGTGTATGTTATTACAGCCTGAACTTTGTTTCAACGGGCGATTTCTCCACCAGCTGTAGAGGAGCAGTTTAGCCAGTGCAGTACAATCGCTAGCCTGGAGTCTCTAACGTGCAGAACGCAGTAGTGATACACGGCCCCACGCCGGTAGGATGCTCATGCAGATTGAAACGGGCAGGAGTGGGGATTGAACCTAGGAACCCTGGGTTCTGCAGCGCGAACTTTCACTCCACGTGCTCCAAGCCGGTGTGCCCTAGCCCACTCGGCCACCGATCCTTCGCCCACTACTCACATGAATATGATAAAACCCAAATAGTTTTAAAGGTGAATATATCAACTAATAGAACCTTGGTCCCGGTTGTTGTCTTTTTTTTTTTGCCTTCCTTTATCATGGCATTTAAATTCGTGTTGAGATTTGATGGGGCATTTTTATTAAAAAAATATTCGTTTGAACTAAGTATGGTAATTATCACAACAAAGAAACAACGTATAAGTGACGATATGTTTAATTTTTTAAACAGTAACGCGGACGAGTTTTTTTTTCACAGGTGGAACTTTAACGTGAACGCGTTCCAAAAATCAGAAGGAACGACGAACGAACTGTCGTTGACTCTTCTTGAGGAGCGTGTACAAAACTGGGTCTAGGAGACAGACAGAAAACGCTTGCCTTGATTACACACAGATGCCAATGCTCAGAAGAGCATCCCGTCTGAGTCACAATTTCAGAAAGCCTTAATGTGAATGAAGACGGTTTTACTTTCCAGGTTAACTACGAGCTGAATGTCTTGAATGAGGTTCGGCATTTACTCAGAATACCCAGATAAACTCTCATTAAAAACTCGAAATACATATAATGCAAACCGCCAAAAAAACTTGATATTGTTTTTTTACGGACGTAGTCAAAAACAAGTATCTGGATTATGATATCTCTCTATGACGCTATTCCTGAATTCATTTATTATGAGTTTCTCGTAGAATTGCACGCATAAATACGCATGCGCGGGAAGAATATTATTAAGTTATATAGTGATAACTTTTTCAAGATGCTTATATTAAAAAAGAGGGGTTGTCTGTAATAATAGAAAAGGAGAACCTGTGGAACTAGGTGGGTTATATGTTTCTGAACTTTACAATTAAACTTCAAGTACAGTTGTTTGCAGCATGGCTTTGTCGCTTTATATTTCTATTTGTTTAAGCGCATCTACGAACACTATTAGCGCCGGCGGAGGGACACACCTCTGCTAATAATGGGACGAACTCTATAGCCCTTTGGGAGCATATCGCTGTTTGTAGAAGAAGGCACCGCAAACTCAATTTCTTTGTTATGAATTACGACATAGTTTGTCTTGCAGCTGCGGCAAGTTTGGCTCAAACACGTACCGAGCGTTCATAGCAATGATGCGAAGTGTACACGCAGTTAATATGAAATCGTGAAGACCAATCTTATTTGTCAAGTACCTAAAATCTGAAAATATCAATACTGCAACTCGAACAGACTTCTGATGCTTGAATTAGTCTGCCTAAATGGTTCCCTTTCTGAAATCCAGTACTTTCTCAATCTCTAAAATTTGAAAAGTTCTTAGAAACTGTCGAATTCTATAGAGACCCGTAGAGGCCCTGTGCGTCACGCTCACAACCACAGACCTGCTGCGAAATAAAGCCAGCAGAAACAAAGAGGGAGGCCCCAACCGGTTGGCAGGATACCGTATCAACAAAAGGAAAGAAAAAAAAGAAAAAGATAGAGAGAGACGTGCGATAATCGCGCGTTTATTGTTGAAATCTCTATCTCCTATTGTATCACAGACAATATAGTACTGATACCACGAAGGACTGTGCACATTTATCTCCTTATGAGGGAGCTTTCAAGGAGTTAGTCTTCTAGAAGGCAGACCGGATCGGGAACTCCTACGATGGCCAGGCTTGGCGACTTTCTATTGTCTTGTTTTTCCTACGGGACCGTGACGCTTAGTGTGTTCCTCTTTGTGCCGTTCAAGATGAGTAAGAAGCTGCACGAAGCGTTCTTCGCACGCTTAGTCTACCCCCTGGCGATGTACTTTTCGGGAGACCGATTGACTGCGGTACGCCGTCAAGCGGTGTCCCAGCTAGACGACCTGGTGTCTCACGACGGCACGCTCAAGAAGGAGGGCACAATCAGGGTCCTGGAGATCGGCGCCGGCTTCGGCGCCAACTTTGAGTACATGCAGCGGAACGTGAAATACTGGAGCTTAGACCCTAACGCAGAGTTCGACGACGGATTGCGGAAGAACCTGAAAAAGAGCCGGAACGTGGAATTGGAGCGCTGCGTTCACGAGTACGCCGAAGACATGCGAGGAGTTCCCGATGACCACTTCGACGCCGTGCTGATGACCTTCGTACTTTGCTCCGTAACCGAAGTGAGGAAGGTCCTCGCTGAGTGCAAGAGGGTCCTGGCCAAGGTACGTTACATCGGGGCTTTTTCGTTGCTTTTTTTTCGCTGTTCCCTTGTTGTCGTTTGACTCTGATATGGCAGGGGTCGTGAGAAAGCCCGACTGTCAAGGCTGGTTATTTAGAGGAAACTTTCAGAAGCCATACCACAATCGTGGCTTGGGCCTCCATGAAGTTTGTCTTACCTTGCATGTGACGATGAAATGCTTATTTAACTTTAATACCAGAAATATGAGGGTATAGATCACCGGTGGTATCACAATGTTCCTCCTTTGTGCTAAGTAAGGTTAGGTTAAGTTTGGCTAAGCATCTGGACAGGGAATGATTGAATGTTTGCGTAACTGCTGTACACTTCAACTACTTTTGTCTAACAGAAACGCTTAAGTCTTCAATACACCTGCTGCAAAGCGTGCATAACTTTACGGGGCTCCAGAAACAAATTGTGGGAACTGACTTTATGGAGCTGAATGTAGGAGACGACAAAGGCGACCTTGGAGGCAAAAGAGGCAACAGAGGCGAGTTGGTGAAAATGAATGAAAGAATAAATGTTTATTACCATACGTTATAGTGGCTGGCCTGCATCGAGTCAGCTGGGTCGGAGGGGGGGGGGGGGGGGGGGAGGAGAGGAGGGAGGCAGGGAGCGTAGAATCTAGATAAAGAAGCCATGACCTGCCGACTCGAGGTCTAGCAGCCATTGTTGTTCCACATACTCGACAACAGTACTTAATTTACTAAATACACGGTTCAAAAAGTAATTGTAGAAATTACACAAGTAATTTTCACTGCAGAGTACCTTGAGTAGACTGCAAATACATAAAAATATATTTATTCCCTTTTGAATATACTTCTGCATTGCGCAATATTGACTTCAGCGGCACGAGAATGCTATATTCGCAAGCCACACAAGCAAAGAAAACAGACACACTTTTGAATGCTACAAAAATGAAAAGGAGATCGCTCTACGTATAGTCACATCGTTGAAAATCACACCTTGTAGTGGTATTATTATGCGCAGTTCGGTGGCAATGGTTTACTAAGAGCCCAAGTTGACATATATAAGGAGTTTAGGTTAAACAAGTATTTAAGTAGATTGCCCAAACGCTACAGCTAAAGATGGCAACTTCAAAAAAAAAAAAGGCGAAAAAAAGGCACAAGTGGACGCTAAAAAGCATTCCTCTCTTTCTCCGGGTTGTTGATTTTTTTATATTTTGTTTTACTTCTTTTTTTGTATAAGTGCGTTCAGAAAGGCTTACAACCTGGGAGTACTCTTTGGTTGCATATTGAGAAACTGAAATTCTTGCCATGGCAGGGTCATAGATAAGAAATATTTCCTTTTTTTTGCGGTTAGTCTTAAGTTTTTTTTACTTGTTCTTTAAACTTCTTTTTGAGCCGGCATTTTTGGTCCTTGTTGTTTCCTGTTGTGTCTGGTACCTACCGCTTCAAGTTTTCAATCAGTCAGCTTTGCGCAATTGATGGTTCCTATTCCCGTAAAAAAAGCTCTCTCGACAATTATTTTCAACCATTACAAAATTAAATTGAAATGGGTACAAGATACAAAGTAATATAATTAAGATAGAGTAGTAAATACTTTTTGATTTAATTGATTTGCAAGAATACAAATTACTATCAAATGTAGTTGAAATACAGTTTCTTGAGCACATTATCTGTGTCATACACAAGTTCTTCAGGGAGCCGAGTGCTGCATTACGGTGCTTTACTTCCCCGACTGAAATGATCCATTCATACCTTTTTAGAACGCAGCTCTTAAGGCCCTGTCACATTGAGGCAACAGTTGGAGAACTCTATCCAACAAAGAAGTCGTGTTGCCGGCGACCCTGTCATATCGCGGCAACAACAACAGTCGGGCAACATGTTGCTGCCGCCCGGCAACCGCGTTGCCCGATTTTTTGTCCGACAACCCTGTCACACCGCGCTGACGGCGAGGACAACACGGGAAACACTCCGCCATCTTGATTGTTTACCTTCTTTCGTGTGCGGCGCGCTATCGCTGGAAATGTGACTCTACAAAGTGCTAGTGCGTTCGAAGGGCCGGGAATTACCACGGTAGGACATCAACCAGTGACTGTGATTAGAAAGCTTGACACGGGGAGTATTTTCAGCTCTCTATTTTATCGAAATGTACTTCATTCGCTGACAAAGCAGATAGCCCTAACCGAGGAAAGTAACATCGCTGATATATTTTCGGGATGTCCTATGTCTACCGTAAATTTGAGTTAGCCCCGGCAGTAGCCCAAAGCGTCTTTTGTAGCGTGGTGTTGAGCTGAACTGACAGTGCTTCAAAACCGCGTCACCGGCACGATCGTCCTTCATAACAATCGGTGGAATAAATATTTTCCAACGCTGTCTATTTGCCCTACTCCTGCTATATGATCGCTTCATTTCGCCAAAACGTCCTGGGTGTTTTTGAATCAAATCAGGTGTCTGGTAGCGGCTGTTTCCAAGTTCCAAGCATCAACAATCATGATCAGAATGGTCATTTTAATGCTTCGATTTTTTAATCTTTGGTTTTCTGGATTATTTTTATGATACTTCATCAGCGGGTGAGCAGGCATGCCATTTTATTTTACTATCAGTAATGTGAGCTAATCTCTCGGCAGTTCTAATTTCAAAGTCAGTCTGAATGTTCACGACAGTAGCTGTGACAATTTCGAAAATCGCTTTCCGTAACTACGCCGCAAAAACATTAATCGAAAAGTAGCTGCACGCCAGCCCTAATTATTAAAGTCTGAAAATATATCTCCAACCAAAAAATGAAAGGCAACCCGACGTTTCAAAACCAACACGGTTTCTTCTTCAGGGGTGACTGAAGGCGCGCGGACACAGCAGCAGCTCCCAACCTCTTCGTCTTCAAAAAAGGAAAGAAAAGAAAGAAAGAGAAAAAAAAAAATTAAAAAAGAGAAGTTAGGAAATTGGAAAAATTATAAAATAACTTGTTAGTTATGAAGATGGTCATCTCTTCAGCTTTTCCGTCAGGTCACGGAGGCCATGTGCGTACACAGAGGGCAGAGCGCCCAGCGACCTGTTTAGGTTTCCTGGGGTGTGCTGGATGTGCCACGATTCCAAGAAAAGTCTTCTTCGAAAATTGGGCTTTGTGTCCACTACGTGCGCGTTCGCGAAGTCAATGCGATGGTCTAGGGTATTGCAATGTTCGGCGATGGCGCTGCGCTCACTGTCAAACTTCCGCACGTCGTTCTTGTGTTGGCGGATACGCTCGGGAAAGTTCTTCGTCTCGCCGATGTAGGTTGCGGGGCACTCTGCGTAAGGAATGGTGTAAACCACGCCCTGTGCTTTTTCCTTTGGTGGACGGTCTTTCGGTCTTGGCATAAACCTTCCCAGTGTGGACGTGGGCTTGTGGGCCACCAGAATACCTTGCTTTCCCAGTACTCGTGCGAGCGCTTCGCTGGTTCCCTTTACGTAGGGAACGCTTATGCGCGCGAGTCGATGGGGCTGTCGTTCTTCTACTGGCATCCGGTTTTGTCCGGCGAGACCTTGCCGTCGGGCGATGCGCTCAATAAAGCTGCTAGAGTAACCATTTTTCTTTAGGTCTTCAATTATGGTCTTCTTCTCCTTCTTTCTATCGGTTTCCGACGAGCAGATAGTCGTTGCCCTACGCAGCAGGGTCGAAATCACTGAGGCCTTATGACTCGTTGGATGGTTGGAGACAAAATCGAGGTAGCGTTCGGTGTGTGTTGGTTTTCGGTACACCGCAAACGCCAGATCTTGTCCTCGTCGGTTCACCAGCACATCAAGGAACGGCAAGGTGCCATCCGTCTCATATTCTACGGTAAATTTAATGGCCGGCTCGATAGAGTTGAGGTGCGCCAAAAAATTATTCACGTCCCGTTCCTTGAGAATGCAGAAGCAATCATCTACATAGCGCATGAATACTTTGGGGCTGTTGGGAAAAGACCTCAGCGCTTTTTGCTCGATTGCCTCCATCGTGAGGTTCGCCGTTGTGACCGAGATGGCCGCACCCATTGCACTGCCACTGACCTGTTTGAAAAGCTCCCCTTTGAAGGTGAAGTATGTGCTGCCGAGACAAAACTCGAGCAGACGGCACAGCTCCTCCACAGTGAGGTTGGTTCTTGTGGTCAAGGAGCTGTATTTTTCGAGGGCTTCGCGGGCTGCAGCAACTGCAAGGGGAACTGGGACACTGGTGAAGAGGGACACCACGTCGAAAGACACCATGGTGTCACCATCGCTGAGATGTATTTGCGAGGCGCGTTCCACGAAGTGGCCAGCATTTTCTACATGGGTCGACGTGTTTCCGACAAGGGGAGCCAAAGTCCAGTGAAGATAACTGGATAGCGCCCGAAGCAGTGACGTTGTAAAGTCCACAATAGGTCGTAGAGGCACGTTGGGTTTGTGCATCTTTGGAAGGCCGTAAAAAACCTGGAGCGGAGCCATTCCTGCAAATAAGTTGCAAGTAAAGGCTCTTTGACTGAGGGTATTTCTTGAAAATCTCTGCCAGGATTTTGTTCAAGTTCCTCTGAACCTGTGGCGTCGGATCTTTCTTGAGCTTTACATAAGCATGGCTTCCAAGAAGATCCCGTACCTTTTCCTCGTATACCTCTCGATCCAGGACGACGGTCGACTTCCCTTTGTCAGCCGGCAGAAGCACAATCTCCGTATCTTCACGAAGTTTCCGAAGCGCTGTAACTTCTTCGGCCGGCAGGTTGAGTCGTTGCCGTTGTGGGAGCTTGGAAAGGATGCCCACCGCTTCAAGCCGCACTCCATCCCGGATGCTAGGGTCTAAGCGCATAATTCCGTCCTCCACAGCCGCGACCATTTTTGGAAGAGGCGGCCGTTGCGTGGTCATGTTGAATCCGTGGCCTTTTGCCAAGACCGCAATCTCGCATGGCGAGAGCTGTCGAGAGGAGAGGTTCTTGACAAAGTTTGTGTCATTGGTGCCTCGACCTGAACGGTCCGATCTTGTTAGCCTTGAAATCTTCTCTTTCTGAGAAGTCCGTCGTTTATCCAAAGCAGTAGATGCGACACTTGTGGCAAAAGCCTGCAAAGCCGGGAACACGTCCGGGATGCGGTGCTCGTGCTCGAGTTGCCGGCGTGCGAAGAAGAGGTCCAGTTCTTTTCTTCTTAGCGTGGCCTGGCAACCGTGAATTCTGGCGTTTACCAATCGTTTCTCTGCCTGCGCCACGATCTTGTGCCCTTCCTCTGTGTGGACAAGGCGCTTGAGACGGAGGCTTCGGGGAACAAGGTTCATATCCCGGCAGGACCTCGTGAAATCGAGATGAGACTTGTAGGCTGAAATGCTGCGGGTTACGTTGACAAACCGCTTCGCTAGCTGTGCTGTTTCCGGTCCGAAGTCAAGGCGTAAAGACTGGAAAGTAAACATATTCGACAGATATCTGCCTGGTTGGGTGAGAGTTAAAGTCTGAAAATATATCTCCAACCAAAAAATGAAAGGCAACCCGACGTTTCAAAACCAACACGGTTTCTTCTTCAGGGGTGACTGAAGGCGCGCGGACACAGCAGCAGCTCCCAACCTCTTCGTCTTCAAAAAAGGAAAGAAAAGAAAGAAAGAGAAAAGAAAAAATTAAAAAAAGAGAAGTTAGGAAATTGGAAAAATTGTAAAATAACTTGTTAGTTATGAAGATGGTCATCTCTTCAGCTTTTCCGTCAGGTCACGGAGGCCATGTGCGTACACAGAGGGCAGAGTGCTCAGCGACCTGTTTAGGTTTCCTGGGGTGTGCGGGATGTGCCACGATTCCAAGAAAAGTCTTCTTCGAAAATTGGCCTCTGTGTCCACCACGTGCGCGTTCGCGAAGTCAATGCGATGGTCTAGGGTATCGCAATGTTCGGCGATGGCGCTGCGCTCACTGTCAAACTTCCGCACGTCGTTCTTGTGTTGGCGGATACGCTTTCCCGAGCGTATCCGCCAACACAAGAACGACGTGCGGAAGTTTGACAGTGAGCGCAGCGCCATCGCCGAACATTGCGATACCCTAGACCATCGCATTGACTTCGCGAACGCGTACGTGGTGGACACAAAGCCCAATTTTCGAAGAAGACTTTTCTTGGAATCGTGGCACATCCAGCACACCCCAGAAAACCTAAACAGGTCGCTGGGCGCTCTGCCCTCTGTGTACGCACATGGCCTCCGTGACCTGACGGAAAAGCTGAAGAGATGACCATCTTCATAACTAACAAGTTATTTTAGAATTTTTCCAATTTCCTAACTTCTCTTTTTTAATTTTTTTCTTTTCTCTTTCTTTCTTTTCTTTCCTTTTTTGAAGACGAAGAGGTTGGGAGCTGCTGCTGTGTCCGCGCGCCTTCAGTCACCCCTGAAGAAGAAACCGTGTTGGTTTTGAAACGTCGGGTTGCCTTTCATTTTTTGGTTGGAGATATATTTTCAGACTTTAACTCTCACCCAACCAGGCAGATATCTGTCGAATATGTTTACTTTCCAGCCCTAATTATTGTTAAATAACGTTTTCCAAGCCTTTATTTGAGTAAGACGTTATTGATAGGGTCTAGCTGTACCATCGAAGCTATCTATGTTGTCATGTTGCCGGCCCGAAATTCGCTCAGCCAGCGATCAGGGCAACACACGTTGTCCAACACAGGTTGCTGCTGATTTTGTTGCCGAAAGCTGTCATACCGAGGCAACATTTTAGTTGTCGTTCATGTTGTCGCGCTGTTGCCGCGATGTGACAGGTTTGTCGGACAACATGGGGAGCGAGCAACAAGTTGCCCGACTGTTGGACGACGTGTTGTGTTGCTGTTGCCGTCATGTTGCCTCAGTGTGACAGGGCCTTTAGGCGCCCGTTTCTGGCTTGAGCGGCATCGCCATTGCCCTCGGCGTCGGCGTCGTCGTCGGCGTAACCGCGCGGCGCATTATGCGTAAATTTCCCCGCTAAATCTAGCGGAAAAGTTTTGCCGCTAAATCTATTGGAAAAATTTCCCCGCTAAATCTAGCAAAAAAAATTCCTCGCTCAATCTAGCGGAAAATATTCCCCGCTAATAGCGGAAAAAATTCCCCGCTAAATCTAGCGGAAAAATTTCCCCGCTAAGTCTGGCGGAAAAAATACGCCGCTAAATCTAGCGGAAAAGTTTTGCCGCTAAATCTATTGGAAAAATTTCCCCGCTAAATCTAGCAAAAAAAATTCCTCGCTCAATCTAGCGGAAAATATTCCCCGCTAATAGCGGAAAAAATTCCCCGCTAAATCTAGCGGAAAAATTTCCCCGCTAAGTCTGGCGGAAAAAATTCCCCGCTAAATCTTGCGGAAAATTTTCCCCGCTATATCTAGCGGAAAAAAATATTCCGCTAAATCTAGCGGAAAAATTTCCCCGCTAAATCTGGCGGAAAGATTTTTCTGGGGTCACGTGATCCCCCCTTCCCTCCTCCTCAAGAGCTGCGCTCTAATTCGGCGTTACAGGGAGTTGTAAACGGCTTTCATTTTTTTCGTCAGGCACTGGAGAGTCCCTTGAAATGTTCTTCCTTGTGCTGACGGTGTTTATGAAATTTCTAAAATGTGTCGTGTACGACTGACGTGGCTGGTCTGTCGTGACATCGGTTGTCTTGTGAAGGTTTAAGCTTTTTACCTCGTGTATTCTTTTTTTCTGAGCATGGAAGTCATGGCCGTGCAGTTGGGAGTTTTTGTATACTTACCCTGCTCATCCTTTTGTAACCCGAGGGGGGGGGGGGGTATTCGCATATAGGTATAAGGATATTTAGCCTTTGCTTCGTATGTCTTGTTTTAACCTTTCCATTGAACGGGTTATATCTAGTTTGGTTAGATTGAGTGAAAACAGTGCTGGGAATGAGAGAGTGTGAATGGATTAGATTTCTGGAAGCTTGGTGGAGCATCGCATTTCCGGGTATTTTTAGTGCCCCGAGACCTGCTGTATTTTGATCTCCGCGAACGCCGCGCCATGCGGGTTCACCCACCTACGCCTGGCTGTGCGTGCCTTTTCCGTGCCTCGGGAAAAGCGCATCCTGGTGGTTGAGACAAGCCCGGGAACCTTTGGACTGCTCGGCGCCCCCTGGGTGAGGCATTACACCACTTCGGCCCCAGGTTCTCATAGACGGGAGTCCTGGTAAGGCCCGGCAAGGATAATTTAATGAGTTGCCTTCCTTCACCTCTTCTTTCTTTGTGTTTTCTCTTCTTTTCTTTTTTCCACCTTCACTTTCATTGGCGGCAAGGGTTGACGTTGAGTGGCGATGGACCTCCGTTTAGACTCACACCTGGGTATAGTCTCCCAGAAGCACTGTTAAAGCACGTCTTCAGCAAAGTCATTTTTGATAGGAGGCTGTAGCGGCCAAGAGAAGATTAGGACGACGAGTGAAAAAGGTGACTGGCGCCTGTGCAAGGGAACAGAGCTCGAGGGATATTTCCACGGCCAGAGCCTTGGCAGCTGTCAACCAGGAGACACCTCTGTTTAATCATCATGAAATGATTTAATAAGTGATGGCCCGGGTCAAGCCTCTTCACAATAACCTCAACGCTCATGTTCACCAATAAAGATTTGCGTCATACGTGCGCCATTTCATGAATACATTTCCAAAGTACTGGACCGCCGATACGTGGGTATGGTTGGCCCATGTAAAAGGACAGTTCTCCACCTAAAGGGTCACCTCTCAGGCCGCTCTTTCACCCTAAATTGCGACCGAGGTACAAGATCTCGTTCTCGACCCGCGAGCGATAGACCATTATTCTACTTGAATAGTGCGATGCCACTTTTTTTTTTTTACTTTGCGAAAATACGCTTAGAACGAATCCTTAGCATTAATGACCCATAAAACACGCGTACGATTTTTTATTACACAATAGCACAATAATTTGACCATATGCTTAACACGGGAATATAACGAGCCTCGTCAAGTCCCTGGGCTTCCCCTCTATACATAGTGCCGAAAAAGACCCTGGGCGATTGGCGACCTTGTGGGGATTACGGCGCCTTGAAAAACTCAGCAGTACCCGATCGCTACCCACCCCAACAAATAATAATAATAAAATTAATAATAATAATAATTTTATTCGGCTTGTTCTTTCTTCAGCACGTACGAGGCGGGTCAGTCGAGGCCAGGGTCGGCTTGTGCGACTAGACACCGTGGTGATGAGACTGATTGTTCTCAAGCGCGAATACAAGACATTTATACACAATTTAAAGTTGTTTCACGGGTTACACACACAACTAAATGAGTACTTGGGCTTATATACAACATCGAGTGCACCACAACGCATACAGACGTGCATGCCTAGATCTACACGTAAATATACACTTAAATGCATATATACACTTGAACATCATGGTGCCAAATAGGCTGATGGTCGAACAGTCACTTACATGGTAACAATAACTAGCCTCCTGTCGGTTCTAGAGAGATTCTAATATATATTTATACTGCAATATTATATGATAATATAATAATACTACTAATAATAATAATAATTAGTATTATTATTTTCTTGTTCCATTACAAAATGAAAAAAAAAGGTGGAAGAGAGGGCAAAAAGCTGCTACTGCAGCTTGACGAGGCCCTAGTTCTCATACTCACCTTGGAGGAAAAACAGCGTAAAATAAAAGTACACTAGACCCAACAAATCATTTATACACCAGCACACCACTCCAATCATTATACTTATGGCGAATTCCCCTGGTCGTTTTGGAGCGCGCCGGGATCGACTTTTCTGGAGCGATCCTATTTCACAGGGCGATCGGGATCGAGACAGACGTGTTCAACTTGTCGTTTTGGAGTAGCTCCCGCTCCGGATCTCGATCTGGATCCGAGAAAAGTCGCTCCGCCGACTTCGGCGGATTCAACCGGAAACGAGCCGGGCCAGCCCCCGGCGCACACACGTGACTTCCTTTCTCGCGGGGTATCCCGCCTGATCTCGCCCATCTCGCCTCAGAATAATTCGTAATGGCCGCTCGGGAGGTGCCGCCTGTGCTGCTTGACGACAGTTCGTCGTCAAGTTGCTCGAGCAGCTTGCGGCATTCCGGCAATCTTTGCTAGGAGCTCCTGAGCCATTCCTGTCGCTCGCGCGTCGAACACGTGTTAGCGCCGCGATTGCGAAAACGTCTTCAAAATGACCGCGGCGGCCTCGGAAAGGGGATTCCCGGGCAGGTGAATAACGGGAAGGCATCCGCCGATCCCGGAGCAGCGGTGATATTCCACAGGGGATCCGTAGGCGGCGCGATTCTGTTCGGATCGTGTGCTCCATTCCGGATCTGGTCAACTGCTCCCGGCGCGCTCCAAAACACCCAGTGGAATTTGCCATTAGAAAGATAACTACAAGACATATGACACTCAGGTAGAAACAATTTCAGAGCTCATGCGCGACACTACACGGTATCATATAGAAAATGGGATTGTAGTAGTATGTCCGCTAACATTCGATTTGACTTTCCAAATATACACACATCATTTGCTTCAAGTTCATTTAGGAAAGATGGTAACAGATGCTTTAATAATGTAAAACCATAATTGGTACGGGGTGTTGAAGCATTCCAGGTCTCGCCATGGCGGATAACGTATTTATGATCTAACTTAGTTAAACGTGACAATGCAGGAATGAAAAAAGTATTGTTGTGTTTTAAGGCTACATCATAAGTCACCAACAACCGAAATCTGTGCAGCTGTTCAATAGTAATTACACGATGCTTGAAAAAGAGTTCCTTAGAAGGTTGCAAAAAAGAAACGTTTGAAACAATTGCCCTCTTTTGGGTTAGTCATAGTCTTGTTAAGTTATGTTTTGTTGTTTGGTCCCAAACTAGATGACAATATACATAGTGAGTATAAACCAGAGAGTAATATACACTCTTAAAAAAAAAGGGTACTGCATTACCCTCCTTAAGGGGGTTACCAACTTGCACACGGGGCAACCCGTTTTGGAGGTAACGTTACCCCCTCCAACGAGGGTGCAAACTTACCCCCTGGGTTAGGGTGCAACATTGCTTCCTTTTGGAGGTAACCTTAATTATTTTGGTGTTAAAGTACATCCTTTCAGGGTTAGCCTTTACCTCCTTTAGGGGGGATCCTCAACCCTTTTGAGAGGTAAGACGACATAATTGAGGGCGCTGCTTTTACCTCTTTTTGGAGGGAACTATGATCCACTTTAGGGTTAAATGTACACGATGAGGAAAACAGCTCAGAAAACGCAGTCTACGAAGAACAAACACAACAGGACAGTGCTGTCCTGTCGTGTTTGTTCTTCGTAGTCTACGGTTTCCGAGCTGTTTTCCCCATCACGTATAACAGCAACTAACCGGCCCAGTTCACCACCTTATTACAGGTTAAATGTACACTTGTTGGAATCACGTTTACCCCCTAAAGAAAGGTACTATGGCCCTTTGTGGGTGTGATAGTACCTGCTTCAAGGGTGGGCCTTATAATAGATGAAGACGGCCTAGTTTTGAAAGTAAATGACAATGTTTTATTGTGGCTGTCACAAACAAAATGGCATAAAAAATCAATGGCATGACTAGACATCTTATAAAAGTTCTAAAATGAAACCACCAAGCACAATAAAGGCATCTGGAACAACACTTTCGGGGCTCTAGTTCGCGACAGTCAATAAAATTATCACGAAAAGTACATAAACAAACAGTATCTTCCCGGAAAATAACAGTGAATGCTTGGAACACTGCTTGGAATAGCGAAGCTTCACCAGGGTGAACTCAAATGACTGAGTCTTGTAGAAACCAGAAGCAAAATGAACGCACTGTGATATAACAGATTGTCTATCACGCGTATTGCCAACAGCAATACAAGCCAAGACACGGCTAGCAATAACTAGTGCGTTGCAACTCAAGGATAGCAGTGCACTATGCCCGTCCTATCCACAGTAGTGGAATGAACTGTTGTAGATTATGCCATCTGGTTGCAGGTAACGAGAGGAAAAGTAGGTAGAGGATCGCAGAACCACGAGATCATGAACGGCACGAGAAGGAACGATAAACCGACACCATCGAAGCGGACGTGCCCGGGATCTCTTCCTTGACATTGGTGCCGAAACCCGGGAAACGAGATGGACCGCAGCCGAAGAACCCGCGGCATCGTCCGCTCAGCCGTCAGCCGAACACTAACCCAAATAGACAATCTTCTGCAAGACGAGAACACGACAGAGCTAGACCTCCGACTACAACTGGACTACCTGCTTCAGAAAGAAAGCGACCTAATCCGCCTTGACCGTGACATCCAGACGTCCACCTCAGATGACGATCTTGAGGCTGAGCTTGAGGGAGCAGAGCAGTACCGTCTTCGCATCAGTCATAGCCTCACGCGCGTCCGACACGCCCTCGACTCTCAAGTCTTTGTGCCGCAATCCACGAATATCACGCCCAACGTCCCTCTCGACAGAGCCCAGTCCGGCGGTCTTCCTCCAACTCTGACCTCAAGGAGCCACAGGACGGTCGCCCTACCAAAACTGCAGGTACCGACCTTTGCCGGGAGCCGTCGCGACTGCAGGGGTTCTGGGATCATTTCAATTGTACGATACACACCAATTCCGAACTCCCGCCAATCGAGAAGTTTAAATACCTTCTCACGTATCCCACACATGACGCGAAGCGAGCCGTGGAAGGAATCCGACTCTCAGAACAAAATTATGACCTCGCGGTACAGACGCTACAAGATCGATTTGGACGACGGGACATTCTAATTGATGATCACATTGATCGGCTTCTGAGCTTGCCTGCGGTCAACAGTTCAACCAACGCAGTACAGCTTCGTAAACTCTACGATGCGATACGCTTCAGAACAACATCTCTTCAAGGGCTGGAAGTACCACCTAGCAACTACGCTGTCGTCCTACATCGTGTTCTCATGCGGTGCCTTCCTGCTGACCTGGCTATACTATACCGACAGAAGTTAAGGAAAGCAGCACTGACACCATCAGCCGACACACCTGACATGCGCCCGGAAGAGCAGGTTCGAGTCATCATGTTATTTCTACAGACCCAAGTTGAGATTCGAGAAGATGTCCAAATGGAACACCCAAGTCACTCTCCCCAGTATGGGTCATCGCCGATACCACGTCAAAAATCCGTACAGGCGAGCCACCCTTCCGCACTCGCGCTCTCGACTGAGACTATTGGCTACCGAGCGGCCACGTGCCCTTTGTGTGATACCACCCAGCACACGTTGCAAAACTGCCAGGCTAGACTTTCAACACAAGAAAAACGAACCAAGCTTGCGCGAGCACGCTGCTGCTTCAAATGCGGCAAGCGAAATCACATCGCTCGTGTTTGCCGTTCGTGCAGGAACTTGACATGTGTCACTTGTGGAGGTCACCACGTGACTATACTCTGCGATCTATCATGTCCCACATCAGCCGCATCGGACAACCCACACCCAGGAGGACTTCGTGAAGGAAGCGCAACAGTCGTGAGCGCCCCAACCACCAATTTCCACTCTTCTGCTGTCTTGCTGCAAACTGCTAGAACGTGGGCCCTAGGGACACCAAGACACCTCCTACTGAGGCTGTAACTGGACAGTGGGAGTCAGCGCACGTTTATCCGGCAGGACATTTCTGAAAAACTGGGCTGTGAAGTCGTGGGCTAGGAGGAGCTGACTATATACACATTTGGAAACACAGCCACCAAAAGGTCCTGTCGACGAGTGGTTGTGACCCTCCATAGCCATCAAAGCAACCAGAAGACATCACTTGAAGCACTGGAAGTCCCAGACCTGTGCACAGTATCTCACCAGCAGCTAGATGACAATCTACTGAGGCAACTTCATTCCCGCGGACTTCAAGCCGCAGATATCGTCCCTGCTGGGGCTCAAGGCAGAGTGGACAACGACGTCGGCGTTCTCATAGGTTCAGACTTCTACTGGCAAGTCGTCACGGGACGAATCCAGCGCATGACTAACGACCTCACCATAATAGAAACCATATTTGAATGGATGGTCCAAGGAACATACTCTCAAGCCGTCTTTCACCCTTCAACAAGCGTTTCTACGTTTTTCCTCACATGCGAGCCGGTCTACCCATGTAATGAGCCATTTGATCCGTCAGAAATGTGGCGTTTAGATGCTATTGGAATTTCAGAAGGTACCAGGTCAAGCTTACTTGAACATCCAACAATGCTAGAATGCAACAACAAAATCACCAAGGTGAACAACCGCTACGAAGTCCCCTTAATGATCAAGCCTCCCGGCATCGGAACTTACAATGAGAACAGATCCACGGCAGAAACCCGTCTCTTCGCACAGTTAAGACGGTTTCGTGCGCATCCCGAAATGCTCGAGCAGTACGACCGCTCTATTCGGGAGTATTTTGATGAAGGTCACCCAGAAAGAGCTGCACAATCGAAGGAACAACCGGAAAATGTGTATTATCTACCCCATCACGCAGTTGTCCGCAAAGAAGCTGTGACGACGAAGCTCCTAGTTGTAATTGACGCATTTTCACATCTTCCTGGCAAGCCTTCTCTCAACAGCGTGCTTGACAAAGGCCCTAATATTGAGAATAGCCTGCTTCAGATACTTCTGAAGTTTCGTTGCAGTCGTATGGTCATTACCGCAGACATCCGCAAAGCATTTCTACAGATCGGTATTCGCCCGCAGGACCGGGATGCACTTCGCTTCCTGTGGGTGCACCAGCTCCCATGCAACACGGAAGGCATATACAGTGTGGTGGAATGGCGCATGACACGCGTCCCCTTCGGAGCGTCTTCGAGTCCGTTCCTGCTCTCGGCAACTCTGCAGCATCACCTTATGTCCATGAGAGAAAGTTACCCGGACACAGTAGACCGCTTGTTGCAGCCTTTTTATGTGGACGACCTTGTACTTGGATGAGCATCCGAAGACGATGCTCTACAGGCCTACGAGCACGCAAGATCAATTATCACAGAAGCAGGAATGGACCTGCGAAAATGGTCTTCCAATTCCCCGTGTCTACAAAAACAATTTCTGCGTGAAGGAATTGCCTATGAGAATGTTGCCGAAGACACAGTTCTAATGAAAGTGCTAGGGGTCGTATGGGACAGAGCCAAGGATGAGATTGTTCTCAGCACACAGAATGTAACTGCCTTCCTGACAACGCGACCAGCCACGAAACGAACGGTCCTCCAAGCATTCGCCCGGCTGTTTGATCCTTTTGGCTACTTAGAATCATTTACTCTTCAAGCCAAATTGTTGTTTCAGGCACTCTGGTTACGCACGCGCCCTTGGGATGAAGACCTCTCAGCTGAAGAACTTAGAGTATGGAACTCTTGGTGTTCAGACCTAGCCTACCTTTCCTCCTTCCGCATTCCCCGCTACGTGCTTCCTTCTCATATTAATGGAAACCCTTCGCCGCAGCTCCATATTTTCACAGACGCCAGCCCACGTGCATACGGAACAGTAATTTATCTACGTGCACGGGCTCCAGATGGTTCCTTCACAACGCAAGTCTTGGTAGCCAAGGAACGAGTTGCACGTCTAAAACAACAGTCGCTCCCAAGACTGGAACTTCTTGCTTGTCTCATAGGCGCACGACTACTTAACTTCGTACGTGAGGTCCCTGGTCTAGGGTAGCCTCAAGCTCACCTTTGGACTGACTCCGAGATTGCGCTGCACTGGATAGCTGGCGACCCGAGTTGATGGCAGCCCTTTGTCAGCAACAGAACAGTCGAAATCCGACCATTAACGGAAGAATTCCGGTGGCTCCACTGCCCGAGCAAGGACAATCCCGCCGATCTGTTGACGTGTGGTGTGCCAGCACCCGCACTTCGACGTAGTGCACTGTGGTGGAATGGCCCTGACTGGCTCGCACAAAGTGACGACAACTGGCCCTCTAGGACACTGAAACCCTGTCCAAGCTATCTCCCGAGAGAAGAGTTCAAGCTCCAGGCAACGGCGTGCCCATTGACGACGGCAGAGCACGACACAATACCGAACCTAGCGGAGCACACCAGTTTAACATGTGCTCTACGCGTTACCGCGTGGGTGCAGAGATTCAGGAATAACGCTTCTCCAAATCCATCAATATCTGGTCCCCTGACCGCTGCGAAAATTCATCAGGCGGAAATCTACTGGATACGAAGCATGCAGACACAAGAATTCCCGGTAGAAGTTGCAGCTCTGCAATCACACGAGAAGGTGGCCATTTCTTCTAGCATTGCGAGCCTTCACCCATTTCTTGACGCCAACGGAATTCTACGTGTTGGAGGTCGGCTACAGCAACTTGGTGGTCCAGACGACGTGAAACATCCGATTATACTTACGAGCAGCCATAAACTCACGGAGTTGCTTGTAGTGGCAACGCATGTTCGACTTCTTCACGGGGGAGTACAAGACACACTCACAGAACTACGACAGAGATTTTGGATTTTAAGAGGTCGTCAGACAGTAAAGAAAATTCTGCATACCTTTCTTTCATGTCGACGTAGACGACTCCAGCCAGAAGAAGCACCGATGGCCCCCCTACCGCGAGAGCGCATAACAGAAGCAAGTCCGTTTGACGTTACCGGCATCGACTTCTGTGGACCGCTGTACGTGCGTTCAGCATCGTCGGAAAAGGCATACATCGTCATCTTTTCTTGCGCTGTAACTCGTGCTGTACATCTCGAACTAGTTTCCGACATGTCGGCAACCAGGTTTCTTCTCGCATTTCGACGTTTTATTTCCCGACGCGGGGTACCTTCCGTGGTTTACTCCGATAATGGTCAAACATTCCGCCACACCGCAAGAGTATTGAAAATGACTCAGGCAGATCAGGTCCAAGATCATTCCAGCTGACTCTGCATTCAGTGGAAGTTTAACGCCCCACGAGCACCCTGGTGGGGTGGTTGGTGGGAAAGGATAACACGTACAGTGAAAAACGCTCTGAAAAAAACCCTCGGACGCAGTAGCCTCACCTTTGAAGAGCTTACGACCGTCTTGTGTGAAGTAGAAGCAACCGTAAACTGTCGTCCACTTACCCTCATCAGTGACGACCCTCAACAACTAGAGCCATTAACGCCATCACATCTTCTTATAGCAAAGCGTGTTGTAAGTCTGCCTCATAACCTAGAATCCCTCCCGCTGACTTCGACTGCTACGGACTTAAGGCGCCGTGTGCGGTATCGTCAGCGATTATTTATAGAAATATGGAAACGCTGGAGAAACGAATACCTATTACTTCTCCACTCCGCACATAAGAGTCAGCCAACGACGTCTCCGCGTATTCAACCGGGGGACATTGTTATCATAAAGGACGACACACCACCACTCCTATGGAAACTTGGAAAAGTCACAGAAACATTTCCTGGAAGAGACGGCATACCAAGAGTCTGCGCTGTTCGCCTTGCAAGTGGACAAGAAATTAGGCGCCCTATGCAAGGTCTTCTCCTTCTTGAAGGCAACATATCAAACTAAGAATTGGCACAGAACAATGGACACCCCTTGTTTGCTACAAGCATTGCGTTACCATGACTTGACTCAAGCTCTGTGGGGGGATTCGGCAGAGTGTTTATTCAGCTTGTTTTGTGTATTTTGTGTCCACCACTGACCTTTCATGAGTTCGTGTTTTCTGCGCTGCTCTGTACCGTTTTAAACTTCCTCATCTCGCGGTATGGGAATGCATGGTCTCATCTCCAGGCTGGCGCGGGAAGTTGTTGTAGATTATGCCATCTGGTAGCAGGTAACGATAGGAAAAGGAGGTAGAGGAGCGCAGAACCACGAGATCATGAACGGCACGAGAAGGAACGATAAACCGACACCATCGAAGCGGACGTGCCCGGGATCTCTTCCTTAACATGAACGCTGGAGTAGAGGAAAGCAGACTCCGGGATTTGCTCTTCTAATGTGGAAAGAAGGGCTCTTTTCTCCTGCTGCTAATGAGCTGCAACAAACTATCGCGAGGGCCAAAGGGATCTAACCCACTTCAAATGAATCGCGAAAATCGGTTTCGGCCATCTTGTATTTAAACCTTGCAAGCACAAATCACTGTGAACATAGAACCATAACCCTCGAATGATTTCAGGCACCAAGTATGAAGTAGACTGAAATAAATTAAGTATGCCAATGCTCCACAAAGCAAAAAGCTGTGAGTTCGGAAATTACAAACATGTGACTATAAAGCAATATCATTGACCTCCTGTAACTCTCAGAATCAACCATCCTGCCTTAGGTGAAACAAAAAGCATTAAACAAACAACATAAAAAACCCTAAACCGGCATAAAAAGTCGTTAAAAACACTTTATGGCATTTCCTTTAGGTTTGAAAGCAATGTGTTGCACGTGACTCCACATTTGAGTGTTTCAGATCTATTAAGTACTCGAGTGCAATGAATCTGCGCCTGAACTGGTGATGGTACTCGTAGCTAAAGATGAAGTAGAGGCAGAATGCAACCAGGACTGCCTCAGCAGGCGACGCGGCTTCGAGGTCTCCCTCCACTGCCACATAGCTGGGCGCCTTAGGATTAACTAGGCTTGAGCTGATAGCCACTGGGTAGAGTGCACTGCCTGCCTGGAACCAAAGAAATATGGAAATCACGTGATATGAAGTTGAAACATATCATCCCCTATATAAAGAAACTGGGAAGAAATATTAGATTTTTCTAAGACGTATTTGGAGCATTTGATGGGCCACTGATTCCAGCATTATAAAGCATCAGCCATAGTTACCAGACGTGACCAGTTTAACTGTTGACTAACCACCACTGATCAAAATTATCACATGGCGGATGGTAACCGTAGATTAGTAAGCACTTTGTATTTACCGGTCATGTTTAAATTTGTCACCCCGATTTACTTAGGCGACTAACAAATCTTAGTCAAAGGGGTACAACTACTGTAGCAGTTTAGTATATACAAGTGCTGATTGTTGGGTGAGTTGGTATTGTACATCGAAAAACACGATTGCGCTTTAAGACAAGGACAGAGGAAGAACATACACCACAGAGCGCTGCACCACATTGGCTACTCAGCACCACAGCAGACCCCCATGACCACCAACCCTAACTGCCGAACTTCGGCAAATATGCAAATATTTTAGCCGAAGTGCTCTGCCAGATTAAAATGATTGTATGTTTTATTTAGACATGAAAAGAACAGCACACAAGCACGAATATAGAAAAAAATACACACTCAAGCGCCTTGTGTGTCTTACTCTGATGTATTTACTCGAAGTATACCCTAAATTTTCTCTAGAAAATCAACGAACACCACACACACAAAGAGAAGGTAAAATTACACCATTTTCCCGAGGGGAACCATGGGGTGATGCGGAGCATCGCGGATCGTTATTAACGGTGTTATTAACGGTGTTAGTAACGTTGTTGAACTTCATGGTCCCGAACCTCAGGTTCTGCTGCTCGACGTTCACGAACCAACGCGGCTTCTCGTTCTCGAAGGTCGGGTTCCGCCGCTCGCTTCGTACGTTTACGTTGAACTTCACGGTCCCGAACCTCAGGTTCTGCTGCTCGACATTCTCGAACCGCCGCTGCTTCACGTTGTCGTAGTTCAGCATCCGCCGCTCGACGTGACGAATGGACGCCGCTTCTCGTTGCCGTAGTTCAGGGTCTGCCGCTCGCTTCAAGCGTTTGCGCTCAGCGTCGCGTGCCCTTCGCTGCGCAGCTTTGTCTTCAGTGGACGTAGCGTTGCTGCTAGTTTGTGGGGTGGTGCTGACGCTTGCTTGCGCCAACCCACTAACTGACGGGACTGTTGCTTCTATCACACTTCATCGAAAGAACGGAGTGAAGTGGAGTCAACAGCGGGTGAACTGAACGCTTCCACTGTTCTCGCTAGGCACAAAGATAAGACTGTTAGAGAGATTATGGAGGCTGACGCTATAAATAGTTCCGGCACGTGTTCTGTCAGTGTGGCGTCAATTGACTTGGCGGATAAGGAGTTAGCGTACTTGCGGTCCGTGGCGGGGCCATGGATTGGTTGAGGTGTGGTGCGGTGACGCAGTCTGTTTCTACGCTGAGGCTCTTGAATTAAATCAGTTGAAAGTTAGCGCTCTGTGGTGTCTGTTCTTCCCATGTACCTGTCTTCAAGTGCAATCATGTTCTCTAACAAAGGAACGTCATGGGCATGGGAAGGGAGGGACCAGACGAGCTCGTGTGTCTCCTCGCCCAAATCGTCTGCTATCCTCCCGGCCGGTCGTGTTCGAGGTGACCTTTCTGATACTTTCGTTCGAAAAAACGGAGTCTATACGGGGGGCGTTTCAAACCTGACTTTATTTGTGCTACAAATTAATTTCCTCGCACGACTGCTGCCACCTTCCATTTTATATATTTTTTATGCTGATCATGTAGATTTCTTCATCCTCTTGTGATCCTTCTAGTTCTGAGCGCCAGTTTAAGATAGCCATAAACAAACCTTCCAATAGGGCTGACGATCGAGAATGTATGTAGGTTCTTTCGTCCGAAAGATCCTGTGAACGTTTTCCTTCGCACCGAGGGCTCTCCTCGGATTTATCCCTGGAACAAATTGGGAATCCTTTCCCTGTCACAAAAGAGCAGATATTTTTGGAGTGATATTTGATACATAGCTTAGTGTTATTTCCCGCCTAAAAACTCTGAAAACAAATATACTTCTATGTATAAACCTAGTGAATATTATATCTCAGAAGTCATAGGGTTTTGATAAAACATTTCTACTGCGCGGTTGTACAATGCCCTTGTACGATTTTGTCTTTACTACGGTGTAGTAGTGTATCGATCGGCCAGACCATCTTTGCTCATGATGTTAGACCCAGTTCGCTATCTTCGCTTAGGGCTAGCTATCTTATCCTAACATATGCTTACAAGATTCTGGCTCAACAACCGACCTACTCTTCACTCACGAGGTCGATATTTCCTCGCCTTTCACAATTAGATAAGCATCATAGCACCATTAAGCTCCCACCTTTCGGCATCTTTGCACTTCGCTGCATCTCTCACTAGAGCTAGTGGGCCTTGTTCGGAAAGCCGACGACCGTATTCCTCCCAGGAGTACAATGCCCGTTGCTTCCGACTGGTCCCCAACAAACGTTAAGAAACATTGCATTTCACACGCAGTTGAACAAGGGTTTGAAAGGTACAAGTCAAGTATGATGGTTATGTTCATGTTTACACAGATGGCGCCAAAACACCTTCTTAAGTTGGCTGCGCTGTGTTTTCAAACCGATTCTATAAATGTAGGCAGCTTAATTCGATTGTCAGCGTTCTACTGTGCAGCTTCATGCAATATCAATGGCGATTTGCTGCATTATTCATTAAAAAATTAATAAGGGAGGCTTTGTTTCTTGGTCCTCGGAGTGTGATTGTTGCAATTTGCTGTATTAAAGATACTAAAACATGCGTGCATCACAAATTCAGTGGAAGCTCGACCCTGCTCTACATGACGGCCAAAGTATAGCATTTTGTTGGGTACATAGTCAAGTTGGCATAAAAGGGAAGAAGGCCGACAAGCTTGGACGGTCTGCAGGGAACCTTCTCCAATCGGATTCTTTTTTACTATATCAGGGTAAAAAAGCCACTAGTAAAATCATCGCTTTTTCGTTAATGGTAGTTGGAATGAAAAATAGAGTCTGAAAATGTTACCTCTATGTTACCAAGCTTGCTCTTGAAGCTTGGGAGAACTGTTCATGCGAAAATCGTTTTCATAAAACCTTGTTCTGCCGTCTGAGAATCATGCCCTATTTTATTTTTTATAAGTCCGTGCTTTGGGTGCAAGCTTCGACGCTCTGTGATCAGCATAGTTATACTCTCCCCATTTAGCACATCTTGTGGTACTGTCCCGGTCTACAGCCAAAGCGCATCGTTCATTTTCCCGAGTTGTTTGACAACAGGGTTCATTTCGTCCGGCTCGACTGCTGGGAAAGAATCCCGTGGTCTCTTTAGCCGAGGAATACTTTTTTACTAGCCTTGGCTATTTACACCAACTCTAAAGTTAATACAAGTATGCACCGAGCAGTTTAAGAACTTCCCCTTTTTAACCCTGGTGAGTGGGGGAATAGAAGGGCAATACAACATGAATCTCCAAACACAGCTGAGCTTTATTTAACACAACACAAAATTAAATAGACAACCAAGGGAGAGAGCCCTAACAGGCAAAAACAAGACGGCAATGACAATGCTGGCGTCAGGCGTACCAAAATCACGATATACGCATACAAAAAGGGAACACCCATCAACCCCCAAATCAAGACTGCGCAACTAGAAGATGGTCGTTTTCACGGCAATACGTATAAGACCAACTAAGAAAATAGTCAAGGGGAACATCCGAATTATCGCTTAGCAACAAGGAGAAAGAGGTTAGCCAACTACTCAGGAAACCACAAATCGACAACCGCGACAATAACCTCCACAAAGAAGGAACACAAGAGGTGCAACATTGGTGTCACGCGTACCTAACCAGAAGACATCTAGCCAAGAAGAGTATAAAATAACCTCCAAACCAAGACTTCGCCAGAGAGCGATTTTAGATGGAATCTTCATCCTGATAACAAATAAGAATATAGTCAAGGTAAAAACTCAGACGACCGCTAAGCAACAAAAGTGTAAGGTAAAATAACTAACAAAAAACTGTTAAATATTATCGAACGCGTTCATGCTGTTGCCAATAGAAAGGGACATATTGCTAAAACAATTAGCATGCCTATAAATTATAAATGACTTTTTACTAAATGTTTGTGACAAACCCTTGCCCTGTGGAGCACTTTAGTATTTTCCAAAAACCACACAACTGCTTCAGAAAGAGAGAAATTTTGCTAATTATAAATCCTCTGATTTGTTTTTTACCGCTCATCTGAGTACAATTAAACTGTCATTATGACACCTAGCCGTCTGACCCATAGAAAGAACATTTTACAGATATCTTGTACACTACACCCAGATCGCAATCCAGGGAAGGGTGTGTATGTTTTTTTTTTTTTTGTTACAACCCGCATACTTTGACGAAAATGCACAAGCCGTTCGAGACACAAAATTACGTTTATAAACTACTGCCACACAAAAATTTGCAACTAGCGCCTTAAAGACACAGGAGACATCATGAAAATAAGGTACAAAGAAAACGCTACTCTTCTACTCTTTTCTATTCCATATTTCAGCAGTTTAGAATGTGTTAACAATAGATAACCGCAGTCACAAACTCCCTGCTATATTCAGCAAAGAAAAAACTGCTGAGCTGCTTCTTTAAGCCTGCACAAATATTTTGAGAGCAAGCAAGCTTGAGAGAGTTCATTAGGACAGACTTGACAACTCCTGTTTTAAGTTTTTAGAATGACAACTTAACCTAGAGAGCAATAGCTTCGAATCTGCCTTACAAAATTTCAAACAAAGGCCATCCTTAATTAGAAAACAAAAACCCACAAGCTACAACCAGCCATTACGAACTTCTATTGAAAAATTCAGCTCAGGTTCAGTTTGTAAAAAAAAAAAACAAAAAAACTTCCCTGATCTTTTTACCAACAGATGAACCAAGACAACACACGAATATATCGTCCACATACCTGCGAACAGGTACTGCACCGTCCGCAACCGCTTCAGTTGATTGAGACACAAGAATGTCCATACCTTTAAGGTAGAACAGAACAGGAGCTATTCGAGAGCCTAAGTAAATCCACTTTTTGCATATATAACTTATCCTGAATTTTAGTCACGGTAGGCCCCAATAAGACTTAGCAAGTTTGATAAAGCTACCGATGTCGATGCCCGATTCTGACTTAAACCGCACCAAATTCAGTTCAAACATTTTCCTCTACCCCTGAAGAAGAATATGCTCGTCCGAATAATGAAAAACGTCTTGAAGCAGAGAAAAAATCCCATCCGAATTAAAACGAAAAAAAAAAAAAGAATTTAAGTCAGCAACTGGACAGCATTCCTCAACGCAAGTGAGCTAGACGTATAAATACACGCGAAACCTTTCGGAAAAAAAGTAAGAAACAATTTTGTTCCAGAAGCGATCATCTTTAGCTATCACTCTCAAAGAAAAATCAACATTGTGGTCCTTCAGTAACAAGTTGACACATAACGAATTTACTTTCTCGCTACTTATCTTCTTTATCAGAGACGGAAAATCACAATCCTTCCCATTTTTCGTAATCGCTAAACGACTCAATTTTAGAGAACCTTCAAAAGGCTGGAAAAGAGAATTAACAACAGACTGCACCTTCTCTTTGATAATCGGAACTTGAATGACGCCCTAACTTACCCGACGTATGTGTTTGTATCAGCACTCAACCAGAGCTATCCGGTTCGTCTCTCATCCTCCGAACGGCTCCAAAAATTCTACTCTCATATCTACACAAATTGTTCATCACATTACTCGACATTTTCATATACTAATCAATAAAAGTCAACCATTCATTATTAGATGTGATTTTGTGTGCCACTTCCCAAATGTTAGCGACAATGTCCACTTTCAAGTACATTATGTTTAGACAGAACTTAGGCCCATTTTCAAATACACGAATGACAGATTGAGACAGCGGTACAAGACACGGATTACAAATTAGTTCGTTTTCCGTTTCATGACTATGCCTCAGTTGTTATCAGTATTGAATTGAATTGAATTTATTTCTGCCACATTGTGCCGAGGACACCAGACAAAAAGCCTCCATGAGGAGACTTGACAGGGTCCGGTGCTCTCAAGGTGCAGTCTACCACAGCCTTGTTCCAGATGCTTGGTTAGGTGGTTATTGTTTACCTTCCTGGTTGGGTACGCGTGGCGTCAGCGTTGTTCACCTTATCGTCGTTTTTTCTGGGGGGTGCATGCGCAAGTGTTGACATAATTGTCTATTTGTGCTTTTGTTTGTTGTTGGCTGGCCTCTCCTTTTGTTGCGAAGCGGTCATTGGGATGTTCACATTGAATATGTTGTCAGTTAATCTTATGCGTAACACGGTAAAAAAAAACTTCCATCTCTTAAGGGCGATGCACACACAGTTACGTCGAGTCAGACTAAATGCTGCTGCAACGGCTTGCGACGTGCGGGTTTCTATGCCAAAAGCTGCGTCGGCTCCGACAAAACTGGTTTTGACGCCGTTTTGTTGGAGCCGACGCAGCTGTTGTCATAGCACCCGGTACGTCGCAAGCCGTTGCAGCAGCACTTGATCGCACTCACGCAAATGTGTGAATCATCCTTTTGTTGTTGAATCTTGGTTTGGGGGTTGATCTGTACCTTCTATAGGAGCGTGTATCCTGGTTTGGGTACTCGTGACGCCAACATTTTTATCACCGCCTTCTTTTGGTCTGTCCGAGTTCTTTCTCTTGGTTGTCTATTTAAGGTTGTGTTTTGTAAAATAAACCTCAGATGTTCTTTAAGATTCGTGTTGCCCTGGACTTCTCTTTACAAACTATAGCTTTACGAAGTAAAAGGTTACACATTTCTGAAACCCTCCCCAATGCATATTGGGTGTTTTTTTTTAGCTCAGATGGCCTTATAGACGCTTTCAGCGAGTCAGTTACTCGAGCTGCCACCAGTCGGCGCGCCCTTCGCGCGCTTTCCGGGCCGCCATAGCCGACCTTCAGTTTTGCGCCGTTGCTCCGCGTTGTGTGCTGCACAGGCCACTACCAGACCTTCATTTTCGTCTTCTTTTACGTTTCGCGTTGAAATCTTGTATTTTCTTTAGGTCTTTTCGATATTAAAGGGAAGATGGGGCACTTCTACATTTGAGAAAAAACACATGAATTGCGTTCATTTGGCCTTTAGAATAACAGATATCAAAATTATATTTCAATGCGACGCGCCGGAGAGCCACAAGAGCAATTTCAAAATAGGGCTGAAGCCCCGCCCCCCTAGCCTTGGGCAGCCAAAAGAGCCGTCGATGACGTCACGGACAGCGACTGTCTTTCGCGTTTTTCTCGCGTTTACCAATACTTACGCAGCAAATGGTTTGGGTATTCGGGTTCACGGGGTAAAAATACACTAGAATTCACTTCTAACTCATTTTTTCCAAGAAGCTCCGTAGCTTCCCTTTAAGGACTTTCATTTAATCATTTGATATTTATATTTCGACATAGCTCTTGTATTTTCTTATTTATGGAATGGAATCGGACAGCGAATGGGTCGACGATACAAGATTATGAGGCTTCAATGACCATGTAAGTTCATCCCATTCTTACGTTTTTGTCGCTGATAAAGGGCAGTAAACACTATTGCGACATATGCAAATTGCAACTGACGCAGTAAGGCTATCACAGTCGTGCTTCTCGCTGCATGTGCGCGCTCGTTTCCGTAAAGCCGACCTGCATGTAAGCGATTTAGCGTGCGACGAGACGAGCAACGGAGATTTCTCACTGTCGCCCGTCGCATCGCTCGGTTTTGGGATTTCTGGAAAACGTAGCTCACCGTCTTGGTCGCTTGCTCCGTCGTTTCCATGCGGTTTGCCTCGTCGCGCGACTGACTGAGCGACAGCGAAGCGGGTTGCCGTCGCTTATCTGGTCGCTCGCCAAATCGCTTACATGCGGTTTATACTCAATTAATTTCGATGCACACAGCATTGAACCATTGGCGCCTCCATATTACGTATAAACCGCAAGCAAGCGATTCGGCGAGCAACGAGACAAGCGACCCGCTTGGCTGTTGCTTGGGCAGTCGCGCGACGAGGCAAACCGCATGAAAGCGACGGGAGCAAGCGACCAAGACGGTAAGCTACGAAACCCAAAAAAACGAGCGATGTAACAGGCGACAGTGAGAAATCTTCGTCGCTGACTCTCGTCGTTGTCGCCGTCGCTCGTCTCGTCGCAGGCTAAATCGCTTACATGCGGGTCGGCTTTACGGAAACGAGCGCGCACATGCAGCAAGAAGCACGACTGGATAGCCTTTCTGCGTCAGTTGAAATTTGCATATGTCGCGATGGTGCTGACTGCCCTTTATTAGCGAGAAAAACGTTAGAATTCGATGAACTTACATGGTTTCTGAAGCCATAATCTTGTATCGTCGGTCCCTTCGCTGTCCGATTCCATTTCATAAATAAGAAAATACAAGAGCTATGTTGAAATATAGACATCAAATGATTAAATGAAAGCCCGAAATATCGAAAAGAACTAAAGAAAACACACGATTTCAGCGGGGAACGTAAAAGAACGCGATAACAAAGCTCCGGCAGTGGCCGGTGCAGCACACAACGCGGAGGAACGGCGAGAAACTGAAGGGCGGCTATGGCGGCAGGGTCACCTGACGTCAAGATGGCGGCGCCCATGAAATGTTGCCTGAAAGGGTCTATAGCTCATGCGCTGCTAACTTCCAAGGGTCATCATCATTACATCACTTTGTGGGGTGTGTGTGCCCTAGTCAATTGGGTGATGAGTTTGACAGTTCGGCTTAAGCTGCTGCTATTTCTTCACTCGGCTAAGGCTTTAGTGGAATCTTCGAAGTCCGGGATTTTTTCATGTTTACAATGTTCGCGCGCCTCCTTGATAAAAGCTTTGATTGAATTTAGTTTAACTTTTTTTTTACGCTGAACACTTGGGTGGAGTGCACGTTCTTCGCGTTCTTTATTGGATCGTGAAAAGCAAGCGAGACTTTGTGCACTCCCTCGGCTGCGACATTGTAATACATATATGCCTACATGGCGCTTCCGTCGTACATTGAATCCGGGAGAAAAGCTCACCGGAGAGAAGCTCACCACAAAACCGGCTGTTGAATCTTGCGTAGCATATATCAATTTATTATCATTCAAATTCGTCAACTTTGTAAAAAGGAAAATGCCCTGTCTTGAAATATTGGCTAAGCTTATTGGTTATATTGCTCCCAAATTAATAATTGCGGGCGAGTGTTTTTCTGCTTTACTCTCTAGGCAACGAAAGTTTAACTGAAAACTTGATGAACTTGAAGAACAGGAAATAGTTCGAAAACTTAATAATGTCTGGCTAAAACCTAAAGAGCAAAACGATAATTTCTGAAAATCCGAAAGTGCATGCGCAACAACGCTGTGCCTAAAAGTTTCTTTGAAGGTTTTGATAGCCTTTAAAAACAGGATACAACGATCAGTAGGATATTGATGTTTTTTTCTTCCACGGACATACCCGTTTTCTAGCCGTTCGTGCTGGTTTTTCCACATGTTACCTTTGTGTGATAGTGCCCTTCTACGGCTTGTCACCCATGACCTCCAGAGCTGCACCCTGTCAGCGTTGTTTCTTGTGACTCATATACGAACTTAGTGTTCTGTAAGGTAGCGAATTGGGCGAGTTGTTAAACGTGATACATGATGAAAACCGCTCAGACGACGAAGACGGAGTGAAGCCAACAAACACGAAAGGACAAAGCTGTTCTCCCAACTTAAGTTTTATTAATGAAAATAACAGAAAGAAAATAGCGTAGCCACACTGATAGCATAAACAAACACCAACTTATCTGTCAGGCACCACACAATCTTCGGAGCTTAAACGGTTCACACACCGCTATTCATATTAGCTCGCGAAAAACAAATCTCTTTATCTGACAAAGCTACCGACGGCGAACTGTGAAGCTGTCAATAAATTATTGTCTTTGTTACGAGTGTTCGATGTTCTGATTTTATACTTGCGGCGTAATTAATATAAACAACGGGTGATTACTAATTCCTGAGGATTTAGTAAATATGCCCAATGAACTTCAAGAATATGACAAAAAAAGGACAATTATTTTTTTAATGAAGTGACGAATTCTAATTGTGTTAAATTGCCACGTGCGACCCACAATCCGCTAGCTAAGAAAAAAAGAAATCGGTGAGCTTTTCTGCGCATCCGCTCAAAGGCCGGTGAGCTTTTCTCCCCATCTGCCGGTTTTGCGGTGAGCTTTTTTCCCGAGTAAGCTTTTCTCCAGTGAGCTATTCTCGAGTGAGCTTTTTTCCAGTGAGCTATTCTCCAGTGAGCTTTTCTCCAGTGAGCTTTTTTCCGCCGCCCCGTACATCAGCTGACCGGTTGGCACAGCGAGAAAATGAAGCACTCTGTTTTCTAGCTGTACCTATCGGGAGATGGCGCCACAAGTATACTTGTCGTATCGGTGCAAGGATGTTTAATTTTTGCTTTATTAATAACTTTTGTAACGCGACTGTTTCCTTAAGGTCCTGTATTCCCACAATACTTCTTTTTTATGTAAACCCTTTTTAAAGCCGATTCTTTTTTTTTTTTTCGCAACAGAGTGTAGATACCGAAAAACACCTAATCTGCGGAGAAAATGAACCCCAAAAAAGAGCAACAAATTTAAAAAGGTAAAACCCCAAAACACGGAAACCTATAACCGTTTTCACCTCGAGCACCGCAGTAAACCAAATCCTGCTCCTCGCGGAGCATTACTAATTTCTCCCTTCATGTGAATAATTAAGATATGTGCAGGTAAATGTTCGATTATATATTTGTTATCTTATCAAGACTTACAGGTTCCGAACGCCAAAAGCATCGCTTTTTCCTTCAATAACCAAATCTAGTAAAAACTACTTCGCGCCGCGTATGAAGAGTGCGCAAAACTTGCTTTTTTCTTGAGGTGAAAATGGGTATTGGAAAATCCCTGTAAATGGATACGCGAAGCGCAATTTGCCTTCCCCATTCCATCTCTCCCTGCACGACATCATTCTTGAGCGAAGGCGCCGGTCCGCCATGATTGATCGGCGCACCTCCCTGTCTTTTTCTCGGCCTCTTTCTCTCTCTTTCTCACCGTTTCCACGACGGCATTTTTGAGCGGAGCTTGCCGGAGCAGCCTGGGAGGAGGAATATTTTGAACGGTACATCTCGTCAAGTGTATATATGCGGGATATTCACGTATAATTATACTCCGTCTCACCGTTACTTGGCAAGCTGCGAAACGAGACATTGAGCCAATCAGTGCGTCAGAGGGAGACACGTGACTCACTAGTTACGCGTAGTGCAGTGGAAGCCACGGGCGGGAGAGAGAGAAAAGCCGCTTTTGTGCGAATTTTGAGTGGCAGGCTATTCTTCTGGAAAGAAAAAAAACACCTCTGGGACACACAGAGGAGGGTCCAGGTAGGAGAGGAGTTCCTTCTTCCCTTCTTCTCAAACTTGTTAGGTTACAGTCCCGCCATTATACCTTTGATAGTATTAAAATTTTTTTTTTTCATTTCTTTGGATAAACACTTACAGTAACTGGGCCACAAAAGCAAAGAAGACTGCTGATCCGTGAGACCAGGCCAACAAAAAACATTTACAAATGAAAGGAATAGAACACAGTACTACAAGTAACAGAATAAACAGAGTAATTAAACCGAATTTTAAAACACAAGAATATTTGCGCCTCGTAAAAGGAACTATTCTCCACATGCAAATGAAAACGAAATCGCTGAGCACTGAAATACTAACAGATTCTAAACACCGTACGACCTCACGTGAAACATACAATGAACAATAAATGAACATCAAAACCGCGTAACACAAAAATGAGTCAGGAAAAAACACAAACAGGGAAATCAGGTTTCCCTGTTTGAGATCGGTGGTCGAGTGGGCTAGCGCAAACCAGCTCGGAGCACGTGGAGCCAAAGCTCGCGCTGCAGAACCCTGGGATCCTGGGTTCAATCCCCAACCCTGCCCGTTTCGATCTGGATGAGCATCCTACCGGCGTGCGGTCGTGTATCACTACTGCGTGGTGCACGTTAAGGACCCCGGGCTAGCGGTTGTACTGCACTGGCTAAATTGCTCATCTACAGCTGGGAGACTCGTCGCCCGTTGAGGCAGACCAAGTTCTAGGCTGTATAAACATACAAACAACCCAATTTTTCAGGATTTAAATTCTAGACACCACTTTTTAAGCGCTTTCTTTGCCGTTAGCGTGGATGATATACTAATCAAATTCTCGGGTGATTTATTAAAAAGGGAAGGAATATAATGCCGCTTTATTCTCTTTCCGAGGCTCGTAGATATTCCGGGTATCACGTTCCCTTCTATGCATCTCAGATTTCTCTTTTTGACCTCAATTTCGGAGATCTTTTCAAAAATTCCTCGTGAATAATACACATATTTATAAGTTTACAAAAACACATTATATTTATTTTTTTTATTTTTATATATTTGTACTAGGTTTTCATATGTGGTTCCGTACGCAACCTTACTCGCAATCCGTTTGAGTAGTCATCTATTCCCAGTTTTTTTCTTCTACACATTGACCGAAAACAGTAGCACAAGCTCGATTGTCCTAAGGCCATGAAACAGCTTTCCTAAAATTTATACCACAAACGCTCTTTAACCGGTAAAGATACGCGGATACTTTGCGAAAAGTTTTTTTTAAGAAATTCTATGTGATGGTTCCATAAAACATGTTCGTCAAAAAAGATGTCTAAGTACTTAACACACTTCGTATGGAAGTGCTATACTTTTGCAAGAGTTGTCATGCCCCAAATTTAAATAAATACCCACCGTTAGCTTCACCTGTTTATGGGAATAACGGAACCAATTAAGTTTAGTTTTGTTGCTATTTACTGAAATAATATTGGCAGAAAACCACTGCAATAACATGTCCACGTCCTCTTGAAATATTGAAATCGCGTTTTCGTATATGTCATATGGTAATAGTAATACTCTACCGTCTGCATATAAGAAGATTCTAGACTGTAGCGGTAAAAGGGTTAACTCATTTATGTAAATGTCAAACAACAACGGGCCCAAAAGTGCTTCCTTGAAATACACCGCACTGAATCCGAGTTTACTACTAACACAATTTTCTATTTTCACAAATTGAAATATGACTGTGTGGTAGTCATCCAAAAAATAATAAAATCTGAAGCCCATTCATTCAAGTTTTCCTGGAAGTAGCGTATGATCGATGGTATCGAATGCTTTCGATAGCTCTAGGAACGAAGCAAGAGCAATATTATTCTTATCTAACGTATCGTAGATACAGTCCGAAAAATCTTCTAAAAGTGATGTTGTGCTTTTATTTTTCCAAAAACCGTAGTGCAAATTAGTAATAAGAGGAAATTTTTCACAGAAGGAATTCATACTTATTTGAACTAATTTTTTCATGATATGAGAAATTACTGGCAATATAGATATCGGCCGTTAACTCCTGAAATATTTTTTATTATCGGCTTTGTTAGGGGCCTAAAGTTACTGCAACTTTTAGCTGTTTAAGAATTTTCGCTGTAGTAATGGAACCGTTAATTATTTTAAGTAGTACTTGCTTTAGATGATCTATATTGTAACGTAACCCTCGTATACGTATTTTGTTTATACCTGGAAACTTTGTTACGGACATAAGATTTATGATGGTTAGAAGATCATCCTCGCACATTAGAGGCGAGTCTGCCGAGCTTTTGTTACTTAACTTGGGAGCGTATGATTTTGTTTCTACTGGTATAATTTTCTCTCTTAAATATTTAACGTCTTTGATCAAATCACAATTAGAAGAGTCTGCTAACATCGTGTAGTCATCCGCGTATGCAAAATGCTTCTGGTTTGCATTATCAATATTACTTTTTTCTTCCTTCTAATTCACTGATTGACAAGATTCCAGGTTTCCGCTGAATTGTTTACCGACTGGCTAAATTTTGTCAGTAATGCTTCCTTTTTGCCAATTCAATTTAGGGTATTAGTTTATTGTGCACCTAGCAAAATTCCTTGTTGAGAAGCACGTCTTCAGGTTTAAATTTACATCTCTTCCTTAGCTTGTCCTTAGTGTGACATATTCTTAAGATTTCTTCGGCAATCCCCACATTTTCTGGTCGTCGCTGTGTGAGTTGTACTTTCCTTTTAAATTTTTGGTATATATTCTGTGGGTACCATGGCGGCTCCCCAGCCCAGTTGCCCGACTGCGGGGCACGGGTGGCGAACTTTCCCGCTTGGCGGCAGATTCAAGCCGGGCTCGCGCACATCGCGCGCGCAGCCTTGATAAGGCGGATCAGACGCGGCGCACAGGCTGGACAGGCAGTCGCTGGCTGGGCTGAAGTGCCGCCGGTGCTCGTTGGTTTTTGTTAGTATAATAATAATAATGATAATAATCTTTATTTCCATTTAAAGAAATGGTGGAGCGAAAGAAAAAGCTTTGTTCGTCTTCTCGTCAATGTCCAATTAAATGTAGCTTCTTGTTGAAACCGTTGGCTCCGTGTTATTCCTCTGGGTCGGGTATGCCGCAAGGCAAACCGACCACAGTTCTGAAACATGCCTATTAATGTATTATAGGCTAAAATGTGGCCCAGGGAGAGTAAAAAAAATGCAATCATATGTTCTAATTAATTGGTTTCTTTTTGCTGTTATCTAAAATTATTCTACATCAGTTACTTCCTACTGAATATTCAATTTGCCTTTCAGCCCATATCAACAATATAGTAAAGTAATAATCCGCCACTTTTTTTTTCTTATGACGCCAGATAGCATAAGCAAATTACTGACTCTGGTAACTATATGATATATGATGTTGTATTAATTGTATCGCCAAAATGGTTTTCTCTAGTGAAGTCATGTATTAATTACATTATCAAGTCCAAATAAAGAGAGACTGTCAAGATAACTGGAGACTCCGTATTTAGCCTCCTTGAAAACATCCATGTTAAGAGCACCGGCGAGAACGAAATATTTATTATTATGGAACTTACTAAATAAAGCAGACAGTTCTGCGATGAACAGATTGATGTTGAAGCCCGGTGGCCTATACACAGCACAGTCAACGTAAGAAAATACGTCTCCGTGGATGGATACAACACATGCTTCTGAATGTTTCCATGAAATTACAAGTCTATCCGATATACACTTGTCGTTAAAAAAATATTACTAGTCTACCACCTTTTTTTTTTTCTCGGAATAAATAACATGCATAGACATCATCTATGGTGAACGGTTGGCATAATGTTTCTTCTAGATTAATCTCAGTTAAAGATGAGAGCGTCCAAGGAAAATAATCTTTCTAATAAAAGCACCATTCGTTGATTCCAGTGTTTATTTAAACTACTCACATTTAGGTACAGTAAGTTTAACTTTATTTCACCAACTTTTACTTCTCTTGAGAATCGGTTTGTGTGTAAGTCCTAGAGTTTCAATGATTCAAATGAACTCTTCATGTTTACCTATTTTTTCTAATTCTTCGATTTGAATAAACAGCTCAATCCCCTTTTTGGCGTACAAACATTTTCCCATTTCTGGTCCATATAAACTTGTGGGTCTTCTCTTTAGACGGTTCTTAGCTTGCCATAACAAACTCCTGTTTCGTCTGGTTACGTTTTCAATGACATAAATGTGTTTCTTCCTCAGTGCCACTCGATTTTGAATTCAGATGCCTCTCATTTTTTCCTCCTTGAACCTTACCGAGAAGGAAGGTATTTTTATTTCCTTTGCTCTAAGCTATGCACTGCATCGACGGCTTCATCTGTTAGTTCGGTAAGTCGTAATTTTGTGGCAAATTCAATAATTACTTCCATTGCATCCTCATTCGGCTGTTGAGTGATTCCGTGGATTTCAATATTCTGTCGTCTAGAATATTGCTCAGGCTTGTCCCCTACGGTTTTTAGTTCCAGTATTTGCACACCCCTTTTGGTAATGTTTTCCCACCAATTCACTAGTCTTTTTCTGCAGACCATGAATTGTTTTTTCAAAACTACCCAGTCCTAAAAGTATTTCGTCCTGTTGCGTGGAAAGGCTGTTTAAGAATGCCTCTATCCCTTCAACGGTTTCGCCTTGATTATCAAGTTTTGCCAACATATCTACTTTGTTAGTTTGCGTTTCCAAGCGCTTTTCAAATACCGGCAATCTGACGAGAACGTCTGTCAGCCGCTGGCCGATTACTTCATTTTGCTTTATTAGTCTTTCGATGTTAGTTCCCCGTTGGGTTTTCCTGTGCTAGATGTCACTCTCCTATATATAGGGGCTTTTGCGAATATGCTAATTGACGGCTGGCATGTAAGTACTTTGCGTGTATTGCAACACAATCCTCGAGGCTACCTTGGAGCAAAGCTTTCAAAGCATTTTTTCCCACGCCAGAAATTTCCCACTGCGGTCGCAGTGCTTGCCTTCCGAGAATTTCAACCTGGGGCTGTCTGATGCCACAGATTTCATGTACGCAATACATTCAGACATTTCAAAGGCTCTCAAAGACAAGAAGAACAAATGCAGACCAGCGAAATTCAAGAAAAAAGTCCAAGAAGTTCAAATGAAAGAACTACGCTTACCTATACAAAACAGAGGCGCGGCGTTAGCTTCTTACTTTCGTCGAGCATTTCGCTGGTCTGCCATGAGGGCTATCACGCACGTGCTTCGCGCCCTTCGTTCTGATTGGCTCGAAGAGGCCTTCGCAGTTTGTCTTACGGTTAAATAAAACATATCAGCAGGTGAACGGGAATCCGCTCGCTGGACGGAAAAATCCTCTAGGGCATATTTTAGAGTATACTCTTATGCGCCATTTTACTCCTTTGCAGGGCGGCAGGTTGGTATTCGTGGAACACGTGGCCTATCCAGAAGGGACCTGGGGCTTTCTAATACAGACGCTGGTCGATCCGCTGTGGTCTTTCACCTTCCTTGGATGCCACATAAACAGAAGACCGGAGCGCCTGTTCAAGGATGCAGGCTTCGAGCAGATCGAACTCAATCGAGTGTTTCTGTCTATGCCTGGAGTGCTGAGTCCCGCCGTGTACGGCTGCGCCGTTGTAGTCAAGGACTGATCCTGTCGGCACGTACGCTTTTTCTTTTTTTTTTACAGATGCTGGAGGTAGTTCTGCACGAAAAGCAGAGTTAATGGTTGCGCGTCACATGTAACGAGGTTACTCGATTCTTTTTTGGTAACATAGCAACATACTCGTTACGTTTTTTTTTGTTTTTTTTTTTCAAAACATTGACGCATAACGTACTCACGTTTTTTTTTTTTTATTTACAGTGATGGGTAACTCAGTTAGGTTCCTCGTTTAATATTTTTGCCAAGACTTCAAAATTAATACACTTCTTGACTTAGGAGCCAAGTCATGTATTCTCGCACTCATCCCACAAACCTTGAAAGCATTGCCTCTCTTTTACAGCAATAGCTGCTATGGGCTCTTGCCACCACTTTATATGACGTCCGTCGTCGATGTAGTAGCAGTAGTTGCAGCTGTTAATGTAGTAGTTGTAGTTGTTGTAGTTTGAGATGTAGGGCATCCGCCGTCGATGTTGTAAAATCCTTAAGAAAAAAAAGGAAGCTTTACGAACTCAGGTAATCCAGAGCTTTTTTTTTTTTTTCTTCGTTGCCAATTTAGACGAAATGACTAAGCGCATAGGCATACACACAAGTACAGGCTATTTTATATCGAACCGGTCACCTAGCGGCGGACGGCAATACAGTCGATATTTTTTAAACACGCCAATTACTCAAGTACTGGCAACCAGTCAGGGGTATCATGTAGCGCACAGTAACCCTCGCGCATAAACGTTACGGTTTCAATTAAAATGTTTTTACTGTTCGAATGTTCACACCAGTATTATTAACACTCATTTTTGTCCTTCATGGACTGTGGAGGCGAAAAACCATGAACATATTGTAAGGAACCTCCCCTCGTTTTCCAGGGGTAAAAAATCAATGCGGTGCACCCGTGCTCAGTTAAAGGTAGGTCCTTTTTCAGCGTGCGTTGAAGAATGCCATAGTAGAACACTTAGAATTCACCGACCACGGTACAAATATACCTTTCTAATATAGCCATGGTTTAACAGGCAGCGCGCCGCACTGCAATTTAAAGAAAAAAGATTTCACCGAAGGTTTGATCGGTATACAGTACATTCACCAATAGATAGGTATCGGCCATCGCACATCTACTAAATCTTTATAAAATCGTTTTCAGGAAATTTAACTGCAATATTCAAAGGAAAGACGCACTTGAATATTCAAAAGAACGCACAACTGCACACAAAAACCTTTTACACTGGCACATATTTGATCACTAAGGACAGTACAAACCCATGAAGCGCATACTCCAGTTGCACCTGCATAATAGCACGCAAAAATTCTTTCTGCCCATGTAAAAACACAAGCCTAGGCACAATTTGTCGTAGATATAAATGGGTCAATCCTAGACAACCATAAGGAACAAAACGGAATATATTTGTACGCGCCGAGCGCTTTTAGCTTGAATTCCTCTTGAAAGCAGAAAAAAAACTTATTGCAGCTTCTGCACGTTGAAGCGCGGCATACAGATTAATACCAAGTTTTTTCAGTTAAAATATATTATAAACAGTAGCGTGCTCAAACGTCGACAAGTTCCCACCCCTCCAAACTTCCGCTTTTGCCCTCACCTTCTCCGTATCTTCGCTCCATAGTTGCTTACTGTATCGAGTGGCACCTCGAGATACCTCGCAGGCAAGGCCGTACACTGAACATTCATAAACTATTCGTGTGTGCTGGTCCAGTTACCATGACAGAGACCTACGCATTTGCCCTAGTTGACACCAATACCCATTTACTTTAAAAATGAGAGATCAATGCTGGTTACCTCAAGAACGCGTCCTTGGTCGACAAAAAAATACAGAAACGTCGTGTGCATAAGAAAGAACCATTACTTCACAAGAGAGTAAATCAAAACAACCGCATCTCCACGTGGTGAATGATGTTGATTGGGGCGAAGCTCTGGTGGTGCTTGTCTGCGTAGACGCTGAGCCGCAGCATGCCGAGCCTTTCGTTCGTTTTCATCCATGTCACGCTGCGGTCAAATGCTCAAATGCGTACATAACCACGTTCCATACCACACATTCTCTTTCTGACATGGATGAAAACGAACGAAAGGCTTGGCATGCTGCGGCTCAGCGTCTACGCAGACAAGCACCGCCAGAGCTTCGCCCCAATCAACATCATTCACCACGTGGAGATGCAGTTGTTGTTTTTTTTGCCCTGCACGAGCACGGGAGCACGTGCTCACGTGCTCGTGAGCACGAGCACCCGACGCCGGACATCGGACGGACATACGGACATGTCTAGCCCCTAAAGGGGTATTCACACGAGGGAGAAATCCCGGGGATTTCTCCCCGGCACGCGCATACCAGGAAGAAAACGTTGTGCTTTGCGATGTGCAAAAGCCCCGCGTTTTCATCTCGTGATGCGCGCGTGCCGGGGAGAAATCCCGGGGATTTCTCCCTCGTGTGAATACCCCTTAAGGAGCTTCGCCCCTAAAAGACGTATACAGTCAATAGACAGTTTTGGTATAGCGTTGCTGGATCTTACGTACTCAATACGCAATAGTATAGCGTACGCTAAAAATGACCTGCTCGGACCGAATTTAGTTGTGCGTTACGTTTTCGAGTGAACACCGCGCATAATCTTGGTTAAATTTGCTAGAGCCGTAGAATTCCGCGTGCTTATAGTGCAACCATGCTTCTGGAAAGAAATATTGAAAGAGAAAAAGTGTCCAATCATTTTATTTCAGATTAAACCAAGCCACAGCTGCCTCGTCAAGCGCGCTTTTCTGCGGGTTACAGAGGCTACGAGTAAAGAGTGCGTAGCCAAATTCGATCACGGAGCCTCCGTCAGTCGTCCCGCGGAAACGGCACCTTTTATCAATGCTATCGCGGAATGAAACTCATGACCCTGATGTCCAGTGCATAGCGAGAACTTCGGCGATTTCTTTTAGAGTCGTTCAGTGGCGTACCAACTTGTTTTTGAGTGGGGGGGCAAACCAGACCCTCCCCCCCCCCCCCCCCCCAAATCGAAAATTCGGCGCAACGTTTGTCCAACTTTTCTAAAGATTTGGCAATGATTCGGCAAAATTACAACGTTACCAGACTTAACATTGATATTTTGTTTTTTCTCACGAAAAAAAGTTTGCTTCTTCTTAAAATAAATACAACTTGTAGTGCCTATTGAAAGAGTTATGACTAAATAAGGTGATATTCTAGAAGATAATTGTATCGATGTCGCTTTTGTGTGTTTACTTGTAATTTTGGTGTATGCTTCCAGAAAGTGGCGTGACAACGAGGTTGGGTAGTAGCCGGCACAGTCACGAATCACACTACGAGAGCTTTGATTTTGAGGCTTCATCAGCGCACGCCTGCAAGTGTGTTTACATTGTTAAAATAAAGGCAATCACTGCGTTCTTACTTTCTCTGGTAGTCGCCGTTTCGTGCGCGAAAACGGGTGCAACGGTTGCTGAGCCTTCACCAGAAGAGATAACAATATTGTAAATATGCATGTTTTTCGATTTGAGTCACTCAGTCATTTCATCCACTTATGACTTTTTTTTTCAGTGTCTCAGCGCTAAAAACTGAACTAACCATGTCCTCTTTGCAGCTTCGCAGAAAAGTCTCTCAGCTGTGCTTTATTCACAAAATCTACTACCACATTCCCGACCTCAAAACCACTTTGTTATTACTCCCCGACCGAACATCTTCTCGCCTCAACAACGTCTGCACCATCAAGCACATTTCTGACTCTACTAACGCTTTCAATTGGTCATTCCTTTCTCAAGCCATCAGCCACTGGAGCAGTCCCCCATCCTCCATTGTCACCATCTTGGACCCTGCTGATTTCTCCTCTGCAGTAAAACTACACCTTTCTTGGCCCATGTGATGGTGTGCGGGGCTAGGCAGATAGGTGAAAACCCTTACGCAGAGCGCCTGCCGGGCCAGACTTGTACGTAGTTCAACTACTTTACTCAAGTTACTGTAGTTTAACTACTTTTCTGGATAGTTTAGTAACTTTTAATTACATTTATATTCTAGTAATTCGTAGTTTACTTTAACTACTTTTCCGAGTGACTTCCACTCAAATTACAAATTACTTTCTAATTTTAGTGGTTGTTTTGCCTATCAACACAGAAAAGATGTCGGAAGGTCAGCTGATATTTGCAGAGGGGGAAGCATGCGGAGTAGAAAAGGGGGGGGATGGGAAGGAAGAAAGTGATTTAGATAGTCCGAAAAACCCCAAAATTTTTAACGAGCCCCCCCACTGCAACAACACTGCTACGAGGCGCGGGGAGCGAACAGACACGACGCAAGAGAGGTCGAGTAACTGTGGGATTAGCTCCGAACAGTGGCGTTTCTTTGTATTCCGAAGCTCAATGAGACTTGACGCATTTGAAGAAAGGGCTTGTCCCCGCTTCTCTCCAATGTAGGAATTCTTGCCCACTACAGGAGGTGCACACACTGCTCCTTTTACGGTCCAGGCGATAGAACCCCTAACAACGACGCTCACGCCGGATGGGCTGCTCGTGTATCACTCGAAGCGCGTTAACCCACCCCCGCGCCTGCGTTCACGCCGCTTCGCGGTGACGGTGTGCGGCTGCTAATTACAAATCTATTAACCCACCTAGCCCCCCCACCCCCCGTACACGCCGCTTTGCGGCGTCCGGTCGGCAACCGAAGCCCCGGTGCCCCCCATGCACTTCCGTAAATAGAGTCGATACGATTTAGTTTAGCGATGTTTCGTCAACAACATTCGTTTTTTTAGTGTTAATGGTAAAAAAGAAATGTAAATATCGCCAAATGCCTCGACAAAACAAAATGTTCGAGAAAAAAAAAAAAAAGAAGTAAGCCGGCCCACACCATAAATAGAACCCGGGTCTGACACGTATGAGGCAGACATCTCACCACTAAGTTACGCTACCTCTTCGAAAACTCGCATTGCATCCGCTGCCTATGTTGACGGCGGCAGCGCCTATCTCCAAGCAAGCAAGCAAAACTTTATTTTGTGTAAGGGCCTACGTCCTGGTCTGGACGGCCCGTCCGGCCGATGTCTCGCGGATAGATTCCGTTAGGTTACCGTGTAGCCTTGTTCGTGGGGCAAGGCTCCACAAACCAGCCAACCCGGCGTGCGTGAGCACCGTTGCTAGGGTTTGTATCACCTGCGCGTTAAAAATATGCCCGCGCGGGTCGGGGGGCAATGCCCTTGGTATTCCTTGGGCGCCGCCGGCCGGTGTCTGCTCTGCCCAGTGGCGGCCGTTTCAGGGGGGGCAAAAAGCATGCCTTGCCCCCCCACTCTGAGAACTGGGGGGGCAAGTGCCCCCCTTGCCCCCCCGGTTGGTACGCCCATGGAGTCGTTCGTCCGTCGGCGATGAACTGTGGGATTAGGCTTAGCGTTGAGCATATCGCAGCGTCGACGCTCACTGCGAGCGTCGAACATTTCCACTGTGCACTCCTTCAGCTGCAGGGCGATCTGATTCGACCGCGGTAGGTCCCAGAAAGAATCGCCGAGCTGAACACCACGCAGTTTCACGTAACACAGAACTTCGAAAATACCACGTCGCCCTTGCTGCGCCAGTCGAGGCAACCGCAATCTTGAAACTGGCGCTCTCGTTGGGTCCGAGATCTCTCGAGAACGTCCCGCAAGGCCCGCTAGCCAGCAACGCAAAATCCCCAGTGTTGCGTGCGTACGCAATACGCTAGCCCTTCTATCGCGTTCTGCGCGTGCGCACTCACGACCCGCAATCTCCTTGCGTACGCAAAGCTATAGCGTACGGTCCACTAAAACTGTCTATTGTTAATAAGTTTTAAACGTAAGGGTTCCAAGTAAATCGGAAGCCGCAAGGGTAAAAGTCTATAGCCTTGCCTTACAGAAAAGCGGACTTGTACACTTTCACTTACGTTCTTATTTACAGTGATTGACAACGGACAATTTGCATGCACCATTTTTAAACCCTCTAAAATTACAGACCCGACATCCGCATGCCCCAAATTATATAAAAAAAAAGCCGGTGTCGGGGGACGTTGAACATCCTCGTTGGGCTCATTTCGGGTCCGGCGGCCCGACTACGGTCAAAAACCGGTCCCAACACCCTCTCCCTCGGCGGAAAGGCTGCCCCCCTAGTACAGTATTTGCACGCGCTTTCTCCGGGCCGGGGGAAGAAACGGCTGTGTGAATGAGGCCTAATAGGGAGTTTTAGTCGACCGTGTTTCCCCCTCCGCTAAGCCCCTCCGCTACCCGGAACTCAACAGCCAGGGCCATCGGCACGAAGGCGCAGTGACGATTCCTTCGTTGGGGAGGGCTTAGCGGAGAGGAAAGAACGGTCTACTAAAATTCCCTAATAACTTTTTCGGCCATATTTGCTGTTACAATACTTTCTAGTTCACTCGTCACAGCCAACTCGTTATAGGAAAACTGGTCGTTTGGGAACTGGTCAAAGAGGGCATCTCGTTCTAGGTGATCCCGTGGTAGGGAGATATGGTCGCATCGACCCTCCGTCATTGGAAAAGGGGACAAACGTTTTCACTTCATTCATCACCTTTCTGACTTATTTTGTTTATCTGGTTTGCTAAACAGCCTACCATCCCACACGGGAGTATTGTCCTTCGTTGTGACCCCTCTTTTCCATTGCAAGCACCCTTAAGGGTTCCTTTTAGAGGGCTGACCTTTGTAAGGGGAGTGCTAATGTTTAAAAAAAGTTTTTGTTGATCTGAATAAGGCGAGCGTGTTAAAATGTTGATACTTAAAACTAAAAAAAAAGACACGAAGGACGTGGACGATACAACTTTTATTTAGCAACGACGTCTGATTACGGATTCAAAATTTCCGGCTGTGCCCGAGATCACACTGATAAGGGGGTGCTAAAGAGAGGAATGAATGGGAGAGGAAAACCATGAAAGTTAAAATTGGTGAACGAGGGGCCAAGGGTGGAGGATCCATGATAGTTCATTTCTACGGAGAGTTGGAACATTCTTTCCAGTTCCGGACTGAGAAATTTAATTTAATGTGTTGATTGAGTTGAGCATAACAGCCAGCCAAGCGGCCTAGCAGATAGGCCAGGTTCATTAGACCGAGACCTCTTCCGCTTACCATCGTATCTGCGCGACCACGGAGAAAGGTTTCGCGACCCTCGCTGATTTCCTCGGACACACATAATACTTGGTTCAACTGTAACCACAAGCATCCAACTAAAATCACTAAACCAAGTAATTAAGCGAACAGACTTACCATATTTCCTAAGCAGCTCTGGCCCACGTTCTCCGCTGAGTCCCTGTTTTTCCTCCCAGCGGTCAAAACAGTCAAAACCGTTGGCGCGAAAAAGCAGGAAGCAAAGCCAACACCTCCTAGAAGCTAAGGCCGTAGCGCTCTTCTCGTGACGTCGCAAAGGAGGGCCATCGATGTCGCGCGTCGAAGCGCCGAAACGATGGCAACAATCGTGGATCAACCGTCGTAACAACGGGCCTTTAGTCCCGAATGCATGTCCGCTTAGCTATAATGAAAGCTGCACATAGAAATGGGGCTAAAAACATTTTATTACACGGGCAAAATATTACACCGCTAAATAATCGGTATGAAACGGCACGAGGTATGCGTGTAAGACGTCTAAAAGAATGTGATTGTTTTAAGTTCAAAACATGGAGCCAAGCAATTACTGCTGTCGGAATACATATTTTATACAAAATTGCTTCCATAAAATGGCGACATATGCTGTGATTGGACACAGCAAAGCGGATCACAGTAAAATCTAGGCAGAAATAGTCAATGCGGGCGCGGCTACACAACTGTAACTTAAAATCATTTAAGCGCCCTATTGAAAAAACCAGCTTAAGCTGGTCCCAGCTTCAAGCTGGGTTATTGCCCCAGCATGCCCAGCTTGGCATGCTGGTCATGCTGGTTGATCTGGTCATACTGGTCATGATGGTTGATCTGGTCCCAGCTTCAAGCTGGGTTATTGCCCCAGCATGCCCAGTTTGGCATGCTGGTCATGCTGTTAAACTGGTCATGCTGGTGAACTTCCCAACCAGTTTAACCTGTTTAAATTAATACACAGAATAAAAAAGCCAAGCTCGTCAGAAAAGCCAACTCGGCATCCAATTTATTATTTTCGTACTTGCGGCAGCCTCACATGAACTCAAATGCTACACATCCTCGGCGCTGACACAGTACTAACCGACGCACAGATTCTCGGTGCAAATTGTCTACAATGTTAATAAAACCAGATTGCTTATCTCTCAACACGAAAAAAATACTAGACACAGGCCAAAAACAGGCAATAGCAGACGAAAATACTACACGGACGAGAGAAGCGAACCTGGGTCCCGCCAGCGATGGGGGCGAAGCGGCAACTTGCGTGGTCGGCAGAGGCGAGGAAATCCGTGTGGCTTGGATGGCATATTGGCGATACTCCTCGGCACCGCCGTCATTCTTGGGCACACACACGTTCGAAGACACGAAGCGACGCCGCAGTCGGGACGTCTGACATCTTCCCGCACTGAACGGACTGCCGCTCGCTGTCTTCTCAAAACCCGCTTCGCTTGCACCGTCGTTCAACTAGTCTCCAAACAACGCGCACACAGCCGTCCCTTCGATCTGCCCTCTGCCCAAGCTATCCAAACGCGTCTTCGATTCTCCGTTTCTACCACTCTCTCTCTCTCTCTCTCTTTTCTCGCACACAAAGGTAGCTTGCAGCGCGCCTGACGCGCCCGGTGGTCTACCAAAAACGAGAGGACAAAGAACAGGACGTGGCCTCGTTCCAGCAGCCGACCTTGTCGCGCGCGCTCCCAGCAATGCCAGTTCGGCTATCTCTAGCCGACCTTGGCGTGCGCGCTCCCAGCATGACCAGCTTGACCACCACGATTATTATTTCGACCAGATTCACCAGCTTGTCTCCCAGCATGACCAGCTCGTCTCCCAGCTTGACCACATTGGCTCCATGGAAAACCAGTTTGACCAGTTAAGACCAGACTGGCTCCCAGCTACACCAGATTGCATCTAAAACCAGATTCGAGTGAGACCATGCTGGTTTTTACTTAGACCAGACTGACCAGCTTAAATTCCAGCTTGCCCAGCTTAAACCAGCTTGATTGCCAGCTAAACCAGTTTAATTACCACATTGACCAGTTTGACCACCTTGATTACCAGCTTGACCACCTTAATTACCAGCTTGACCAGTTTGATTTTCATGCTGGTTTTTCCAATAGGGCGGTGTTAACGGATGCAGTCACTGAATTATTGCATTACACCTGAATTATTGCATTACATGCCGTTCTGCTGTGCCATCTTGGGGGGCACGTTCAACACTAATGCTGAGGGAACAAAAAACGCCGAGCAGTCTTCGTCAGAGGCGAGCGCAAGTAGGATGACTTCGAGAGATCACGTGCTTCGTCAAAGTGTTGACTTTAATGTTGCCTCGTTCTATCACCTTGCTCCTGCTCTCCTGTTTCGTGGCACCGGCAGAACTTATGGTGAATTCCGCTCGCAGATCTCGAGTGCTCCAAAAGCACTCCATTGGAGCGCGCATATTCTACACGCAGGTCTGGCTCGAGTTGGTCATCTTCCGCTCGTAGATCTCTGGCAGCGCCTGCTCCACGGAGCGCCTCAAACCCCGCCAAACTTACACTGCGGGGTTTCGCAGATACTCCCGGAAGTCGACAGAGCGGCCCACGTGATTTCCTTCGAAATCGGCAGTGCGCATGCGCTGCCGATTTCTGGCTCGAGTTGCTCATCTTCCACTCGTAGAACTCTGGCAGCGCCCGCTCCACGGAGCGCCTCAAACCCCGCCGAGCTCGCTCTGCGGGATTTCGCAGATCTTTCCGGAAGTTAACAGGGCGGCCCACGTGATTTCCTTCGAAATCGGCAGTGCGTATGCGCGGCGAGGTTGAAGGGGTCGGCGAGCCGGTCGGGTCGTCGAGTTGGATCTGTTCGGGTGCGTAGGTTGTTTACGCGGGATTGTGACGGCTCGAACGCCTCTACCTCGCGTAGAGGCGTTCGAGGATACAAAGCCGGGACTGTTGAGTGTGGTAAATCGTAAGCGCTGACATCTGAGAGGAAGAACGAGAAAAAGAACGTCAGAAAAGACGGAGGCAGACGCAAGGTTAGGCCTGCTCCTTCTGCAGGCAATGATTGTTTACCTTTTTACACTGCATTCAGCCGGCATTTTCCCGTGCAGTAAAGCAACAAGAGATTAGGCAACGACCATGCAAGTGATGGTTTGTTACCTCTTTGTTTATTAAAGTCGTACCAGAAATCTTAACTCCACCGCTGGCAATCGCTGTCCGTCCCCCGCCGCTTCGAGGCGGCCGAAAAGTATGTGACGGTGCCGAACGCGGACGTCTTCGTTATGTGTGACATGGGCGCCGTGGTACGTATAATTTCGCCCGGCCTGTGTCGCGCGTTATTTCTGCAGCTAAGCAGTGACAGTTGTCACTGGTCGTCGCAAAGATCAGTCGGCTGAGGCCTTGGTGGGCTTGCCAAGTTCACGGTGTAGTCAAGTTCGAGCAGCGGCTATTTTGAACGGCGGGGAAGCGGTGGGGAGAGGTGTGGGGGAGGTCGCTTTAAAAATGCAATTCTATCTTCCCTCGGCGATTCGGAGCGGGTCCCAAGGGGCGGAATTTTGCCTCCTTCGCGGGTTTTGGTAAGCACTCCGGATCTATGAGTGGGTTTAACCATTAGACAGAGTGGAGCTTCCCAATGTGAGCACTATATTTCCTTGCTCCGGACAAGCGGTGAACGAGAATACTGCAATATAGTATAATGTACGCGGTGTTTTTTTTTTTTTTTTTTTTTTTTAAGCTTAACAGAATTTTTAAAAAAAGAAAGAAAACATGAAAGCTACATTAATGCGGTTTGCGCAGGGGGGTTTAAGGCCAGGGGGACATAGTATAGGGGGCTAATTGTAACTATTAGTCGGCTAATTAGCTAAAATTCTGCCTCTAGTGTTTGTAAAGCCACTGCACACCGGGGGATGTTTACACCGTGCAACTGAAGGCTGAAATGACCCAACGCGATGCACTGTAAAAAGAATGCGACTACCTTTGGGGTGGTCAAACGTTGCCACAGATGTAACGACTCCTAGGGTACGAATGACGACCCCACACGTAGTGAGACAGCCGGTGGGTAAAACTAACGACCCCACAAAACAAAAAGGGGGCCAGTAAGTGACTGGCAAGACCCTGGGTAAGTCCAAGCAAACAGCACGGCTCTTCGGCCAATTGAGCAAACAGGACGCATATGCCTGTTGGACGACTCCCACGCGCCATCAGACACGCTAATCATCCGTCTCCAGACACCATTACCGTACCTATATCTAATAAGGACGACAGTGTGTGTGTGTCTCGGAATCTCCGCAACTGGCTCCCACGGCGTCTCACTAGAGGAGCCGTACTTTTACCGCCGGCGGAGAACGCTCAAAAAAGAAATAATTACACGAGCAATGGGAATGCCGACTGCATTGAACACAAGGTATGCTTGCCGTAAGCGACGACGAATCGCTGCGCACCTTTGTCGACACCGGCCAGAGACCTTCAGGTGACACCAACGCTACCGCTATATGTTTTTTGACCGCTTCTTGTTTATGCCCCAGTCTACCGACGTGGTTATCCATTTGTGCGCCTGTGTGCCTTACCTTTGCAGCTTTTGACCACAGAACGCGAATTTAGATAGCTGGTGTCGATATGTACGTAACGTCTTACAGTAACGAGTTGCTTCTACCTTGCTACTTTTTTCGGTAACGAATAACTTATTGAGTTATTTTTTTTAGAAAAGTAACAAGCAACGAATTTAGTTACTTTTCCGGCCAAGTAACGAGTATCATCATTTCGTTACCTTTGAGGAGTAATTTGCACAACATATTTAACAGCCTCGTTTTAATCCTCACGTGAGTATGCGTCTATTGCGACAAAGGCAGATGGGCAACTCAAAAAATAACTAAACAGTATGACAGTATAGCAACGTCTTTAGCTAAACGCGTCAATCGAACTCTACAGCTGGGAATGTCCATCACCTATAGAACATAATGAGGTTCGTTGCTTGAACCTTCTGGAATCGCGTACACACTGAATGTAAACCCGGAGGTTGGCAACGCGGGAAGAAACATCACCCATGTCTACCGGCGCACGGTCCGCAGCGCCAGAGGAGTGAGCTTCTCTGTGGAGTGGCGTTCCTTGGAACTATAACGCGTGGTAGACATTTTAACTGCCGTTATTTTTAGTTTCCCGTTTTTTTGAGCGCACCGACAGCGCCGGCTGCGCTCCATGGGCGGCGCAGCCATTCAAACTCCCTTTAGTTTCCGTTTTTCGCGGTCACAGACAACGCCGGCTGCGCTTCATGGGACAAAAATAACTAGGATAGCAGAGTCTTTTTCTTTATATGCTGCACTCGGGGAACATATACAGATCTATTAGATTATTCTAAATTTTTAAATTGTCTGTAGACATCAAGACGTTGACACTTCGAAAGTATGGGGACATTTTATATAAGCAGTGTAGAAAGTTCAAAGCATTAGGGGATTAATGCAAAAACTACAGATTGTGTATATATATATATATATATATATATACAGGGTGTCACAAAAGAAAATTTACACCGTCTTTTTTACCGTAAAAATAAACTAGGCATCGCCGAACGCTCATTCTCCGCCCAAAGGAGCTAGAGGTCACAATCAGATGCCAAATTTCAGCCCGATCCGATAACCTAATCAAAAGTTATCTGATTTTCTGAAAATTTCAATGGGAAAATGGAGCCCATTTTTGCCCGTTTTCGGTTTCTTGTGCCATAGAGCCTCATATGTTCGAAAACTCTGTCGGCCGCCATTTTCCATTGAAATTTTCAGAAAATCAGTTATAACTTTTGATTAAGTTTGTGGGGTTTCTTTATGGGGATCCCTCTACTACTAATAATCGTCGCCCGATCGGTATGCGTTCCGCCCGTCACCCAGGGAGTTACACACTGCAACGAGAAGACAGCGAGTGGGTTTACTGTACCTCCCGGTTGCCCGTCGTCGAGAGCCGGTAGTCCAGGCCCGCCGACCTTTGTTGTCGCCCGTCGATCAGAGCTCACAGTCGGGGTCCGTGTCCAGGCCTGCGGATCGCCTTTCCCACGCCAGCGCTGCGTAGGCCGGCTGTCCCGGGCTATCAATGCCCGAGTCTCGCTGCGGAACCACCCCGGGATCGTCATAGCCCAGGTCATATGGCCCGGGCTCGCCGTTTCCACCGGTCTTGCTCCAGACCTCGCTGGTGGACCGCTCCGGGGTTCGTTATGGGCCAGGCTAGGCAGCCCCGGCTCCGTCGTTCTTTGTCCAGCTTCCAGCCTCGCTCAGCTCGCAATGTCTCGTGCCAGCTCGTGTCTTCTCCGCCGGCCGCCTGTCACGTGCTCTCTGCCTCGTCCTTCAATCTCGGCTCCCACAAGTTATCAGATCGGGCTGAAACTTTGGCATCCGGTTGTGGCCTTTCGCTCTACCTTTGGGCGGAAAATGGGCGTTCGGCGATGCCTAGTTTATTTTTGCGGTAAAAAAGACTGTAAATTTTCTTTTGTGACACCCTGTATATATATATATATATATATATATATATATATATATGTGTATATAAAGTGGCATTGATGAAGACGGATACAGGTGACAATTGTTTCTTTTCTTTTATAACACCCGAACTAGAAGTTGGTCAGGCAGCCAGGCTTGTTGATGAGTGTGGAAGTGGACGGCACACGTGCACCCTCAGGAGAAAAATATACTGGAGTTAATCAGCCTCTGTCGCTCATTAAGTACCGAAAACGAGTATTCCATCCCCCTAGTCAAACGCGGGAAAGAACACCTGTATCCTCAAACTGTTAAATTAAAACAAAAAGAAATAGGAAGATCAAGAGGGAAACACCAGAAATACAAAAAAAAAAGTGTCTACAAACCGTTTTTAAGCCCCCTTTCCCTGCCTCCTTCTGCACCAGTTTAAACCATTCTTGACGCACTGAGGTTAAGATGGTGTGGATTCCAGAATCAGAACTATAGATTTTAACTGACTCCACCTGGCGGAAAACGGATTTTGAGGATTTTGAGGACAAAACAATGGGTGCATTTGGAAGGAGATGAACGAAGGAGCTTCGGGGAAGCCCATTCTAAGTCACTGAAGCTTAAAAAAGCCAGCAGGGTCCAGCTTCGTTGGCAGAGGGAGTTCCTGTGCTCGCATGAAAATGTGGTCGCGCACTTTGATACTGGAACCCCTCGAACCTACAATTTCCAAAAATGGTTCATTGTGGTCGTCCCGAGCGTTGGCGCCACAGTCCTCCGCTGACAGAACCACTCTAGCTCCAGAAAAAAGGTGGGGTGCTAAGGAAGAGATCCCGGGCACGTCCGTCTCGGTGGTGTCGGTTTATCACTATTTTTCGTGCCGTTCATGATCTCGTGATTCTGCGCTCCTGTACCTCCTTTACTCCCGTTACCTACTACCAGATCGCATAATCTACAGCAACTTCCCGCGCCGGCCTGGAGATGAGGCATTGCATTCATATACCGCGAGATCAGGAAGCTTAAAGGGGTACTCCGCCGATTTCTTCATGGTCCCCGATTTGCTTGAAAGTTTGCTAAACTCGCCAAACAACATCGCCAAAATAGTATCCCAAATATTAGGTCAAAATAATTTTTTTTCACGAAGTTATTGAATTTACAATTTTGGTCCTCACCGTGTTTTTCAAACTGAAAGTGTCTACTGGCAACAATGAAAAAGTGACGTCATTGGAAGTGCAGGGGTTCACTCTTTGGACTGTAGAATTTGTTCCCAACTGATTCGAAGCAGTTTCATGGTGTCAAATGAATGCCATGGAAGCTCGCTCCAGTCCCCGCGCTCCAGCACGGAACAAATAATTGGCATATTCTATTTTTTAGACTGATCGCCCGACTGGCAAGCTGAACTTCCACTGACGTCACGGCCCTGAAAAGGGCGGGTATATTTGAATGTCTGTTTTTGCATCATTTTCATTTGCCGATTTCGTAATAACTATTATGAATTTCACGATATTAAATAGCATTCCAGAAAGGGTAAAGGCCTGGGAGTCAGAAAATATAGTTAGTTGAGGTAGCTCAAAAATCGGCGGAGGACCCCTTTAAGACGGTACAGAGCAGTGCAGAAAGCACAAACTCATGAAAGGTCAATGGGGGATACAGAAATACACAAAACCAGTTGAATAAACACTCTGCCAAATCCCTACGCAGTTCCAGTGAAGTCGTGGTAACGCAATGCTTGTAGCAAACAAGAGGTTCATCGTTCTCTGCCAATTCTTAGTTTAATATGTTTCCTTCAAGAAGGAGAAGGCCTTGCCTAGGGCGCCGAATTTCTGTTTGCGCTTGAAAGGCGAACAGCGCAGACTCTTGGTATTCCATCTCTTACAGAAAATGTTGCTGTTATTCTCCCAAGTTTCCATAGGAGCGGTGGCGTGTCGTTCTTTACGATAAAGATGTCTCCCGTTTGAATACGCGGAGACGTCGTTGGCTGACTCTTATGTGCGGAGTGGAGATAAAATAGGTATTCGTTTCTCCAGTGTTTCCATATTTCTACGGATAATCGCTGGCGATACCGCACACGGCGCCTTAAGTGTGCAGCAGTCGAACTCATTCTAGGTTACGAGGCAGGCTTACGACGCGCTTGGCTACAAATACATTATGGCGCACCGTGCATTCACGAGGGCGCCCATCAAACCACTCTGTCATCTTGACTGCGAGGCAGCTATGCAGTTGCCTCGCCTCAGACACGATCACATGGTCGTGTCGCCGCGGGGTCAATCGGGATCTCGAATTCGGCTCCCGACGTGCCGCTTTCTCACCTAGCCACTTGATGGCGCTGCAGGCCATGGCGGGCGAGGAGAAACATCCTCGCCCATCGATCGAGATATACTCGGTAGACAGGGGGCGAAGAGTCTTAGAACTACGGACACTACCGAACCCAGGCAAGTGTGTGGCGACCGGATCTAGGGTAATCGCGGGACACGAGGCCTGGGGCCCCTCTTTTTGTTTAAATTTGGGCTTAACGTGCGTTTGTAAATATTTGTGTAATGTCGCGTGTATTTGTAGTTTAGATTGAGTGTTTTGTAGCGTTGTTTTTTGTGTACCGATAAACGGGGAGCAAACTCCCGCTCCCGTGAAAGAACCAGGCTGGACTCGGGTTGTTGACGGACAACGCGGGAAACGGCGAATCGGTGGCGGTACGCGAACCCCTATAACCTATGATGGCGTTAGTGGCTCTAGTTCTGGAGGGTCGTCACTGACGTAGGTAAAAGGACGACAGTTTAGGTCGCTTCTACTTCACACAATACGGTCGTAAGCTCTTCAAAGGTGAGGCTCCTGCGTCCGAGGGTTATTTTCAGTGCGCTTTTCACTGTACGTAATATCCTTTCCTACCAACCGCCCCACCAGGGCGCTCATGGGATGTTAAACTTCCACTGAATGCGGAGTCCGCTGGAATTATTCTGGACCTAATCAACCTGAGTCGTTCTCAATACTCTTGCGGCGTGGTGGAATGTTTGACCATTATCGGAGTAAACCACGGAAGGTACCCCGCGTCGGGAAATAGAACATCGAATAGCGAGAAGGAACCTTGTTGCTAACATGTCGGAAACTAGCTCGAGATGTACAGGACGTGTTACAGCGCAAGGAGAGATGACGACGCATGAATTGTCTGACGATGCTGAACGCACTTACAGTGGTCAACGGAAGTCAATGCCGATAACGTCAAACAGGCTTGTGTTTGTTATACTCTCTCGGGGTAGGGGGGCCATCGTTGCTTCCTCTGGCTGGAGTCGTCTACGTCGACATGGAAGACAGTTGCGCAGAATTTTCTTTACTGTCTGACGACCCCTTAAGATCCGAAATCTCTGTCGTAGTTCTGTGAGAGTGTCTTGTACTCCTCCGTAAAGAAGTCAAACATGAGTTGTCAGTACAAGCAACTCCGTGAATCTTTGGCTGTTCGTAAGTATAATCGGATGTTTCACGTCGTCTGGACCGCGAAGTTGCTGTAGCCGACCTCCAACACGTGGAGTTTCGCTGGCGTCAAGAAATGGGTGAAGGATCGCAATGCTAGAAGAAATGGTAACCTTCTCGTGTTGTTGCAGAGCTGCAACGTCTACCGAAAATTCTCGTGTCTGTATGCTTCGTGTCCAGTAGATTTCAGCCTGATGAATTTCCGCAGCGGTCAGGGGACCAGATATTGATGGATTCAAAGAAGCGTTATTGCTGAATCTCAGCACCCATGCGGTAAAGCGTAGAGCACGTGTTAATCTGTTGTGCTCCGCTAGGTTGTGTATTGTGTCGTGGTCTACCGTCGTCAATGGGCACGCCGTTGTCTGCAGCTTGGAGAGGGTTTTAGTGACTTAGAGGGCCAGTTGTCGTCACTTTGCGCGAGTCAGTCAGGACCATTTTATTACAGTGCGCTACGTCGAAGTGCGGGTGCTAGCACACCGCATGTCAACAGATCGGCGGGATTGTCCTTGTTCCAGCAGTGGAATCACCGGAATCCCTTCCGTTAATTGTCTCATCTCGACTGTTCTGTTGCTGACAAAGGTCTGCCATCGACTCGGGTCACCGGCTATCCAGTGCAGCGCAATCTCGGAGTCAGTCCAATGGTGCGCTAGGAGTTGCCCCAGACCAGGGACCTTACGTACGAAATTAAGTAGTCGTGCGCCTATGAGAGAAGTCAGAAGTTCCAGTCTATGAAGCGACTGTTGGTTTCGGGGTGTCCACTGTTGGTTTTGGGTCTCCAATAATATGAGGAGGAAGCACGTAGCGGCGGATGCGGAAGGAGGAAAGATAGGCTAAGTCTGAACACCAAAAGTTCCATACTGTAAGTTCTTCAGGGGAGGGGTCTTCGTACCAAGGGCGCTTGCGTAACCAGAGTGCCTGAAACAACATTTGGGCTTGAAGAGTAAATGGTGCTAAGTAGCCAACAGGATCAAACAGCCGGGTGAATGCTTGAAGGACTGTTCGTTTTGTGGTTGGTCGTGTTGTCAGGAAGGCAGTTACATTATGTGTGTCCAGTACAATCTCTTCCTTGGCTCTCTCCCATACGACCCCTAGCACTTTCAGAAAAACTGTGTCTTCGGCAGCATTGTAATAGGGAATTCCTTCACACAGAAATTGTTTTTGTAGAAGCGGGGAATTAGAAGACCATTTTCGCAGGTCCATCCCTTCTTCTGTGATAATTGACATTGCGTGCTCGCAGGCGTGTAGAGCATCGTCTTCGGACGCGCATCCAATGGACAAGGTCGTCCACGGAAAAGGCTGCAACAAGCGGTCTATGATGTCCGGGTAACTTTCTCTCATCGGCATAAGGTGATGCTGCAGAGTTGCCGATACCAAGAAAGGACTGGAAGACGCTACGAAGGGGACACGCGTCATCTGCCATTCCACCACATTGTATATGCCTTCCGTGTTGCATGGGAGTTGGTCCACTCACAGAAAACGAAATGCATCGTGGTCCTGCGGACGAATACCAATCTGTAGAAACGCTTCGCGGATGTCTGCGATCATGACCACAGGACTGCAACAAAACTTCAGAAGTATTTGACGCAGGTTATTCTGAATATTAGGACCTATGTCAAGCACGCCGGAGAGAGAAGGCTTGTCAGGAAGATATGAAAATGCGTCAAATACAATTCGGAGCTTCGTCGTCACAGCTTTTTTGCAGACAACTGCGTGATGTGGTAGTTAACGTTTTCCGGTGGTTCCTTCGACAGTGCAACTCGTTCTGTGTGACCTTCATAAAAATACTCCCGAATAGTGCGGTCGTGCTGCTCAAGCATTTCGAGATGCGCACGAAACGGTCGTAACTATGCGAAGAGACGGGTTTGTGCGGTGGATTTGCTGTCATTGTCAGTTCCGATGCCGGAAGGCTTCATCATGAAGGGGAATTCGTAGCGGTTTTTCACCTTGGTGATTTGGTTGTTGAATTCTAGCATTGTTGGATGTTCGAGTAAGCTTGACCTGGTACCTTCCGAGATCCTAATAGCATCTAAATGCCATTATTTTCTAACGGATCAAATAATTCACTACATGGGTAGACGGGCTCGCATGTTATAGAAAAACGTAGAAACACTTTTTGAAGGGTGAAATATGGCTTGAAAGTACGTTCCTTGGACCATCCAGCTAAGTATGGTTTCTACGGCGGTGAGGTCGTCAGTAATCCCATACAAAAATGGTCTATGGACGTCTATGGAAAATCCTATGGTGAGCTATCACCTTCTATGGCCCTCTATGGTCAGCCATTAGAAACCATAAAACACGCTATAGCCACCTATAGAAAAATGTATGTCTTCAAAGCTTTAGAATCTCGACCATTCCGATTTCTATACCTGGCTATAGAATAATTTATGACTACACAGCTATAGACTCGCGACTATTCATTATTCTTTAGCTAGCTATAGAAATATGTATGTCCCTGCTGCTATAGATTCGCGACTATTGAATGTGCCTTAGCCGGCTATAGACTGGTGTATGTCCCTGAATCTATAGAATCGCGACCGTTGAATTTTCTTTAGCCTATTCTATAGCGTTTTATGTCACCAAAAATATAGGCCTCACACCTTTCAATGTTCTTTAGCCGGCTATAGAGTGGTGTATGTCCCTAAATCTATAGACTCGCGACCATCAAACTCTCTTTAGCCGTCTCTATAGTGTTTTATGTCACCAAAGCTATAGGCCTCCGACCATTCAATGTGCTTTAGCCGACTATAGAGTGGTGTGTGTCCCTAAATCTATAAAATCGCGACCATTGAATTTTTTTCAGCCGACTCAATAGTGTTCTATGTCACCAAAGCTATAGCCTCCGACCTTACAATGTGCTTTAGCCGGCTATAGAGGGATGTATGTCTCCCGAGCTATAGACTCGCGACCATCCAATTTTTTTAGTCGGCTCACTGGTTTGCTTAGGCTATAGGCCCGCGACCCTCTTCTTTTTTTTTTTTTTTTTTTTTACTGAGATGTACGAAGGTGGAAGAGAGTCATTCATGCGCTCGATCGGGGCGAGAATTTTCTTCAGCCAGGTTAACAGGTTATACGCCCGCGATCACAAAAGCGTCCATAGCTGCCTATAGGGCTATTGCAGTTTTGCCGGCTGCTTTCCCTGCGCATAGCCTTATTTCGGCGTTGACGTCATCTCAATTTTCCGTTTTTTAGCTCTAATTATCTGTTGTTTCCAGTGTATTTTGTAAGTATATGTATTTCGTAGCACGCCTTCTACTTTGTCCGTGTCCCTGCCATGTTTGTATTTCTTTCTGCCTGCTGTGTTAAATATATTTAATTTTTTTTTTTTGTGTATATTTCGTCGTTCTCCACGCGGCGTCAAGAACGCTGCTTACGCCACTACAGAGGTGAGCTTTACTCTTGTCACGACGGTTTATCGCGCTATAAAGCCGTCTATTGGACTCGTATAAAGTCTCGAGAGGGCGGTTTCGAATGCCGGTGCACATGTCATCGGTGTAGGTACACTGTTAGCGAAAATGTAATATTTCGCCTGTTTACACCCCATTTTCACTAGTTAGCATATTTTTACACGCTCTGCTAGTGATAAATCGTCAAAAAATTACTTGGGGTAGTAAAAATTGGTGTTTCGGTTTCGGTTTACACGACTAGGCGTGTAAGCAACACTGAAAACACCCCAGCCCAACACCCCAAAACGTCGAGCGCCATGTTGCTTCTGCCTTGAAGCGGTACGGCGGACGTAGCAGCCGAAGGTGAGTGTTTGATTTTTTTTTTATCAAGTTTGTATAGAATGTAGCACGTCTCAGATTTTTATTACATGCCATTCAAGAACGTTAGATTTGCTTTGAGCAAGCCGGCTCAGGCGTTAAGCCCGATTCACACAACCGGCGTTTAGCCACCCCGTCGATTGGAAACAACTCGACTGCTCGCCGGTTCTTTTGCGCGAGCTTTCGCTCGGGCGCTGTGAACCCTATGAACTGTGGTGCTCAAAGCTAGCACAATTAGGCACGGCTAGCGTCCCGGTGGAAGCTGCAGAGAGCGGACACCGAAGACACCGTCGCATAAGAGTGGCGAAGCCGCGATCCTGCGCTGATCGTTGTCCCGCCGCTCTCTCCGGCAATATCGACACTTCGCTGCTGGGTGTCTCGTATTTCGACGTTTTAGAGAAACTTGGCATTGGCAAGCGCGAGGAGTCTCTATATCGTTTTCTCCGTCGCCTGCGTGGAGGAAACACGGTGGCTATACAAACATATGCTCATGCAGTCAGTCAACTTGGACAATCCCCCTGTTCCCTCAATCCTATCGCATTCTTTGACTGCGTTTGTGACAACAACGTTTCCCCAGTGTGAAAGCTTTCAGTCAGAACGGGCTACAAACTGGGTTGTGCATTGCATGTAGCCCTGAGGGAATTCTTCGCCGGAGACACCATCACATTAGTTTCATTGGTAAGGTGACCGGCCACTAACGTGTTTCGCAAATGAAGCGATCACGGGTAAGTAGAAATGATGTTGAATGAATATTAAGGTGGTTGTAGCCAGAGCCTGCCAGTTGAAATCAACCTTTAACAATATAGTCTGCGGTAACTTCTTTTTGCACTTAGGATTGCAATTTTAAACACAAAGCCACTCCACATAGCTGTCGAAAATCGTGTAAACAACAGCAGTCATCGTCCCCGGTTCGGATGAGCGAAGCCTTAGCTTGATGAAAAGAATGGCGGTCTATACTTCTTGGTTGTTTCAATCACAACCTCGCACAGCTGAACAGACAAACAAATCAAGGAAATATATCCCGCGCTGGCTTGCAAATCACAGCACACAAGCAGGGTACATAGCAGAGCAGAAAACACTGGCAATGAGCACACGGAGGCATGCAGCTTCCTTTCTTTTTCCCTCGGCGAATGATTGGTTTGCTGCAGCATTCCGTAAGCACGTCGACATTCAAAAGTTGAGCCTGATCTGTCTTGCAGTGCCTTGCGGAACGGCAAGTATCGCCCACCATTCCGCAAGGCACTGCAGGACTCGCAAATGTGTGAACAGTGCTTTGCAATAAAGGCCATGATCGGGCAGCAGGTGCCCATCTAAAGACATTTAATATTGATTGGCATTGAACTAACCTTTGGGCTTCATCACGTAGCAAGCATGGGTGAGGTATAATTCAAGAACATTTAATGTTTGACGAGTTTAATACGTTGTGGTGCTTTCCCATCTGTTTCGGTGTCACGGAGTGGGGTTCAAATTAATAAAAATAATTCAATGATCCACTCTGAGAATAAACGAGAAATAACGGGAAAAGAACAAGAGAGCTAAGTTCGACCATTGACTAGCGCTAGGTCCACGCCTGGTGTATAATCAGTAGAGAAAGATGATGACACAGGGAGGATAAGCAAACAAAAGATTAGATTTAATAAAGTGAAAAACTAAGCTGTACACGGCAATAGAGCACTCAACACAAACCACACTCCAGCTCAAAGCTATGGAGCCCTGCGAGCCAGAAACTAATACTAAAAAGACTCGACGCTCATAAAACCGGAATAAGCCAACAAAACAGTGACGAAAACCCGACACTAACAACGAGAGCAAACCGAGATGGAGCTCGAACGTTACCGCTACACACATGGGATAATCCCCCAAAACAGTCGCGACAGAAAGTAGCACTGTGTAAAAATCTTCCCAACATTCAACAATTCGTACTTCAGAGCCAGAGAATCCAGTAGACAAGTCCTAGAAAACCAGGCTTAGCTTTCCAATAGGTGCCGAGTCCAGAGCAGTCCATAGTCTGGAGTTGTCGGCCGAAGAACGGCGTCTCGAAGTCCAGCGGTCCAATTAGAGGCTTGATGAGGTCGACACCGCGCACCACACAGCCACACACGCTTCAGCACAACAAACTCAAACACTTGTCCGACGGGCAGGGCAGAAGCCAAAAATTACACGTTACACGTTCCAAGACTCATCTGCAGGGAGTAACCGCGTTGAGTAGCGACCCGGCCAGCTCTGGGGTTGGACTACCTTCTTTGTTCCCGAACCCCCTTTTATAGGCTCGTCTACCGACCAACCTCCCGTTTCCCCGCCTTTCGGGTCAGTCAACTTTCAAGAAAAACAAAGCCACACAGCAACGACCCAAATGGCAAAACCTATTACATTTTTCAGACAACCAAACATATGTGCCCATCCATTCCCCCGTACGAGTCCAAAAACATCAATTATCGCCGATACATAGATACGGCGGCAGACTGAGCAAAGCCGCCGCCTTCAAAAAGTGCGCTAGCCAGCGTAAACATCTTTGATCTTTGTATCCCGGCAACGTCGCTGCATGTCAAATCGGCACCATACGCGAGCCAGCATACGCACCCCTCCGTCCGCGAGGTCAAAGCCACAAACTGTGACCTGGGATGATCTACGTCGCCCGTTAACAAAAACCCATTCCGCAAACGAGCAAATTCGTTGGGGACTTCGAAAGGAACTACGACGGGACGAACTGAGATTAAAGTGGCACCACACTCCCCCTTTTTGACCGTACCAACACTTAAAGTGGTCCAAAAAAAAGATCATAAAAGTATTTAAAAAAATGAAGAGAAGCCTGAATTTGTGACACCCGGTTTCTCCATCCTGTGTTTTTTTTGTGCTTTTTCTATTACGAAGCGAGACATTATTCCAGCCGTAGGCACCAGATGTAATTCCCGTCTGCGATCATAAGATTATAGGATCCTAACTGCCGGCAGCTAAGTGTCAATTACATCCGGCTTGTGCATACAGTGCAACATCTTTTGCTATTCAGCCGATCATCACTTTACAGCCTGGGTATCTGTTCTTGTAAACGACAGTAGTGCTACATGTTAAACGGCTCTAAAGCGATAGAGCAAACTCACATCTCATTATCTTTTAGCTGAATAAACTGTTTTTGGTTATGCTTGTTACCCAATTTTTGTTTTAAATTTAATTTTCTCATATAAACACCTTACATTATAGAAAAAAAATCTTTTTATAGTACGGAGGTGTCCATATTAAGAAGACATGACTGTATCATCTTTGAAACTAGTTTGCCACAGCCAGTGTTATAATATGTATTGATTTTTTATGCAGTGCCTGCCTTTCCTTGCCCCTTGTGAGGACGACTGAGAAAGCGACTTTGCACCGCAACGACGGATGGCAAGTGTCCCAAGTGTCATCACCTATTGAGTCCGTGCGGGAACTATAGGGGGCGCTTTGAAAAACGCGCGCAGCGCCGCTAGCGGAGGAGCTGGCGTTCGACCGTGAGTCGCGTTCAGCAGCCTGCGGCGCCTTTTCGCATGCCAAGCTGTGGCGGCGGAAGCGCGCACGGACGAAACTTTTGCTTTTTGAGCCGATACGTTGAGGGTGACGTTGCATGAATGCTGGGGCAGACCTAAGAAGGGCATTTAGCTGTTCTCCTCTTCTTATATATTGAGTTTTAGTCGTTATTCGGGGGAATTTCTCTAGTTGCGGCCAAAAAAGGAGTTGGAGCAATTTTCCGAAAAGCAAGACGGCCGCCACCATAATTGCTTTGAGTGGGAAATTTATTTCGCTCGTCGATGTAAACGTAGGACTGCTGGAACGATGATATTGGAGGCGAGTGAGATGTCCACTAAGTTTCTGCACGAAGTGTGCCAAGTTTCATTAAGACAGCAGGTGTGAAAGTTGTTTCTAACGAATGAAGAAATAAAGCTGTACGGTATATCCAATATTGGACCCAAAATGTTGCGTTATAGCGGGCTGTGCATAGTGCAGATTTGGGCACACAGGTGCTTGGACTTGACAGTAACATGACACAGCACTTATTATACAAAAAAAAAAGGTGGCACAGGGAAACCAGGTGAAAATTTGGTTTGGGCGGCGTAACTCAATGGGAACCGGTTTTGACCATGAAAAGGCTGTCAAGAGAATACCACTGGTCGGGGGAGGTGGAGTCTTTAGAGGTAGGAAGGGACTAGTGGACTGTACTTCCAATCGAAACAACTTTATGAAAGGTGGTTCCAAAGCCGAGAAAACGAAGTTGTCGGCCAACACACGGTTTGGCCGCCAAGGGCTTTTGCGGTCAGCTGTTGTGTAATAACCTGTCGTGCGAGGTGCTGATTTTCGGCCCACAGGTACTTTGACATGACCGTCACTTGGCACAACACTTATTATAACAAAAATAGTTGGCATAGCGAAACCAGGTGGAAATTTAGTTTGGGCGGCGTAACTAAATGGGAACTGGCTTTGACCGTCAAAGGCTGTCAAGATAATACCACTCATCGTGGGAGGTGCACACTTTACAGGTAGGAAGGGACCAGTGGGTGGTATTTCCAGTTCGAACCACTTTGCGATAGGTGGCTCTAAAGCCGAGAAAAAAAATTGTTGTCTACAGAACTCGGGGTGTCAGCGTTTCCACATCCAAAAGGAGGCTTATCAAGAAAGAAAGCACACCACATAAATTTCCATACTCAAACGCCGACTCTCGAGCGATTCCGAGTTTCATGGTTGTTTTCTTTAGATTTATATTTTTCACTTTTTTTACCGTTCAAATCTTTCTTCATGAAGTACAGATTGCGTGCCATATTTGTCCGGAAATATCATCGACACGTACGATAGGGACGAAACTTCTTTGGAGGGCATTCCTCCAACGAAATCGGCACTGGATACCCGCGAGTGTGGGATGGCATTTCAGTTCGACCCATCGGCGCTGACACATGTAGGCGTTACTGGTACGAAAACAAACGCAGAGCGCAAAGCGGCAATGTAGAATATGTCAGCCGTGCCGACACAGTGGCAGACATGATCGGGACACCAAATTTCTCGCGTTGTACGGCACGGCTCCATCGTTGTCGCTGTCCCACAAAACATCGGCGAGGGGAAAAACTGTGAAACTTTGTCTCCACGAGATACGACGCATAACTATTGAAGCACTTAATGACGCAGCACAGGCAGCACCTCATGCTGTGAACCCAGCGCAACAGCACCACTCCGACTTCAACGCGTACCAACGTACGCCGGCGTGGTTTCGGTTTCGTTTTCTCTGGGGTGCTCACTGCCTACCTTCGGTACCGGCCGCGCGGCGGCGCGCCAGTCGCGTTGCACGGAGTGTATAGTGGTCATGTGCTATGTGTTCGCAGCATTGTAAGCCGACCGTGGAGCACTTTCAAAAGGGAACTTTCGCCATGTGCACAGTATGGCCGTGTACAATACGGGGCACGTACAGTCAGAAGAATTATGAGAGGGAACATGCGGGCGCGTGTCACTTGGTACAGGCAGAGCAGCCTAGCAAGTGTCATGCTTGTGCACTGAGGGGCCCTGGTTTGAAGAGCCGAGGCAGAAGTTTCAGCGGCAATGTCACCGCCCTGGCGGCTTGTCGCCGAAGCAGAAACGGGGTTAGCTAGCTTTGCTCGTGGCTGGCTTTGTGTAGTGTGTGTAGACCGGGAACGTAGGCTTATGAATTTCGGCAACGAGAATACTACACGGCTTTGGTGTTTTGGTACGAGCAACAAACGTGACACTATCTGCTACGACTAGCTACGACCACCCACCGCAGCGGTGAAGGCATCCAAGAAGCAGAACCTGTGTATTACGCCGTTGCCGTAACCCAACAGTGCTCATTTGTCATGGAGGGCAGAGACTTTGCTCGTCACAGAGTGTTATTTCCCGTGTTTCTCTTTGTGCGCTCAGTGGCTGGACGGGCCTCATACAGCAGTTCTTCAGGCTCAAAGGTGACTAAAAGTTGAGGGTGGATGGACTTGCAGCAATCCCCTCGGTTGGTGCATGTGACAGAACCTTTGTACGGCATCATCGGGAGGATACTGTTGTAAGTTAGCAAGTTGTCCAATTGTATGTTCATTATGCTAATATTTGAAAAATCTTGTTTAAAAGGATGCTGGACCAAAATTTGGATTTCATAAAATAAGGCTGCGGAAGCTTTGAATGGGAGCTCTACAAACTCCAAAACATCACTCATACATTAATATCTGAAACGGATGGCCGTATTCTTGGAAAGGAAAGGGCACAATCAAACAAGAAATGTGACATCATACTTCTCCTGGTACACTTTAGAGTGAGGGGAAGCGGCCTCGCTTCTCTCATTCCCCCTTCGGTTCACCTGCTTAAGGGGATGAAGCCTAGAGGAGAGGGAATGAGAATCGCGACATCACATGTCTCGTCGGCCTTGTTGAATCCCACATGTTTCCAAAAATACGGCCATCCATTAGAAATAATGCTGTATGTGTGATGTTTTGGGGGTTTTGCAGCGTCCCGCCTACCGCCCCAGTGTTGTTTTGCGAGCTTCGAATTTCGGTTAAAGGAGCTGTGCAACGATATTCAGTTGGAATGTTTTTCACTATACACGAGCTTACTGGCACTAGTGGGACTCAAGGATACTCGCACGCAACGCCACTGGCCAAGGAACTCCTTTGTTGCGGTGAAATTTCAAGAACAAAAGCAATTATTTTCGTTCAATCTCTCCTTTGCAAAATTTGATGACGTATCGTGGGGATCGCAGAACACCCAAGTGACGTTATTTGAATGCGGTTCATAGATTGGACCCGAGCCCTGCGTGGGCACTCGACTTGGGCTCGTGATAATTGCTAGCTCGAGAAGCATTCGGGTAGTGACCTGTGTCCAATCGCTGCAACGACGACAACAGCCGAGCCACAACAATGTCTGGAACTCAGCGCGTGTCCTGCGCTTTGCCAACCCCAGCGCGTGGCTATTATCAACACTGGCGGCATATAATCTGCTCCAGATCACGTGGCCACTTCTTCTGGCTGCGAGTTGAGGGTGTGAACGCTGTTCGTTTTTCTTTAATTTTTTTCTGGGACTTCTATTGCGTGGGGTGAAAAACGAACGCGTGTTTATTAGGTCATTAACGTTAGGGATCCGTTTTAAGCGGTATTTGCGCAAAGTACAAACATTGTTGCATCGGTCCTTTAAGCATACCTTTTAATATGAATAATTGTGTCATCAGAATGTTAGAACATGTCAGTTCTACACAGCTACTCTCAAACATTTTCGAGTGGTCTCGCCTGCCAGATTCAAAGGGGGGGGGGGGGGGGGGCAACATGTACATGTTTTTATGTCTACAGCACAAATAGTTCCTATCATGCACTCTAAATAGCTGTCAATCGACAGACTGGGTAAAAGAGTGAGCACAAACAAGTCCAACTACCAACAATGCTGTCCATGGCGAATCTTGGACACCATGTCTTACGTTATGTGGCTCAGCGGTCTTTCTATAGTTCTTTTCATTGTTGCCGGTAGAGCAGCTACCGATAGGGGGGGGGTTGCGAGGACGTCAACTTTGAAATGCAGTTTCTTCACATAATGTTTGCACTTTGGGAAGTTTCTACACATATAACTTGAAGTTGCTATTGTACGGAAACAACTTTGTAAGAGTGTCTATGAAAACTTGGGCAGGGTTCTCTTTAACGTGCCTGACTTACAACAAGGCTGTCCAACTTGAGAAATTTCACTGGTGGGAAGCTTATTTTCATATAAGAATGGTGTACTTCTTCACAGCGCTGTATGTATCCAACAGAAACTCCAGATGTGTTCAATAAAAGCAGCATTTGCTAATATTGTGTTTTCTGTGTATCTGATGCACTAGGTTGTATTTGTTTTGAACGCTTGCTACGTTTAGGCTATAAAAAATAGTCTAAATTTTATGCCGACAAGCTTAATGAAAAAGAAGTGTTCGGTCTGAATAAAAGATTCCAGAAATTACACTAAAATAAATTGCTACTTGGGGTAGCAAAAATGGTGTTTTACAGTCGACTCTCATTATTTCAAACTCCAGGGCCCGTTTGCTCGAAGCGCTAACCGCGGCTGAAGTTAGCCGCAGTACCTAGGAGAGGGATTTTCAAATCACGTGACTGGCTCGGTAGGGATGCCGGGAAGCTTGGCGGTGCCCCGGTGAGTGAGCGCCGCACGCTTTGGAACTAATATGTCGTTGTAGCTGCAATACCGGGCACGTTAGTTAGCAACGAATGGTGCAGGAGGCTTTCGCTTTGCCTTACCTCACTTCATCACAAAGCATGAGCAAGGCTCTTGCAGCATTTTTTAGATAGTCTTTCGACTCTGGCCATTCCTAAGCCTAAATGAATGTGGTAATTGTCGGCTTAGCAACATCTTTGGAAAGCGGATTGTCTTGACTCTATCGGTCGGGTATTGATTGCACACAAAAGCAAACAGCATCCCTATAGACCTTTTTCTAAATTACCCAAGCATCGAGAAGAACACTGGAAGTATAATTCTGCGGTCCGCACGCACTGGCCTTCCTCTTATAAAAGATTCGAAGTAAATAATCATAATAAATATTTGACCAATGCACGTGCAAGACAAAATTTGTTTTAGACTTTTTGCTTTAGAACAGTTACTACTTCAGACGCCAGCACGTGCAACGCTTGTAACTACACTTGTAGCATGCAGCTCGGTGCTTGGGAAATTTAGAGAAAGGTCTAATATGGTTTATTGGGACGCTGTCTGCTTTTGTGTGCTATTAATACCCGGCCGATTGAGTCAAGGCAATCCACTTTCCAAAGACATTGCCATGCTAACATTTATCGCGTTCATTTAGGCTTAGGAATGGCCAGAATCGAAAGACTATCTAAAAAATGCGGCGAGGTCATATGCTCATGCTTTGCGATTTAAATGAGGTAAGGCAAAGCGAAAGCCTCTGGCACCATTCATTGCTGACTAACGCGCCCAATATTGCAGCTACAACGACATATTAGTTTCAAAGCGAGCGGCGCTCACTCACCGGGGCACCGCCATGTTTCCCTGCATTCCTGCCGAGCCAGTCACGTGATTTCAAAATCCCTCTCCTAGGTACTGCGGTTAACTTTAGCCGCGGTTAGCGCTTGAGCAAACGGGCCCTGGAAGCCACACACTTTAGTTTGAAATATCAGAAGATTGAATTATCAAAATTCATCTAAATATTGTCACGAATAAAAACATACTTCTTTATTAAACTTAAAATCAGTGTGTAATGCGCCGAACTTGTGCTGAGAAACATAAATTAACAAAGACTTTTGATGGTGTCGAAAGGACAACTGCGTCAAGCAGCCAAGCGAAGGTACTTTTGTAAGCGCGTAGGTATCTAGAAGTTTCTGAGCTCGAACAAAAAAAATTTTAAAGTCGTCTCTTCATTCCAGTCACGCAAACAAAAGAAAGAAGGACATGCGCTGGCGGGGTCAGCGGCATGTGAGTCGATCACGCTGCTGACTCGGCTATTTGCACATGGCATTACTCCCCTCTTGTGAAAGACTCATCGTCTTTATGCAACACAAAATTAAATTAACAGCTTAAACAAGACTAAGTCAAAATACAGAGTCTCGTAAATAGCAGATTTTCACAGTCCTACCGAGCATACCTAGTTCAGTTGAGTCGGAAGACGTGAATCGCCTACGGGTCGCAGAGGGCAGCGTGACAATGTTGATGTGCCATTGGCCAACGACTTACAACTTAGGTCTCGTGTAGCGAATAACCTTGAGGTCGAAGCACCACTTTAACAGTTCCTTGCTGCGACGATGAATTGGTGTTTAGATTCACAGTGGGTAGCCAGGCTGAAACTGGGCGTCGTGGTGACAAAGATTGTAGCAGTCATCGTCAGGAACTTGTGGCTTGCATCAAAATGCGACCAAGCTGGCAAACTTCCTTCGTTCGTTGAGTGACATACCAGGCGTCGTCGTCCTGTTCGTCTTCGTGACAGATACCACACTTGCCGTAGGTATTGTCATCGGGTTCATCATCAAGGTCGCCGTCAAGTTTGTAGTCGAGGTTGTCGTTAAAGGGCAACTCCAAACCATACTTTCAATTTTGGGATTATGACTGTTTTTAGTGCAGTCAGCGTCCCTGAATTGCAGGGTGTAATTTTTTCCTCGTTATTGTGCGTAGTTTTAGAGATATGGACGCCTCAAAGTTTTGTTTGGGGCACGGCCAACAAAACCGAAACTAGCTGCTCGAGGCCCTGGCAGCACTAGAAATCAGCCGCTATGTGAACGTGACGTCAGGATCGTTCTCGTTCAACGAGTACGCAGGTTGATCAGCAGCTGCTTCTGTTGCGCTAGCCGTCTAAAGGTAGGAGGTAAGCTGATTTTATTTTAATTCTGTATATGTGGTAGTTATCCAGCACATGTAGGAAGAGTTAGTGCGTATACCCAAAAGCTAGTGACTGGAAAACCCGTAAACTCGTACAGTGCCGTACTCGGCGGCCGCTGCCGCCGTGCGTGTGCCATGCCGTACTTGTCGCTAGTATACCCAAAAGGTAGCGACTGGAAAACGAGTGAACTCGTTCAGTACCGTACTCAGCAGCTGTTGCCGTGTGTGCAGTCTTCCGTACTCTGTCGCTAGGCCTAAATTGTCATCGGGGCTCCGTGGATGGAGCGGCGTTGCTCTACGACGCGCTGCCAGTGAAGTACAGTACTGGGGGCCCTCTCGCTTTCGCGCTGCGGGTCAGTAACAGACACGAAGCTTTGAGGCTTTCCGGCACGGGCTGCTGCGTTAGGGCTGTACATGTCTGTTTTTGCATTCTTTTTTCCTTGGGCGCGTAAAAGCCAAAGTCCACTCGTCGAACAGCGTTTACCCACACCTTCTTCAATTTCTGGTACGTTGGAAACTTGTGAAAAAGCACCTCCGGGTTGTGCAGCGGGTTGTTTGAGCAGCCCACAGCACTACAAGTTCTACTCGGCATCTTTCGAGGAACAGCTGGGCAGTCTTGGGCGCTACGAGTTGCTCGCTAAAACCAGTCTTTGAGTCCTCACAAGCAAATAAACAAAAGGCTATACCGAAGCTACACGGGCTACAGATAAAAGCAATGGCTAAACATGACAATCACAAGTCCAAGTAGCGGGGGTAGCGGCTCAAAGAAGCGCACTCCGCGTAACGCTTGGAGGAAAAAAAGAACGATACTGACATCACGGTCCAATGTTGCTTTAGTGATCGGCAACCCGCTAGCCGACCGCTAAGGTCCAGCGGCTCGCGGCGGGTCACATTTTTATTATCGGCATTAGTTGAGAATGCGGCATCCCACGGACGTAATATTTTGGCTGGGGTCGTATTTTGTGTCACTACAGCGATACCAGTAATTTCTTTAATTTCGAGTTTTGGCCGGAGTTGCCCTTTAAAGTCATCGTCCGGATTGTCCTTGGGTAACTGTCGAAGCCGTAGTCGGGATCGTCATCCATGAAATTGTTTGAGTCTTCGCCTGGGTCATCATCAGTGTCGTCATCAGTCTCGTCACCACGGTTGAAGACTGTTTGTCATCGAGGCCGTTGTCAGGCTGGTTGTTGACATTGTAGCCGGGTTTGGTCTTTGGAGTTGTCGTCCGTTTCATCATCAGCGTAGAAGTCGTCATGATGTTTTCGTCTAAGTGTGGTAGCCAGGGGCTTTGTCAAGTTCATTGTCCGGGTCGCTTCCGAGGCCGTAGTTGAGGTCGTCGTTGGTGTCAGAGTTGGAGTCGTCCTCGGATGATTTCAAGGACGTCGCCTTCACGATCGTCGTCTTCAGAGTTATCGTGTTCACAGATGGTACGCTTTATGGGCATAGACTGCGTTACCCTGCACATCCACCAATATGTCATGAACAAAAACAAACTTGATTAATAAAACTTCAGATCAATGTTAAATGCAGCGAACTTGTGCCAAGAAACATAAAGTAACAAAGACCGCACATACTTTGACAGCGACAAAAGGACGACTGACTCGAGCAGCCATGCGAAGCTCTTTTTGTAAGCCCGTAGGTATCTATAAGGTTCCGAGCTCGAACAAACAAGATTCTCGAGTCACCTCAAACATTCTAGGCGTGCAAACAAACAAAAGATTCCCCGTTCCACCCAACTCCATTGCAGAGAATTGGAATTTTCTAATACTAATTCCATTCCTTTGAACTCCTGGAAAGGAAAAACTGGGCCCATTCCCACTCCTGGAATGGCTGAACTGCTGCATTCCATTCCTCTCAATCCCTCCCAATTGTGAAAATGGCACTTGACAGCTAGTACTAAGTTACCGGAAAATAACGTCGGCGTAAAGCTGGCGTTGTGAAATGCGTAGACAACTGCAAAATTCAAAACCCTACCCGCAATCATTGATTCTACTAAGTTGAGCTTTGGTCGCACATAGCACTAGTGGCAATTGGTATGGGGGCACTGCAGATATTGATCGCACCACCAGGTGTAAAAGCCTCGTAACAGAGAGGAAAACTAAGTCGCCCATCTTTTCCACAAAAGAACCGTATATGTCCTCCACTTTTACGAGATACATAATAAGTGAGGAGTCACGTGTATTAACGAAGTGCGGGCGGTGTGACATTGTCCCTATCTGGTAGCCTGCAACTGGTGCTGTAATCACACATGGTCCCAACAGCCTTATGGTTGCATCTCGCAGCACCAGGAACGACACTTTGGCTGTGTTCCAAATCTTACCCAAATAGATCCGAGTTACTCCGGTGGGTCGTGTCACGTGACAACACAGATTGAAAAGTGCTGGGCACGGGTAGTTTTTGGAACGCTGAGGTACAAAACTCTTACCCTGGATTAAGATCGAGTAAATTGCCCTTGTCAGCCTACAACTCTACAGTTTGGGTTGCTTCACTGGGGTTGCCACTTTCATCCTCGAAGGAACATAAGCAGTCAGATAACCAAACCGTCAGTTACCTAAGTGCAATAATGCCGTTTCGAAAGCCCCTTTGACGGCATCTAAGCAGCTCGCATTAGAACAAAGCCTATTCCATTCCTACTCTATTCTGGGCAAAATGTAACTACTAATTTCATTCCCATTCCATTCCAGTGCTGCCACCATTTTATTTGCATTCGATTCCAGGGTTGTGGAAGTGCGGAATCGATCCAACTCTGGAGTGACAACTCCTCAACACTGGTGATAGTCACCAAGGCACCCAGTTCAGTGTGAATGCTGTCCTCACAGCCCATCCAAAGCTGTTATTACTGTAACAAACTCCAGTACGACGAAGTAGTTGAATTCGGAAGCCTGTTGTGCAGATTTGTACCTTGCATTGTTTCTGGTATTTTTTATTTCTTTTGTATTTTATAATGGACAACAACCGTTGTAATCTCGGTATTGTTGCCAAACCTGAAGGTTTTATCATCGGTGCACTTTTAAATAAATACATATATGCCACAGCCGCAGCTCAGCGATGAGCACTTACACTGCGACTTAGGTGTTTCGTAAGTATTCATTTTGATTGCGCGATAATGATGTTTGTCTTCTGTTAGAATTAAAAAAACCAAAACAATATTCAACATGATGGATAATTTTGGACACCCGCGGCATGTGTGATCTGAGCATTTGTTCTTTTCATCTGAAGTGTGTCTCTTGCTTACTACCTATAGAGCATACGATGTTGTGGACGGAAAAGATGCTGCGACCGACTCCGAGCAATAAAAACATTCTGTTTATTCTCATGTCGTTGAGCTCGTGGTGACGAGTATGAGTAGCACTGTCATCTTTGGCGATGCCAAAGCTGAACCGATAGACTGCCGTAGAGCTATCGCCCTCAGCTCTGCACTGTGAGGAATGGCACGATTTTGTTGAAGTGATTGCGGCTCCAGAGAGGTGTCGTTGCTGTTGACATGTACCGCAAGCAGGATGACATACTAGAGAGCAGGAAAGAGAGCGTTTGGAAGCCGTGCATGGTAGTTGACGCCGAGGTCAGGAAATGAGGCAGCAGACGGGGGAAATCGACCCTGTCGTGCTTTCAGTCCGGCTCGATCAGTTTGGAGTGTACAGCCTCGGACTGAAAGGGGGTTGCCGGCCGACTGCGGGGCCGATGCAACATCCCCTAAGATGAGGAACCGAACTGAGAGCGAATGCCTGACATGGCAACGATGAGGAGACCCTGGTCGGCTAGCAGCATGCCTTGTGAACAGTGTGAAGATGTCGATGAATATTCACTTGCCAAGCCGGTGGGGCAAGCAAGGTGGTTGCAGCCCATTGCTGGGAGATGCCGGTGCTAGATGCGACAGTGCAGAGGTGGTTGCGGAGGCGCTGCAGATGTGGAGGCTGAGAAAGTTGAATATGTGCCTACTGCATTTTCGTCCGAAAAGGCAGAGCCATTGCCGTGCCCTTGGCCACGAAGAACATTCCCCTGGATAGCAGGTGCTCGGAGTCAATCATCATGTCCAGGTCACCAATCTGTAGCACTTTCGATCTTGAGGACGGAAGAGACGGTGCAACAGACTCTGAGTTTAACTGTAAAAAAATTCTCTTTATTCTCGTACCGTCAAGCTCGTTCCGACGAGTAGCTTGCTTTTATACACTGCAGTCATTAGCATTATAGTTGATCTAAGTATTTTGCAACACTATTAATACGGCAGATTGGGCGAGTTGGTACGGCAGATTGGGCGAGTTGGTACGGCATAATTACGAACCAGCGCACAGGTAGACCAGTTACTCAAAATCCAAATACACAAAAATATACACTCGCACAGCGCTGATGTGAGTTTTTTGTGTTTGGATTTTTGGTAACTGTACCTGTGCGCTGGTTCGTAATATTGCAACACTGCCTTCTTTAGGCGGTGTGGAGGCTGAACCGATGGACCGCCAGAGGCCCATATCTGTACCTGTTTCATATACTGAATGCCTTTTTGCATGGCTCTGTGTTTACTTTTGTCTTCCAGATTTTTACTGCTCATTTGTTTTTTTAATTTTATTTAGAGGATACTACTGGCCATTGAAGGCCCAAGTAGGAGTGGGGTACAACATATGCATTCACACACCTACAACAACAAACAAATAACACGACATTAAGAGGTTTACAACAACAAACCAGCAAATATACAGGATATATATATTTAAAAGGGGGGGCGGGGGGGGGGGGGGGCGGCACAGCATGCATCAAGCAGCATGTAATTCAATCATTTGTAATAATAGATGTGAAATTTAAAACTCATATTTAAGATTGAACATTATCAAACAAATGTGAATTTAATTAAGCTATAAATTTTATATAGACTGTTACTTTTTATACAATTTTGTCTAGATTTGTCAGGATACAATCTGCAAGTATGCATAAAGTAACTGGAAAGTTGAAAGAAGCAAATTAGAGATTGCAAAACCTACTTCTCAATAGATATTTTTTTCCCAAAGTATTTACGTGATAGTGCAGCTGAAATAAGGCTCCTTTTTCAGTTTTTTTTTATTTGAAACACCTTAAAAATACATTGTTTTCTAAGATTTTTTTTTTATTATTATGCTTGGAAAATTAAGTTACCGATTGTGTTCAGTTTATTCTAAACTATTTATATGAAATTCCAGAGTGCTTTTGTGCATAACAGTGGCTAGATAAGGTTTTTATAATTTCTGATAAAACAAACTGACTAGTTTCTCTTTAGTGACCGTTTCGCCAAGGTGACAGCAGAACAAGTAACGGATCCCGACGTCAAACTGCAGGAATTTGAGATATATGTTTTCTTAGCGAATGCACGCCACTGTTGTGACATATTTGAATATCCTTATCGCTTGCTTGGGCTCAGCGGGTAATGCAGGTCGGCACTAGCGTGAGTATAAAGGCTGAACTGCATAAAGCGATTTAGCGAGCGACGGCGACAGCGACGAATCAGCGACGTATTACGAAGATTTCTTACTATCACTCGTCGCGTCACTCGGTTTTTGGATTTCTAGAAAACATCGTTCCGCTTTCATGCGGCTTGCGTCGTCGCGCGATCGTGACCGAGCGTCAGCGAAGCGGGTCGCCGTCGCTGTTCTCGTCGCTCGCAAAATCGTTTACATTAGGTTTATACTTCACGCTGTCAATAATATCGACTCGAGCGCGCATAATTTCATTTCCACGGGAGCGCGTGTAAATCAAACCCTAAACCAAGACGGGGGCTGCAGCCAGCAGCTTTGAGAGCGTCATACAATGGATTATAGTTTGACAGAAGCAAGCACACACTTCGCTAGCGCATTCCAGCCTTGAGCGCTCGAACTTCCGAAAACGAAACCAGATTTTGCTACATTTTGGCTAGCTCGAAACATTTTTTTTTTAAATATAGGGTGTCTTTTAGCTATAATCTAGACTAAGAGAAATGTGTACCGTCCCAAATTATATTTATGTCGCCGTACTATATAAGTAATAATTGTGTAATATCGTTACGTTCATATAAAATACGGGGGGTGTCACCGGACCTTCGTCTGAAACAAAAAGTCTGCTATATATACCGAGCGGGTTTCTATTACCATTGAGTAGGAGTGTCGGGTTGTCAGTGCCTCTGTTCGTTGTTTGTGTATGTAGATGCTTGTATGTTGATCTTGTGGTATGTGCTGTGATGTATGTGTTGGTATGCTGCCGTCCGTCTTCAAGCGTGTCACTTCCACAAATGCCGAAATGTCCTTCATTTTTGTAGTTTTCCGCATACTCACTAGGTGGCGCAAGCAGCCGCCCAATTTCATTTTAGCTTTGTTTGTACGTAGTCCATTTATGTGTAAGGAACCACACCACATAGCTACAGTCTAGTAGAAAAGTAACCGCGTGTTTAAATGGCGCATAGCGCCGGCGTTCAGTTCGTCTTCGTTCGTTGGCCGTTTCGGTAGCCGATTCGTACCCGGAAAGCCGCAAAATTTGCGTACACACGAGATATGAGTGGATACGTCGAAACGTCGCGTACAACTTTGCTCGCGGTAAAGAGGTGAGCGGGACGTCGGTAACGCCGGTCGGGTAGGGTCGGGTCGGGTCGGTGTCGGAGCTATTCGTCGTCGCTCGCGGCAAACGGGCTTTTTCAATAAAGTTCATGTCTGTGGTCGCGAAAAGATAACTGCTGTGGAAATTACCCGGCGTCGGTGACAATGCAACCGGCTTGAGGCCTCGGCTATCGGCTGAACCGCCACGCGAACGAGACCTGCTCGGTGGGGAAGCACGCTGCTGGATGCAGTCGATGGTCGCTCCCACTGTCGCGTAATCGCCGTAAATGGATACGGCGTCGGCGCTTAGGGGTGAATGCTTGCGGTAGTTCAGCACGTATGGACGATTACGAACGAACACGTGCAAACTACGCTTTCGCTGCGGCGAAAAGCCGTGTAAAGCGCTGGGCCTCGCTCGTCGAACCCGTCTTGCGTCAAACGGCCGCCATTGTAAAAAAACACCCCTAGACGTGTGATCGCAGAACGAAGTACACGTTCAAAGATGTTCATTTTACACGAGACCTCGGGTGCAAACGAAATACACCGAGCCTCGCGTGTAAAACGAACACCATTTGGGGAGTCCGCCCTGGGACAACGGTTTACACGTCCAGGGGTGTACTTTTTCGCTGTGTGTGTAGAGCAACGACGTAGCAATCGCGACGCGAGTGTTGACTGCGCCTCGATCTGGCCGGCCGCGCTCGCTCTGTGGAAATCTAAGCTTGGGACTCTCGAGCCCCGTTAGCTTACTGAAGATGCAAGACACTACTTTGTCGTCGCGAATCCTTTGCCCTTCGAATGGCTTCGAAGCCGTTCCAGCGCCCGGCGTATACCCTACACAGCGTCCTCCAACAACCGTTCGCACAGCATCGGAACCCTCCGTCTGCGAGCGTCGGCGGTTCGCCGTCGCGGGGATTATGTTCGCGGGAGTTCATGTTCGCGGTGTTTCATGTTCACCGCAGGAGTTCATAAAATGCTTCCATTCAAGTCGCAACAATAAATCGTCGGCGCTCGCAGACTGCCAGTAGGCTCCAGAAAGGTTGCGATGCTGCGCGGGCGGTCGCTGACAGGCGCTGCTGCCTAGGGTACGCCGAGCACTGGAACGTTTTCGGTGGCGTTCGCAGGACAAAGAATCTCAACGACAAAGCAGCGCCCTGCATCATCAGCAAGTTCACGCTGCTCGAGAGTCCCACGCTCACATTTTATCAGAGTGAGGCGTAGTCGTCTCTCATTTCGCGATTGCTGCGTCATTGCTCTGACTGAACAATTGACAGTTCTCTCGAGACTTCATGAGCGTTAAATCTACGCGTCTATAGCGCGATAGAGGGTCGTGACAACAAAAAAGCTTACCCCGGCAGGGGCGTAAGCAGCGGTGCAATGTCCGTCAACGCCCATGTCGAGAACGGCGAAATATACAAAAATAACAGCCGAAAAAAAAAATTAATATCATTAGGCACGCGCTACCCTAGGTGCGTCCTATTATCTCTCTGTTTTGCGAACTCAACAAATCAGAAAGCGCTGTGGCTAATTTCTCTTCTTTTTCTTTAAATTACGAGACATTAGACTCATTGGAGCTTCTTGGAGCACACATCAATTACAATCTCTGAGCACCATGGTGACTCATGGTGCTCAGAGAATGTAATTGATGGCAGTGATATAGACTGAACTCACGGATGAAAAACGTATTACGGCACAAATTTCTTAAACCACGCAATCATAGATGCCACAACGATGCAAAGATTCCCAAAATTGACGTTTAAAAATGCGAACCTAACAGTGTACACATAATTTAAAAGTGCTTGGTAAATATATATATATATATTTATTTATTTGTTTGTGGACATCCTGCGCAAAGAAAAGTATTCGCCATTAATTATTTATTTTAAATTATAATGTGGGCTACACGGCTTAAAATATGATATCTTCAAACCTGCCTCGTTTTGGGTCACTTCTGGGAAGGGCAGCTTTAGAAAGAAGTCCAAAAGCTGGGGGGCCTTCATGGAGCTGTCCTGTTCACTCGGTAGTGACAGCAGAGTAGAGGCTATGCGTGTTTGAGGCCAATCATGTCCCCGGTTAGGGTCCCGTGACAACTGTCTCGAAGCTGGTGATAACGCTGGACACGGCACCTGCCTTAAGCCCAAGGCCACACATAGCATCCACTGCACTATCAACCTTGGCTCGAACTGTCAATAGGATATAAGTGACACATTCTCTCGCAGTGTTCAGTTGGTATGCCCCTGAAGATTAGTCTTTGTGATCGCACCCCCGTTCTGGCCTTGAAGGAGCTCTGTTTTTCAATTTTTCTGTTTTCTCTCTCTCCCTAAGCTAAAAGCATTGCAGAAGGTGCGGACTCGGCGGACCAATCAACCGTAGACTTTCTATCGCTTCACTCCGCTCTCTGTGCGCATGTAACGGAAGGAGCGTGATCACGTGGTTTGACGGATGACGTAATAGACGCTGCCAATCCCGGAATGAGGCTGCTTGCGGACCTAGTTTCGCGTGTCGTGCGGCCCGTGGGGCTGCTGTGGATTTCGCTTCTATGTTTAAAGGTATCCCGATCGAAAAGTCCTACCCCTATGTCGACAACATGCGATTTCTTTAAAGAAGCCCAAGACATTCATGTGATGCGCTCAGTGTTCGGTTCGGCAAATGACAGCTTGTGCTGCATCGTGGTGAATCTTCACGGATCCCTTCCTTCTCGGTTTTGTGTTTCAGTGGTTGGTCTGCAGTGCCCGTGTCGACGTACACTTCGGATTACATCTTTCAAGTCCGGTATTTTGAACGTAAGTGCGCTGCAACCTACTCGGCGACAATTGACCGTTCTGCAGTGTCTATTTTCTGACAGCTGGGAGAATAATTTCCCCGTAATTCTACCGCAGTCGCGTGCCATTAGCTCTCTGAAATCATGTGAAAATTGTAGTTAGAATACTGACATTCTTATTCTCTCTGCGTTTTGTGAAAAGACGTTTCATGGACACCTTTTCGTGGATAGACGCTTCATGGACACACGTTTAGTCGGCACTCGTTACGCGAATTGCACGCTGCAGGGACATTTCGTCGCGCCTGTATTCCTGAGGCGCGTGCTCACCGACTCAGCCCACCCGTTCACGCCACTTCTTGGCAAATCATTACAAAAAACAAACAAAAAAAAACAACATATCTTGAGTTGTTTATAAACGTTACGTGTTGATGAAACGATCTCGATGAAACGTCTTTTGATAAACTGATTGCAGCGCCAATGAATGGCGACTGGCATTAGAATTTCGGGGGGAAGGGGGGGGGGGGGAATTCGGCCGGCTGCCGGGCGACTAGACACTACCCAGGAATTGCCTTTGGTTCTTGTTTGCTTTACAATATTCTCAGTTGTAAAACAGCTCAGTAGTACCTCTTCACATAGTAGAGATTGCTTAGTGTGTGCTTGTCTACAGAATGGGCTGTGTGTAATAAACGTCTAGGAGATTTGCAAAACAATACCTTCTGTCTGTTTACCTGTGCTTTTGCAAACACCTGAGAGAGTGCATTTGTTTTTTGTTGTTTTTTTGTTCAAATGTTAGCTCTTTGTTTTAAATGGGGCTATGAAGTTCGGCACGTCTCACAAGGTTTTTTTTAAAGATGTCCAGTGACAACAAATAATTTGTTTCACATTTCATACGATTGCGGTAAAAAGAAAAACTACAGGCAGCTATGGCACGATGGTAAAGAGACTCATAAGACGAGCTATAGAATGAGCTATAGCGGACCATGCAAAAAGCAATAGGCGGCTAAAGAAACCATAGGAAAAGCCATAAGCAGCTATGGCACGGTGTCTAAAAAAATCCATAAAGTAAGCCATAGAAATCTCTATAGCAGACCATACAAAAAAATATAGGCGGCTGAAGGAACCATACGAAATGCCATAGGCGGCCGTAGCACGACGGGTAGAGAGAACCATAAGACGAACTATAGAATGAGCTATAGCGAACCATACAAAGAGCAATAGGCGGCTAAAGAAACCACGGGAAAAGCCATAGGCAGCTATAGCACGTTGTCTAAAAAGATCCGTAAAGTAAGCCATAGAGATCTCTATAGAAGACCTTACAAGAAGCTATAGACGGCCAAAGGAACCAAAAGAAAAGCCATTGGCGGCTATAGCGTCCTTTCTAAAGAGACCCATAGATTAAACCATACAAAATTCGATAGCCAAATTTCCATTGAAAAAGCTATAGACAACCATAAGGTAGACCATAGGAAAAGCTATGGACAGCCATAGAAGCGGCTATAGCTAATTGGGCCAATTTTCTATAGCCGGCCATACAAAGGATTTTCTATAGCCGACCATAGACCATTTTTGTATGGGATGCGCTGGATCCGTCCTGTGACGACTTGCCAGTAGAAGTCTGACCCTATGAGAACGCCGACGTCGTTGTCTACTTTGCCTTGAGCCCCAGTAGAAATGATATCTGCGGCTTGAAGTCCGCTGGAGTGAAGTTGCATCATTAGATTGTCATCTAGCTGCTGGTGTGATACTGTGCACACGTCTGGGACTTTCAGTGATTCAAGTGATGTCTTCTAGTGGCTTTGATAGCTATGGAGGGTCACAACCACTCGTCGAGAGGACTGTTTCGTGGCTGTGTTTCGAAATGTGTATAAGTAAGCTCCTCCTGGCCAACGACTTCACAGCCCATTTTTTCCGAAATGTCCTGCCGGATAAACGTACGCTGACTCCCACTGTCCAGTAAAAGCCTTAGTAAAAGGTGTCTCGGTGTCCCTAGAGCACACGTTCTAGCAGTTTGCAGCAAGACAGCAGAAGAGCGGAAATCAGTGGTTGGGGCGCTCACGACTGTTGCGATACCTTCCCGAAGTCCTCCTGGGTGTGGGTTGTCCGATGCGGATGATGTGGGATGTGATAAATCGCATAGTATAGTCACGTGGGGACCTCCACAAGTGGCGCATGTCAAGTTCCTGCACGAACGGCAAACACGAGCGATGTGATTTGGCTTGCCGCATTTGATGCAGCAGCGTGCTCGCGCAAACTTGGTTCGTTTTTCTTGTGTTGAAAGTCTAGCCTGGCAGTTTTGCACCGAGTGCTGGGTGGTATCCCACAAAGGGCACGTAGCCGCTCGGTAGCCAATGGCCTCAGTCGAGAGCGCGAGTGCTGAAGGGTGGCTCGCCTGTACGGATTCTTGACGTTGTATCGGTGATGACCCATACCGGGGAGAGGAACTTGAGTGTTCCATTTGGACATCTTTCTGAACCTCCACTTGAGTCTGTAGAAATAACATGATGACGCGACCTGCTCTTCTGTGCACATGTCAGCTGTGTCGGCTTATGGTGTCAGTGCTGCTTCCCTTAACTTCTGTCTGTATAGTATAGCCAGGTCAGCAGGAAAGCACCGCATAAAAACACGATGTAGGACGACAGCGTAGTTTCTAGGCGGAGCATCCAGCCCTTGAACAGATGTTTTTAGGAAGTGTATCACGCCATTGAGTTTACGAAGCTGTACTGCGTTGGTTGAACTGTTGACCGCAGGCAAGCTCGGAAGCCGATCAATATGATCATCATTTAGAATGAGCCGTCGTCCAAATCGCTCTTGCAGTGTCTGTACCGCGAGGTCATAATTTTGTTCTGCGAGTCGGATTCCTTCCACGGCTCGCTTCGCGTCATCTGTGAGATACGTGAGAAGGTATTTAAACTTCTCGATTGGTGGGAGTTCTGAATTTTTGTGGATCGTACAATTTAAATGATTCCAGAACCCCTGCCTGTCGCGACTGCTCCCGGCAAAAGTCGGTACCCGCGGTTTTGGTAGGGCGACCGTCCGATGGATCCTTGAGGTCGGAGTCGGAGGAAGACCGGCGGACTGGGTTCTGTCGAGAGGGACGTTTGACATGATATTCGTGTGTTATGCCACGGAGACTCGACAGTCGAGGGCGTGTCGGACGCACGTGAGGCCATGACTGATGCGGAGACGGTACTTCTCTGCTCCCTGAAGCGCGTCCTCAAGATCGTCATCCGAGGTGGACGTCTGGATGTCATGGTCAAGGTGGGTTAGGTCGCTTTTCTTCTGAAGCAGGTGGTCCAGTTGCAGTCGGAGGTCAAGCTCTGTCGTGTTCTCATCTTGGAGAAGATTGTCTATTTGGGTTAGCGTTCGGGTGACGGCTGAGCGGGCGATGCCGCGGGCTCTTCGGTTGCCGTCCATCTCGTTTCCCGGGTTTCGGCACCAGTGTTAAGGAAGAGATACCGGGCACGTTCGTCTCGACGGTGTCGCTTTATCATTCTCTCTCGCGCCGTTCACGATATTGTGGTTCTGCGCTCCTCTACCTCATTTTCCTCTCGTTACCTACCACCAGATCGCATAATCTACAACGTGGGGTCTGAGTGTAAAGTCCGGATGACGCCACCTGCACTTTGCTGGCTCCAAGCATGACGTGTGACACAAAAACAGCCTGAAGAAAATAAAGAAAGGTAACTGGACAAGAGGCCACAGGGAGGTGGGCGTACTTAAGGCTATCCATTTGGTCTTCTGTTGCCATTTGGAGGCTGCGTTTTTCTCGTGACTTGCTTCCTGTTCTCTATTCGGTCGCTTGGGTTCAAGTTTGCAATCCGTTCCGCTTTGCGCAGTGGAGCCTGACGATCCCTAGTTCAGTAGATTGTTTAGGCGAATTTTATTTTACAAGGTTGCAACGTGTAGTTCAGATACTGGGTACAAAATAGTGAGAACTGTAATTAAAATAGAGTATAAACTATTCTAGAAGAAATAAATTTGCAAGATATTAATATACAAACAAAAGTACTTGAAATGCGATCTTTGGACTAGAGTATTAGAATAGGCACAAGTGTGCGTAAAACGCCTAGAGAAAGAGGAAGAGCACTCAAACGAAGTAACCTACTATACGACCGCCAGTTTTAACGTGGAGAAGTGCGCACTAGCAATATAGAGTAAAAAAAAATAATGATACGGGAGTGCACGGGAGTTCCTACCCACATGCACGCTGAGCTGCTAGCCATAGCCACAGCCATAACCGAGTTCACCAAACACGAGAAAGAAGCCATAGAAAGAACGGATAGCCAACATGTCTGCCGCGTTTTTTTTTTCTAAACAACAAGCTATCTATGTACATCCACTAAATTTTGCAACATCACATGTACAATGCCCGCTGCTAAAAATTTGGTTCCAATGGGCCCTAGGACAGCAGAGACTGAGAGGAAATAACCGAGCTCATGAGCTCACCGGCAAACCAATTTAAGGACCCCCTCTGAGATGACCTGCACTACAAGAATTTGAACCAATATTGAGAATAACAAATCTACATACCGTTAGAAAAGAAATTCTTGAGAATAGACTCAGAGCCCCAACTTTTCTACCCTCACCCTCATATACTTATCAAACGTGGAAGCATCCCTCATACGTAAAATGCAAACACACACCCCACTTACCCCGCACTATGTATTAACAAACCCACCTACTCCCACCGCGGTTTATAACCCCGTTCCAAGGATGGGCAGTATTTCAAATACAAGTATTTGAAATACGTATTTCAAATACTTTGTGTATTTTGCATTTGCATTTAATTACAAATGGGGTAATGTATTTGGCGTGTGTATTTATATACTAAAACATGGGTATTTTAAATACAATTGTAATTAAATACAGTTTCGTGGGCGAAAATACATCCTTCTCCATCCTTTATTCGGCCATGGGGCTTTTTTCTTTGTCTCCTCCGGCTTTATTTTAAAGGCACTTTCCAGAGCAGGAAGAAAGCTACGTTCTGCAGCACCGAATGCAGTGTCTGTCAATCAAGCACAAGTGTTTAGTGACTTAGTGATTACGGTGCTAGTCCAGGGCAAGAATAGTGCCGAAATCGACGTTTACAGGCAGACTGGCTAAATAAGTGCCTGTGACAACTTGTGATGCTTTCCAGCCGGATTTCCATCCATATTTCTGCCTGGAACATTCCAAATGCGCGGGTCGTCCAGATTTTCGTAACTGGTGCGAGTTGCAACAATAAAAAATTCTCTGGCTAGTGCTGCGCGTCTTGGTCGTCTCGGTTCTTTGTTGGTCTCTACCAAAATGTAATCGCAAAAAAAGCTGCTTGAAGCTCTGTACTTTTTTCAACTATTACGTCCAAGCTGATTACATTTTTTGTGATTATATTTCTATTACGTTACTAGAACCTTGCACACTAACTCCCAAGTATGCGATACAAAATTAAAATGAGATACCCAGAAACCCTTTGCAGGTACCGTGAAGTCGCTGACGCAAATTTCGAGGAATGTATTTGGAAAAGTATTTGGAGGAGACCGAATACATTTGGTTGTATTTGTATATTGTACTTAAATTCTTTTTTGGAAATGTAATTAGATTTGTAATTAAATACATTTTTCACGAAGTATTTTGCATTTGTATTTTGATACATATTTGCTTGTATTTTGCCAATCCCTACCCCGTTCCAACATACATTCTGGGAATGCCCGGAAGCCCACCAGAGTAGCTTTCAGACACTCTCCCATCTACCCCACCACATTATCCCAAGCGGCTGGGAGGAATGGTCCTTTCGCTCCAGAGCTTCAAAAGCTGTAGTGGCCGCCCCTTGTTCATCGCATAATGCAGATACCTAGGCCCGGACCTGGGCTAAAGGTTGAGAAGCATCTTCGATCTAAATAAAAGTTTCGTCGCTCTCTCTTTCTTGCGGCATCGATTACATGACGGGCCCTGTCTGTTAACCCTTTTCCGCGCCGTCTTGCTGGTGCTTGCCGCATGAGGCGCTGGGCTCGGCGGTGGGCTCCAGTGTTGCCCACAACAGTTCTAAATCACAATATGATGAATGCAAAAAAAACTTGATTGCAAGGATCTGGCAATCTACCAAATAGAGATTTGTCAGGCCGGCTTGACACGAAACAAAGTTTTAGACCGTTCGACATGTCAACGCCAACAGAATTTTGGAATTCGTATGGACTAATCTAAACCAACAAGCACACTCCACCGAAGGATCGCAGGTTCAGTTCTACCACCTCTAAATGTTCTGACGAATAGCTGAAATCTTGTCTTGAAGTCGCAATAGCTGCAATTCCAGGCTTTCGTGTTCACACGGAGCAACCGCCGAAATTGCGACAGGCTAATTTTTGCTATGATTGTCATTAAAATAAAATGATTTTATGCTCTATAGAACTATACATTTGGTGTAATAACATGCGACTATGTTTAGGTCGTTTGCCGATGCACACGGCAAAACCGCACCCCGCAACACCGCACGTCACAAAACCGCAAAAAAAAAAACTATTAGACCGTGTAGTCAATGGATATCCTGACCCCGCAGGAAATCATGTGAAAATATTGCATCTGTGATTGTATACTGCTACCTCAACGTTCCAGGGTTTCAGCAGTTCAGTTGCATATAATGATCTGTATCCCATTAATTTGTGTTTCAGCAGCAAAAAACTCGTTATCAACATCGGAATAGGAAACAAAAAAAATCCCTGTCAGACTGCATGTCTGGAAATCACAATGAACTCCAGCCCTGCAGTGAAACAGTGATTATGTTCGTGTGTGAAACACCAACGGCATGCTTCAGGGTAATGAGTGTGTTTCGGACCTATGGAGGATACTGCTGAAGTTAAAAATAGGCACGTGATCAAATCACAAGCCCGTTTCAAGCTTGCAACAACAATGCTGGGGTCTTCAATTGTAGCTGCATACACAGAAGGGCTGAAAGCATCTTTAGCGATGTGCATACACCATACGTGGGTAGATGTGCTGTGTTCTCGGCTCCTGTAGAAATTCCAAATGGTTAAAAGAAGAGAATAGAAATACCCCAATGGTACATTGCAACAAAATATTCTAAACCGCTGTTTATTTTATTATTAAGGAATTTTGACGATTATGCTTCTACACTGAGGCAGCACTTGTCAAACGTTGTGTGGCTGCAGACCCCAACATATCTTCGGAGTTTATCACCTCCTTTAAAACGTTTATATGAGAAGAATGTGTTACGCACATTCGGGAATTTTAGTTGCCGTAATGAGGAAAAAAAGCTGAAGTCATGAATACAACTTATAATAATTAACATCCATTGTCTTAATATGCTGTAGTCCAGCCAAGATAAGTGACGCATATCTGAGTGTATTTTTTTCAAAGAAATACTGCGTAAAGTGCGTTTACAACTGGAAACCACAAAGAGCGCTGTGTTACTCCTGATAACTCTACTTATGTTTCTTTCCAAGTTATTCAGTACGGTAAATTCAACCTTTTCAGTACCTCATCTGTCATCAATAGTGATCCCGTAAATAATGTGGACCCCCCCCAGTGTTTCCGTGAACCCCCGTGAGTCTGCGGACTAGGGTCTCAAAACCACTGCACTGGGATGCCACGTTAGAACTCAGTCGTTTTTCCAGTTTACAACGACTTTAAAAAAATACGTTGGAAGATTGCTTTCAAACTTACAATTCTTGCACGTTCACAAGTCGTCAGACATCTTTACAGTGACAATGAAATTAAACTACAAGAATATACGGTTCCATTAAAGATATACGTTTAATATCTATCCTAAATGATTTGTATAGTTTTCATTACAATTGCCTCATTCTCGCAAGCACACCAAACGCAGTCATTGAAATATCAGATGCATCTTGCGACATGAGGGATGTGAGTGTTACTTCAAAATTGCCCCTAAGATACAGTGCAGTTACTCGTGCAAAGATTACTTGGGGTGTTCATATAGATACTCATTGAAGGGTAAGAGAAGTAACTGTACCTAAGTGAAGATACAGTTGCTTAAAATATTTTTTTTTATTTTACGAAAACGTCAAGTAGGGGTGAACGTACTTGCGTAACTATTTTCGAGGAACGTATAGGATTACGTTACTCATGCTTCGTTGTGAAGACTTATGCCAGCGAAATAACTTACATCTCCATTCCTGGTGCTTTTGAACAACAAGTAATAAGTATTTATGAACGAAATCTCTGAACCTTAACCTCGCCCCAGGGGCATTTTAGGCCCTGGGAGTCAGAAACGGCTGATAAAATTTCATCGTGTATAGTCCTAACGAAGGAATCATAGCGTCCTACGTTTGAGGCAGCGTTGTGCGCACCACCCTCGGCGTTAGGAAGTTTTGTGGTTCAAGTCTTATAACACCTCGACTCTTTCTGAAAGTTAAAAATACCTGTGTGACCTTCAAAGCCTCATTCTACAGGGAAAAAAAACACGTGCCTCTAGGCGAGATAAATAAAAACAAAAAAGGATCATGAACGCGCTGCTGATGTGGTTATACGTTATATTACCGAAAACGTGATGCCAAATAACGCGCATTACTTTTAATTGCTCTCTGTAACGTGTTGCTTTTACTTTGAGGTTTCGTAAAGGCAGTAACACGTCATTTTAATTTGAAAGTAACGAGGAACATATTTCGTTACTTCGGTTTAGGTAGCGCCTACAACGCAATTTGCTGTCGTCGATCACACGCCGTCTCATGCTGTCAAATTTAACGTGCTAATTCTGGGGGCACGGCAAGCAAATGAGACCACCTGAATATATGGCGATGTTCGTAATCTCTGACTAAATGTGCCCATCGGCTGCACCTTTACGCTGCAATACATTTCAGTAATTGCTTTCTATAGTTTGGTTAAATCGAACAAAACGTACCCGCGAGAAGTAAATTCACTAAGTTACAAATTACTGCAAAATATTTACCCAAGATACAGGCAAACAACACAAACAAACAAACAAGCAAACAAAGTACAGACAAAGAGGAATAAAAGTACCAAGGTGTGTATCTTAGGTAAAACAGACGTACCTAGTTACCGATTTGTTGTTGCTTGTACCTAGGTACTTTCAACACTGCCTGGCGTAAGCATGCATGTTGACGGTGCCACCAAATATATTACCAAGGAAAATACATTCTCCTCCATTCAGTTACGCCAGCGCACATACAGCACTATATGCCCTCCTAGCAGTGTAGAGATCACGCATCTGAGAGAATGCATGAGAATTGCACTCTCTACGTTGACGAGCAGTCACGCTGTGCCACGTAAATGCATGAATGAATGAATGAATATATTTACCGGAACGCTTTTGTTAGGGTTATTTTTTTAACCTGGGGATTAATTTGAAGGATCTGGCGCCACTAATTAAGAAGTAGAATTGGTTAATTAGCTCGCTAACTAAAAAGCATAACTAACCTTTTTTTTTTTAATTTACAACTTTTGGAGGAAAATATAGTTGACAATATTGGTTCAAACATCCCTAAGGTTGAAGCTTGGGCGAGTTGGTACGACATACTTCAGAATATGAAAACAACGCAAAGAACGAGGGACCGGGTGAAGGCAGGCAGAGACAAAGCGCTGAAACGCAACTAAATTTTATTGAACGCAACGGTGCAATGAAGACAAGCACAGTCGAGAACATAAAGGGAAAAAATGAGCCTAAAACACACAAAAAAACACACGAAACAAAACATCGCCGTTAGAAAGCCATACAAAGGGCACGTGCTAAAGCCAAGCGAATCAAGAGACCAGAAAAATAATCTCCTTTCTTGTCAAGGGAACCAAAGGGCTGCTGACACGCAGAGCACCTAATCTTTTTATTCCTATACTGCCTCAAGAATGTCGCGTGTCAGCTGGTCCCGGTGACGTTTTTACAATCTCACAAAGTTGAAACTGAGGTGTGCATCCGCAGTCACGGCAGTGTATGCCGTGACCAAAAATTGTCGAAAAGACGTTGTAGGCATGCTCCCTTCAGCGCGATCCAAACCAACGCGTTTTTGTGCGCGCGTAGGTCTTGCGGCTTTCGGAAATTGCGTGTTTCGTGATGTTTTTGCTGTTTCCGGTGCGCTTTCTTAGTCAGACCCATGAGCGCTGGTTTAGACGGTGCAGCTTTAAGCGAAAGCGCACGCGCGCACGCATGCACAAGCGCACTCTGGCGGTGAAGTGGCGATCAATCCAAATGCAGCTTACGTCCCTAGCGAGTGTCCAATAAAAATTAATCTGTGGGATTGTTGCGTTGGTTGCGCTGTCTTAATTTCTTTGCGTTCGCGATGGAATATCGTGTGGATCCCACGTACGAGGCTAAGATTGCTGAGCTAATAAACCTTTGTGTGCTAAGGTACGTCAGCAATGTAAGAACCGTCAACATGACTCGGCTGACTGCTTTCCCGGCTGCAAGCGAGCAGTACTTGAGGTCTACCAAGAAAAAGAAACAAAAGGCCATCCGCACGCTGTTGAGGCCTAGAAAGACGCTCGGCGAGTGCGCCACCATTGTGCGACAGATATACCAGGACCCCGACGGTTGGGACTTCTTCCAGTCTTTTCGTATGTCAAGAGCGAGGTAAGTTGCGGTAGCTTTTATTTGATATGTTTAGTAAATTTTTCATCGTATGTACCACTACATAAATATTGCCGTGAAGCTTGCGCCATCTCAGTGAAATAAGGTACTTTTACTTTCGCGAGACGGCAAATTCGCAAGCTTTCGTTTTGTAACACTAACGTCTAAACGCTTGGCTGACTACATGAAGGCACTTTGCTTCCCCTTCCCCCGCTCTCACGATCGCGTGCGAGATAAGTACAAGTGCTGACTTTGCCTTTAGCGGTGTGTACTATCATAGGTGCTACCACGTGGGTTCAAAGGCTGCTTGCACGTGAACACCGCAAGTATACTCGCTAAACAAGCTGTCTGGCATGCTTTGTACCGGTGAATATTCACAATCAGGGGTCACTAAATTTTCCACATCTAATGCCAATGACTGAAGTTTAGTGAATTGTTACCAGAAGCTTTTGCTCGATGGAACGGGTCCCTTTGAGTGCTTCTTCAAACCTCGAGCTATTGCAAATAGTCGTTTATAGTATTTGTGCAGGTGCGAGCCTTCTCAGTGCATGTAACGATGTGCAAGAATCGGTCATGCAATTTGGGTTCCTTTTTAAATAACGTTTTGGCCTTACATTTTTTTAAAGATGAACTCTATCATACCTTACAGCTTCGCAGCACTTTTTCTTTATTTTGCACTCTTTCCAAGTGCTGTACGTCAACGATTCATATGTGTATAGATGTTTCTCTGAGTCCCATTTGTTCAATAGTTCAATAGCCTTTACAATAAAAGTTTATTGAAGAAATACGATCTGACGGATCTTTACTGGCAAGTCATTTTATTATACTTTCGAATTCGTCTGAAAACACGGGATCTTTCTTTAACCAGTAGGGACAGCTATTCACCACTAATGTACTCAATGAATTCATGATGCTGACGATTGTTTGAAGACTGCGTCAAATCATTTGTTTAGACAAGCATACAAAAGAAACCACAGGGGGCCTAGCATGGTGTACACCAAGTAAACAATCTAATCTTGAAAACTGAATAAACGGCGTGGCTCCCTGAAATCCAAAATACACTATGGGTAGTCTTTACTAAGGTGAAAACCTTGTGCGTCTCATCGTTCAGTTCTTGAGCGAAAACACGTCAGCGACGCGAAAGGTACCACAACGTTTACGTGACATGTGCGAATAATGATATTTCTCCAAAAAGACATTTAGCTCATGTCCCTCGGCTGGCGTGGAACCAGCGACCTTTTATTTCAGTAGTTCAACGCGGTACCCCGGAGAGGTACCGCCCGTCGCGGAGGGGTATCGCCACATCCGTAAATCATGTGTCTGTCTTTAATGCATCGGCGCTTGGGCTTTCGCCTTCAAGTCGCTTTAAGGAAAACATAAAATACCCTGTGTTTTTTTTCGGAGCTATATTCAGTTTGGCGCAGCTTACCATGGTTATTGGTGGGGATGATGTTCAGGCCCGACCACAACTTGTGGCCTCTTGCCCTGCAGTGGCTGCACAAGTGGATCTGTGGCAGCTCCGGGCGGTGTCTGTCACCAATCCATTATGCTCCGAGCTTCTTGCTGACCTGGAGCTTGATGAGTTTGCTCATCTTGCAGACCTTAAGAATACGGTGGAAGTGATACCCATCTGCCGCGAAGTATTCCCTTTTTGGTGCCTTTCTCGGTTCAGTAAGAAGGGTTGCATGAAACAAACATGAACAATTATCCCATTAGAAATACGCAAAGCTGGTAAGGTGTACATACCATTTTCAGTCAAGTATGTATAATCCTATCTAAAACAGAACAAACATACAACAACTGATTCCCCACTTGTATCGTGAACACCTAAGGTACCCGAAAAATTACGGGCCAGCAAATGTCCACTCGCAGAACATAAAGACCACCCTGGTGTGGGGATGCTGTGGGGCTCACAAAGTTCGAGCTTGAAGGGTATAAATCTTTTTAAAGCTTGCTGAGTTTCGAATTTGCATAGTTTGCAATTTATTAACTGTGCCTGGGTTCGAAACGAAAAGCTTGCTGCTTTTGAACACTACCTTCATGGCACCTCTACTGCTATGGCGCCGAAAGCTGCATTCGGAAACTGCCGTATGCATCCTCCGGTGTCATTGTTTTACCACATGCAACTTAGTGCCATAAGGACGCGATTAGATGATTTTTTGACAAACTGCCTCCACTTCGTATCCCATTAAGACTTGCCCTGATGATATAGCATTTTTTCTATACCATTCGGTCGGCAGGGCAATTGGAGACATCACTCATTTCCGGTAGCCTGGAAAGAGGCTACCATTTAGAAGCGAACAATACTGACTGTTGCCACACTTTTTTTACATCGCCAGCTTGGTATATATGCGTGCATGCATACCAAGATGATTTCTATCTGTTTTGCAAAGCAAAACATAGCTGTAAAAACGGATATGTTTACGTTCTAGACAATATTGGAAGTGCGAGAAACAAAGCGAATGCAACGTGAGCCTGATCACCTACTTTCCTGTAGAGGGTAATCACAAGATCTTCTCAAAAACCCAAGAAACTCATGCTCCAGGTATCTCCTGCAGGGTTACACTTCTTCATACTCAACGATGGATGAAATTCTCTAGCGGCGGCCTTGGGTGAGGCACCCATGACGATTGTGCACAAGGTCATGGCAGATGTAGAAGCGTAGGCAAGGCAACACCTTCCAAGCAATGAAGCCATGTGCCAGGATATAAGATGAAAGGGGAAAGCGGAGTGCCCACAAAAGCATGCGCTCATTATCGAGGGCGAGTTAAGAGAAACTTTAGATGGTTGGGAGTTTCTGCGGGGCGACCTGCGCAGGCGGAGCTCGACTCTTGTTAATTTTGTTTCACCGGCAAAAACTTGAGGAAACTGAATGACATTTCAATGTGGCTCATGGATGAACTATTTAAGATTGTGTTGCCGCTCTTCAGACAGTTATACACAATTCACGGAAACCTTCATGGCCATGTGTTCCCTTTTGTTTACTGCCCCGTGGCTCGACGAACCCAGATGGCGTGCGAGGCGCTCTTTGAAGAAGCACTGAACTTCGCTCCACATCTCGGACTTGCACTAAACCTGAAAACCATGAGTACAAATTTTGAATTGGCAGCAATCAAATTGTATTTGGTCGTTGCTCCCGTCGTCGGATGTGCACAGTTTTGTTCCACTTGTGCCAATCAGTATGGAGGAGTGCAGCACCTAGAACTGTAAAAATAATGTAGATGGCTTCGCCATCAGGGTGAGGCAGCTTGCAGCCCTTTCGTTCTTGCCCACCGAAGAAGTATGAGATGCCTATGCGTCCTTGGAACCCCTCTTCCCGCAAGAAGCTTCCCATTTGTTGCGATGGTGGGAGGACAACTACCAGCTTGGGAAATCATGCCGCCGTGTTGGCCGTGCCCTGATTAGGAGTAATCTGTGGCACTGTTCCAGATATTTTTTGTATCCCTCGCAGATGGCCTGGTGGCCATCGCTGTCTACAAATAGCCTGCCATCGAGAGCCGTCATTGCAGTCAGCGGCAAGTCGTTCGCTGGGACTAAACCCCTATTTTGTTGTCGGCAGGTGAGTTTAAAAAAACCCTGCTTGCACTTGTTTTGTATTTGCCGCTGACTGCACCGAAATGTCTTCTGTTTGTGTGGCTTGTTCCAAGGCGTTACCTTTAGATGGGAAACTTTTGACTTGTTCTGCTTGCAATGGGGCTTATCATCTTGGAAAGAGCTGTTCGGCGGTTGCAGAGGGCACTTTCACAAAGATGACTACCGTTAAGCGTGAAACTTGGCTTTGCCAGCCTTGCCGATCCGCTGTTGCAAAACAACCTTGCACAGACTCCAACCCGGGTGATGCCTCATTCGCACAGCAGTTTACTGCTGTTAATAAGAAACTGGATCAGTTAAGATCAACGGTTGAGTTGCTTGCGGGGAAAGTAGAAGAACTGCTGGCATTTAAGGCCACGGGCGAAAAGGTCGCTGAATCTGTGGCCGAAATACAGAGCTCTATTGACTTCCTGTCCTCGAAGTATGACACCGTTCTTTCCACTGTGACGGCCGGCCAGGCTGCAGTTGCTGAGCTGCGCTCTCAGACGGAGTCACTGTCTGCGACAGTAGTATCTCAGGCAGCATTGATTGATAAGTTGAGCAGTGATTTAAATGACCTTGAACAGTACAGCCGAAGGTCTAACTTTGAAATTCACGGTCTTCCGAGGAAGCCTAACGAAGATTTGACATCTGTCATTTCTGATTTGGCCGGAGCTCTCAACATATCTGAATTCAAAACTGCTGATATTTCAACTGTTCATCGTTTACCGAGCCGGGGAGACTCTATCCCGCCTGTCATTGTGCAAATGCACAATGTTACGGCCAAAGAAAAATGGCTTAGTGCTCGAAGGCTCCTGCCTAGACTGGTCCAGGATGGTTTGTTCCCTCGGCTCTACTTTAACGACAACTTATCGAGGGCCAACCGAGAGCTTTTCCGGTTGGCCAGATCAAAAGGTAAAGAGAAAAATTTCAGATTTGTCTGGACAAGAGACGGCAAGGTGTTGGCCAAAAAATCTGAAGGCGCACCTCTTATTCGTGTTCAGAAGATGTCCGATCTGGAAAGAATTGTCTGAGCATGAACTCTGGTTTTTTCCGTACTTGTGATACATTTCAGGAAGTTCATAGCTTTTTTACAAGTTCCCAAGGACATGCTTTCCGAGTAGCTCACGTTAATATTCGCAGTATCCGGAAATACTGGGACCATTTTTTTTCTTTAACTTCCCCTTTTCATGGCTTTTTTGATGCTTTAGTGCTTACTGAAATTAATATTCCTTCTGATTGCATCGCAGGGTATTCAATACCAGGCTACCAAACTTTTTCTTTTACTCGGCCGACGGGGAAAGGAGGGGGGGTGGCAGTATTTGTAAGAGATATATGGTCTGTGTCTGAGCTAGGTTTTTGTTTCCACCAAGCGGAAGCAGTAGTATTACGGTTAAGTACACCTGAATTATCGTTAGTTTTGCTGTCGGTTTACCGGCCTCTATGTTTCAATGGGCGTTTATTTTTGGCTGAGCTTGATTCAGTGCTGACTTCACTCTCTTATGAAGATCTTGTCTGTATGATAGGGGATATTAATATTAACACACTTCGCCCTACTTTAGCAGTAGTCGGGGACTATCTTGATGTTCTATCTAAATGGGGACTGCAAAATACTATTCGCGAGCCTACCCGTGAAGAGTTTTTATCGGGGCAGCTAACCGTATCTTGCATCGACCACGTAAATATTCGGGCCCTAAACTTAGCTACTCAGTCAGCGATTGTGGAAAAAAAACTTGCTGATCATTATTTTGTTTGTTGCTCGATAATGAAGCAATCTGATCTACCGGCCTCAGCCACGGATAAGAGGGAAGTTTCAATAGTTGACCCCCGAATTTTTGATAAACTTGTTGCGCAGCATGACTGGAACACTTTTTTGCTTACCGTCTCGCCTGCTGACAGTTATGAACAGCTTGTTACCCAACTAAACCGTTTTAGGCAAGCAGCTACGCGCATTGTAAAAATCAAGCAACGGAACTTAAACCACAAATGGATGTCTTCTGAAATTTTGGCTGCAATTAAGGAAAAGGACCTTCTATGGTCTCAGTTAAAGCGCTCTCCCAGGTGCACCGAGTTGCAACTAAAATACAAGATGTGTAGAAATAGGGCCAATGCAATGATTCGTCGCGCTAAACGATTTTACCTTCGTAGCAAATTTAACGAGGCTCGTACCGACCCCAAAAAAACATGGTCGTTAATCAATGATGTTAGAGGAACAAACACAAAGGCTACAAGCCATAGCAATTATCGCTCCCTTTTAGTATCAGGGGGACAGAGTATCGCCAATGATTTTAACCATCTTTTTTCTAAAGTATCGGGTACCGCGAGGCAACACACGAACTCGTGTACATTACGCACTAGCGTTTTGGAATCTGCTTATTTACCCTTCTTGGACGAAGATGAGCTTAAAACCGTTCTTTTCAGTTTAAAATCTAATAAGTCGTCGGGTATTGACGGAATTTCAATCAATGAATTACGTAGGTCGTTCGAAGTCCTCAAAACTGTTTTACTATCAATTTTCAACGGTATCATTTATAGTGGAGTCATTCCCTTAAAATTGAAAACGGCAATCGTTATCCCGCTTTTCAAAGCTGGAGCGCGAAATAATATTGAAAATTATCGTCCGATTTCAATTTTACCTTGTTTTGCTCAGCTGTTAGAAAAACACTTGTGCTTGGTCATGACACGCTTTTTGGATAAGCATCGTATTATGTCGCCCTCTCAGTACGGTTTCGTGCAAGGTCGAGGCACTCAAATATTACTTGAAGATTTTTCTGATTTGCTGAACTCGTCGTTTGAGCGGAATCAAGTCGCGTGCGCGTTATTTCTAGACGTCAGTAAGGCATTCGATAGTGTATGTCACCGTCTGTTGCTAAATAAGCTGTCAATGGTGGGATTTCGCGGTTCCTTTTTATTGCTGTTACAAAATTTTCTTTAGGATAGGCGCCAATGTGTTTCGATTGAACAATTTCGAAGTAACTTCTCGATAATTAAAGCTGGTGTTCCGCAGGGTTCAGTACTTAGTCCTTTATTATTTAATATTTATGTGAACGATCTTTCTAGTACCGTGCCCACTTCAATATTTCAATATGCGGACGATACTGTAATTGTAGCCTGCGCTTCTAAGTATTTGCACGCAATCTCTTTGCTTCAAAATGCGGCAAATAGGGCAATGGACTGGTTTGATGCAAATTTAATTTCTATTAATACGACAAAAACTCAACTAATTTGTTTTCATAGCCCATTAAAACGAGTCAGTCTCACTTCTCCGCTTTTTTTGCACACGTCTAATTGTCTTAATTGCGCGTGTACCCCTGTGAATTACACATCTACAGTTAAATACCTTGGTTTGATTTTTGATAGCGATCTTGCCTGGAATTCACAGCTCGCTCATATCTGTAAGAAGCTTCGCGCGGTGTCTTGTTTGATGTACAGTGTTAGATACGTTATGCCATTTTTCGTTCGTAAGGTTATCATTCATGCCCTGGGCTATAGTGTGCTTCGTTATGGAATAACTGTGTACGGCCACTGTGCCCTTCGATGGAAAATAAGAATCAATTCAATTTTGCGTTCTTTGTTAAAAGTTATTTCTTACGATTTAAGTCTTGATAAAGATACTGACGTATTTAGAGCATTATGCTTTCCGGATTTCGACTCTCTGTTGATAGAAACTGTAGTTTTCCGTCATTTCTGGAATAGTTCTTTTAAAGTACCTTATGCCCCAGCCCGTTGCCTAAGGCCAAAAAAACGTTACTGTATACCTCGGTGCAGCACAAGATATGGCGAACGCATGCGCCGTTACTATGTTCCCTCGCATTTTAACAATTAAGCTTCCTATGAGTATTTTTTGTGCTAGTACAAAATACAAACTGAAAAAAGCGCTCAGAAATAGAATTGTATAAAGATTTCTTTTCTGTGTGTGTCATAGCTTGATTTATCTATGTGGGGTTTTTGTGTTTTACTGTCATTGCTTTATTTTGTCACTGTCTGCCGGGCACTACCTTTCAAGCCCGATGAGGCTTCGGTAGGCCTGAATCTGTACATGCTATTTTTTCATTCAATAAAAGTATTATTATTATTATTATTATTATTATTATTATTATGGTGTATCATAAATTGAGACACAACGGTTCCCCGTGTTTCGGCATTTTGACTTTTTGGTTCGGTGTTTTTATATCAGTCATACCAAAATTTTCCCACCCACCGCATAAGGCAGTTTAACCCTGGGTAGGAAAGTTGGGGTACGGCTGACATAGGATAATTTCAGCATTCCGATAATTCGGAATTTTGGCGCTTAGATTGCTTCCTGTCAAAGGAGCTCCCACTCTCCTACGTACTTGCATCCAGTTTCTTCCGTGGAACTCGATCCTTATGAATAGGCCCATCGATTTGCGACGAAACATGACACTTCATAAAAAGAATATCTATTTCGACTGCAGACACCACAGAAAGCCGAGTGGTCCCTAGCCAGTCTTACTGGATTTCGGATAAAATGCACAACTTCCATCCGGGTTGATGAGGACGACGTCAGCCATCCGCCGCATGTTTCTCGCGAGCAGGCAGTTCAGCAGTAGTCTGCAGCCCTCGGCTTCCCGGTCGACCCAGCACCTTGAACACCAAAATGGTACCCGCAATGCTCCGGAAGTGCTACACAACGTCCTATAAATGAGTGAACAAGTTGCAGTGTCCGAATTTCGTGATGTGTGACCACAAACACGAATATAAGGTCAGAAATAGTCAGCGTACCAAAACGTCGCGGACGATCATGTCCGGTGGCCGGTCGTTCGTTAGGTCGTTGCCTCCAACGTACAAAACCGCGAACTTCACCGGCTTCAGCTGCCACCGTTGCACCTGCCTGAGCATAGACGCTGCGGCGCCCCCCTCCCCCCCCCCCCCCCCCCCCCAACACTAAACGTACACGCACGCACGCCACATGCGAATTGCTTCAACTGGCTATCACCCAGCAAGACGCCGCCCATGTTGTAAACTGCAGAACAATGTCAGCGACGAGTGCAACATGCAACCGATGACGAAAAAAAAAAAGGAATGAATTGCATCTGATTTCGGCAGATAGACGGATCGACCCTGGGTTCGGATGGATGGCTTGATGAATAATATTGGTTAAGCTCTTTGCAAAGGGCGGTAGCTTGCGCCACCTAGCCTGAGAAAATGCTTTCATCTCTGCTTAAGGCATGCTTCAGCGCCTCAGGCCGACCTTTGAGTTCAACGCTGCCAATTCATGCCGGAACTTAACTCAAGAACAGTGACATTAAAAGTAACGTGGAATAAATTTGACTATGCGTGACTATGTCTTCTTAAATAAGAAGAAAGCTCACTTCTATTTTTTTCTACATCGTTATACTACGGTGTGGACGCGATAAATTAAAGTTTTTCTTTTAATTAAAAGGATCTGACACCTAGGTGATAAATGGGTTTTGTTAGAGTATAAACAAAAAACATTTGCCTCAATCAAAATTTACCAATAAAGACGCTAATTTTTCTATGAACTTTGAGCAGAAGCAGTTAAGCCTTCATTACGCCATTGAGAAAAACTCCTATCCTCCGAGCGGGATACCCGCTCTCTAGCAGTCAGGCCCTGCCGAGAGCCCCAGGCTCCTACCTGCAAAATACACACAAAAAGAAAAAAAAAAAACAAAAAAAAACAAGCATAAGACACACACTGCTGAACTGACCAGTCGACAGAGTGACAAGTACTTGATGAAACCCGGCAAGTGTAATCCAAGCTGACTAAACCCATGCTGCTCTCAAGAAACGGCTACAGCCGAAGTGCCTTGACATTGTCAGGGAACATGAGCGCATGCATTTTAAGGCAAAGACTCAGCTGTGATCAAGGAAGATCCCTGTCGCGCTCCATCACACTAATCTCCGAATAGCACAGGGCCTCGGCCAGATAAGGAACGAGCACAAAGAAAAAAAAAATCTGATCTGAAACTGTCGACACGACACTTCCAAGGAAGCTCGCAGTCTTTACACACGGGCAGTACAAACGTCATATCTAACTAACCTGCAAGCACCCTCAGACCCACAGCCAAGAAATGCAGTTAAAAAAGCAAGCATGCCATGTGGCTCAAGACAGCTGTGATCAAGGAAGTTCTCTAACGCGACGCAGCACACGAGTCTGCCTATAGCACGATGTTTCGGCCACATTGAAAAATGAAGACAAAGAAAGAAGGTGTGCGATCTGAAGCTGTCGACACGAAACTCGAAAGGAAGGAAGCTCATAATGTATTTATACACGAGCCGGACGAATATGAAACCTAACTTACTTGCAAGCATCAGAAGATTCCACATTTAGGCCTGCGTTTAGAAAAGCAAGCAAGCCATCTGGCTCAGGACAGCTGTTATCAAGGAAGGCCCCTAACGTTTTCCAGCAAAGAGCCAAACAAAGAAGGACAGTGCCTAGGCCAGCTCCTGTTAGGCTGTGAAAGCAGGTGAAGATTTAAAGAATACAGCAATTTGTAAAAAGGCAGCCATGATGGCAAGGGACGTGGACCAGGCAGTTTAATGAGAGTGAGTTTGATAGCAGTTTCAGATTAAGATACTAATGGAAAGAATGCAGATAGGTTGAGGAAGACCATGTTCCACCCTCCAAAAGAGCACACGACCACCTGCTTATATGTAACCTTTATGTCCTATACAGCTTTACAAGTCCGGTTTTAGGGCACTGCCATCTTGCTCAGAACGGGTGGGCTTGGGCGCTGCCATAATTTGATTATGACGTCTTAGCAAGGCTTCGTAATCGGATTATGACGCGTCCAAGCGCACCCCAGACGAGCAAGAGGGCAGCGCCCTGAAGCCGGACTTGCAAACGTGTATACTCCGTCCAAACAGAATTCAGAGCGCAGCTGACGCCGCGAGCAGGCGCACACAATCCGGCGCCGAGACCATATCACGCGACAAGCTGTTTTCGTGCGGCGGCGCGCATAGCACACATTCACGTGACACGATTGCAGCCCGCCATTCGCTGGGATGGTGCACATCATCGGCCTCGCTCTGACTTACGGTGCAACGGAATGTACCTGCACCCGCTACGCTCAATCATTAATGATGTCATAAGTCCCTGGCTCTACCATAAAGTCTCCTCTATGAGGTGAATCCACTGCTCTCTCAGCCTGTCCTCCATCTCCCTTTCCTGCTCCTCCCCCTGCTTTTCCTTTTCTTGTCTCTTCATCTCGGTCTAATGCATCTTCTCTCTATCTTGCCTCTCTCTGTCCTCCCTTTTCCTGTCCGCCTGCTGCTGCCATTCCTGTACTACCTCATCATGTGCTAGCTCCGTTATCTGACGGATGAAATGCAGGCGCCTGTCAACGCCCATTTGCTGCATGTAAAAACGAATGTGTGCCAGGGACTGTGGTATCTTGTCCGTGTGCTCTGAAGGGAAGTGAAAACCTTAGGTTAGCAGCGGCTGCTCTCAGGACCTGCTCCACTGGTGTGTTTCCACCATCCATGAACCTATTTCGCTTTACTGGCCGAACACCAGCAGGCCGAGTCACATGTCGGGTCGCAGCAGGGGGCTCGGTCACTTCCTCCACATCTGCAGGGGTTGGGCTTGGTGGATGCGCACTCTCTGCTCCACGCTGTGCCGCCAAGAAAGCAGCCGAGACCTGGAAGGGTTATGGTGGGTGCTGGAAAATAAATTGTCACTGCCAATATAAGCCAAGCAGTCTAGATCAGGGCTCAGCAACTATTTAAAGCAGCTGGCCGAGGAGATCCAAAGTGAATGTGTGGTTGGGCGAGACGGGAAACAAGTGTGTGGGTGAGTCTGGGGGGGGGGGGGGGGGGGGGGGGGTATGCTGAAACACACTTAAGGTTATTTAGGCCTAAATGCTGTAGCACTGCGCTGATTTCTGAAACAGCCTACAAAACTCTTGAGCCCCCTCTCAATACACATTTTATATTTCAATACTGCTCACCAAGATGCAAACATACAAGTTTAATGTACTGATTAAAAGGCACCCAGAGATGTAGAGCTCTTCATCCGTCATTGTCATTTGCAAAAGCATGTGTGACTATGTGTGCTTCATCCTCGAAAACATCCGTTTACACAGCGAGCATCAGTGTACTCCTTAGATGTGAAAACTCCAACATAGGAAGCCAATGTCAATATTAACTGAGCGAGTTCTCTTACTCATCAGTAAAAATCACTGCGAACAAGTCCTCCAACTCATAATTCACTTAAAGGTGAGCAAGCTCCACTGTATAAATATCTTGAACTTTCCAGAAGTCTGTCTGATCTTATTTCTGAAAGATACAGATGTTGGTTGAGTTCTCTTCAACTCGCGTAATACTCCAAGTTTTAAGTGCTTTTGTTAGCGTTGTCTTTGCAAGAATTAAATTGAGTGATTAGACTCACTACGATCCGTTTCAACATAACTTTCCTAAACAGTTAAATCAATAGCCCGGCTAGCCAATGACTGTCAGAGCGAGGCATGCGACAGCATACTGTCCGTGTTGCAATCCTCTTGCGGAGGGCTGTCACATACCGCGCTCTCCTGCTCTTGTTGCTTCACGAGAGATGCAGTTCTTATCATTTTCGAAGTTATGCTCAATTTAAGTATACTGCGCTGTCGGAATAGTTAAGCGAAAGCTCTAAAGTTTTTTTGTTTTTTTTTCATCTGCGAGAATCCCAGGTTAGAGTTCGAAGTGAAACATCAACCAGTAATATCAGACAGAATCAAAATCGGAGAGCTATGATGGCTTTCCTTCTACAAAAAAAAGAACACGAAAAAAAATCGTCTGTTCGGCCCAGCGACTGCACATGGGCAGAGGGTTTATATTGTGCCAGGGGGCGACCCCTCATCTGGGTGGTTAGCCAGTGCGCTCAGTATTTGAGAGATAAGGGTCATCCAAAAAAGCCGCGATTGGGGGGTGGGGGGGGGGGGAGAGAAGGTGGTGCTGTTGGCATTATGAAACGAGGCAGCTGTAGAGCCAAAGAGAGTGCCACGTGGTGAAAGCACTGTATAGAGCAGTGGTTCTCAAATGGGGGTCCGCGGACCCTTTGGGGTGCGCGAAGGCATTCTAAAGGTCTGTGAAGCTCTGCTTAACCACCAAATCCGGCAATAAAAGTTGTCATTTTTCAGATAGAGAAGAAATGTTCCAATTATCTGGTGAGTTTTCTCGTGTGTATGTCAATTAGAGAAGTTTATTTTACGCTAGCCCTTAGTTCTATTCATTTATTAAATAATTATCGTACTTGCTCTATACATTTTCCTTTCCCTCATAACGAGCGGGGTCCTCCATCATCTCCGCCGAGATGGTTGAGGACCACTGGTATAGAGGAACACACAAAAGAACAAAACGAAGTAGCTTTTTTAAGCTGCAACCCATGGTCATCAGTCTGAAAGACCAAAAAAGAAAGTGGAGACGGGCAAATATTAACAACAATAACTTGGTCATCAGTTGGCTTGGTTGTACCTGTGCTGCATTTGGGTGCCTGGCTGCATAATGGAGTCACTGGTAGAATTTTACAGAAGAGTTCAAGTTTCATCGCAAATGACAGCACTTGTGAAGGACACCTGGAATAGTGATTATAAGCCCACAAACAAAATGACGAGGAGACATCGAAATACATTGCATGCTATTTTACCCCAGTTTGAGTGCTGGACTGGCTTTCTGATGTTCCTGTAGTCTCAGACCTGCAAAATTGACAAAACGTACCATGTAGTTGCATACGAAGTAAACTGCATGAAGATCGGAGATGCGATAACTTATAAGATATATGAAAAGTATATCGTGACGAAACAATGTAGGTGCCAGTCAGAAAGCGCAAGCTGTCAAAGTCGATTCAGTTTGGCTTGTAGACATCCGAGGTTCCACAGCCGCTGCGCTTTGTTCCTGCCATCTTGGCCGCCTCCTTGGCGTACTTGTCCCTCACGTGCTTCTACTTTGTCTTCCAGATGTTGTCTGGAGAAAAATCTGTTGATTCTAGTGGGGGACACGCGTGACAGACATGATATACTCATGCGGATATGTGATAAAGACGACAGAACGCCATAGGCAATTGTAATGCTTCGTGGGCAACGTAAAGCACACACAAAACGCACACCCAAAGCACTTGCACAACAATTTTAGTCCCACATTAAAACATGAATGGCCAAACTCTCAAGCAACCGACAATAGCATGTTCACTGCTAGGCTGACAGGGCGGCAGAAGCTACATGCTCGTAGGGACAATCAACAATAACAATAGGTCGCATGCGTACAACATGGTTACACTCTCCGAGTAGTCACGGGCATAAAATCGATCAGGCACCGAGGGGCAGGTGACTGACTTGTCAAGTGATAGTGAGTACATAACTTTCACTACCCATCAACTTAGCAGTGAATTAAGTACACACAATTAATACCGATATGGCTAACATCTGGGATGTGTAAGATGCTATGTATACTTTGTGGGCCAATCGGAATAAATCTATAAAACAGGAATCGTAAAAGTTTGTTTCGGGTGGTATGGTACTGTAATTTGTTTTTTGTTTAGTTTCGTGAACTATTTGAAAAAATGCTTGACTCAATCAGAAGTAATAATTAAGTATGATTGGTTGTCTGCAGACACAAATGGATTTCAGCCCTTTCCATACAACCGACACAAAACTCTCTCGTGGGCTGAACATAAAAAGGAATAAAGGCCACGCAGGGATTACCTTCCTTCAAATTTTTGTTTGAAACAACTGTCAAAACAACGCAAAGACGTGGAAAAAACATCGCTGTCACTACAAATACTACCGTATTCATCTGTTGATTTATTAATTAATTTTTTTCGCAATATTGTTACCGATACAATTTAACACCTGCCTCCATCCTCAGGATAAATTACAATACCATGATACGTATAAGGGATTGACATATATTTTGTCCATGTGGTCATAAGCTGCGAAAACAAGATTCGCGTATCAAGAAAAACACACGCAGAGCACTAGATGCTGAAACACGATGTTACGGGATGCAAAACCATACTTAAAGTGCGCAAAGCCGAACAGGCGGGCTATCTCCTTCTAGGTGTTCTCCCGTTTCGAGTGGTCTTTATGGTCGCGCCGAAGCTTCCCGTACAGCCGAGGGTAGTTCTGGACGAGCTCGGTCAACTGAAAGCACTTGCTTTGGTCATCAAAGACGGCAGCTTCTGCGGCCTTCTGCGCAGCTTTTACTTGCCTCTGCGCGTCCGCGGCAGCCTTCTTTTCGGTCGCCTTCCTCGCGTCGGAAACAGGGGGGAAGCTCATAGACGCAGCCATACTCGCAGGCAAGCAAGGAGCATCTGCTGCGCCAGACGGCAAAAAAATACGGAGCCGAAACTAGTGCCCTCCCCCGATTGGCCGGGAGACAAGAGCGCCTACTACGTCACAGCGAGTTTTCGTGCGCGTTCAGAGGAAGTTAACATCATCCAACTTTCTTATGCGCGCCCGGAAGACGCAAGAACTCGGCGCGACGTCACGAAACACGCAACTTCCGGGACCCGCAAGACCTACGTGCGCACAAAAGTGCCTTGGTTTGGAACGCGATTTAGCCTGTCATTAAGACAGCGACCCGTCTGGCCAACATAACGCCTAACGGAAGACAAATAGAGGGAAGAAACGACTCCCTTAGCAAAGGTGACGTAACGATTACGATGCTTCGTAGAGCAAGCCCTCGCCTTTCTATCAGAGGGATTAACGGGTCTACACAATCTTGAAAGCTTGTCAGGGCTGGAAGTGGCTGTTTTGTTCAGTGTTTTAGGCTGATTCTGTTGGTTTTTCCTCTCGACTGTGCTTGTATATATTGCACCCTCGCGTTCAATAAATGTAGTTGCGAGTCTGCGCTCTGTTTGTGTCTGCTTTCATCCGGTCCGTTGTTTTCTTTTTTTAGCGCTGCTTGCCTCTTCTGAAGTATGTCTAATGTCCATTCGATCCCCAAATGCAGTATGCCTCAAAAAATCAAAATGTAGAAGTTTATTCGATGTTTCTCTTTGTTAGCTGTATAATTAACCAATATTTCTTCTTTCTTGTGTCCTTATGGCCCCAACTTTGTCTAAGAAATAGCAATACCCCAAGTTTGTCTTTTTTTAAATTCTGGTCCCTTTAGAAGGAATTATCCTGTATATTTATATAAAAAAATGTTATCGTCTAGGAGAGACCAGAAGTCAGCAACCCAAGCCCGCGGATTGTATACGGCCCGTGACGGAGCTTCATGCGGCACCCGGCACGACGCCGGAGAAAAAAAAAAGGCAAACCTACCGACCCTCCCTCACTCCTCCGGCCGCTTCGTGACACAAAACAAAGACTCAGGGACCGCGCTAGAGTATTGACATCAGCTAGGGTCAGAGAGCAACAAGAAGCACTTAAAATTAGCACTGCCGGCATTCCCCAACTTGGATAAAGAACGTTTTCGCTTTCTCAACCTTCGCGACTTTCCGTCCGGCACCCTCGGTGTCGCCTTTCTGACGACTCGGCCCGCCACTGTAGAGGGTTGCCGATAAGTGATCCTAGACGATAAGTGTTTGCAAGTGCGGAAGTGCTTCCTATAGTCTAGGAGACGGGGAGTCTGGAAGATAGCAAACGCTTGTCATGATTATACGCAGATGTCAATGCACGGAAGAGCATCTCGTCTGAGTCACAATTTCAGAAAACCATTTTGTAGAGTAGGACCGTTTTATTTTCTAGATTATCTACGAGCTGAATGTCTTGGATGGGGGCCAATATTACTCAACATACCCAAAATAAAGTCTTATTAGAAACGCGGGAAAACAATTGATACAAACCGCACAAAATAAAGAAAATGGTAATGTATTATATTTGTGCGGGGCGCAGTGCGTTTTTTGCGTGTTAAGATCACACTTATGAATGTAGTTAAAAACAAGCCTATGTAGCATGCCATCCCTCTATTAAGTTATTTCTGAGTTCATGCATTATTATTTTATCCCAAAAGTTTGGGCATAAGTACGCATGCACTGGCGGGATATTATAATTTGTCATCATATCACAAAATTTTATATTGATTACTATAAGAGGAGAACCGGTGGAACTATGTGGTTTCTATTTTTATGTACTTCACAATTGACAATCATGTTATCGTTCTTCGCACTGTGCCTGAGTCATTTCCTATTTTTGTCTATTTAAACACATCTATGAACACTACGAGCGCCAGCGGAGGGACTGACTTCTGTTCATAAGGAGCCAAGCTCTGTAGCAGTTCGGGAGCATATCCTGGTTAGCACGAAAGGACACCGCAAACTCGATTTCTTTGTTATAAATTACGACATAACGTCGCTCCCAGCTGCGGCAAGTTTGGCCCGAACACGTGTCGATCTTTGATATGTATGTTGGAAAGTCTCCACGCGCAGTTAATATTAAGTTGTGCAGACCGATCTTGTTTGAAAAGTACTTTAAATCTTAAATATCAATAGTGCAACTCGAACAAACATCTGCTGCCTAAATAAGTGTGCCTAAGTGGTTCTCTTTCTTGAATGCAATGCTATGTCGAATTAGAAAATTTAGGAACAAGTTCTTAGGCACTATCGATTTCTATAGATACCCACAGAAAGCCTATGTCTCACTCTCACAAGCGCAGGTAAAAAGAGGGAGGTCCCAACTGCTAAGCAGGATTCCATATCAAAAGAAAACGAGAGAGAAAGAGACAACGAGAAAGAGAGAAAGAGATACTTGGCGATAATCCCACTTTTCTTTACATTCTCTTCAAGATTTGGTGGGCATCCTTTCGTCGCCTTTTTTTTTTTTGTTTGTCGAAATTGTTATCTTTTTGTGTATCGAAGATAAGTGCAGACGCCACGCACGAGTGCTGAAACCGCGAAAGACTGTTCGTCATTATTTTCTTGACGGGGAGCTACCGTAAAGGAAGTCTTTTAGCAAGGAGCCCGGGTCGACGAACTCCCACGATGGCCAGGCTTGACGACATCCTATTTTCTTGTTATGCTTACGGGACCATGACCCTCGGTGTCTCCCTGTTGTTGCCGTTTAGGATGAGTAAAAAGCTGCACGAAGGGTTTTTCGCGCGCGTAGTCTACCCCCTGGCGATGTACTTTTGGGGAGACCGATTTACTGCGGTTCGTCGGCAAGCCGTGTCCCAGCTGAATGACCTGGTGTCCCACGATGGCACACTGAAGAAGGAGGGCGCCATCAGGGTCCTGGAAATCGGCGCCGGCTTCGGTGCCAACTTTGAGCACATTCAGCGGAAGGTGAAGTACTGGAACCTAGACCCCAACGCAGAGTTCGGTGGCGCATTCCGGAAGAACCTGGAAAACAACCCGAACGTAGAAATGGAACGCTGGGTTCAGGAGTATGCCGAGGACATGCGAGGGGTTCCCGAAAGTTATTTCGACGTTGTGCTGATCACCTACGTGCTTTGCTCTGTGACCGAAGCGCGGAAAGCTCTGGCTGAGTGCAGGAGGGTGCTATCTAAGGTGAGTAACTTCGCGGCTTTAACTGGACTTTCTTTGATTATACCCCTCTACCGGGTCGACCCTTATATGACAGGGGTCGTGAAGACGCCTGCCTGTCAAGGCTGGTTTTAATTTAAGAAAAGGTTCAGAGGCCCAGCCACAACTGTAGGCTCTGCCTCTATTAACTTTGCCTTCACGTGCATGTGAGAGAGTTAGCAGAGATTTTTTTTCAGCACATTTCAAATGCGTAAATTCGACGGTATAGATAAATGGCGGCCTGCAAAATGTTATAATTTGTGTAAGATACGGCTAGGCTAGGTTATGTTGGATTAGATTAGGCTAGCTGAGTTTGGGTTATATTTAGGTTGGGTTGGGCCAGGCCTATCACCTGCGAATCCCGGAGAAAAGCTTACCGGAGAAAAGCTCACCGCGAAATCGGCGAGTGCGCAGAAAAGCTCACCGGTTATTCAGCGTATGCAGAAAAAAGCCTACCAGTATATTTTTTTTTTCTTTTCATACGGGGGCTGTTGGGCTTTAAGTAACATATGTCGAGTTATTATCATTAATATTTGCGAGTTGAGTAAAAAAATAATATTACCTTTTTTGTAATATTAAGCTTATTGGGTATATTGCTCCTAAATTAATAATTGCGGGCGAGTGTTTTCTGTGGCTTACTCTCTAGGCAACGAAAGACCAAGTGAAATCTTAATAAACTTGAAGAACCGGAAAAAGTCCGAAAACTTAATAATGCCTGCATAAAACAGGAAAAGCAAAACTGTTAATGCCGAAAATCCGAAAGAGCATGCGCCACAACGCGGTGCCTGAAATTCACCTTGAAGCTTTCGTTAACCTTTGAAAACAGTATAGAACAATCAGTAGTATATCAAAGTTCCTTTCCTACAGGGACATGCAGGTTTTCAAGCCGTTTGTGCTAGTGTTTTCACATGTTGCCTTTCTTTAATAGTGCCCTTCTACGGCGAGCCACCCATAACCTTTACAGCTGTATACATCAGCGTTGATACTCGGGACCTATACTATAATAACTACTCTTCCGTAAGGTAGCGAATCGGGCAAGTAGGTAAACGTTATCAAGATGAAAACCGCTCAAACGACGAAGACGGAGTGAAGCAACAAACAGTCTGGACGAAGCTGCTCTAGCAACTAAAGTTTATTAGTGAAAAAAAATTAAAGATGCTTACAAAATACTGTAACGCCGATTTAGAGCGCAGCTCTTGAGGAGGAAGAGGGGAGGGTACTGAAAGAAGGGTATTCCTCTTTTCCTCATCCGTACTTTCTCCTCCTCTCCTCCTGCTTCTTACAAGCGCAAAACGTGCATCGTCACGCGACGTTTCGGATCGTTGCCCGTGAAGTGACGTAACGTTTCGGCACGTGACTTCCACCGAAACGTCACGGTGACGTTTCGGCACGGTTCTCTCCGCTCAGTGCACTATGGAAACGTCCGCTCAGTGCATTATGGGAAACGTCCCATAATGCACCCCGTGGTTACACCCACGGCAACGGCGACTCCGGCGTCGACCCCGACGCCGCTCAAGCCGGCAACGGGCGCCTAAATGTTGCGCTCTAAAAAGCTAATATGAAAATGCTTCACGCACCGCTCTTCATATTAGCTCGCAAAAAACAAACCCCTTTATCTGACAGAGTTACCGACGGCGCACTGACAAGCTGTCAATGAGTTGTATTTTTTACGGGTGTCCGATGTTCTGATTTTATACTTGCGGCGTCATTAAACACAAAACGGGTGATTAGTAATTTCTGAAGAATTAGTAAATATGCCCAATGAACTTCAAGAATATTACAAAAAGAGGACAATGTTTTTCAATAAAGTTACGACTTCTAATTGTGTTAAATTGCCACGTGTGGCGCACACTTCTCTGAGCTAAGAAATAAATAAAAAAATCGGTAAACTTTTTTCCGCATCCGCTCAAATGCCGGCGAGCTTTTCTCCGTATCTGCCGGTTTTGCAGTGCGCTTTTCTCCGGTGAGCTATTCTCCGGTGAGCTGTACTCCAGTGAGCTTTTCTCCGCCGCCCATCACCTGCATTCCTGTTTTGGAGGCGTTTCCGTAATAGCTATTCTCCGGTGAGTAATAAGTAAGTCGTTTGCAGATTAATTAATTCGAATGGTTGCCACACGTGATACAAAAGGTTCAAATATGCAACATATTTTAACCTTTTGTATCACGTGTGGCAACCATTCGAATTATTTAATCTGCAAACGACTTATTTTTTGCGGGCTCAATATTTCGCAATTTAGGTCAAAGATGAAGTTTTGGAATAATTAGCGGGCTCTAATTTTCGCGATGTGATGGGATCTCAATACAAATTCCGATGTGTTTACATTTTACCGCATTTATTCACAGGACCTATTTTTCGCGAATTCAAGGGATTCGCGAAATTCGCGAAAATTAGGCCCTCCCGAAATTTAAGTCGTTTAGTGTATTTATTTTCGATCCCGTGGCATAGGTTATCCTCGAGGTCAATAAAAAGACAGGCTGTTTCAGCAAAGCGGATGGAAAAACAACGGAGCAGGCCTACTGTGCCCTTTCTTTTTGGCTGGTTCCGGTCGTCACTTGTGCGCCTTCCTTGGCCGATACTTTATGTCATCATAAGATACCCACGTCTTCAACCAGGCCTCGCTCAGAAATGCCACGCCACCGCGTGTATCTGCAAAGCTTTCCTGCTGGGGGGTTTCGACGTGCAGTCTGATGAAACAGGCTATGTGGTGTCTATTTTAGAGCGCAGCTCTTAGGCGCCCGTTTCCGGCTTGAGCGGCGTCGGCGTCGCCGTCGGCGTAAACAAAGGTCACCCCAAGGTCACCCCAAGGTCACGTGACCCCCCCAGGTCACGTGACCCCTCCCAAGGTCACGTGACCCCCCAAGGTGACCTCCTTGTAACCCCCGAAGGTCACGTGACCCCCCAAGGTCACGTGACCCCCCGAGGTCACGTGGCCCCCCTCCCCGAGGTCGCGTGACCCCCCTCCCCCCGAGGTCACGTGACCCCCTCCCCCAGGTCAGGTGACCCCCCTGGAGGATATTAAAGAATGAGGGGAGGAGGAGGAGGAGAAGGAGGAAGAGGAGGAGGACAAGGAGGGGTCTACCCTCCCCTCAGTACCCTTCCCTCCTCCTCCTCAAGAGCTGCGCTCCAATTCGGCGTTACAGGTAGTTGTAAACGGTTTTCACTTTTTATCATATCGTTTAACACCAACGTCAAAGTGGAAAGAATACGGTGTATTCATCACCGTTTTTTTTCTTCACTTTGGCGTCGGTGTTAAGGTGTCTGCATACCTTGACTCAAATAGTTTCTGGTAGCGTCATTTTTCTATTGTAACTTCGAACTTGTTCTCCCTTTTTCTGCATGATGTTCTACAATTACTAAGGATGTTCTTTTTGCAGCTTTATTGGAATTATAATAAAACAAGTATTGAGCTAGGCATAAACGCTTGTAATGTGCCGTCGTCAGCCTGCCTCGTCGCTTTTTTGTACAAAAAGATTCGTACAATTTTTTGTGTTGTTCATTCAGTTCAGCGATACTAAATAGAGCCTAAATAAACCTTCCTTCTTTCTCTTTTCTGGTTGGGGCAAGATTTGTTTTAAATGCTTCTAATTATTAAACTGTATTCGTAGCCAAGTCTCACTCAGGTGCCAGACTACAATAAAATAGCTTCGTCGTCTACTGAGTCGTCGACGTTAAAGGAGCTGTGCAACGATATTCAATTGGAATGTTTTTCTCTCTACACTAGCTTACTGGCACACCTCGGACTCAAGGATACTCACACGCAACACCATTGTCCAAGAAACTCCTTTGTTGTGGTGTAATTTCAAGGACAAAAGCGATCATTTTCATTCAATCTCTCCTTTGCAAAATTTGATGACGTAACTCGGGGATCGCAGTACACCCAAGTGACGATATTTGAATGCGGTTCACAGATTGGACCCGAGCATTGCGTGGGCACTCGACTTGGGCTCGTGACAATTGCTAGCTCGAGAAGCATTCGGGTTGTGACCCGTGTCCAATCGCTGCAACGACGACAACAGCCGAGCCATAACAATGTCTGGAACTCAGCGCGTGTCCTGCGCTTTGCCAACCCCTGCGCGTGGCTATGATCAACACTGGCGGCATATAATCGGCTCCAGATCACGTGGCCGCTTGTTCTGGCTGCGAGTTGAGGGGGTGAACGCTGCTCGTTTTTCTTAAATTTTTTTCTGGGACTTCTATTGCGTGGGGTGAAAAACGAACGCGTGTTTCATAGGTCATTAACGTTAGGGATCCGATTTAAGCGGTATTTGTGCACAGTACAAAAATTGTTGCATCGCTCCTTTAATGCGAAAGCCATAACTGTCCCATGCAGCGAAGCCTGCGTGGTCTGTAACCGTCTCTAGCAGCGAAACGGCACCCGGTTTCTCATTTGCTGCAACGCGTCACATCAGATGCATCGTCGCGGAAGCCGTGGAGACGGGGAGTTTGCCGCGTCTGCGCAATGGAGGAGTGTGATGTCACCGCCGTAGCGCATAGGGCTCCATAGCAACGGCGGCATTGTTGCTAAGGGGCCAGCCGAAGTGCTAGTGGCGCAGAGGGAGCGGGGGACGCCGGAGCACCGTGTGCGAAAGGAAGACGTGGCGCTGCTTCTAGGAATGCGCGGCGTGTAGGAATGCTTTTGCATTCCTAGACGTAAGCAGTCAGAGGAGTGTCTGTCTAGTTTCTGTTTAGTTCAGACGCCGCTGCGCAGCAACGTCTTCCGTCTGCCTTTCTGTTTTTTTTGTGTTTTTTTTTTGTCTCTTGCGCGGTGTTTGTGCTAAAGCGATTAGAGTCACGGGGCAATTTATTTTTACAGCGGAGCTGCTAAGGGCTAGTTTTCCCCGGTTTCGTGTCCGGTACCAAACCAATGTCGACACAAGACTACACAAAACGCTGGACCGCTACCGCCATCTATGAGCGACAGCGGCAACTAGAGAACCAGTCTGGTTGCCGGCGTCGCTCACAGATGGCGGCAATTTTTCCAGCTATCATAGAAGAATGTTGGGCGAGTTGGTGGGAATTCATCGTAGGAAACAACGCGCAAAACGGACGAGAACGAAGAACAAACACACGGGACGAGCGTACAGCTTCGGTGGTCTTCCTTCACCAAAACGGAAAGGCTGAAAGTTTTTTGTTCTTTTCTTTTTAATTTCTTTGAATGTTTTTGATTTTTGCTCATCTACTTCGTTGTTTCTACGTTACGTCTGCTAACTTACGTCCGTATTCTTGATTGCGATATCTTGAACACTGAGGCACCCGTGGCGTCAGCAGACTTCTTTTTTATTCGCTTTAACTTTTTCTTTTCGTTTGGAATGAAGCCCCCAATATTCCTATTCTTTTTAATGCGGAAGCTTTAACTATCCTATTGAACGGAGCCCATGGCGCCTGTAGCCGCAAGAAAACGCCATAGAAATGCCCGTTCTCTCATTGGCTGAGCAAAACGGCTACTAGATAGCCATTGGTGGCCGCTTCACGAGAGCGCACGCTCGGCCGCAAATCTCGTGGCAGGCGTTGCCGGAGAGGTGGGGAGGGGGCGGTCTGCGGCCGCTTCTGCTCCTCTCGGCGCCGAGGAATATGGCGGCTCGTGAGGGGTCTATACGTGGCTTGCACATGACGTCATTTCCGATGCCCTCCAGAGAAAAGGGGAAGAATGAGCTCCCCTCTTATCAAGATCCTCCTTTGTGGGGCCCGGATGTGCACAGACGTCGCTATTCTCCTCCCTGAAGATTATAGAAGATTAACCTGTCACTCAAAATTCTTGCAAAAGCAGCTTCCTTCTTCTCCTTTTGCATGGTGTTCGGAAGTATGCGATGTGACATCAGTGCAAGGAGCCCATATCGTCGTCAGCTGGAACCTCGGCAGCAGCGAAAGGTGGTTTGCGGTGTATTGCCCTCCACGCCATTACACCGCAGACGACCTAAGGAGCGGAAAGACGACATTCATGCTTTCGCATTCAGAACTCATAAGAAGTACTAAGGTGTCCTCGGGATTTTTTAAGTTGCGCTTCATCCTCATTACTGCAATGTTTGCAAAGAGTTTGTATGGCCATTATTGTTGATACTTTTGTTGTGTTGTGGTTATGTGCCTCTGTTTGTTGGCACGTCTGCTACTTGTCTTCTGCTAGCAACTGGGCACTCTTGCGATATCCACATGGCTGACTGGCGCGCTGACTTTGAAGTTTGTGCATCTTTCTGAGATCACATGTACTCTTAGGAGGCGACATGACAAAGATATCGCGTTGTACCTCTCACATCAAAAGTAGGTTTTGAGAACATTGTTCTAATGCAGGGGTCTCAAAAATGTGTGGCTGAAAAGCAGGATTGACTATTGCCGTTTACTGACGGAGTACAACCATAGAGCAAATACAGTGCCCTGATTGGCCTCTTTGAACGTCCGGCTCTATCGCAAGCAGGAGGGGACAATGACCTCTTCGCGCTCGCTGTGTGTTGTTTGAGATAAAAAGACAGCTCTCACCAAGGACAGCGTCGGGGTTGCCCTTTTTGGAAGTGCAGTGGCGGAACGTGAGGTATATCACTGGTGTGCGTGCTAACCCAGCCGACCCCCCTCGTTCACTTCGTTTTGCGGCTACAGCCTGCGGCGGCACATTACAAGGCGATACAAGCGGTGCAGCTGGACGATGGATATTTGGCGGTAAAAAAAAGGCTCACTGGGGCGCGTGTTAACCCGCACGACCCCCCTCAATCACGGCGCTTCGCGGCGACAGTGTGCGGCAGCCCCTTACAAGGCGACAGGATGAGCGCAGCTCACAATAAATAGCTGACGATAAGCAAAAGGAGGCTAGTCTTGACGGTGAATAAAAACCCCCAACACCGCGTGGTTGAGCGCTAAAAGTGTGTAAATTGGGTGCGTATCTTCGGCACCGATTTGAAGTCCAGGGGGCGCGGCCAGTGACGTCACGGACGCCCTATTGAAAATTCTCGTCTGTATGAGAAATTTCTCTGTCCAATAAACACATATGAATCATACAAGATATATAAGAACATATAAGAACCGTGCAAGAACTATATAATAACAATAAAATATATATAATAACATACAAGCACCATAAAGAAACTTGTAAGAAGTTTCTTATAGGTTTCTTATATGTCCTTATATATCTTGTATGATTCATATGTGTTTATTGGACACAGGAAATTTCTCATAAAAAGGGCTTTTTTCATTAGGGCGTCCAGATTCTATTAGGTGTTCTTTGATGTAAACACGTCTTATCTTGGATGCCGCCGACTGCATTTTGAAACGTCGGTCGGTCGGCGAGTGTGTGCGCGTGGTCGGGTGCTCGGCGGCTCAGCGGTGTACTCGCTGGTGTGTGTCGACGTACCGCCTGTGCTCGTCGCGTATCCAGAAACAGTGTTTTCCAGTTTTGTTCGCCCGGTGCCGTCGGTCACTCCTGCTGCGAAAGAAGATTCGTAGTGACTACAGTACGGTCCGACGGCACTTTTGCAGAGCGTTCAAGTGCCGTCCGACGGTACTCCTCCGTCGGTACTCCGCGTTAAGTGCCGTCCCGAAGTGTCGTATAGAATGAATTGTCAAAACGCGACTTCCCAAGCTGTAGCGTCGCTTAGCGGTTAATATGTTTGCCTCATACGCAAGCGGTCGTCGGTTCGATCCGCAGTGGAGTTTTTTTTTCTTTTTTTTTTTTCGAACATATTGTTTTGTTGGGGCATTTATATTTACATTTCTTTTTTACGACTAACACTGAAACAAAACAAAAAGAATGCTGTCGACGACAGTGCTAAAAGCGCGAGCTAGTTGCTTTGGATCGCGCGGCACGAGCGCTCCTGCAGCGGGTGCAGTCATGCCAGTCGAGGCTGCTCGCTCGCCGCTTGCACGGCCTTCGCAGCCATTCTATGCAAGGGTGATAATCCGTCGTATTGCACACGAGTAAAACTCCAGAAAAATGCGAACAAAATTACTGCGGCCGGGCTCTGTCGCCTCCGGTACACGTAATCTTCATTTGCAACAGGAGTGACGGACGGTACCGGGCAAAGTTTGAAAATGGAGAACGCTCCTTTTGATGTTCCTGAGAACGCGACGAGTACAGGCGGCAACGTTGACAACACGCACCAGCGCGGACACTGCCGAGCCGCCGAGTACCCGGCCACACACACGCCGAGCGACCAACATTTTAAAATGCAGTCAGCGGCATCCAAAGAAAACGTGCTGCTGACGTCAAAATAAAAGCTGTTATATTGACGTCCGTGACGTCATTCGCCATGCCCCCCATAGATGGCAAATCGGTGCCGAAAATACGCTGCCGTCTAAATCTCTCGAGGCGACGGTTTTACAATCCGAGGCGGCATCTATGTGCGCGCGCAACACTGGCTCGCCTTTTAACCCGCCGGAGGCGAGTTCATTTCTGACCTGCATGAAAAAAAGCCGGCGCCCCGGATTCGTCCCACGGTTTTAACCCGTAAGGAAGTAGCTTTAAGTGGCCGGATAAACCATCTTTCGCAGCCTCGAGGGCCGCAACGAAAAGGAGTAATAATAAAAGAAGACAAACTGAGCAAATCAACCCAGATGATCATTTAAACACCGAAATTAATGTTAGAGTAACCGTTGGAAAAGCCGAAAGTGAATGACAACTTATAGGGTGTTGATTTGAGAGCGCAGGCTCTCAGGCGCCCGTTTCCGGCTTGAGCGGCGTCGGCGTAACCGCCCGGTGCATTATGAGACGTTTCCCATAGTGCACCGCGCCGAAGCGTCGCGAGTGACTGAACGTCACCGTGACGTTTCGGTGGAAGTCACGTGTCAAAACGTCACGTTGCTTCCCTGAAACGTCGCGTCACGAGGGGTGTTCCGCGCGGCGCGTGCAAGAAAGAGGTGGGGAGGAGGAGAGGGTACGAATGAGGAGGAGGGGCATACCCTCCCCTCGGCACTCTTCTTTTCTCCCTCTCAAGAGCTGCGCTCTAAATCGGTGTTACAGAAAGTTGTGAACGTCTTTCATTTTTTAAGCTTAGCAAATTTGTTTAAAAAAACACCGTGGATGCTACTCTAGTGCCGTTTTTGCAGGTGGATTGCGAGGCCGGGGGGACATAATATAGTGGGCTAATCATCACGATAATTTAAATTATTAACTGAGGTTTGTTAATAATATTTTCGATTAGTGAAAATACGCACATGGTTCCAAATAAAATATGAGTCACGAAAAACCACTAAATCTGACATTTTAGAAAGACTTCGATCGCGTAGGTAGAGCAGTAGTGCGCTAAAGTTACCACTTTCGAACCAGGCACAACACTCGGGCTATGGTAAGAGGCGCTAAAACTCGCGCGGGCAGGTTATGGCATTGATAGCCTTGCTCTTGCAGCAGGAGTGATAACTTTAGCACTCCACCGTGTTTCCCCTGTGCCCCGAGGCTTTATAATATTTAGTGGTTTAGTGGTCCTCAATCACGCTAAGTAAATCTTTAATATGAGCCCCATGTCTATTTTTAGTATTTCAAGCATTAATTTACATATTTTAGTTACTTAGCCGGTTGATCGTTGTATAATTAGTTTCCTATAAAACGTTCCCCTGGCGGTAAAACTAACCTGCAGAAACCGCATTCGTGTATCATTCGAGGCTTTTTTTAAACAGATCTGTTAAACTTAAAACTAAGTGTCATGTATACTTCAGATTGAAATGTAATATTGAACTAATTATGAGAGTACACCACATTTGTGGACAAGAAAACTCCCCTACTGGAAAACCTAGTACACCTTTTCGCTATTTGGATTATGGAAGTAGAAAAATATATCTGGTTTCTATCTGGATTTCAATTTCTCAGACGTGATTCCTTCGTGGGCAATCTGGATTTCAGGGTTTCAGAAACGAGCCCAGTTAGATTTCCAGTTCTTTAATCTGGACAGTGAAAGGTTTTCCGGTAGGGTCACCAGGCATAAATCAAAGGGCATATAAACTTGGCCAGATTCCCGCAGTTCAAAAAAACTAAGGACAATGATAAAACTAATGCTCACAATATGCAATAGTTGTGACAGAGGACACAAAGTTAAGTGCGATGATGAAAACACCATTAAATTGTAGCATAGTTATGCGAACATGAAGCAGGAGACTCAGAGGGGTAGTGATATGGCGCGAGGAGTCTTGTTACGATGCAGTTTCTCTCGTTCGTTCTTGTGTCTTAGTTCACTCATTTGGAGCGCGTTGTGGCACTGTCTCTTTATGCGCACTTCTTCTTGTCCCACTAGCGGCGGGTCTGATGGAAGCGGGCTACGGGTCGTTCCTCATTATGAAAAAAACCGGGGCCAAACGCTGGCCGGTCGGAAGACTTACATGAGCAGGGGTTAAGACACCCCTGTTCTTGTAGTAAAGGCCCTCTTTCCAGTTCGCAGACAAAATCCAGTCGCAGATATAATACTATGAACGGCGTTCAGCCTACTTAAGAAAGAAGTAAATTTATGTTTCTATGTGCCCTCTAATATTATGGTCGTCGCTGTTGGGATCAGTGGATTATGCTGTGCAAAAACACTGGACGTAATTAATCGTTTTAGCTCTTGGATTGTGAAATGGGGCTAGCGAACGTCTATAACGTCGCGGAGCCTATACTTTTTCGAAGAACAAAGGCCCGCTAGGGGCGCCATTGCTGCCGTTCGACGCCGCTCCAATAGGTTTCCGGAGAAGTTTCCACTATTGGCGAAGTATATAGAAGTGTATATCGTAATTAATTCTATAGGAATGCATTTCAAGCTGGATGGATGGATGGATGGATGAATACGGCTGAGCCCTTTGGATCGGGCGGTAGCTTACGCCACCTAGCCATTTTGTTTTACCATTTTAGCTTAGAATATTTAAATGTGAAATCTATATTCACTCCGCAGTGCAAAGAAAGTGAGGCTATGAAACCCCCTTGCCATCAGTGATTAAGAAAATACCTAGTTTTCTCTCGATTTCTGCCACCATTCACTTAATCTTTGCTTGGTAATCTCTAGTCTTGAAATCCACTCTCCCTTCGCTGTCTCTAAAACCCAATGACTTTATTAAATCTATGTTGTCTTCGGTAGGCATAGGGTGAAGCCCTTTACAGTAGAGTATCAAGTGCTCAGCCGTCTCGTCCTCCTCTCCACAAGCAGTGCACACTGTATCAATTTCCTGGTACTTCACTCTGTATGTTCTGGTTCGCAGAACACCCGTTCTTGCCTCAAACAGCAATGAGCTTCCCCTAGAATTGTCATAAATGCTTTCTTTGGCAATAACTCTTTTGTTTAATCTATAGCTTTCCAGAGCAGTCTTTGTCTGCATTCCCTCTAGCCACCGATCTCTTTCTGTGGCCTTACCTTTCTTCTTAACTGAGACTTGCTCTTCCGTATCTTCGCTATAGCCCAAAAACCTTCCTCTTAATTTCCTAGTGCGCTGTCTCCACTTTGTGTCTACACTCCTCATGTATAAATAGCTGAAAACCTTTCGTGCCCATTGCTCCCCATCCATTAGCCTCAACCTATCCTCAAATTCTACCTTGCTCACCGCTTCCCTGCTCTCAAATGATGCCCATCCCATGTCTCCTTGTACTCCCTGGTTTGGCGTTTTGCAATGCGCCCCCAAAGCCAGTCTACCTACTCCGCGCTGTTTTATTTCTAGTTTCGCATGCACTTCGGATTTCATGCATAGCACTGCGTTTCCAAAAGCTTCGCCGCATAAATGGCGCCCCCGTGCGAGTGTTTCGTAGTATGAGATTTTAAGAGGTTTTAAGGCACTCGGTCCTAAGCAGTTGTAAGTGTCTCAACGGGCCTTTAAAGGCCAACTGCAGGCGATGTCACGGCGTCTCCGGAGAATTTTCACTCATGACTATTTGGATCGCAGAAACAAATGCGAGACTTAGCTACGCCATAGATTTACTTCGTCATATTTGGCGCTTTCAGCGCCGTCTCGGCCGCCGCGTGCCCCGAAAGAGCTGGTAACGTCACCCCTATATATTTCAATCAATCAGCAAATTCCCCAACCAATGCTGCCGAACTCGTTCTGTAGCAACGCAGTGGTCATCTTACAGAGGCCGTATAGCCAGTCATAGACGAATCGCAATCCCTGTATTGTACGAAAAAAAAATTACTTTTTTACAGTATATACAATGTTGTCTTCGTAAGATAAACCAATTCGTCCGTCCCCATCCCCTCCCCCGCCCTTTCCCTTAAAACAGAAAGCGTCCATAATGTGAGACTTCCCTATACTAACAAGAGAAAAATGTAGGCATATACGAAGTTCCCGTAAACGTTGTTTAGATAGTGGGGCGTCCACATTAACGGGGCCTGTATATCGGGATATTACCGTGCTTTGATTCGGAATGTTCGCTTTTTCCCAGGGAGGCAGGTTGGTATTCCTGGAGCACGTGGCCCATCCGGAAGGAACCTGGGGTTCTGTCGTGCAGACGCTGCTCGATCCGATGTGGAGCTTTTCTTTCCGCGGATGTCACATAAACAGGAGACCGGAGCAGCTCTTCAAGAATGCAGGCTTTGACCAGATGAAACTCACCGAAGTGTTCTTGAATATGCCCACGGTGCTCAGTCCCACCGTGTACGGCTCGGCCGTTGTAGTCAAGGACTGATTTTACATGCCGTGATTGTTTTTTAATCGGCATGTTTTTACGTCTAGCAAAAAAAAGAAAAAGAAACGATCTAGACGCATTTTCAGCCTGAGGCATTGTGTGCGATATGCTGGTTTTGTTTGTCACGTGTCTGTACGTGCTGCCGGTGACGAAGGCATGCGTTTGGCAGTGGACGCTCTGCCCTCTGAGGCTCTGCCTTCATTCGCGTAGCCTTAAACCAGACGGCGGACTGAATACAAAAAAAAGCGATCGCGGCGCTAGCTGTCATCGAAACAATTGAGACAGATACGCACAGCGCCGCATCTAAAAGCTTGTTGTTCAATGTAGTCACGGGGCGTATATTTTTTTGTTTTGTGTTTTTGTCGAGGTGGTTAATTTTACGTCCAAGAAGGTACAGTCTTGCTTTCTTCTTACTGTATAGACAGGGTTGAAACGTTAGCTTGTAAAGTGTCGGCTCCAATTTAGCACCCTCTAGTCCTCCTAAGATTTGCCTGCTCCCAAATTCTGCAGCCCAAGGCCCCACTCTTTGAGCACGCCACTGAAGCTTCAGTTGCGAATCGTCACGGCGAAGTGTGCAGGCGGCTCGAGTATTTCCACCCGGAAGTTGTGTAATATTGTGTCTACATATTTGTATGATTTTAAAAAGTGTGCATATTGGAACAGATTAACAGCCTTAGCCATAATAAACGAAAAGTACACTCGAGTGAATTGAGTGACAGAGTGACAATGGTGTGCTTGCGTCGCGACCAAGTCAATATATTTGAGTTTTTTCGTGATTGACTTGTCCCTCGTGACAACCGAGAGTCACAAAAAACAATAATAAAAAATAAGTGTGTTCTGAAACCGTTCCACGGCTCCATATTGTGTCGTATTTCCGGGGTCTGAAATTGTAACAGTGGCGAGGTGTCAGGACGGTGAAGACACACCCACAGCTAGAGGGATTCCTCGGTCATCCTAGAAACGAAACGTACGATCTCGAATTGAAGGATAAATCACCAACTGTCGGAGCTTGATCAAAACAAAACAAGTGGAACGCGTACATCATCGAAGTGGGGGTTCACTTCGAAGGCACTGAGGTAATGGACGACGCGAAGAAACGCGTGTTGCACGTCGCGGCACTGGGGACCAAAACGGTTTGAATGCTCTGCGGAGGAGTAGCTCGACGAAAACCTAACGCTCTAAAGTTTAATAAAGTGGAAGCAGCGCTTGATGCGTACTACAGTTCCAAGACCAGTGCCCAAGCAGCACATAAACATGAAGAAAACGTCGAAAGAATGTCGAAGACGTCTGTAACGTGACGTCGTAAAACGTCGAAGGTCCGGGCGTTACCTTCCTTCGACGTCGATGAAACCTTTAAATGTCCGCGAGAAAAGGTGCACAGAAGGTTGAGGGAACGTTCCAAATGACGTTTGTTGCACGTCACATGCACGTTTCAGAGGGCCGTTGCGTCCTCCCTCGACGTTTATGATACGTGTGTTTACGACATTCGGACTACCAACGACGTTTACAGAACGTCGAGAAACCTTTCGAAATTACGTTCCATAGCCGTCGTGGGAAAACGCTGTGTCCCCCGCCCCCCCCCCCCCCCAAAAAAAAAAAAATAAATAAAAAATATTTTTTTAGTATTATTGCGAAGGCAAGTTGCTATCATGCAAGTACGAAGGAAGTAACTAAAACACAGGTTTGGTACGAACTGTTTATTTGAGCATGTTCAGACGCGAGATACAATACGGAGCGCCTCCAAAAGACGTCCCTGGATGGCACATCCAGGGACGTCTTTTGGAGGCGCTCCGTATTTTGGAGGCGCTCCCTCAAAGATACAAAAGAACAAACAAATTCACGTAAATAAATGAACAAGAGACGATGTCACGCAGCGCGGAATGTTCCACCACTTACCTCGTTCTGCTTCTATTAATGCGCTGACGCGCTCGCTTTAGCCGCCCCATTGCGCGTAGCTGGTACTCTCGCTGCGTGCACGTAAATGGTTTCAGAAGGGGGATCCCGTGCGCTGGGCGTTCTTGACTGGGATCGTCGGAGGCGTCTGAAGGGTCTTGATCGGAGACTGGACTTGACGCGCCGTTATGTGCACTGCCACTTGTTTTCTGGGGGGCGTCATTCATATCCTCACAGGTACCTTGATCCGAGCAGTAGTACATTTCAACGTGTGAAGCGCTATGGCCTTGAAAAAGGTCCTCGAGCCATGACTGAATACGACGGCGTTTTTGGCGATCACCGACTTCTTCATAGGGGCGACTTGAACGACTCATCCAATCGCAGCACTTATACTGTATGCAGACGCGAAAAAAAAAAAAATCACGGCGACTTACTAGCCTGCTTCGTAGACCCGTAGACGTGACGGCCGGTGCTAGTGACTGGCTTTCGGAAAAGCTGGACCGGGTCCCAGAGCTGTTCTCTCTGGGCCAATGGACCTTTTGGCGAATATGTGCTGCCACCTAGACACCAACTGCGTTCGAGACTAGTGGCTCGAAAACAAGGCGCGTGCAAGGCCTCTCCCATCCGTTCGACATTCGAAACGTCAGCCACATCCAGTTCGCCCGCTGAGCCGCTGTGACTTAGATACGGCTCCCCCAAACTTGCTTTGTCCCCATCGTGGGTTATTTTCTGCCCCGAAGACAACACAAAAAACCATCCTCCCTCTCTGCTCGGCCAGAAGGAAGACAGAGAGGGTACTATAACCATTTACTCTCGAATCAATGTTTCTACAAAAGGTCCATTCGAAGAACAGAACATTCAGTCAAATATTTTGGGAACGACTGAGAAAATAATTGCACCCGGGTCCCGGAACTTAGGCTTGTCAATTGTTCGTCGTCACTATCTTCCCCCGCTTTTCTCTCTCGCCCTCTTCTTGCCGAGTTTCCCGACGCATCGCATGGGGCTCTATGGAGTTGCCACTGGCATGACTGCCTACCTTTCCCCCTCTCTTTCGCGCCGTGTCGGCTGTTTTCTTTTTTTTTTTTTTTTTTTTTTCTTTTTTCTTTTCTTTTTTTTGCGCTTTTTTTTTTTTTCCGGCACGTAAGTGCGGACTGGGCTTGAACGCTTTTTGGACCGTCATCTGGGCCATTCAGGGGTTGGCATTATGAATGTCAATTTCCACAAACCGTTGACAGTATCTACCGGATTTCGTCATTGCCGGGCATTTTAATTTTTTTTTTTTTTTGAGTCAACTCCAAATATGCGCAAGTGTGCAGTGAAGTTGTGCTCTGGTATAGTGTGTGCTGGCATGCGATTTCCGCTTGGGTACGTCACCAGTGGCAACGAAAGCCAGATCTGTACTGACAGTCACGTGACAAGACTTTGCGCCCCGATCTACCGAAAGCGCTAAGGCGCTGGAAGTTGGTGTTATGAATGAACTGTGATGTTGATGCGAACTTTTTGGTTGTGCGCAGGTGAGCATGGGTTACAAAATACGAAGAGAAATTGACGAACCTTAAAACAATCTCGGGTGGTCGCGGAGCAGTATGAATGCTCCTAGGAAAGTATGCAGGCCTGAAATCACCTGGAGAGGGGATAGTGTAGCGGCGCACCTGAGGCGCGTGCCAGGGCCCAGGACACATGGAAGACGACAACGCGCGTGCAAAATGCAAGAATGGTACAATTCGATCCGTTCTAGACGCCATCGGCTTCGCAAATTAAACCCGTAGCAATATTTTAAACAAACCAAAATTATAACAAACACATCTAAAAGGAATGATATTCCCAAAATGCTTTCATATTATTATTTTTTTCTTCCGTGTACAATGAGTTTTGTAAATGCCCTCTTTAGCATCACCGATCTGAAATTGATAGCATTTTGAAATACGCAAATTAACGTATAAATAAATAAACTTCTCAACCTCTCAAAAATTAAGCTTTTTTTTGCGGCTCTTGAGCACTGTTACCTTGACCACAGTGATTCTGCGGCTGGAGATTGAGCTGGAAAATCTAAAAACGTCGAACAAAACGTGAATGGTCGACGTTTCCAGCACGTCTTGTATGGCGTTTACGACATTTAGGTGTGAACGCGACGTCGCTGAAACGTCACTGAAAAGGCAATAATGTAACGTCACCCTGGACTTTATTTTAACTTTGAAGACACGTGAGTGTTCGACGTTGCTAAAACATATTGTCTTGACGTCGTGGCGACGATGACGACGTTAAAGGTGAAACGTGACGTCGCCAGCACGTCACGGACAGGAAGATAAAGGGATGTCATTTATGAACTTCAGTTCAACGTCAAAGAAGCGTGAGCATTAGACGTTGTGAGTACGTCGTGCATCGACGTCGTGGGAATGTTGACGACGTGTCAGTTGAAATACAACGTCGTCACAACGTCACTGATTTGACTCTAATGGAACGTTATATAAGGACGTCACCTCAACATTGAAAAAAACGTGATCGAAGTCACGCGGGACGTCACGGACGTCCGGGACTTTTTCTCGACGTTTCCACGACGTTTTGTGCTGCCTGGGTGATATGTCGAAAAGCTTGAAGTTTTTCAATCGCTGCCAGAAAAAAGGGAAGTCTGTTCACAATATTATTGTAGAAATTCGGAGGATATCGGACAACTGCAATATTTCAGCTATGTTGGAGAGAATCCTGCGGGACAGGATCGTCTACGGCGTTCGGTCGAAGAATCTCCAAAAGCAATTCCTATTAGAAAAAAGAACTGTCATTAGCCGATGAGTAATGCTATATGTACTCCGTAGTTCAGCTAGGCCGGAAATTGCTATACGCACTACGTTTGTCTCGTATAAAACGAATGGTCACAACGAGTTTTCTAAGCGGTTGCATGGCGTAGGGGTTAGCGTGTCCGCAGTACACAAGTGGACGCGGGTTCGAATCGCGGTGGGCCTACTTTTTTTTTCTTCTTTTTTTGAATGTTGTTTTGTTGAGGCATTTGGCAATATTTATATTTCTTTTTTTGCGATGAACACAAAAAAAAACAAAAAACACCGTATGTTGTTGACGAGACTTCGCAGACTTCGCAGATCGGGGACAGCGGGACTTGGGTTGCCGGCTGGACGCCGCGAAGCGGCGTGTACTGGTTAACTTTTCTAATTAGCAGCCGCATACTGTCGCCGCGAAGCGGCGTGAACGCAAGCGAGGGGCTGTGTTAACGAGCTCCCCAGAGATACACGCGCAGTTCGAAAAAGTGTTCGAAAAAGCAAAGCGGTTAGGAAATTTTTGGAAAAAGTTCGAAAAAGCAACGCGGTTAGGAAATTTCCGTTCGCACCAAAAAGGCACGAGTGTTTGCGAGCAATTGGTAACATACAACATCTTAAAATCTTAAAAGTATCACACTATATTTTAGGACATACCAAATACTCCACGTAAGAGATCTACATAAACACTAACTATCACTGGAAGCTTGGAGACAATTTCAGCTCGATAAATTGTCGTTCCAAGCCAAGTACCACGGGAAAGATAGGCCGTATAAATTAAAGCGATATATTTTAATAATATCGCGTTCGCGAACAAATTATGGAGACCAGAGGATGTGTTTTAAGATATTTAAACCAGCACCCGTGTATTTTTATCTACATTGGATTGCGTACGATCACTCTATCAGTGTAAAGATATTGTAAAAGAACATTTAAAATGTTTACGATGATTGTAAACTAGCAAATGTCTTTTCACTCTATGTTGTTTTGTGCTCCATTTGTTTTGTTTTGTAAAGATTTTTAGCTTGGAGTGAAACTGTATAACTCCTCATGTGTTTCATGATTTTGCTACCGTTGCTGCTAAAAGATTGGCATGACCACGTTAGGCATTTACGCTTTTTGCCATGTCCCCCGGAAACATCTCTGTACAGTTATGTACTAAATCGAGGCATAAAAAATAAGCAAACAAACGGTACCTTGAGAGCTGAGAGCACGAAAGCAACATCTGCCGCTACAGGGAAACCAAGTTTTTTTCGCAGCGGGAAATCGAGTCAGAGGTTGGTGATATCTTACAATCAATGGTCTGGTAAAGGCGAGCGGGTAGAACATGAATACATAAAATAGAAAGAATAAAACACGGAAGACAAGCACAGGACAAGCACGTTCCTTCATTTAGCAATGACGTTTATTTTGAGGAGGAACATTGCACTCTGACCGAGACCCCGACTAAGATAGGGTGATAAGGGGCAAGGCAAACTGGGAGATGCAAACGGTGATAAGGGGGAAGCAAACCTGAGAGATGGAAAGGGTGATAAGGGGATAGGAAGAGTGGGAGATGGGGAGGGGGAACCACGAGGCACGACGGGCAGAACTACCGTGATGGTGTGTTTTTACGGGGAGTTGCGGTACTTTTCAAGTTCACGCCTGATGAATTCTAATTCTCGTCTTGATAAGGTTACTGAGGCCGATGAAACGTTGTTTTCTGCGTTTTGGATGAGAAAGGATTCGATGATTCACGTTCGTGGCGATTGCGGTGTCCCCCTCTTGTCTTGGTTCCTGCGAGGTCAGGTGCGCATCCAATGCATTCGTTCGCGTGAACCGCGATCGGATGAATGGGGTTCTCAGTTCTTGAAGTTGCTTCGTTTTCGTGCTCTCGTAAGCGGCCATTGATACATCGGACGGTTTGTCCTTTGTACTCAGCCCCGCATTTAAGGGAGATGGGGTAAACTTTTTTTTTTTTTTGCAGCAGGCCCGGGAAATCGTGGCGTGCTTTTTTTTTCGAAAGCCGGCTTGGCTTCTTGTCGGCTAATCATGTTGCACATGCTTGCAAATTCGAATCTACTGAAAAAGACAACTTTTGTGTCATAGTGTCAAGCAATGGATCGGATACGATGGGAAGCATTATGAATGTATACACCAACTCAACTCTCCTACGTCACGCCGCGGTGGTGGCGCGCCGGACGCACTGCCGGTCTGTGGCGGTGGGCAGAAGTCGCCGTGCCAGACATGCATTCCTGTGTTCCCTTGGAAGAAACGAGACAAAAAACCTGCTTTCTCGTCAAAATGCTGCGACGGGGGTTGTACCAAGAGAGTCTGGAAAGGTTTGAAGATCAGTTTTCATGTGTTTTTGCACCCTCCGTTCGTCCGAGAACGTGGATAGTAGCCGTGAAAAGGGCAAACCAGACGCTGTCGAACTACGATTGCGTGCGCGGGCAACACTTTGCGGTCGCCAGATGTATTTGCTTTGTTCCAACATAAACGAGAGAAAACCGCCAAGTTGTCCGAACGACCCACGGGTTCAGTGCGTCTTCAAATTCACACGGCCGCCTGATCGTTCGAACTTTCGTCTGCTCTTTCAAACGTCTGCTTTTTGTCGTCTGCTCGTTCAAACAAAAGCGGCCCGTAGACCAAACTTTGACCCGGTGATTGCAATAAGAAGTAATTGCAGACCTCAAAAGACTTAAGTAGGCTCGGTGTAAAAAGTAGATACAAGATGTTGATCATTGGTACCGGTGGTCATCACCGACTTGTTACGCTTGGTCTGTTCCCGCTTCCGATTTTCAGTATCGACGTCGATCATCGCCGCTACCTTCTACACTTTTGCAACACGAGCGACGTCGCTACCGAAAATAGCTGGAAGAATCTCATCATGGTTTTGGCGTCCATTCTGCGGCGTTCATGCGAATGATTCGCCGCACGTCAAATTATTTACGGAAAGTTTAGCGGCGTAACGAGCCTTGATAATTTCGCTTAAGCGATTAAAGTGGGAAGACATTGCGATGAGGACGTAGAATCGACAATTCCAACGTGAAAAAAAGTAGGCAGACTCACACAGACGCCGACAACGTGACATTCGAGTGGTTTGTTGACGCGGGACGCGGTGCTTCTTGCCCGTACCCCATTACGCATGCGTTCGAACTGTCGTCTGCTCTTTCAAACTTGGCTGCTTTTTGTCGTCAGCTCGTTCAAACGACAGCGGCCCGGAAACCAAACGTTGACCCGATAATTGCGATAAGAACTAAGTACAGGCCTCAAAACACTTTTGAAGGTTGGTTGGGGTAAGTAGGCTAAGTGTAAACAGATACAAGAAGATGTTTATCGTTATTGTTACTAGTGGCCATCACCGACTTGTAATGCCCGATTCTACTTGCGGTTTTCAGTATCGACGTCCACCACCTCAGCTACGGTCCACTCTTTTGCAGTCTGAGCAACGTCGCGTCTGGAAACAGCGAGCAGAATCTCATCGTGGAAGTCAGGCTTTAGCGCCCATTCTGCGGCGTCTACGTGAAATGAATCGGCGCACGCCACATTATTCACGCAAAGTTTTGCCTCGTTAGTTTTGCTGAAGCCGCTCAAATAGTCAGACATTGTTAGGAGGACGTAGCATCAACAATTTCAACCCGAAAAAGAGCACGGGGACTCCCACCGACGCCGACAACAACGCAATTCAATGGTTTGTTTATGGGCGACGGCCGGCTTCTTGCCCACCATCCATCGCGCATGCGCGGCGCCGGTGGCGTCCGCTAGGGGCGCTCCGGTTTGTTTGTAAACATGAGTTGGTGTATAGTATGCTGGCTATCCTTCGACTAAAAGGCGTTTTTGTAGTTGCATTTGGGATAATAAGCTGGTGGAAAACGGACACGAGGCGTTCCACCTGATATACGGAACTGAGGAGTCGTCAACTTTGCCTCATTATGCTGCTTGTTGCCAAATGTTGATAGGATTTCGTTTTTGCTGATGTGATTAACGTCTTCATGATACCTATCTTAACAGACTTTGAAAGAGCACTCTCAAAAGGGAGCAAAGGCTTTTCCGAACACTGACCGAACACCCAGCAAACGCCTTCGTTGGTTTTTCCAATCGCAGGTCTAGAAATTGTAGCCCTTCCGAGGATGGCTCTTCCTTTTTGAATTTTAGTTTGCCTCCTGTGTTTTTGACCGAGGCCACGATCACCTGGACTTTATTGGCTACAGGGTGAATAATCAAGTAGTCATCAACGTAGCGGACTACGGTGCATTCCGGGCTAGTGTTCTTCAGCTTTACCAGTATGGTTCTATCAACATAAGACAGGTAGATTTCACTGCATATTGCTGCAAGGCAAGACCCTATACACAGCCCGGATTTCTGTATCCAGATTTTTCCTTCCTGCTCGATCATTGTTGATTTTAGGTAGAGTTGCAGAAGCTCGAGGAAGCCGGAAAGTGACACTCCGGATGAGTCTTGGAAGCTGCAGATTCCATGTTTGGTGATGGATTCCCCTACGGATTCGAGAAGGATTGGAACGTCCAGGTTATAGTACATGTCTTGTATGTCTAGCGAAAAGAAGTCTAAGAGCACCAGTATGAACCGGTTCTAGGGCGTTGATAAGCTCCTGACAGTTTTTTAATCGAAATGGTTGTGAGGGATGGTACGCCGGAAAGGTGCTTCTGCAGGAACGTGGCGAGGTGTTTCTGCCAGCATCCTCTCTCAGATACTACTGTGCGGAGGGGCACGTGCGGCTTGTGCGTTTTAGCGGCGAAGAATCCTTGCAGATACTGGTTGGCTGGAGCTGTTGTCGAATTTTCCATTTTCGGTAGCTCCAGCTGAACGCATAGTTCTATCAGTTTGTTGCCTAGAGATCCTGAAGGCCTGTTCTTAATGACTGTGAAGTTCTTTTCAACTGCGATTTTGGCTGTCATTGTGTACATTTCGTCATCAATTACTACAAAACCTCCTATTTTATCGACCTGGCGGAGCTTGAGGTTTTTATTTCGAATTTCCGCTACTGTGACCGAATGTTGACACTTAGTTACGGGTTTCAGTTGAGCCAGTTGGTGCATGTTACTTGGGCTGGGGCCAGCTGAACTTAGAGGAGAGATGAAGCGTGAGAAACAGGGACAGAAAAAGACATAGACACTCCGCTGGACTACCAACTACGGTTTTAATTCTTCTTTTTCTTTTTCTTTCCTCCCGTGATCCTCTGCTGCTTTTGTTTTCGAAATTCTTGCTTTCTTATCTTTTAGAGCGCAGCTCTTAGGGGCCCGTTTCCGGCTTGAGCGGCGTCGCCGTCGCCGTCGCCGTCGGCGTAACCGCGCGGTGCATCATGGGAAATGTCCCATAATGCACCGCGCGAGCCCCCCACTGGGGTCACGTGACCTCGTGGGGGGTCACGTGACCCCCCGAAGTCACGTGACTCCCCTGAGGTCACGTGACCCCCTCCTTGAGGTCACGTGACTCCCGAGGTCACGTGACCCCCGCCGATGTCGCGTGACCCCCCGATGACGTCATCGTCACTGATGACGTCACCGGCATCCACATCGTCATCGTCATCATCACTGATGACGTCACCGGCATCCACATCGTCATCGTCATCACTGATGACGTCACCGGCATCCACATCGTCATCATCATCACTGATGACGTCACCGGCATCCACATCGTCATCGTCATCATCACTGATGACGTCACCGGCATCCACATCGTCATCGTCATCATCACTGATGACGTCACCGGCATCCACATCGTCATCGTCATCATCACTGATGACGTCACCGGCATCCACATCGTCATCGTCATCATCACTGATAACGTCACCGGCATCCATATTGTCATCGTCATCACTGATGACGTCACCGGCATCCACATCGTCATCGTCATCATCACTGATGACGTCACCGGCATCCACATCGTCATCGTCATCATCAGTGATGACGTCACCGGCATCCGCATCGTCATCGTCATCATCACTAATGACGTTACCGACATCCGCATCGTCATCGTCATCATCACTGACGACGTCATCAGTGACGTCACTGATGTCGTCACCGGCATCCACATCGTCATCGTCATCATCACTGATGACGTTGTAGGGACTGGACGCACCGACAAGCGAGTCCAGTCTCGACACAGCAAAAAAGAGAAAAAGAGACGCGCGCGCTAGCTATACGCTCACGCGCTCACGCGCTCACGAAGAGCAGTTCCTGCCGAGACACCACTGAAATAGAACGTTGTTTTGGAACGTCCGTCTCCTGCCTGTTTCTTTCACCACATTTGGTGACCCGGACGTGATCGCCAACTAGAACGGGTGAAATGCAGCAAGGAGAGCCTTCGGACCCGCCGCCAGCCACTGTTGCAGCAGCCGCAGTCCGCCTTCCACCATACTGGGACCGCAATCCGCGAGTTTGGTTCCTGCAAGCGGAATCACAATTCCACCTCGCTGGGGTCACCACACAAGGTCGGAAGTACCACCACGTCGTCTCGGCTCTTTCACCAGCTGCAGCCGACGAAGTCTACGACGTTCTGGCAAATCCCTCTCCAGCAACACCGCATGACCAACTGAAGAATGCTCTGCTCCAGCGCACCGAGATTTCGGAACGCTCCCGCGTGCAGCAGCTTCTCTCGGCGGAAGAGCTCGGGGATCGGCGGCCAAGCCAGTTGCTGCGACGCATGACCCAGCTTCTTGGAGAGCGCTCTAACAATCTGGACGACGTATTCCTCCGCGAGCTGTTCTTGCAAAGGCTACCTTCCAATGTTCAGATGGTTTTGGCAACAGCAACAACGTTGGACCTCACCGGACTTGCCGCGTTGGCCGACGCCGTGATGGAGGTGACCACTCCATCGGTCGCCAGTGTTATCGTGGCTCCACAGCAACCAACAGCCCAAGACTCTGGAGCGGCCGCCAACAGCCAGCCTCCCCAGGCCAACATCGAGCAGCTTTGCCAACGTTTAGAGGAGATCGTCGTCGCAGCTACACGAGGCCGCACCCCCCACCCTCGTGAGTCACATCGCAGACGTTCGACGTCTCGTCGGGCACGCGGCGAATCGACATCTCGTCGGACACGCGGCGAAAACACGCGATCACCGAGCCCTGCCGGGGTCTGCTACTACCACCGCCGCTTCGGTGCCAACGCCCGGCATTGCCTCCGCCCCTGTTCATGGCAGGGAAACAGGCCGGCCGACCTCTAGAGGCGACGAGTGGTCAGGGCCTCGGCGAAAGTCGCCTTTTCTACGTGTGTGACCGAGCCACCAAGAACCGGTACCTCGTCGACACCGGAGCCGAGATCAGCGCAGTTCCAGCAACGCGTGCCGACCGTTCCTTGACACCGATCTATTTTCTGCGCGCAGTGAACAACAGCGCGATCCCAGTCTACCGAGAACGGTCGATCACCCTTAACCTCGGCCTCCGGCGGGTTTTCCGGTGGATCTTCCTGGTGGCCGACGTCAGTCAAGGAATTCTCGGCGCGGACTTTCTCAACCACTACAAGCTCCTCGTGGACGTTAGAAGCAGGCGACTGATAGACTCCACCACGCGACTTTCCATCCATGGTATCGCAACGGACGACAATGCAGTCTACACCTCTGCCTGCACGATCCCGGAAGAAGCGTTCAAGACTTCGCTGAGTAAGTTTCCGAGCCTTACTCAGTCACCTGATTGGACCAAACCCGTCTCGCACGACGTGCAACACCACATCGTGACGACAGGACCACCTGTTTACTGTCGTCCCCGCCGTCTAGCCCCAGAGAAACTCCGCGATGCTCGCCAAGAGTTTGAACACATGTTGGACCTTGGCATCATCCGACCCTCGTCTAGCAGCTGGGCGTCTCCATTACACATGGTGTCGAAGAAAAATGGAGACTGGCGGCCGTGTGGCGATTATCGTGTCCTAAATAAGAACACTGTACCGGACAGGTATCCTCTACCTAACATCCAGGATTTTACGGTGAACCTACAAGGCGCGAAGGTCTTCTCCAAAATCGATCTGACGCGGGCCTACCACCAAATTCCCGTGGCCGAAGAAGATATCCCGAAAACAGCGATCACGACACCGTTTGGACTTTTTGAATTTCTCCGCATGCCCTTTGGCCTCAGAAATGCGGCTCAGTCATTCCAACGGTTCATCGACGCTGTCACACGAGGGTTACCTTTTGTCTTCGCGTACGTAGACGATTTGCTCATAGCCAGCAAGTCACCGGAAGAGCACACGAACCACTTGGACCTCCTCTTTGAACGACTGCGCAGCCACGGCATTGTCATCAACGCCGCGAAAAGTGTGTTCGGAGTTCCGGAATTGGAATTTCTTGGTCATCGGCTTGACTCCTCGGGCATTCGCCCATTGCCATCAAAGGTACAAGCCATCAAAGATTTCCCGAGGCCGACTTCGACCACCAAACTTCGCCAGTTTCTCGGTTTGGTCAATTTTTACCGACGTTTCGTTCCGAACTGCGCCAAACTGCTCGAACATCTTGAGGTCCTTCTAACAAAACAAGAGCGAAAAAAGTCGTCCCTTATTTGGAACGAAGATGCGGAACGCGCTTTCGGCGAGGTAAAGAACTTACTGGCAGAAGCAACAATGCTAGCACATCCTAAGCATGATGCCCCAACATCGCTGATGACCGACGCATCTGCCACAGCCGTAGGAGCGGTGCTACAACAAAAAGTCGACGGAGAGTGGCGGCCGATTGGTTTCTTTTCTAAGAAGCTCAAGCCAGCGCAAACGCGCTACAGCGTTTTCGGACGTGAACTCTTGGCTGCCTACTTGGCTGTACGACACTTTCGACATTTCGTCGAGGGACGGCCATTTACCATATGGACTGACCACAAGCCCCTAACTTACGCCATCAGCAATGCCGGCTCTCATTACACACCACGTGAGATTCGCCAGCTAGCCTTCTTGGCCGAATTCACAACGGACATTCGGCACGTTAAAGGAGTTGACAACGTCCCCGCTGATGTCCTCAGCCGGATCGACGCCGTGAACACCCCAGCCTGTTCTGCTGTAGACTTGGAGTTGCTGGCTCGTCTACAGACCACCGACGAAGAATTGCAAGCCCTGCGCAGTTCATCTACGTCACTGCAACTGCGGGATGTAAGCTTTCCAGAAGGCACCACCGTGATCTGCGACCTGTCAACGGGAACGCCTAGGCCTTTTGTACCACGTGAACTGCGACGACAGCTTTTCGAAGCAATTCACTGCTTGTCGCACCCGGGTATACGAGCATCCCAGAAGCTCCTGTGCGACCGCTACGTTTGGCCCCGGATAAAATCCGACGTTCGTGATTGGGTGCGTTCCTGCATCGCATGCCAGTGCGCGAAAGTACAGCGGCATCCGGTGCCACCAAGTCGACAATTCCTACAGCCTGACAGCCGTTTCAACAAGATCCATCTGGACCTAGTAGGACCCCTACCGATTTCTCAGGGACAGCGCTACATCCTAACGTGTGTCGACAGATTCACACGATGGCCAGAGGCAACCCCACTGCCCGATATCACCGCCGCCACCGTCGCTGAGGCGTTTATCGTTACGTGGGTATCCCGGTTTGGCTGCCCCTCAGAAATTGTCACCGACAGGGGTCGACAATTTGAATCGGCACTCTTTGCCGAACTCACTCGATTGCTCGGAACCAACCGCTTGAGAACGACTGCCTACCACCCACAGTCAAACGGGATGGTAGAACGATTTCATCGACATTTGAAATCGGCTCTTGCAGCTCAGGGTGGTCCCTCGGATTGGGTTCGTCATCTCCCCCTTGTGCTTCTTGGAATCCGGACAGCCTTGAAGGCGGACATCGGATGCTCCACCGCCGAGCTGGTGTACGGCACTGCACTTCGCTTGCCATCAGATTTTTTTGAAGTGGAACTGCCTCAACAACAAAGGCAGTTGGACTATGTAGAACAACTCAAGCAAATTTTTATCAATTTGCGACCGGTGCCTACACGGCAAGGAACTTCAAAGTCTCCCTACGTGACCCAGGACCTCCAAGACGCCACTCATGTTTTCGTACGACAATCGCAAAAGAAGCCACTGCGCCCACATTACATCGGACCTTTTCCAGTGGTCGAAAAGAGAAGCGACACGTTTGTCCTGCGTGTCAACGGCAAGAATGACACCGTTGCATTGGAGAGACTAAAGCCGGCACATATTGAGCAAGAGCATGTGCAGGGAATAGCGCTACGTGACATCGACCAGACGACAGAGAAAAGCCAACTTCGTTGGCACTCGAATGTTTCTGTGCTTTGATCGTTCGTCCTACCTCCTCTCTAAGGGGGGGCATATCTGTAGGGACTGGACGCACCGACAAGCGAGTCCAGTCTCGACACAGCAAAAAAGAGAAAAAGAGACGCGCGCGCTAGCTATACGCTCACGCGCTCACGCGCTCACGAAGAGCAGTTCCTGCCGAGACACCACTGAAATAGAACGTTGTTTTGGAACGTCCGTCTCCTGCCTGTTTCTTTCACCACAACGTCATCAGCGACGTCACTGATGACGTCACCGACAATCGCATCGTCATCGTCATCATCACTGGTGAACCCCCAAGGTCACGTGACCCCCCCCCCCTGGTTAGTTTAACCCCCCCAGTGCCCTTCCCTCCTCCTCCTCAAGAGCTGCGCTCCAATTCGGCGTTACAGGGAGTTGTAAGCGGCTTTCATTTTTTCTTCTTCTTTTCGTTTTCGTTTCTGGAGCTCAATGTTTAAAGGACATTTGGACGCCTGCGGGGCGGAAAGCACCGCAAAAAGTGATTCTCTTTGGTGCTAAGCTTGATTGATGGCTCGCTGACGCATGTCGCTTGGTTCCCCTCTGTGGCCATGGTCTCTATCATTTCCCGAGCATACGTGTTTTTAAAGAGTTTTAGTAGATCGTTCCCATGACTCCGATAACGATATCCCAATACGTCGCCACCGCCTCCCTTGCGCATGCATAGTATCGTTATCGGGGCTATCGGAGGTATCGGAACGATCTACTAAAACTCCCTTTTGTTTCTTGCTATGATGGTAATATTGTTGAGCTCTGCACTGCATCTGCACGAGCGGCAGTGCGCTGGTAGATGGCCTGCCGTTGTTCCTTTAACCGATGCTGCATGCTTTCTCATCCTTTCGTTTACGCATCTGCCCGTCTAGCCGTTATAACATTTTCCACATGATAGGGGAATATGGTAAACGACCCCGGTCTCGCATGGGGCATACTGTCTCTTGTGCGAAACATTGCAGATTTGTTTTTTCTGGTTGGTGTCTTCATTTACTTTTCTGCACATGGAGTATGCTTTGTTTGGGGCAGAGCACACGACCCTTATGTCCTGCCTTGCGGCTATCTTCTTTAGTTTGTGCGTTATTCCATGGACATAAGGTAATACTGCGATTTTCTGTTTTTCTTTTGCCTTCGTAGTTTCTCCTGGATGAGTTGACCTCCGCCTGAGTTTTGTGCAGATGTTCTCGCATACGCATATCAATAGGTCATTTGGATACCCAGATTCACGTAAACGGGAAATTTGTTTTTGAAAACTCGCCTCTATTGCGTGATGACATGATTTGTTCAGAGCCGTTGCAAGGGCGGTGATGGCAACACTTCGCTTGATGGTCTTAGAATGTTCAGATGCAAATGGCAAAAACCCTTTGTTCGACCTGGGTTCATATCTCCAGCATACATGTCCCTCATTAAATTCCAGTTTCAGATCTAAAAACTTTATGCACCTATTCGTTGCTGGCTCGTGTGTGAAGCATAATTTCGGGCAACTTTCCCCGAAGCATCTCAACACCGTGTCTATGCATCCTTTGCTTTGATCTTCTTCCTTTTCTTTGGTGTGAAGAATTAGGAAATCGTCAACATACCTGAAGATGGCAAGGATTCTTTTGTCTTGTAATTTTTCTTGGATGATTCTGTCTCGTGCTGCAAGGAACAAGTCGCACAATAGTGGGGCCACACGAGAGCCAATACACACCCCACTTCTTTGTACAAAGTGTTGTTCTTGGAGTGCAACAACAGTAGCTGTCAGGTACGCGCTGAGCAGCTCTAGGAAGGTGTCCACGTTTATGCCCGCCGCGTTTTGGAAAGATGTACAGCCTTGCTCTTCTATGGTGCGTCTGAGAATCACCATGAGGTCTGCATGCGGTATAGAATAGTACATGTATTGTATGTCGATTGAAAATCCTGATGTTATTTCGGATCCCTTTTGCTGAAGGTATGAAATCACTTCCTCTGAATTTCGGATCATGTATGGGTCATTGCACTGTATTAACGACATTTGCCTTGATAGGAAGGTTGAAAGATGTGCTTGCCAGGTTCTCCTTTCTGACATAATAGCACGAAACGGCACGCCTTCTTTATGCGTCTTGGCTGAGAAAAAAACTTCTAAAAATCCTTCCTTTGTTCCCTTGATCTTCGTGTGCAGGCTGGTTAGTTGGTTATCTTGCAGCAATCTCATGATGACCTGTTTAGCAACCTTGCCTTGTTTTTTATCAACCTGGATAAAGTTCTTGGCCAAAGCTTGAGACGCCTTTCCACCATATGCTCTCGATCCTAAAACCACGAAGCCACCTTCCTTGTCTGAGATGCAAAGTTTCATGTCCTTCTCTCGTAGCTCTTGAATGGTGGATTGGAAGCTCGTACGTGGAATTTCCTGCTTCCGATGGCTTATCAGGCAATCCACTCCTTCACTGATTACTTGCGAGGCCTTTTCATCATAAGTTTTAGATGCGATGTTTCGCACCATGGCTAGCTTGTCCACTGGCTCAAGCTTAGGAGGTAAGGCATATTTTGGGCCTTTTTCTAACACTTCCCTGGTCTTTTCTGATATGTCGACGTCTCCCATGACTTTTACAGGCCATCCTTTGGGATTGTTTTGGTTGCGTCTTGCCAGATGGTGTTTCAGGATCGGTAGAAACCACTCTTTCAAGATGGTTTCTTTTGAGTGCCTAGTCATTGTGAGAAAATTCTTGAAGGCATTCTGGTTTTCACATCGGGATCGCAGGAAGTCTGTGAGCATTCGTTGTTGGCGCCACGTTTCCGACCTCAAAATCTTAGATACTCGCATGCCATGGCCTTGGGACGGCGTGATAATGCCGAATGGTTGCTGGACGTAGTCAAAAAAGATTTTTTTTTTTTTTTTTGATGGCGCGCGACAGCAACCTGCCTTGGCAAGTGGCGTTGGCGATCATGAGACAGAGGGTCTGCGGTTTGAGAGAATGAAGATTTACAAAAGGTGCGCTCACATAACTAGAAAGATACTGAGTTACGGGTTTCAGTTGAGCCAGTTGGTGCATGTTACTTGGACTGGGGCCAGCTGAACTTAGAGGAGAGATGAAGCGTGAGAAACAGGGACAGAAAAAGTCATAGACACTCCGCTGGACAACCAACTACGGTTTTAATTCTTCTTTTTCTTTTTCTTTCCTCCCGTGATCCTCTGCTGCTTTTGTTTTCGAAATTCTTGCTTTCTTATCTTTTTCTTCTTCTTTTCGTTTTCGTTTCTGGAGCTCAATGTTTAAAGGACATTTGGACGCCTGCGGGGCGGAAAGCACCGCAAAAATTGCTTCTCTTTGGTGCTAAGCTTGATTGATGGCTCGCTGACGCATGTCGCTTGGTTCCCCTCTATGGCCATGGTCTCTATCATTTCCCGAGCATACATCTTTCCAAAACGCGGCGGGCATAAACGTGGACACCTTCCTAGAGCTGCTCAGCGCGTACCTGACAGCTACAGTTATTGCACACCAAGAACAACACTTTGTACGAAGAAGTGGGGTGTGTATTGGCTCTCGTGTGGCCCCACTATTGTGCGACTTGTTCCTTGCAGCACGAGACAGAATCATCCAAGAAAAATTACAAGACAAAAGAATCCTTGCCATCTTCAGGTATGTTGACGATTTCCTAATTCTTCACACCAAAGAAAAGGAAGAAGATCAAAGCAAAGGATGCATAGACACGGTGTTGAAATGCTTCGGGGAAAGTTGCCCGAAATTATGCTTCACACACGAGCCAGCAACAAATAGGTGCATAAAGTTTTTAGATCTGAAACTGGAATTTAATGAGGGACATGTATGCTGGAGATATGAACCCAGGTCGAACAAAGGGTTTTTGCCATTTGCATCTGAACATTCTAAGACCATCAAGCGAAGTGTTGCCATCACCGCCCTTGCAACGGCTCTGAACAAATCATGTCATCACGCAATAGAGGCGAGTTTTTAAAAACAAATTTCCCGTTTACGTGAATCTGGGTATCCAAATGACCTATTGATATGCGTATGCGAGAACATCTGCACAAAACTCAGGCGGAGGTCAACTCATCCAGGAGAAACTACGAAGGCAAAAGAAAAACAGAAAATCGCAGTATTACCTTATGTCCATGGAATAACGCACAAACTAAAGAAGATAGCCGCAAGGCAGGACATAAGGGTCGTGTGCTCTGCCCCAAACAAAGCATACTCCATGTGCAGAAAAGTAAATGAAGACACCAACCAGAAAAAACAAATCTGCAATGTTTCGCACAAGACACAGTATGCCCCATGCAAGACCGGGGTCGTTTACCATATTCCCCTATCATGTGGAAAATGTTATATCGGCCAGACGGGCAGATGCGTAAACGAAAGGATGAGAGAGCATGCAGCATCGGTTAAAGGAACAACGGCAGGCCATCTACCAGCGCACTGCCGCTCGTGCAGATGCAGTGCAGAGCTCAACAAGATTACCATTATAGCAAGAAACAAGAACACGTATGCTCGGGAAATGATAGAGACCATGGCCATAGAGGGGAACCAAGCGACATGCGTCAGCGAGCCATCAATCAAGCTTAGCACCAAAGAGAATCAATTTTTGCGGTGCTTTCCGCCCCGCAGGCGTCCGAATGTCCTTTAAACATTGAGCTCCAGAAACGAAAACGAAAAGAAGAAGAAAAAGATAAGAAAGCAAGAATTTCGAAAACAAAAGCAGCAGAGGATCACGGGAGGAAAGAAAAAGAAAAAGAAGAATTAAAACCGTAGTTGGTAGTCCAGCGGAGTGTCTATGTCTTTTTCTGCCCCGTTTCTCACGCTTCATCTCTCCTCTAAGTTCAGCTGGCCCCAGTCCAGGGTGTAAGATAGACAGGTGGGGAAACGGCCCATAGAAACCTACCGCAGCGCCGTGACCCGATTGTGTACTCGTCTGCTCGCGGGTGGCTTGCGGGTACCCCCGATTTGCGACAGATGGCGCTGCGGCGAGAAGAAAGAAATTGGAATCGAATTTGCATGGAACTGTATGGGAGAGTGCGCAAAATAAACTGAGAGCACGACAGTCCTCCATTGAAAATCCACGAGAAACCTTCTCCGTCAGTTTAACCGGTCGCCAGCGTTCGCCCACCCGGAGTGAAAGTTCGCGGTGCTCCACATAGATGGCGCCACAGAAAAAGAGAAAACCGAGGGGGACACAATTCGGTCGCTCATTTGGCTCTCGTTTCACCACCTGTCTATCTTACACCCTGCCCCAGTCCAAGTTGACACTTACCTTGGGCCGGGGAGCTGGATGGTAACAGACTGAACGGGACGCTGCCCCCAAGAATTCCTGTCGTTCTCGTTCCGGTATGACTGCTGCAACCTGGTGGATGACTGCCAATTGGTCGACCTTCGAGACCGGAAGATCTGGTGCGAACTAAGGTTTTTTTGAAAGAAGAGTATCTGTGTCGGAGGACAGTTTTGAATCCGTTAGGTAGGTCGGTGGGGTGAACTTGGTGGTAGGGGTTTGTGTACGGCTTTGCAGGTTGAATTGGGAGACAATCTTAGTCCAAGACGACTCTAAACGTTCCTTGGCAGCTTGCTGCAGAAATATGTAGGAAGGATGATTCACGTAGCCTGGACCAAACAACTTGTCCATGAACCTATGCTATGATACGGATGTGACGCTTAATTTCCAAGAAAGTTCCTTGCGGGATAGTTGCATTATCTTGTGACTGGTTGTCCAGTTCTGGCTGTTGAATCCGAGGGCTTGGTGCACGGTAGGGTGAATGGTGCTCTTCCGCAAATAAAATCCCAGGGTCCGGAGACGGAGTCGAAGTAGGTTCCGTCTTGATATAAAAATGGCAGCTTGATAAAACGTGGTCAAGTCAAACATGGCGCAGATTCTTGCTCCAGGGACAAGACAGGACAAGGCTCACGGTGATTGAAGGACAGGTAAAGGCGAGCGGGTTGAACATGAATACATAAAATGGAAACAATAAAACATGGAGGACAAGCACAGGACAACCGCGTTTTTTCTTTTAGCAACGAAGTTTATTTTGGGCAGGAACATTGCACCCTGAACGAGACCCCGACTAGAATAGGGTGATAAGGGTGAAGGCAAACTGGGAGATGAAAAGGGTGATAAGGGGGAAGGAAAATTGTGAAATGTAAAGACGTTAATGCTAAAGATGTTTTAGTTGATGTGACTAACGTCATCAAGACGTTAATCACATCAGTTAAAATGAAATTCTGTCAACATTCGGCGACAGTTCGCATAAAGAACCAAACTCGACGACTCCTCAGTTCCGAGTATCCGGTGGAACGCCTCATGTCCGTTTTCCAGTAGCTTATTATCCCAAAAGCATCTACAAAAACGTCTTTCAGTCGAATGATAGGGGTGTAGGAAAAGATGCCCCCGAAAAAAAGCCTCCGGACAAAATATCCCCGGGAAAACAGGCCCCAGGCGAAAGGCAGGAAAAAAATGTCCCCAAAGTATTTTCTACCTGTTGGATTCCCTGATCCTCGTGGCCTTCAAACGGCCTGGTCATATACCTGGGGAAAAAAGGCAGAGTTTGGCAAGTAGAAAAAAACGGCCCCAACAAATAACGAAATATACGATTCCGCGAGGTACACATCGCAACACTGTTAGCACGAACGCGACATTGGCGCATTTTCACATTTTACTTAGAAGGAGTATTAGTGGGAACGAAATTTTACCGTCTGCATTATATCACCAAGTAAGCTCTTTCATACCTATAACCACTTTGAAAACAATTAACGTTTCATTTTTATGAAAAAAAAAATTAAATAAATTCTAGCGATCACGTGTTCGGCTTAAGGGTCGCGCTTTTTACCTATTTGGAAATGATACTCAAGTACCTCTCAAATTTCCCCAATCATAATAATTTAGTTTTGGCTAGAAGTGTTATAAATGTTTCTTTCACAACGAAAAACAAAAACAGTTCAGATGCAAAGTTACAAAATCAGGAATGAAGTGACAGACTCTAGATTCATACACAAAAGTCAAAAGTGGATCGTACGGCAGTGGACAAAATATTCCTTTGGAGACATTTTTTCCTACTTTCCACCTTGGGCCTTCTTTTCCGGGGACATTTTTTCCGGGGACGTTTTTTTCCGGGGACGTTTCTTCCGGAACCCGAAGAATAGCCAGCATACCATACATTCATAATGCTTCCCATCTTATTCGATTCATTGCTTCACGCTATGACACGAAAATGGTCTTTTCCAGTAGATTCAAATTGGCAAGCATGTGCGACATGATCAACCGACAAGAAGCCAAGCCGGCTTGCGAAAAAAAGCACGCCACGTTTTTCCGGGCCTGCTGCAAAAAAAAACAAAAAAACTTTACCCTATTTTCCTTAACTGCGGGGCTGAGTTCAAAGGACAAACAGGCCGATGTATCAATGACCGCTTACGTGAGCACGAAAACGAAGCAACTGCAAGAACTCAGAACCCCATTCATCCGATCGCGGTTCACGCGAACGAATGCATTAGATGCGCGCCTGACGTCGCAGGAACCAAGACAAAGGGGGACACCGCAATCGCCAAAAACGTAAAATTATCGAATCCTTGCTCATCCAGAACACAAAAAACAACGTTTCATCGGCATCAGTAACCTTATCAATATGAGAATTAGAATTCATCAGGTGTGAACTTGAAAAATATAGCAACTCCACGTAAAAACACACTATCACGGTAGTCCTGCCCGTGCCTCGTGGTTTTCCCTTTCCATCTCCCACTCTTCCTTTCCCATTATCACCCTTTCTATCTCCCATTTCCCCTTCCTGCTTATCACCCTTTCCATCTCCCAGTTCGCCTTCCCCCTTATTACCCTATCTTAGTCGGGGTCTGGTTCAGGGTGCAATGTTCCTGCCCAAAATAAACGTCGTTGCTAAATGAAAGAACGTGATTGTCCTGTGCCTGTCCCCGTGTTTTATTCTTTCCATTATATGTACTTATAATCACACTAGCTACAAATCTAAAGTGGTTTTACGAACAAATCAAAGATAAAGGACGGCACTGGCAAAAAGGCTATTTTACAAAAAGCAAATAGCACGATATCACTTCTTTAGAAAATTTCTGGGTGTGGCTGAAAAACTCGGCTGATTTGCGTCGTGAAACGCTGTTTTTAGAGCGCAGCTCTTAGGCGCCCATCTCCGGCTTGAGCGGCGTCGCCGTCGGCGTCGGCGTAACCGCGTGGTGCATGATGGGTCAATTTCTCCGCTAAATATAGTGCGAAAAATTTCCCGCTATATTTAACGGGAAAATTTTTCGCTAAATTTAGCGGGAAAAATTTGCCGCTAAATTTAGTGGGGAAAATTTACCGCTAGATTTAGTGGGGAAAATGTTCCCTACTAAATATAGCGGAAAATTTTCCCCGCTAATTCTAGCGGGAAATATTCCCCGCTAAATCTAGCGGGACATTTTCCCCACTAAATTTAGGGGAATTTTTCCCCGCTAAATCTAGTGGGACATTTTCTCCGCTAAATTTAGCGGAAAAGTTCCACCGCTAAGTCTAGCGGTAAAATTTCCCCGCTAAATTTAGCAGAAAACTTTTCCTTCTAAATTTAGCAAAAAATTTTCCCCGCTACATCTAGCGGGAAATTTTCTCAGCTAAATCTAGCGAAAAATCTTCCCCGCTAAATCTAGCGGGAAATTTTTGCCCGCCAAATCTAGCCGGAAATTTTCACCGCTAAATGTAGCGGAAAATTTTCCGCGCTAAATCTAGCGGGAAAGTTTTCCCGCTAAATATAGCGAAAAATTTTCCTGCTGTTTAGCGGAGAAAATTTTTCCTAAATGGGAGGCGAGCACGAGAGGAGGAGGTACATACCCTCCTCTCCGTACCTTACCCTCCTCCTCCTCAAGAGCTGCGCTCGAATTCGGCGTTACACGGAGTAGTAAACGGCTTTCCTTTTTTGTAGTTTCTTTTTAAATTTTATTACCCGCTCTTTTTCACCCGCCCTTTTCACCCTGCCATATATTGTCCCCCCGAGCATTTCGAGGGTGCGCTATGTTGCCACCCCCTCCCCCCCCCCCCCCCCCCTCCCCATTAAAAAAAGTTTGATACCCCTGGTTTAAAGACACCAGAATCACTTTTGAAGGGACACATCCGTTAGGGTCTTTTAGCACCGGGGTCAAGTTGACTCTCAAGGGAGCCACTAGGAAAGCGGAGATATTTGCTAATTTTCTAGCTAATTAACTAAAAGGCTCGAACTTACTAGACTTTTGTGGAACAGGGGACTAAAGTATCAAACTATCCAAGCGGTCACATGATCTGGGGCCGAATATATGTCCTCAGCATCCATCATAGACACGCGCTGGGTTTGGCATGTGCAAAGTATCCGGCACGCGTTGAGTTTTAGACATTGTTAGGGTTCGGCTATTATCGTTATTAAACGCGAGCCACACTCGGAAAGCTCGTGAAGGCATTGATCGTCGTACGCTCAAGTTGAGTGCCCACGCAAATGTTGGCCTCTAATCTACGAGCCACACATTCAGATAGCATCGCGGTGGGTAATCCCGCTGACTGCGCCAACGCTGAGACCCCGTGACGTGTTATGTTTTTTTTTTTTTTTTTCAAATCAAAAAGAGACGGGAATAAAAAGTTCCCTTTAGCCTTTAATATACACCGAATAAAAAAGGAGCTTCTTGCTCGTACTCTGTTCTACATAAGGTCCGACCGTAGCTAACGCTACGTTTCGATGGTGAAATTCAAGCTGCGTCAAAAGTGCATCGACACGGCGCTCAACGCTCGCAAAAAAAAAACTGCCGTTTTTTTTTCCTTTCCTTCTTTTTTACCGGAAAAAATAAGCTACGTATGGCTGAACGCTTGGCCTCGTTTCCGCTCAAACTTAGCGCTAGAGATCCGGAGTACATTAAGAAGTTACAGAGATTGCCGATATCAAATTCAAACGTTATAAGCGATTTTCCAAAATTTTGATCAAAGAAATATTTGCCGACAAAGTCTAAGAATATGTGGGGATGAATTGGGCCAACTACTGCTGACGGGCCCCATCCATTTTCCGATTGATGCTTACAGGAAAGCGCTGATAACTTTCGAAGAAGGCCAGGGCTAGCTCTAAAAAGACTGCCTCTAGTTCGAACCGCTAGTACCACATTTGGGAGGAGACTAAGCGTTCGCTGACGCGTAGTTCACTTTCCGTTGAGATAGAACACTGATTTGGTGCTACGCTGCAGTTGGGATACATTGTGCGGTAAGCTTGTGTAAAATTAATGAATGACGTTTACAATTCCGTGCAATACCGAATTAGAGCGCAGCTCTTAAGGAGGAGGAGGGGAGGGTACAAAGAGGAGGGTATGTCCTTTCTCCTATTACGCAGCCTCTCCTCCTCCCCTCCTCCTCTCGTCCTCCTCCCTCTCCCTTCACAGTGACCTTCACTGTGAATGTCGTGACCCCTTCCTTTCTTCATAGTGGCCTTCATTGTGAAGGATGCCTTCGCCGTGAGCTTCACGGGTGACCTTTGTAACTCACTTCTGACCCTCGTGACTCTCACGTGACGTCACGTGCGATGTCAATATGGGAGATGTCCCATAATGTGATGACCGCTGAACTTGCAAGCGTGTCCTGGCAAGCTCGCCGATTAGGAGGGCGGGTGCTTTCAATCAGCGTCAGGCGGAGGAACGGTCATTTGATCTTCGGTCGGCTTGTTGTCCTTTTGTCTTCCTCCGACGTTTTGTGCGCCCTTTAATCTTAGTCATCTTCGGTCGGTTTGTTGAAGGAAGCGGGGGGACCTTGGATCAGTCCCGGATGTGTCTGGTTCTTTGGAACGACGCTGTCGTCCCGGAGCTGGACAGCCGATATCCTTCGCCCCCTCACCTGCAGTCTGGTCGGCCTCGGACAGCTTGACGTTCTGCCCGCGTGAGGAGCAGGCCTTTGGTAGGACCACTCGAAGCTTAATCCGTCGACAAATATCCGGCCTGATTGTCCTTAGCTCCCTTTCGCCCTCTTCGAACCCACTCCCGTGCAGCCTTTTTCCTTTCGTGCCGGCCCCACCTTTTTGTTTGTTTTAAGCGATAGCTTTACGGGCGTCACTTTGCACCGTTTTTGAGCTCGTGGACTGTCGTCGGGAGCTATGAAAAAAACATTTTTCTCACCCTTCGTGGCGCGAGGAGGGAGAAGTCTGGTTTCCCGTCGACCGCGCAGCGAGAGTCCCGGTATCCCGCCATTTACGACGCGGCGAAGGGAGAGCCTTCTTGTCGTCTGCTTCAAACACTTTCTTTTAAAAATTTACTCGCGTTACACCAAAGCCAACTTTTGCAGTATAAAAAGGCTACGCATAATGTTGGATGGTTTTGAAAACTTCTACCGCGCTTACCCACTCAACAGATCATAGAGCACTCGTGGCGGTCGTCAGTGGTATCCGCGACGCCAACCACGAAGGCTATGAGAATTAACCATGCCGCACCTCCGTCCCCATTTACGTGACGGCACCGTTCCACTCCCATGGCGAGACCGTTCTACGGCTATCACTCTCGTTTCTTTGTACATTCTGGGCTAAGAAAACGTCTTTTGTTTTCCTTTCTTTCTTCACTTTTACCTCTTGCATGATAGATCATCACAAGGAACCCCCAAAAGAGTTTTTTTCTTGCTTTCAGAAATAAAGTATTGTACTTCAGATGAGTCCATTACTTTTCGCACCGACATGTTCAGTACGAATTATGTTAAGTTTGATATCTACTTAACACTGACACCGTCAATAAAGTAAACAAACATATCCGGAGTACATACAACGAAACAAAAGTCCGCAACCGCCCTAGTGTTTTTTACACTCGACTCAATTAGTGTGCTTCCCTCTTCTCTGCTCCTTTTACATACAGGACACAGAACTGTTATTCCTGAAGAAGAAAGCACCTCCTCAGGATTCAACTGTTCGTTGCCTTCAGCTTATGCAACTATTTCAACGGTTGATGATCTCTCTTGGCCTTAAACTCCCTCACATACAAATACACGTAAAACGTCTTAATCGCCCAATATGACAATAGTGAGACCCCTTCAAGGACTCAAAGATGTTGACCTAAACGTTAAGCCTGTATATCACCTTCAAGGGCAGCTCGATATACTTTAAAATACCTTGTATGTACGAAGAGCGATGTCTTTTCTGCACCTTTGCAGTATGTGATTTTCGTCACATAGTAACCCGAAAAAAAGATAGGCAGCAGCACCTGTGATGTGGTGAATACATTTAGCCAGCTCTAATCCGTCTATAGGAATTTCGAATAAAGGAGGGTCGAAAATGTTTCCTCTTGCCATGGTAGGCTTACATAAGAAATCAGTTGGTTGGGGCGGAGGTAGATCTTAGAAAAAACACGCATTTCTTCCTAATTACAGATACCTGAATGATAGGAAGACCACCACAAAACAGTTCAAAACAAAGTGCAATGTTTGATTGACTATTGACCATAGACGGCTTTGGTACAATTATTCAACATGTCTTCAATTAGGATTAAACCCATGGTATACCTAAAGCAGTAAAAACTTATTAATGAATAGAAAATAGACTTTTAATTTCATAACTGCAACTATCACTGCCAATTAACCAGATATTTTCCTTTGTTAGGTTTCCTGGATTGAAGTTGTTGGCTGATCTAGGTCTAAGTACTGTCAAATCATACTTCCATGCTGATGAGAAAAAAATCTTGAAAGCTTTGGCTTAACGTGTCTACAAAAAAAACTTCTGGCGGTTGATTGTTGGACGGAAGGAAAAGGAAAAAAGCGTGTTGACTTTATTTGTGAAAGGAAAGCAAAATAAAAAATCCCAACTTCACTCGCTCCACCTGACCCCAAAATCATAAACATTCTGGCTTAATGTGAATGTGAGCAAAGGGAACTAAGGAGTGAAATGTTAAGGGAGGTGATTAGAAGTTGTTTTAAATACCGCTCTACACTCTTTGAGAATTAGGAATGTAATAAAAACAGTACCGAAATACACAACATAAAATTTCTCTAACATGCACAGCTCTCCAAAACAAATTGCGTTGTGTGTATGTTTATACAGCCTAGAGCTTGGTCTGCCTCAGCGAGTGACGAGTCTCCCAGCCGTAAATGAGAAATATAGCAAGTGCAGTACAACCGCTAGCCCGGAGTCTTTAACGTGCATCACGCAGTAGTGATACACCACAGCAAGCCGGTACGATGTTCATCCCGATCAAAATGGGCAGGGGTGGATATTGAACCCAAGATCCTGGGTTGTGCAGCGCGAGCTTTCGTTCCACGTGCTCCGAGTTGGTGTGCGCTAGCCCACTCGGCCACCGATCCCCCCCTCTCTGTTGTTGATTCAGTGTGCACCCAAGCCGAAGCCCTATTTACTGGATTGGCTTTTTCTTGAAGGCCTTTTCACAAGGTGTAAAAAGGCAACATTTTAGCAAAGCTTACTCAGAACTTCTCTCTCGGGTACAAAGGTCTCTGCTATGAACCCTTTTTTGTGAAACGATTATAAAATAAGTCATCATAATTCTTAATGAAATTTTAAATAGTCGCGGACAAAACGAAGCTTTCACTTCCCTATTTGAACTATATTTATCCGACTGCAAAACAATATATTGGTGTTCAATAACATTGACGTGGATTGATCGGGACAACTGAGTATGACGTGCTAAAGTATTAAATAGAGTACAGAAATGGTAAACCGGCATTTCTGGCCTTGGCTTGTTTTAAGCGGAAGAAAACAATTAGAACCTTGCAGCTTGTCACTCTGCGCGAGTTACTTCGGATCCCTTCAGTCGTTTAATACACAACAACAAAGGGTGATACTTCGTTATCGGTTCAAGCAGGCCAACTGTCGTCTTTCCTACTCCAATAAAAGTGTCACTAGTCCCTTTTATTAGATCGAGCTCTTGCTGCAGCTAGAAGAAAAATTATTTCTAAACTGATTATTACAACAATGCAATATTATTTCTTTAGAGTCAGCCGTAATTCAATTATTCTACGGCAAACAAACTAGACACTTTCAAGCTGGAAAGGTCATTAACTTCTAGCTTCGATGACATTAGTTTTATAAAACGGCTTATATACGCATTACAGGAGTATCATGAGACGACTTGAAACTGACGATTTCGGCTTCGAGAAAATAATGCCCAGATTTATTTTACGTTTAATGTTAAATGTAGCACATTACCAAGCCTGGTATTGTTTTGTGACCACCCTTCAACTGCACCCAACAGGAGAATACATAAAGCCACTTGAAAACCTTCTGATTGATTCCTTGTTAAATTTATAGTCCACAATTTCAATTTGACGATGGGGTGGGGGAGACAAATACCCAAATGTGGAAGCAAAAAAATAGAAATCCAGCATTACAAAATAGTCTTCACCTGCCCCTACCCCTTCAACATGGCGCGCTCTCCTATCTTGTGTGCATATGTTCCTGGCATAAACACTTCTCAAACTCATTCAAAGGGAAAAAAAGTGTCACAAGTAAACAGTTTTAAACACAGCTAACCTGTGTGCTAGCTACATTTAGGCAGTGCTTTTAGTCCCGTCGGTACCCTCTCTGGTTTTTCTAATGCACAATAAAATGAATCACATGTACAGTCGGGAGCAAAAGTTTGCCGGGCACGGGAGCGCGTGCCGAAATACATCGCCGCGCCGTCCGACGGCGCGCCGCCGCATTAAGGAGACACGATTTGCGCATGCGCGCCTTTCGTGCTCGCAATCATGTCTCTTTTGCTCGTTTCTTTTCTACGCGCTCAGATAACAGGAGTCGGCGCCAGGGGCGTGAGTTATCGCTTCGCTGGCTGTCTGCTGCGCGTCTGCTTCAGCCATCTCAGCCACCGCGCTTTGTCACGGAGTTCGTGTGTGTGTGTGTGCGTGTGTGTGTATGGGAGGGGGGTAGCCAGGCGCCTCGTCACCCAGCGCGGCTGCTGAGGCAGCTGAAGAGGACGCGAGGCATGACAGCCAGCGAAACGGCAACTTGCGCCCCTGGCGCCGTCTGCGGTTATCAGGAGCGAGTCGGACAGAAACGAGCGAAAGAGACATGACTGCCAGCACGAAGGGCGCGCATGCGCAAAGCGGGGCTTTTTAATGCGGTTGCGAGCCGTTGCACGGCGCGGCGATGCATTTCGGCACGCGCTCCCGTGCCCCGCAAACTTTTTCTCCCGACTGTACCTTCACCTTTTCCTTGTTCGCAACGTTGTGTTGCAGGTCCACCGAGACCAGTCATAGGGGAGCTGAAAACTGTAAAAACGTCTGCTATATTTCTACTCCATTAAGCGTTAATTAAATATTGTTTTCAAGATTTAGAGGCAAAAGATATTGAAATTACCAGTTTCAGAATTTAGAGAGCCAGGTACACCTCATTTACTTCAGTAGTGGCCTTTCCAGTGATGAATACCCTCCTTGCCCTGGACGTTTCATCTTTTTTTTAAGCAGAAGTTCCACATTTTGGCGCAGCGTTGGAGCAGTCGATAACCACACCCTTCCATGAACTGCAATGTTATTGTCATCATCTCCTGTTTTGATGTGGCGCTTAAAACATACAACTCCATACAGATGTAATAAAATTCAAAGGACAAAGTTCAGTACGATGATGAATGCCGTGAAATGTATTTTGTGTTATGTAAGCAATTGTAATTAAAGTGCTGGGTGCAGGTGCTAAATAGATAAGTTATATACTCACTATATTGCAGTGACGAATGAGGTCGTGCAGTGAAACTTAAGACGTTGAGCGTCTTTACATATAGCAATCAATCACTCAATAAATCCTTTATTTCACATCAGAAACTGATGTAGCATCAGAAGCTGATGTAGACCAAATACACCAACAGAGTATCTGATATATATATTGAGAGATCAATTTAGGCTTTTACAAAGTACATTGAGCTGAATAACTATTTGGAAACCGCCCCACTCTTTCTTCCAGGTTAATATTATATTTTCTCATTATATCACAAACTCAGGTTGCAAAACAGTTACCTAAGTCCATTTGCTCTTTTAGACGAAATGACGGTGGGGGAGTTCTTCCGTTCACTCTCTCTATCACCACCTTATTCCGAGTGGTTTTGCTCAACTTCCTGCAGATGTGGAAGCAGTGACCTCTCTTTATTCACTTTGTTAATGGGGTTAGTTACAGCAAGTCCTACAGTGGGAGTGAGTAGGGCTACATTGAGTCTGCTAGAATACTTTTACTAAACTAGGACAAAAGCAATACCTATAACACAACAAAGGCAAATCGTCTCCTTAACCTTAGAGTACAGTTGAGTAGACGAGCCAAAAGCTGCCTGTTTCGAAGGCACACATGGCATCATCTAGCTGTAAATGATTTGGTGTTCTCGAAAAAAAAAAGAAGAAACGATTGGCTTAGTTTGCAATTTGAATGGAGGCATCCTTCATACTACGGCTTATTGCATTTTGCTAAGAATTCTATCTAGCAAGGCTGCTACAAACTTTGTTCTGGCCCCATTTCTCTGAGGTTAATGGAGCAGTTTATTCATTCCACAGCATCTTTGTAAACATCAGTTAAAATTCTAGAAGCCTATATCTTGGCTGTAAAAAATACCTTGCAACTTCCATAGACCCAGTTGGAGCTTCTCTCACAGACATAAGCCAATTTTGAGAGTGCAATTCTGAAATATTCTTGAATTTAACAAATGAAATTCAAATTTGATATTTGGTTTGTTGCCTTACCTGTCTTTCTTCAGCTATTCAATTAGCTTCTGCAGCTTGACTCGCAATTTTATAATAGGCAGCAATTCCTCAATCATTCTCTCTGCGAAGTTTAAATATATATCGCCATCAATCTCACCTGTGAAAAAACATAAAACATTGTATGTATAGCGTATACGCTCCGTGCGGGAACCATAGGGGGCGCTTTGAAAAACGCGCGCAGCGCCGCTAGCGGAGGAGCTGGCGTTCGACAGTGAGGCGCGTTCAGCAGCCTGCGGCGCCTTTTTGGCATGCAAAGCTGTGGCGGCGGAAGCGCGCACGGACGGAACTTTTGCTTTTTGAGCCGATACGTTGAGGGTGACATTGCATGAGTGCTGGGGAAGAAGTGCATTTAGCTGTTCTTCACTTCTTATATACTGAGTTTGAGTCGTTATTAGGGGTAATTTCTCTATTTGAGGCCGAAAGAGGAGTTGGAGTCATTTTCCGATAAGCAAGATGGCCGCCACGATAATTGCTCTGAGTGGGAAATTTATTTCGCTCGTCGCTGTAAACGTAGGACTGCTGGAACGATGACATTTGGAGGCGAGTGAGATGTTCACCAAGTTTGCGCACGAAGTGTGCCAAGTTTCATTAGGACAGCAGGTGTGAAAGTTATGCTTCGAACGAATAAAAAAATAATGCTGTACTGGATATCCAATATTGGACCCAAAATGTTGTGTTATAGCGGGCTGTGGAAAGTGCAGATATGGGCACACAGGTGCTTGGACTTGACAGTAACATGACACAGCACTTATTATACCAAAAAGACGTGGCGTAGAGAAACTAGGCGGAAATTTGGTTTGGGCGGCGTAACTCAATGGGAACCGGTTTTCACCATGAAAGAGCTGTCAAGAGAATACCACTGGTCGTGGGAGGTGGAGATTTTACTGGTAGAAAGGAACCAGTGGACTGTACTTCCAATTGAAACAACTTTACGAAGGGTGGTTCCAAAGCCGAGAAAACAAAGTTATGTCGGCGAACACACGGTTTGGCCGTCAAGTGCTTCTGCGGTCAGCTGTTGTGTAATAATTTGTTGCGCGAGGTGCTGATTTTCGGCGCACAGGTACTTTGACATGACCGTAACTTGACACAACATTTATTATACCAAAAAGAGGTGGCATAGCGAAACCAGATGGGAATTTAGTTTAAGCGGCGTAACTAAATGGGAACTGGTTTTGACCGTCAAAGGCTGTCAAGATAACACCACTCATCGTGGGAGGTGCACACTTTACGGGTAGGAAGGGACCGGTGGACGGGTACTTCCCGTTCGAACCACTTTGCGATAGGTGGCTCTAAAGCCGAGAAAAAAATTGTTGTCTACAGAACTCGGGGTGCAGCGTTTCAACATCCAAAAGGAGGCTGATCAAGAAAGAAAGCACACCACATAAACTTCCATACTCAAACGTCGATTCTCCAGTGATTCCGAGTTTCATTGTTGTTTTCTTTAGATTAATATTTGTCACTTTTTTTTTTACCGTTCGAATCTTTTTACATGAAGTACAGATTGCGTGCCATACTTGTCCGGAAATATCATCGACACGTACGAAGAGGACGAAACTTCTTTGGAGGGCATTCCTCCAACGAAATTGGCACTGCATACCTGCGAGTGTTGGCTGTCATTTCCGTTCGTCCCATCGGCGCTAACACATGTAGGCGTTACTCGTACGAAAACAAACGCAGAGCTCAAAGCGGCAGTGTAGAATATGTCAGCCGTTCCGACACAGTCGCAGACATGATCGGGAGACCAAATTTCTCGCGTCGTACGGCACGGGTCCATCGTTGTCGCTGTCACACAAAACATCGGCGAGGTGAAAAACTGTCCCCACGAGATACGACGCATAACTGTTGAAGCACTTAATGACGCAGCACAGGCAGCACTTCTTGCTTTGAACCCAGCGCAACCGCACCGTTCTGACTTAAATGTGTACCAACGTACGCGGCGTGGTTTCGGTTTCGTTTTCTCGGGGGTTCTCACTGCCTGCCTTCGGAGCCGGCCGCGCGGCGGCGCGCCAGTCGCGTCGCACGGTGTGTATAGCATACCATAAACATGTAAACGGTGAGGAGGTTGAAGACAATGTGAAGGCAGTTGAATGCACCATCCATCGCAGGTCAGCCTAAATAAATAACCTGGCCGCAAGAAAACCATTCTGTGTTCTATCATCCTCATACCATGCACACATATACACGAAGACACAAAATGTGGATATAAAAAGTCGCTTGTAATAATCATAATGCCAAGAAGCTCTAGAATGCCCGGATAAATCCCCAGAAGCAGCAGAGGTGTTTAAAATATTTCGGGGTCCCCCACAATAGGGATCCCCAGTCCCAAAACTCTTCTGGTCACTGCTGCACTGCTTCTGGCGATTGGGCATTTTAAGGATTTTTGGTATAATCCGTACAATATTAAAAGTAAAAAAAAAAAAAAAAAACATTGAGAGAAGCGCGAAACGCATGCGCGTCAAAATTGCCCGATCCGGCGTGCGAACTGTCGAGAAGATGGCTGCTCCGAATCGCCGCACAGGATGTTTCGCGACATATGATTTCCAACGCGTCGTTGCGTCGCTCCGTTCAGCTCCGCCCAGTTTCGGGTATCCCTCTATTGAAAGGATGGATGGATACTAATGGCTATATTTATAACGGGCGGTAGCTCGCGCCACCTAGCCTAGAAAACTAAAATACTTCCCTCGCTGTTCTTGGTTTTTCTGACTTTAAGACAAACATAATATTTTTATGACATTTCAATTAAAGTGTGCGTGTGTGAAGATTTTCCGAGAGGCTACTTTTCTACTCAACATCACTTAATTGCGATGGACCGCAGCGGACCTTAGGAGCCATCCCAGCGAAGCGAGTACTGCGTACAAATCGCGTGACTACGTACCGCGTGCATTGCTGCGTCTCTCCCAAAGTTCAAGTGACATTCACATGACATTGGAATGGCTCATAGCGTCCGCTGCTGTCCACCGTAAGGTGAAACGGAGTATATTGGGGTTTCGACGGTCTCGATCGGTCCCAGAAGGCCGGCGTGCTTTGGCATGAGAAATCAGCAGCTTGTTTTGTGCGCGCGGGAAAACTCGATGGCGTTCGTTTCCCTCACAATCACGACTCGCGTCGCGTGACGCACCGCGCACCGCCACATCCGCTTCCCCGAGCCACGTAGCGCCTCCTCGCCAGATCGGTCCCAAAGTCACGTGACAACATGACATTCGCGCCATCCGTGCTGCCATTGGCTGCGGCCCTCCGAAAATCGGACAACGGTGCGGCGATATCTGGCAAGTTGGTCGCACGCCGGCGCCGGACCGAGGCCCCGCCCGACGCTCCGGTGCGACGAAAACCCTCGGCTCCGAACGTCGTACCGGCAGTTCGCACGTCGGATCGGACAGTTTGGACGCGCATATGTCTCGCGCTTTACTGATGTTATACAATGAACGAATTATCAATCCATTCAATGGCCTTTGGCTAGAAACAAATATAAGGACTGAAGTTCCTGTTCTATAAGTTACACTTTTAATAGGTCCCTAAAAAGTTAGTCTTTTCACAAACAAAAAGTTGGTATATAATCTTGAAACGTGAAAACAGCGCAAAAATTTGGCAAGGACGAGTGAAAGAAGTGCACGAACAAAGCGCGTCCTTTGTCAATTTTTTTGCGCTGTTTTCACGTTTGAAGATGTTCAACCAACTCGCCCAACTTACCGTCTTGTTGGTATATAAGTTGCACTTATATGTTTTTACGGACGGAAAGTCAAAGCTCAATGATAAACTCGTATATGTGCATTGTGGTCGCGATATAGGCACAAAAAGGAGCCAGTTTGAACATGTATTCTTGTCAAATATTCGACCGCTGCGAATTTCCACTTTCAAAGTTTTATACTTGAGAAAGAAAAAAAACACGCATAAGTCGCATTGTTGTATAAAACGAACTGACAGAAATGTTGGCAAAAAAAAAAAACGCCACTTATAGACGATTGCGTGTTAACGCGCGAGCTGCACGTGCTTTCACTCATGGGCCACCAGTCGAAGCGACATGCTTGACATTTTTCATACGCTGGAAAATACGCTACTTATCAGAGAACTATAGAAATTAAACTATTTCTTTTACTCATAAAGAAAAAAATTGATCTTAATTTTCGGTAATAACAAAGCACAAGTTTCCTTGGTACTGGAGCACAGAGTTGTGACATTAGCTAAATTATCAACACGCGTAATAAAAGTCCCTCTCACTGTGTTTTATCTTCACTAGCTTTTTGGGATGACTAACTATGGGGTAGCAAGGGAAACACTGCACTGGCGTTCGCTGATGCTGGCATCACACAGGACCAGGACAAGTCTCCTCAAATGCCAAAAAATCTGGTTGTACTCCCGCGCGACGAAACACATGCAAAATTTTGCATTCCAAAATAACCTTGTATTAAATTCATTTGCACATAGAGGGTAGGATAACGCCAGTTCATACAAATCGAAACAGGTCTCCATACCGTTTTGCGCCCATAGCAGCCGCGGCCATCTATACGCAGAGCCGCCGACCCGTACACTCCCTTTGATAGCTGAAACCAGCCTGACTCAAGAAAAACCAGATAAGCGATAGGAGAGACATTTTTCTTACCTTCGCTTCGAATCTATGGAAGAAGTCTGCAAAGTTATCTTCTGTCAGCTAATGTGACACGTTTCGAGTATCAAGCGATCAACTCCAGCGGTTTCAACGCTCGAACCGCTTCCAAAGCTTCCACTTCGAACCTAACTTCTACCAAATGCTTTTGCGTTTCAAACTCCTACCGCTTAAAATACTTCAACTGCTTCAACTTGCAAGCGCCTCTTGATGGAGTCATTCTTTTCGTTTGAGAAGTATTTTATTCCTCAGCAATAGTTAGTAATAGTTTTCAAATAAAACTTAATAAAAAAGACAGCCATGTTTCTGACAACGATTTTTGGGCGAGTGTTGGGTCGAGTTTAGGGTCGAGTCAAGTTGAGTAACTGTACTGTGAGTGGTGTCTGCTGTCACCTAATCACATCTCGCGAACGTCGCGAAACTCTCAGCTCGCAAACGGCCTGTCGCGGCGCTCACTTCTCTCAGTGGCTCGGTTGGTCCGAGCAACCGAGAGATAAAGTTATGAAGAACTTTCTTTAAAAAAACAGTTTTTGATCGCCTAGTCCCCTTTCCAGTGAGCCGGGCAGCGATAGTGTTTGAGGCGGTGTTGTGGTAAAGCCCCTCTGTCCTGGGAAAAGTGGCGCCATTCATTGTTGTAGAAATGCTCGAGGCACGTGCCGCGCGCCACTTCTGGAAACTTTATGGCGGCTGAAATCTAGCTCGGTGATCCGCTGCGCCGCCATGATCTTCCCAAGAGCTGCACGTTGCACGCGCCTTGTGCATCGACGCACTTTGCACTACTTCTGAAACATGAAGAGGCTTTCTGTTGTGGCAGTAGCTAGTGCCACGCACCGGGAGGCTGCCAGTCGGGACGGAGCGCGGGCGGCCACGAGACAGATGGAATGCCGACAGGACGATCTCGGCTGCGGGCCACGCTGGCTCGCTCCTTTTGTATATATATATTTGTGTAAATATAAACCTGCAACAACTGGCGATGACGATGGGATAAGGGTGCCGGAAGACGCCAGACCAAGGGTTTTAAGCCGAGAACGGTGCCGTTCGCACTTCAGGATTTGGTGGTGCGAGAGCTCCAGCGGTTCCAGCGTGAAGGCATCCTGAGTCCGATGCACACGTCGGAGTGCGCAGCACCGCTGGTTCCAGTTCTGAAGAAGAATGGAAAGACCCGGCTGTGTCTGGACTTTAAGGTTACCGTGAATCAGCCGGCAGACATTGAGACGTACCCAGTGCTGCGAGTGGAAGAAATCTGGACCAAGTTGGCGGGAGGCGTGAAGTTCTCGAACTTAGATCTCCGGGACGCCTACCAACAGGTAGAAGTGGATGAGGCATCAAAGAAGTATGTAACTATCAACACCCAGCGAGAACTTTTCCAGTAAAACCGGCTTCCGTTTGGTGTGGCTTTGGTGCCTGCAGTGTTTCAATGGGAGATGGAAAACTTGTTGCCATGTTGTCACAAGGTGGTCCTCTGTTTCTGACATATCATTAAAAACAGCTTTTCTTTGTGGGCTGTTTTCATCACATCTCTCTCTCCGATGCTGCCACGCCCGTTGCTGAGGCCCCGCTTTTCGTTAGTGCTAACCGCAGCTGTAGTGCTCGCCCTTCCATTTCAGCTTTCTTCTCATTCGCCGCTGCCTTGGAGGCTCTCTGCTCCCGTTCACACGCAGCTTTCTCTTCGACCGACTCTATGAGCCCTTCGCCGTGCTAGCCTAACGACGTGCCTAATCTACGATATATTTTGAATCCATTGCGCAGCGAATAACACCGAATGATCCAAAGTGTCTCCGTGTCCTCTCTTAGACACCGAATTGTGATGATGTTGGTGTTTAAGATGGTAAATCCAAAATAAAGACAAATAAAAGACCAAAAGGATACGTTAGGAATAATTCAATGCACGGTCTTTTCCGAGCTGAACAGCGGACGTCCTTCACCACTTCCCCCGCGGTCTGGTCCGCCTCGGAGAGGTCGGCGTCCTGACCGCGTGAGGAGCTTGCAATCGACTTTCTTTCAGTAACGAGCGCAGTCTGCGGAATGGTCTTCGAACTACAAATGAAGCCCAACTTGCCTGAGCTTGTCAGAATACATTGGCATTGTGCTGTTGTATTAATCTCCGTTGAATTTTATGATGCATTCTAGGGTTTAAACAAACAAGAATGGCCTAAAAAGACGAAATACGCGCAAAGATAAATGCTGATAATGTTGATCGACCGGAACTTTGTCCTGCGAAAATTGCGACAGCGGGAAAGGGGGAGGAGGGGGGGAGGGGTGGTGAGGGTACGCATGAGGAGATTCTTACTGGAAAATGGTCATTGGGTTGTGACTATCGACACTTGATCGCGTCAACGGAGGTCCGACCTGCTTTTCCCCAGCTATCTTTTGCCCTCTTCGAACCCTCTCCAGTGCAGCCTTTTTCTTCTCGTGCCGCACCCCCCCCCCCCCCCCCCGCCGCTTTAGTTTTCCTCTTTTTCTTTTTTAGAGCGCAACTCTTAGGGGCCCGTTTCCGGCTTGAGCGGCGTCGCCATCGCCGTCGGCGTAACCAAGGTCACCCCAAGGTCACGTGACCCGCCAAGGTCAGCCCAAGATCACGGACCCCCAAGGCCACGCGACCCCTCCCAAGGTCACGTGACCCCCAGGTCACCCCAAGGTCACGTGACCCCCCGGGTCACGTGACCCCTCCCAATGCCACGTGACCCCCCAAGGTCACGTGGCCCCCCTCCCCGAGGTCACGTGAGCCCCCTCCCCCCCCCCCCCCCCCGAGGTTACGTGGCCCCCTCCCCCCGAGGTCAGGTGACCGCCCCGGAGCATATTAAAGAAAGAATGAGGGGAGGAGGAGGAGAAGGAGGAATAGGGGTCTACCCTCCCCTCAGTGCCCTTCCCTCCTCCTCCTCAAGGGCTGCGCTCCAATTCGGCGTTACAGGGAGTTGTAAACTGCTTTCACTTTTTTTTTCTCCTTTCTCAGAGAGGCCTATGCACCATCTCATGTTTGCAAACAAGCTGGAGCGGCCCTAGCGGACGCCACCGGCGCCGCGCATGCGGGATGGAGTGCTGGCAAAAAGCTCACCGTCGCCCGTAAACAAACCATTAGAATTCGATGTTTCTTGCGTCGGTTTGAGTCCTCGTGCTCTTTTTCGCGTTGGAAATGTCAATTCTACGTCTTCCTGGCATTGTCTGGCTACTGTGGCGGCCTCAGCGAAATTAACAAGGCTCGTTACACCGCAAAACTTCGCTTGCATATTGTGACATGCGGCTGTTCATTCCGCGTGGACGCCGCAGAACAGACGCTAAAGCCTGATTCGCACGTTGAGATTATGTTCGCTGTTTTCAGTCATGACGTCGCTCGGGCTGCGAAAGCGTGAACCTTAGCTGAGATGTCGACTTCGATAGTGGAAATAGACGATCTTAGATTTCGTTTGAGTGCCCCTTTGCGTTGCCCTCTTTCAGCTGACAGAGTCCTCGGGTTAAAGCGCCGTTCATACACTTGCAACAAAGTACAAAAGACTGATTTTAAGCCTTTGCGACAGCGGAGGACCGGATGCGCTGCTGCGGAGCAGGTCTTATGGTACGTCTACACTTGCGGATCCGCCAGTGAATCCGTCTAGCTTTTGCAGCTGGGGCGAGACGCTAAGCGGAAAACGGGGGGCGAGCCGTATAGGTCCGGGACTTATAGGTCCCGGACCTATACACCAACTCATGTTTACAAACAAACCGGAGCGCCCCTAGCGGACGCCACCGGCGCCGCGCATGCGCGGTGGATGGTGGGCAAGAAGCCCGCCGTCGCCCGTAAACAAACCATTGAATTGCGTTGTTGTCGGCGTCGGTGGGAGTCCCCGTGCTCTTTTTCGCGTTGGAATTGTTGATTCTACGTCTTCCTAAGAATGTCTGACTATTTGAGCGGCTTCAGCAAAACTAACGAGGCAAAACTTTGCGTGAATAATGTGACGCGCGGCGATTCATTTCACGTCGACGCCGCAGAATTGGCGCTAAAGCCTGACTCCCACGATGAGATTCTGCTCGCTGTTTTCAGACGCGACGTTGCTCGGACTGCAAAAGCGTGGACCGTATCTGAGATGGTGGACGTCGTTACTGAAAACCGCAACTAGAATCGGGCATTACAAATCGGTGATGGCCACTCGTAACAATAATGATCAACATCTTCTTGTATCTGTTTACACTTAGCACTTACCCCAACCAAACTTCAAAAGTGTTTTGAGGCCTGCACTTAGTTCGTATCGCAATTATCCGGGTCAACGTTTGGTTTACGGGCCGCTGTCGTTTGAATGAGCTGACGACAAAAAGCAGCCAAGTTTGAAAGAGCAGACGACAGTTCGAACGCATGCGTAATGGAGTACGGGCAAGAAGCACCGCGTCCCGCGTCAACAAACCATTCGAATGTCACGTTGTCGGTGTCTGTGTGGGTCTGCATACTCTTTTTCGCGTTGGAATTGTCGATTCTACGTCCTCATCGCAATGTCTTGCCACTTTAATCGCCTGAGCGAAATTATCAAGGCTCGTTACGCCGCTAAACATTCCGTAAATAATTTGACGTGCGGCGATTCATTCGCATGAACGCCGCAGAATGGACGCCAAAACCATGATGAGATTCTTCTAGCTATTTTAGGTAGCGACGTCGCTCGTGCTGGCAAAAGTGTAGAAGGTAGGGCGACGATCGACGTCGATACTGAAAATCGGAAGCGGGAACAGACCAAGCGTAACAAGTCGGTGATGGCCACCGGTACCAATGATCAACATCTTCTATGTACTGTTTACACCGAGCCTACTTAGGTCTTTTGAGGCCTGCAATTACTTCTTATTGCAATCACCGGGTAAAAGATTGTTCTACGGGCCGCTTTTGTTTGAACGAGCAGACGACAAAAAGCAGACAAGTTTGAAAGAGCAGACGAGAGTTCGAACGAACAGGCGGCCGTGTGAATTTCAAGACGCACTGAACCCGCGTGTGGTTCGGACAACTTGGCGGTTTTCTCTCGTTCATATTGGAACAAAGCAAATACATCTGGCGACCACAAAGTGTTGCCCGCACACGCAATCGTAGTTCGACAGCGTCTGGTTTGCCCTTTTCACGGCTACTATCCACGTTCTCGGACGAACGGAGGGGGCAAAAACACATGAAAACTGATCTTCAAACCTTTCCAGACTCTCTTGGTACAGCCCCCGTCGCAGTATTTTTACAAAAAGGCAGGTTTTTTGTCTCGTTTCTTCCAAAGGAACACAGGAATGCATGTCTGGCACGGCGACTTCTGCCCACCGCCCTAGACCGGAAGTGCGTCCGGCGCGCCACCACCGCGGCGTGACGTAGGAGAGTTGAGTTGGTTTATACGGCTCCGGGTAGGCGTTTCGCTGACCGGAAGTGACATTCTTGCGCAGTGCGACGCTGCCTACGTCACAAGTATGCGTTCGTCTGGGAGCAGCAACATCCGGGAGAGACAGCCGAGGTGCGAACTCTCGCGCCTTCTCGTCATATTTCACGGGATGTTACCAGAACAGATGCCGCAGCCGGCGCCGCCGCCGCCGCTCGAAGAAACTAGATGTAAACGCAACCCGCTCGTCGCCGCCGCCGCCGGGAGCGGATCCGCTTCCGCGGCAGCGGATTTTTTCTCAGGTGTAATCTTACCATTACGCCGTCGCTAGAGGCTTATGAGCCGGTCTTGTCTCTCTCGGTCGTACTTTGTTGCAAGTGTGGGAAGGCGCTTTATCCTCCTCCACCAAAGAACGTTTGAAGGATCAGCCGAAATGTCTAGTGTCTTCGGAAGGATTTGACTCTTCAGTCCAAACTCGACGACGACGGTGACGGCCACACACCGTCGTCGGATGTTGCTGCACCAGCAGACGTCCCTTTTCCTTGTCCTTGGCCCGGGCCAAGGACAAGGAAAAGGGACGTCTGCTGGTGGAAGATGGGTGTGTGCGCGAGAGAAAGACCTGGGCGGGGCTCGGACTCCGGGAACGAATGCTTCGCTACCATTGGCTGCGAACATTAGTGCAGCGACTCCCTGCGGTAGAGGTAGGCCAAGTGACCCTTTAAAAAATGCAACCCGAGGCTACGAGAGTGTGCTCTTGGATGATATAAAGACTTCTCTACATATGTATTGAACTGAGTTTATCACGAGACACCTTCCCGTCTTTTGATGTTCCTGTCTGGAGTCGTCCTTTGTTTCCTGTCCTGACCTGGCCCTGCCTGTTCCTTCTTGGAGAACTTCTTGACCCCAACAGTGTGAATTGACGACTTCAATCGCTTGTTTTAGAACCTACTTTCACGGCTTCGTTTTTTGACCACAAGACGCTGTGAATATCTTATTCCCTCGAGAATGCTGTATATCGAACCTGTCTCCTGAGCTTTCTGTTCTAGGAGCCAGGATGCGTGTATTTGGCTTGAGTCACCAGCACATGGTATTACGAAAACAAGCCACGGCTGAACTTCCGGCACCCTAGAGTGTTTCCGGTGCGCTCGCATTTTGTGCATGTTTCAGTGAGTGAGAACGAACAGCATGTCTTTCAAGATTTTCATGGCCGAATTTGGGAAAAGGTATGTCAGGAAGATGACGCACCATGGATCGATGAGTGTACCTAGATTATATGAGGACTAAAATATTCACAATTGCTTGTTTCACGTGGCCTCCGGGCTGAAAGTTATGCGGTCCGACCTGACAGCGGGGACAGTTAGGCTTGGCAGGGGGCGCGCTGGAGCGATGCTTGTGCCGCTGCGCCGTGGTGGCAATTAGCCCTAATGCGGCGTTCGCCTGTCCCGTAGTGCTGCCAGCAGCGTGTTGAATATTGTGGCTTTCGTCCTGTTCTAAAACTGTGATTTTGTTAAGGGAAGCAAACCTCCTCCAAGAAAGATTGCTTGTGTGCCAGTTCTCCGGAATCCAGAGGCTAATTCGGACAGAAGAACATTTGTCGACAACGAAGTGCGCCTCGTAAGTCTAAGGCAACGTCGCCTAAGAGATCCGCCTCAAGATAAATGATGTCTTCCTTTGTGATTTCTCTCGACCTTAGAAGTTCGAGCTATTGAAACATAGATGAGGATGCTGAAGTTCTTAAAGTATCTTTTCTCGTTCAACTGAGTAGTCGCAAACACTTGGTGGCACAACGGAGGCACTTCTGCGAAGCCGGAGTTACCCGATATTGTAAGCATGCCGCGGCTCTCTTACTTCATGCGCGTCAGGTCAATGACGAGGCATGCAGAGACCGCCACAGTAGGGTAAGCCGTCCAAAAATTGAAGGGGAACTTGAGCGTGTCCACCGTTTATCTCTTCCCAGCTGTATTGAGACCATGTAATAATACAGGGGTGGCCAGGCTGACCGGGCCTAAAGGCCGCAAAGGAAACCACAAAACTTCTAAGACGCGCCAAAAGGGGAGGGGGGGGGGGGGGCAAAACAAACACCACTGCCTGGTTATCCCCCCCCCCCCCCCCCCAAAAGCATAAAAAAGCAGCTCGCGGGTCACAACTGGAAGCCGGTAAATATAACAATGAGAACACTCCTGGTCCTTTGTGAACTTGAACATAACGTCTGCGTCTAGTGGATGCTATGAATGAGGTCAACCCGGACTTGCGCGACCTTAAACAAGGAACGATATGGAGGGAACATCCGTTACCTAAAAGGGACAAGTATCACCGGCGAGTGACAAAGGCCACGAGACAGAACAAAACCTTGACCAGGGTTGCCAGGTTGGGCTATTAATAGCCATATTGGGCTACTTTGTAATGCATTTGGCGTCGAAAATTGGCGGTTGGCTATGTGGCTATTTTTGAGCTATCTTCACTAGTTTAAACTTTCGGCGAGTAAAGTGGAGGCAAATGCCTTTAGGTCTACCCAATAATCTTTCCAATCAGAGCTCGGCATTCTGAAGTCCCCGCGCGCTCTCGTCTTTTCCTCTCCCTCACTTTCTCGGCGAATATTCCTTTCCAAAGAAGAGCTCCTGGCCGGTTCCATTTTTAATGTTCGTGAGTATGGCGCGTGATTTGTATACATGCCTCTAACTTAACTTGCAGTCAACACTAGCGTTGCGCGTTTTAGCATAAAAACAAACACTCAAACACATGTAAAAGACGTGCTCGTTTTATGCCCATTCACAACCATAACAACAACAAAAACTTTAAAAACAAGAAATAGAAAGTATACTGAGCTACTCCTGCCTCGTTAAAAACCCTCCACCTAATGCCCGCTCTATTAAGCCGCACCTGTATACATGCCTCTAACGCCGAAAGAAAAAATAAATGGCTAATTCAAATCCTAACGTGGCACGTTTTTTTTTTTTTTTCTTTTTTCTTGCTTGGTTTAGAGGACACGTACAAACGTCAATTCAGCATGAACACACAGCGAGAGTTCACCCTATCTGGATTCCCGCTTTCAGGTATTTTCTGCCCCGACGACATCTAGACGACGACGATTTTCTGCCCCGACGACAGTTCAGCTCCGACGACATCATGTTTCTATTAATTGTGGCTTATTTTATGCTCCAAAGGTCTCTCTGCTTTCTACTGGCGTTTCTTATTTCCTTGAGTTTACCACCATCCTCCTACAGGAAGCTCCTCATCCGAGGAAAAAATGATACTAAAGGCAACTCAATACATCCTGCAGAATTTGATGTCGCCCGATAATGCATGCTGTACCGGATATAGCAAAGGAGGGTTTTCTGCGAAACATGGAAGTTTCTTAAAGCACAATAAACCATAACGAAAGACAACAGGTTTGGGACAATGAATGTTACAAACAAGGCCAACATCAATGAGCAGGAGCAGCCCTGTTTCCGTTGATATCCGAGCTTACCATCCCGCTCCCGATACTGCCCATGTCAAATGTCGCCGTGGAGAGAGTATTCGGTCACGTGTCCCTCACAAAATCAGGCCTAGGGAAGAACATGCCTCTTCCAAATCTTCAAAACGTCCTCTATGTAAAGTTTGCTTTTTTGGGAAGAACAAGTTCTGTAGGGACATCAACTCTTCTGAAGAAGTGTTTGCCCGTTTTAACACGGAAATTATGTATGAGGTGAGTAAGCCGGGCACGAGCGAGTGCATCATAACTATGTGACTGCAAAAACGCGTGTGGAAAAGTTTTGCACTTCTGTGTTTGAAATTAAACGTTCAATACATTTCAAGGTGTCGTAGATCTTGCAAGCCGCTCCTAAACGCTAGATATGCAAACGCAGTGTCTTCGAATTCAGCTCGCACATTCGATGGCACGATTTTTTGGGCTCTGCAGTATATGGCTACTTTTGGGCTACATAAATCTCTTGCGTTTGGCTACTTTTGGGCTACACCGCCTGGCTTTTGGCGTTTTGAGCTAGAAACTACCCGGCAACCCTGACCTTGACCTCAAGCCAAAGTGCATGCATGTTTTGACAGTCGCTGTCTTTGTTGCCTTCCTAAGTAGGGTCTGGCAAACTCTCTCGAACAATGAAAGAAACAAAGGCCAAATTCACGAAACGAACTTATGCCAAAAATGTGCGTAAGACAAAACTTAGGACCAAATTCGTATTCACCAATTGAAATTTGCGCAGGTTACGCAGGTTTTTGCAAATGTTTTGCGCAGGTTACGACGGAATCCTACGACAGCTGCGAAGCTGTCTTAGGCACTTCTTACGATCAAATCACCATGGCCGACAGCGTCGCTCAGTAGGTCGCGACCACCAACGGATGTTTATTTTTCTACGTGCGCTTCTCACGCGTCCCGACTTCAAGCAGCAAGAAAAAAGTAAAAAGTACTTGAAACAAACCACGACGAACGAACAAGAACGCTGTATCCACAAACACCCGGGAAAGGCTCCCAACGGCCACAAGTTCATGGACCCCGACCGAGCGAGCACGGCAGATAGGCCTAGCAGGCACTCCGACTCGGCGCAGCGGTGCTCTGACGGTCCTTGGCCAAGAAAGTCTGCCCACGACCGGCTGACGTGCTGAATGGAATATGCCCGCGCGACCCTTATCAACCCTTCCCGTATTGTAGTTTGATCGCTGACCTCAATTTTAGATTAAGAGGTCGATCTCTTCCTCTTGTCATCTCCTTGTTTTAAGAGGCAACGGTGACGAACGCTGTCGTCGAAAAGGGGCTCTCATCGATTTTATCTGTTTTGTGTGATATCAAGCTCAAATGAACGCCGTATGGATTAAAGGTCAAGTCAAATTGGACGTTCTAGTGATTTATACAGCGTAAGGTTGGTCTGCCAGTAGTGGCGACACTGGTTTACACTGTAGATGAGCAATTTCACCAGTGCAGTACGACTGCTAGCCTGGGGTCTTTAACGTGCTCACGCAGTAGTGATACACGACCGCACGCCGGTACGATGCTCATCCAGATCGACACGGGCAGGGGTGGGGCTCGAACCCAGGATCCCTGGGTTCTGCAGCGCGAGCTTTCGCTCCACGCGCGTCGAGCTGGGTGTGCGCTTTAGCCCACTCGGCCACCGATCTTTTTTTTTTTCTTTATTGGCCCACTCGGGCCACCGATCCCCCCTGCCGTATGGATTACCTTCGCAAGACGGTATGTACACTTTGTTTGTTAGTATTACATTTTTATTTTGACACGACTGCACCTCACTGTCGATCGCTACAGCAGTTCGTGGGTCGCAATGCCGGTCCAACCTTTCTTTGCCAGTGTCACGTCAGCATCGAGTTGCAATTGTAAAAGATCGGTCCTGAAGCGCTTATCAATTCGCGGTCCAACAGCGCGAATCCGGCACTTCGATCAAACGCGCGCTTCCGCTTTGAGTGTGAACAGGTATTACGTGGCTCTTGCTGACAATCGTAGTCCAAACGTATCTTTTTTAACGTCGGCTCGCTCCTGCATCTCTGAGGCCGCGAAAAACGCCGCGGCAATTTGTTTCCAACTACGTCGCCTTGCAAACGACTGCGGGCCGTCTTTTACCAACGATGACAGTTGTGTTGACAAGCGGTGGCACAAAGACCGCCTGTGTTTGTTACGAAAAATCTACGTGCTCCGAAAGGCTCCGAACGATTGCCGAGCTCTCCGATTGGTTGTTCGTGTTACCTCCAGCTTCGTCGCCATAGCAACAACACCGGTAAGTTTTATTATTCCGCACGACAACGCCGCTTTCCTCCTCTCACTTAAGAACGCGTTTGTGAATAGCGATTTCTCCTCTTCTTACGATGTTCCTAACTTACGAACTTCTTAGCTAAGTTGTCGTAAACTAAGAAGCTCTTCGTGAATCTGGCCTCTGGATCTGTGGAAACACACGGGTGAAAAACGCTTCGACTGTAAGAGGGGGGCACAAGGCTTCCTAACCGCAAGCTATCCTTTATTCTCATATCCTTTCCTTCTTTCCTGGGGAAACGCGGAAAAGGGGGGGGGGGGTTCCTTACGAGGGATCCGAAAGCCGCACCGTGACCAGCAAAGAGCCGCATGCGGCTCGCGAGCCGCGGGTTGGCCACCCCTGTAAATATACAACAATCTAATATTTTTTTACAAGTCACCCTTGTTGTGTTTGAGCACATATATCACTGCCGTTAAAGCGATAGAAGAGTAATTGAGGTACGTGCGAGAGTAACAAAAAGTATTTGTTTGTAAGTAAAACAATTGTCGCCCATCAACTTGAACTGGCGTCAATAATGTCGCCTTTATCTTTAAAGCTTATTTTCTGTAATCCCAGAATTAAACCTTTGAACACAGGGGCGACTTGTTTCGTTTGCTGTTAAGCAGTTATACTTCATAAATCGAGAACTTCTGCAGCAGGATAGCTTCTTAAATATTACCTACTTCTCTTCTTTGTTCTCTCTGCCAAAAATAATTAATTTTGAAATTCAGTGACACATTTTCAGTTATTTAGCTTGGAGATGTTTTCTACCTTCGTCGTACTTTCGGTTAGTTTCCATTTATCATCGCCAGCACGCTCCAATTTGGTTGATCCAGCAATTCTCTAGTGTCTAATTTTCTAACCTATACCTTGCAAATCAAGTCTGCCTGATGATGGCTAACTACATGTTTAAGTAAGATATATATAAATATTGCAAGGGTGAGAAATAGGATAAATTAAGAGGCAGCGAGGGAGCGACAGATATCGCGAACCGTTTGTAAGCACACAGCGCGGCCTCTCGAGCTGCTCGCACGTTCCCCCGTACCCAACCGTTCCTCGTCTTTATCTTCCTAACACTTCCCGCCGGTCGGGTAAGAGCTGACATAGGTCAGATCAATGGGGGTTGTCCGGACTGTAGAATGGCTTCATCCTGGCAACGTGAACAATGTCTGTGGTCTTCGAGCGATGATCCTGTGGAGGCGTCAGCGGTGACACTTCATAATTCGTGGGGGAAAGGCGACGAACAACACGATAGGGTCCAATGTACTTAGAGAGAAGTTTTTGAGATAGTCCCGGTTGACGCAGCGGTGTGGCTAGGAGAACTATGTCCCCAATCTCGTAAGTGACGGAAGAGTGACTCTCGGCGTGGCGAAGCTGCTGTTGCTGCTGCGACTTGAAGGTGTGGAGGCGGGCAAGGTGACGAGCATCTTGGGCTCGGCAGACGATGTCGGCGGCAAAGCCACTGACTGGGGGGTGGTTGATAAAGGGCAAAACTGTGTCAAGAGTTGTGAGAGGTTCGCGGGCGTATAAAAGGTAGTAAGGGGAGAAGCCCGTTGTGGCCTGGTGTGCTGTGTTGTATGCGTAAGTCACATAAGGGATGACGGTGTCCCAATTGGTATGATGGTCGTCGACATACATAGATATCATTTGTGATAATGTCTTGTTAAGGCGTTCGGTCAGTCCGTTAGTCTGTGGGTGGTACGCGCTCGTCCACTTGTGAACTGTGTTGAAGAGGCGTAAAATCTCCTCAAGAAGCTGAGCAATGAACGGAGTGCCTCGATCGCTAATGATGACTTGTGGTGCTCCATGACGCAGTAGGATCTTATGGAGAAAAAAATCCGCTACTTCTTGGGCAGTGGCCTTTGGTACAGATGTCGTCTCAGCGTACCGCGTCAGGTAGTCGACGGCCACAATAACCCATCGGTTGTTGTTGGCAGAAAGCGGAAAAGGACCCAAAAAATCGATACCAATTTTTTTAAAGGGAGTGTCCGGTGGAGTAATAGATTGAAGAGGACCAGGTGTCCTGGTCGTACGGCTTTTCTTCGTTTGGCAAAGGCGACATGTTCGGATGTATCTGTTAATGGTGCGGTACATGCCGTTCCAAAAATAGCGAGCACGGATGCGGAAGTATGTCTTGCTAAATCCAAGGTGACCAGCAGTCGGATCGTCATGATGCGCTTGTATGATATCTCTTTGGAGTATTCGGGGTACAACAAGCAGCCACGGACGCCCATGTGGTTCGTAGTTTTTTCTATAAAGAACACCCTCGTGAAGCGTGAAAAGGGTAGCATGTCGTTGCAGTTGGCGCGTGGAACGTGTGGCGGTTCCCAATAGGTAATGTATGATAGGTTTTAAATGTTGGTCCGATAGTTGAGCGTCGGCTACGTCAATTGTGTCCAAAGCTGCAGAGAGCAAAGGGGAGCCCTGGGGTTCCTGTCCAGAAGGCTCACTAGGCAGTGGACACCGAGACAAGCCGTCAGCATCGAGGTGTAGCTTTCCAGACTTGTGGACGATGCTGAAGTCGTAGTCCTGAATCTTGAGGGACCAACGTGCAAGGCGTCCAGATGGGTCCTTAAGATTCGTAAGCCAGCAAAGGGCGTGGTGATCTGTGACGACTCGAAAGTGGGTTCCATAAAGATATGGACGAAATTTGGTAATGGCCCATACGACAGCCAAGCACTCACGTTCGGTGATTGCGTAGTTACGTTCGCATTTCGTAAGAGTTCGGCTTGCGTATGCAATCACTCGCTTTGTGTTACCAACGTTTTGAGCCAGGACAGCACCTAATCCGTGACCGCTAGCATCGGTGCGTAATTCTGTGTCGGCGCCTTCTAAGAAATGTCCAAGAATCGGGTCAGAGATGAGGGCCCGCTTAAGAGAGTTGAAGGCGTGTTCTTGGGGTTGATCCCAGTGGAAGGCTCGGCCCATTCGAAGTAGCTCGTTCAGCGGTTCGGCAAGGTTGGAAAATGCCGGTATAAATTTTCGAAAATAGGTGCAGAGGCCAAGAAAACCGCGAACGTCTTTCAAGTTCTTAGGCACAGGAAATTCGGAGACGGCTTGAATCTTGTCGGGGTCGGGGCGAATTCCGTCGAAACTGACCAGGTGGCCAAGTACTTTGATTTGCCGCGCTCCGAACCTGCACTTCTTGGAGTTTAGCTGTAGTTTAGCTGCACGGAAACAATCAAGAACTTGGCGCAGTCGGCGTATATGCTCGTCAAACGTCGCTGAAAAAACAACAACGTCGTCCAGATAGCATAAACAAATGTTCCACGTAAAGCCCCTAAGCAAATTGTCCATCATTCGTTCAAATGTCGCAGGGGCATTGCATAGTCCAAACGGCATTACGTTGAATTGATACAGGCCATCAGGAGTGATAAATGCTGTTTTTGGTTTGGCGTCATCGGAGAGAGGTATTTGCCAGTAGCCGCTGCGTAGGTCCATAGAAGAGAAAAAGGATGAGCCCTGAAGCGTGTCTAAGGTGTCGTCAATTCGAGGTAACGGGTAGGCGTCTTTTTTGGTGACTTTGTTTAAGCGGCGGTAGTCAACGCAAAATCGCCATGAACCATCCTTTTTTTTCACGAGTACTACAGGCGACGACCAAGGGCTGGATGAAGGTTCGATTACGTTTTTCTTGAGCATGTCAGCGACGTTTTCTTGTATCGTTCGGCGCTCTGCTGGTGAAACTCTGTAAGCTCGACTTTTCACTGGAGTTGCCGTACCGGTGTCAATGCTGTGGTTCACAGTCGTTGTCTTCGTGAGGGCACGTCGGTCAAAATCAAATAAATCACTGTACGCGGTTAGCAGAGTGGAGAGAGCCTGATGCTCTGTGTTGGTCAGGGAAGGGTCGATCATCTGAACAGTCTCGCAGCTTGAAGGAGTGGCAGAAGGTGACCGCGGAGAGGTGTTGAGAGCTCCCGGAGATAAAGCAGCAAGTGTATGCTCGTCATACGTTTGAATGGTGGCGACACGAGATCCCCGAGGTAGCATTAACACTTCCGCTGAAGGGTTTGTAATGCACAACTGGACTCGTCCTGCTTTGTGTACGGCAATTGAGTACGGTACAAGAGCGGCTTTTTTTTCAAAGCTGGTGCGAATGGGCTCGACAAAGCCGCAGGAACCGCTAAAGGGCGCCTCGGGCACGAGCTCGACAAACACTGCGGTCAACGGAGGCAAGGATACGTCCTCTTCGACACGAAGGACAACCGGAGTCAAATCCAAAGAGGTGGCATCTTTGTTGTAAGTGTTCAGATGAAGCTCGCGACTTCCGCAGTCAATAAAAGCATCGGTTGCTGTCAGAAAGTCACACCCAAGGATTACGTCAGCGACACAGTTCGCCAACACTGTGAAGATGACTGTGTATCGGCTACCCCCAAGAAGCACTGAAAGGGTTGAATAGCCAAGGGGTCGCACCAGTTCCCCGTTACCCATCCGTAGCAACCGTCCGTCAGCAGGCGTGAGCACTTTTCGTAGACGACGACGAATATTTTCGGCAATACATGATTTGGCGGCGCCTGTATCCACTAGGGCTGTAAACGTCTTTCCGTCAATTTTAACTTGAACAGTCGTTGGGCTGTCAGAAGGAGGTTTTTTGTCGAGATTGGAGAGTGCAGTCTGACCTCCGGTGTTCGCACAGACTGCTGGCTCTAGTTTGACGTCTCGGTGAATTCGGCAACGGCGTTAAGGGGCGACACAGAGCGTGGGCGGCGAGGGTAGGGTGATGGTGATCGGCCACGGCGATTGGTGATCGGCGAAGGAGTACGTGGGTCGTGTCGATCGTCAGAAGGGTGCGCCTCCTTCCGGAAGGTGCGGGAAGTGCCCGTCGCTAAGGGTCGGTACATTGTAGTGTCCACTAGATGGCGGCAGTAGCGTGCGACATGGCCCGGTGTGTGGCAATGGTAACAGATGGGGCGGTTATCTTCGGTTCGCCAGATCTCAGTTCGACGCCGGGGCCCATAAGGCCGGGAAGATTGGGGCGGCTGTTGAACCGCAGGCCTACAATAGCGGGGGTATGAGTCTTGGGGCATTGAACAAATGAGTGGAGGCGCCGATGGCGCTGGCGGGCAAGCGGCAGTTGGTAGGGCAAGGTGACCTAACGCAGCGCGGATTTCTTGTTGGACAACTTGCTGCATAGATTTCACCTGTGGTATTTCTTGGACAAGAGCAGCGGCTGGTGTTAAATGAGCGAGGTAAGGACGTAGTTCATCGCGGATGATTGTCCTAATCAATGTAGCTATGTCGGTACTGGAGGCGGTGGCAAGACACACCTCGGGGAGACGCTCGAAAGGTGCCTTAGCGATGCGGGCACTCTGCAGCTCTTCATACTTTTTGCATTCGTCAATGAGCTGCTGTACTGTTGGTGGAGATTTTGGCGCAACGATGGTGAATAGCTCCTGCGAAAGTCCTTTAAAAAGGTGGCGAATGCGGTCATCTTCTGGCATTTCAGGATCAACGCGGGAGCATAGCCGCAGTACATCCTCAATGTAAGAAGTGGATGACTCGGTGCTTGCCTGATAGCGGCTAGCCAACTTCTCCTTTGCTTGCTGCTTACGCTGCTCTGGCTTGCCGAAGGCGTTTGAAAAAGTGGCCTTGAAGGCGTCCCACGAGTTAATTTCTTCTTCGTGATTTTCAAACCATTTCAGAGCGGTGTCTTTGAGGAAGAAAAAAACGTTCGCGAGCTTGAAAGAGTCATCCCAACGGTTGTGGAGACTTGCCCGTTCGTAGGTCTTCAGCCAGTCGTGGACATCGGAATCTGGTGTGCCCGCAAAAAGTGGCGGGTCCCGCTGCCGGTTCTTGACGGTTGGTGGTGTGGTGGCTGGAGCGGCAGTCGGTGCGCGGATGGTGACGCCGGTTTGGGCTTCTTCAGCCATAATGGTGATCTTGCGACCGCTACGGAGTTCCAGACCGATGTGGTGGGAGAGTTGGAGGGGAGCGAGAGGTTGGGGAGCTAGAGCACCTCCACCACTTGCGAGGGTGAGAAATAGGATAAATTAAGAGGCAGCGAGGGAGCGACAGATATCGCGAACCGTTTGTAAGCACACAGCGCGGCCTCTCGAGCTGCTCGCACGTTCCCCCGTACCCAACCGTTCCTCGTCTTTATCTTCCTAACAATATATATATATATATATATATATATATATATATATATATATATATATATATATATATATATATATATATACATATATATATACATATATATATGTATATAAACTTGTGTACACCTGCCGGCAGTGGGAAGGTGAACATCTTACCTGGTTTCTTGCCTGTTTTATGGCTCCCGAAAGCTCTATTAACTCTCAATGTCTCAAATGGTTGGTGGCTTGGGGTCCAAACTCTGCGTTCTAGCCCTCTTCTGGAACAGAGCTTGTTCCAAAACTTACAGGAGCGTCAAAAACAAGAAGAGGGATTTTCACCTTCATATCGCTCACGGGTTTATATCCACCAGTACCAATTTTTTTTTATCTATGTGATCAAGTTAGTGCGCAATCCGGGTTACGATTGCCTGCCTAAGTTTACCTTGTGGAAGGGTGGCCTTGCTGGATGCCCATCCGGGAGGAACAACACGAAGCCGGGGTTTCCATAATGAGAAACTACATTTACTAGAGTAACAGGAATGGATTGTTAGTATAAACGTAAAACATTGCCGGAGCGTTGGAACTGCACGCCACCGTGACCCCAGTCCGTCTTCCCTGGTTCCGTCGCAGTGTCCTCTTTTTACTGGCTCTTTCCTCATGCAGTGTTGTGCGTCTCGGACTTTGTCCTTTTTGGGCGGTCGGTAGCGGCCCCTGGGTGGGGTGGCAGATCCTCGATCTCACACTACCCCCCCCCCCCCCCCCCTTACGCGTGCGGCATGTCAATGTCTGTATCGTCGTGGTCGTCGTCGGAAGGGTGTCGTCGCAGAAGGCGTGGACGGCGGCGCTGTACGAACGCTAGGGCGCGCTCCAGATCGCGGTCGTCCTTGCTGGCCGTTCCCGGCATCGCTGGCAGTTGTAGTTCCCGGTGCCTGTGGAACGTCTTGCCCAATGGCCGCGGTTCCGTGGGTAGGGCCTCGCCGGTTGCCGCCCTCGGTGACTGGGACCGCCACGTGTCCTGGGACCCTGCAGTCCAGATGGCCGGGATTGGTGTTGGCATTGCCCGTGATCCATCTTCGTGGATCAGAACGAGCAATTGCCATGGGTTACTCTCATGTGTAACCCGGCTCTATTTTGCAAAAAAAAAGGATAAAGGATCGGGTGGGCACACAATCGCGCAATATTCCCCCCCCTTCCCCCCCCCCCCCCCCCCCCTCAAAAAGGCGATCAGATCCGTGGGATGATATACGATCGAGGTACAACGCTCGAAACCCGAAAGACAGAGAAAAAAAAAAAAAAGAAAAATCTTGTCCTGCGCTCTACAATTTACCTCTCAGCCGTCACCGACGTCGCAGGTTGTACCGCGTGTGTGGTGGCGAGGGGGGGTCCGGGACTGGGCCGTCGTCGGCATCGTTCCGATCCTGCGAAAAAACCATATTCCGGGGCGTGGAATTGTTTAAGGTCGGTGACATGAGTTATTCCTGTGGACTCACCACTAGAATGGTGAATTAGTGTGAATGTAAGCGGGGAAAGCTTTTGCCTACATGAAATGGACCATCCCACCTGTTGGCCAGTGAGGCCGTAAAGCCTTTCGCCGCGTCACTCAGGGGGTGAGTGCGCCTGAGCACCAAGTTTCCGACCTCGATCTGCAACTCTCGGCGTCCCTGGCTGTACTGGTCGGATTGCTGCAGTCTGGCAACATCAAGGTTTTCCCCGGCTTTTTTGATGTTGATGGTGAAACGCTTTCGCAAATCGTCTGCGAACTTTGTGTAGTTGCGATCCTGTGCCCTGGGCTCTGTCGAACCGAGAGTGTTAGTGAGAGAGAAAGCAAGCTCTCTGCCGAAATTGTGCTGGGCAGGGTGGGCCCGGTTGACCGGTTAACCGTGGTGAGAGTGGCGAAGGCCATTTTTGGGAGCTTCGCATACCAGTCTTTGCGAACCTCCGTATGAGCAACAAGCATCATCTTAAGGTTTCGACTAACTCATTCGGTTATATTTGCCTGTGGATGATACGGCGAAGTCCGTTTATGTTCCATTCCCAGAACCGTGCATGCATCGACGAACACTTTGCTCGTAAAATATGACGCATTATCCGAAATTAGGCTTGGCGGGAAGACAAAACGTGCGAACACTTGAAGTAGGCAGTCCCATATATTGTGCGAATCCAACTTTCGTAAAGGGAACAGCTCCACCCATTTGGTGAAATGGTCTGTTACTACGAACAAGTACTGGTTTCCGCGTGGGCTACGTGGAAATTGACCCATGACGTCACAGAAACAGATCTGCCAAAGGCTCTGGCTTGCGATCGGTTGCATGAGACCTGGGGGTTGACTACCACGTAGCTTCGCTTTCTGGCATGACGGGCAACTACGCGCATACCTCAGTACATCTTGCCGCAAGCCGGGTCACGTCGCAATCTGGGACAACTGACCGTAAGTTTTGCTCCCGCAGCTGTGTCTGGCTACGGCAGAGCTGTGCATGTATCTGATGAAGGACTTCCGCAGCTTCCGAGGTATCACTGTTCGAAACGGAGAACTACTCAGATCATCATCAGCCTGGGGAATGTAGCGCAAGAGGAGTCCGTCACTGCTCAGTAAGTAAGTGTCGAACTGTTCATCACCCTTTGTGTTGACTGGGCTGGACTTTGCCAGCCAGGCAGTCACTTGTTGGCACAACCCACCGTCGTGCTGGGCCTTGAGAAGATCCTCTCTTGAGACCAATGTTTCCCACCGTGAGTCAGGTTGTCCCTGTGCTGTGTTAACGACCGCAACCAGACCTGGAACTTCCTGCACGTGCTCCTCAGGAAGGGGGGCGCGGGAAAGTGCATCAGCAATTTAATTTATAGCACCCGGCCTGTACACAATAGTGTAATCGTATTGTTGCAGCGCAATTGCCCAACGAGCGAGGCGACCAGCGGGGTTCTGAAGCCTTTTCAGCCATGACAACGCTAAATGATCACATTGAATTTGGAATGTTGCGCCATCCAAATAAATGTCAAATCGCTTTAACGCATACACTATGGCTAAGCATTCCCTTTCTGCAACACTGTAGTTACGTTGTGCGGAATCGGGGGTCTGACTTGTGAAAGCAACCGGGCAAAGTATACCATCATGTTCCCGCAGTAAAACAGCTCCGACGCCACAATCGCTTGCATCTGTCTGCACAACGAATGGTTGCTTTAGGTCGGGAAGATGCAGACATGCGTTCTATGTCAGTGCCTTTGATAACGCTGCGAATGCGCTTTGTTGTTGTTCGCTCCAACACCATTTGACGCCTTTTCGAAGGAGGTGATTAAGCGGCTGAGAAATCTCGGTGCAGTAAGGAATGAAATCCCTATAGAATGCAATCATTCCGAGATATCGCTGCAAACTTTTCACGTCATGGGGGCACGGGTACTCAGTTAGTGCGCGCAGGTTTTTTTTTCGTTGGGACGGAGCGTGCCGCTATCGACAACAAATCCGAGGTGGTTAATTTTGGGCTCGGCCAATTGAACTTTCCCCGGTTGATTGTTAGACCCGCGTTCCGCATCCGCTCAAGCACGATGTGGTAAGGTGGCCTTGCTGCATGCCCATCTGGGAGGAACAACACGAAGCCGGGGTTTCTATAACGAGAAACTACATTAATTAGAGTAACAGGAATGGGTTGTTATTATAATAGGTAATACATTGCCGGAGCGTTGGAACTGCACGCCTCCGTGACCACGGTCCGTCTTCCCTGGTTCTGTCGCAGTGTCCTCCTTTTATTGGCTCTTTCCTCATGCACTGTTGTGCGTTTCGGACTTTGTCCTTTTTGGGCGGTCGGTAGCGGCCCCTGGGCAAGGTGGCAGATCTTCGCTCCCACAACCTTTTATGTCCTTGGCTGCCTAATTGCTTTCGCTTGTTAGCACCGAGCATCGAAATTGACAGGCAAGCTTCGAGCTTAGCTCTGAATTATAAAGATTTAAAAAAATGAGAATTGCATCGTCGGGTTTCTTTTGTTGTCAGCCACGGGGTGTCATCCTGGCTATTACATTAGGGACTTCTGCTAGATCGTCAACTGCGGATTGATAGCCCTGCGGGCGCCAGCTCTGTCCGCCATGAAGGTGACGGCCGAGCTTTTTCAAGAAACGCAACAGTATTTCATGCTTTTGCGTGCGAACTACGAAAAGTGCCTATTGACGCAGCAAGTAAGCGTACGGGCCCTCCTAAATCACGTAACAAGACAGGGAGAGTAATTAACCCTTTCCTCTGTCCTCCATTCGAGGCCTATGCAACTATTTCCTGAACGGGAGAGTGGGTGTGTGTCGTTTCGTCAACTTCGCGTCATGCTTGCCGTCAGAGCTGTAGTCGCCGTGAGTATTCAAGCTGACCAAAGTGACAATACGATAAACTTGTCGGCAGTGATTCAAGAAGAATGGGAGGGATTATCCCGCTAGGGCTGGTGCTCGGCAAAAAACAAGCTTTGGGTTTTTCGTGACGAGCGCAGTTATCGTCATTGTGATAATTAATGCCGAAAGCGTGAACGATTGCGCCGCTCCACCTCGTCAAAACGCAAACGATGCGTTTTCGGCGATGAGTGGAGATAATGTGACTGTGGCAAACACGGTTTACCGCAGCGATGCCGTTAATAACATACGCATGGAGACACTTCAGAGCGGACGTGGAAAGACTATATTCCTAACGAGCGTGTTGGTAAGATGTACTAGATAAGAGAAAGTATAAAACAGGGAGAGGACGAAACACAGACGAGTACATTCTTTCAACTCACAACAAAGTTTATTCCATAGGGTGCGAACGCATGTTCCCCTGTTCAGACTTAGGGAAAGGGTGAAAGGGCAGAGGCAGAGGGAAGAGGAGGTAATAAGCCACTTTAGAGTATCTGTCAGAAAGTCTCCTTCTTGTGGAAGGGCGGCTATAAAGAAGACCTTCTGACAAATACTCTAAAGAGGCTTATTACATCATCCAACACACCTCCCTCTACACCCCGACACCGCCGAAAACAATTCGCCGTCATTCCGTACACGCACAACACTTCTCATCGCGTCAAGGCGCTCGCCTCACGTTTCGACGTAGGAGTCGTCTTCAAGTGCAAATTCAAACTGAAGCAGATGTGCCGTCAGGTCAATAATCCTTCCCTCCAAATCCCTGTCCCAAGAAACATGAAAAGCAGTTCGTCTCTTGCCGGAGAGAGGGAATGTATTCTATTCCTTTCTCTTGCGGGGGAGAATATATCGGGCAAACGGGCCGGTGCCTAAATGACCACCTGAGGGAGCACTTCCGAGAGGTCGCCGATCCCAGCAAGGAAACGGTGCACCCGATTGCAGCACATCGCAGTACAAGTGGAGGATGTGAGCCAAGGTTAAAAAAAAAAAAACGCGCGTGCTCGGGCGCCATCTTTAGAGATTCGAAAAGGAACGTTATCGAATATTTTGCGATAAAAAACTCCGGAGTCAATGTCTCTTCCCCCTCGCCAGCCCTCTCTGATAGAAAGATTGACTATCGAGCCAAGAGCTGTCCGGGGTGATTAGACGACCTCGGTGAGCGGCCCGACCCCAACGGGTCGACGCACCCAGCCGCCTCTCCCACCCACCCTTCCTTCCTCTTACTTCCCCCCTCTGCCTCTGCCCTTTCACCCTTTCCCCAAGTCTGAACAGGGGAACATGCGTTCGTACCCCATGGAATAAACTTTGTTGTGAGTTGAAAGAATGTACTCGTCTGGTGTTTCGTCCTCTCGCTGTTTTATACTTTCTGTTATCTAGTGGAAAGACTGTTTTAGATTATCTGAGCTAGGCGATTAGGTAAAAAGCAAGTCCCGTGTCCAATTTGCTGCCTATCACGTGAAACTCCTGGGAAGTACCATGCCGATACGCGTCGCCGTGAATGATGATGCGAGCGAGTCGTGCGTGGCACATTATTGAGAGAATGTTGCCAATTGTTTTAGAGCGCAGCTCTTAGGCGCCCGTTTCCGGCTTGAGCGGCGTCGGCGTCTCCGTCGCCGTCGGCGTAACCGCGAGGTGCATTATGGGTAAATTTCCCCACTAAATCTAGCGGGAAAATTTCCCCGCTAAATCTAGCGAAAACATTTCCCCACTAAGTTTAGCGGAAAAATTTCCCCTGTTAAATTTAGCGGAAAATTTCCCGCTAAAGCTAGCGGGAAAATTTCCCCGCTAAATCTAGCGGAAAAATTACCGCGCTCAATCTAGTAGAAAAGTTTCCCCGCGAAATTTAGCAAAAAAATTTCTCCGCTAAATTTAGGGGAAAAATTTTCCCGCTAGGTCTAGGGGAAAAATTTCCCCGCTAAATCTAGCGGAAAAATTTCCCCGCTAAATTTAGAGGAAAATTTCTCCGCTAGATCTAGTGGTGATATTTCCCCGCTAAATCTAGCGGAAAAAATTTCCCCGCTAAATCTAGCGAAAAATTCCCCCGCTAAATCTAGCGGAAACATTTCCCCACTAAATCTAGTGGAAAAAATTTCCCGCCTAAATCTAGCGGAAAAGGTTTCCCGCTATATATAGCGGGGAAATTTTGGTTACGTGACCGTGGAGGGGTCACATGACCTAGGGATTCACGTGACCCCTCCTTCTAGGTCACGTGACACCCCCAGGTCACGTGACCCCTCCTCCTAGGTCACGTGACAACCCCCAGGTCACGTGACGCCATCCCGAGGTCACGTAACCTCCGGGGGGGGGGGGTTCACGTGACCCTTTCCCCTATGTCACATGACCCCCCCCCCCCCGAGAACATGTGGCCCTTAGTACCCCTCCCTCCTCCTCCTCAAGAGCTGCGCTCCCATTCGGCGTTACCGGGAGTTTTAAACGGCTTTCACTTTTAGAGCACAGCTCTTAGGGGCCCATTCCTGGCTTGAGTGGCGTCGCCGTCGGGGTCGGCGTAACCAAGGTCACCCCAAGGTCACGTGACCCCCAAGGTCATCTCAAGGTCACGTGACCCCCAGAGGTCACGTGACACCCAAAGTCACGTGACTCCCCAAGTCACGTGACCCCCCGAGGTCCCATGACCACCCCGAGGTCACGTGACCCCCGATGACGTCATCGTCACTGATGACGTCACCGTTATCCGTATCGTCATCGCCATCATCACTGATGACGATGCAATGACGTCATCGTCACTAATGACGTCACCGGCATCCGCATCGTCATCATCGCTGATGACGTCATCAGTGACGTCACTTATGGCGTCACCGGCATCCGCATCGTCGTCATCATTAATGACGTCATCGGTATCCGCATCGTTATCGTCACTGATGACGTCATCGGGATCGTCACGTGACCACCCCCCCCCCCAGTACCCTTTTCTCCTCCTCCTCAAGTGCTGCGCTCAAAATCGGCGTTACAGGAAGTAGTTGTAAACGGCATTCACTTTTTTTTTAGAGCGCAGCTCTTAGGGGCCCGTTTCCGGCTTGAGCGGCGTCGCCGTCGGCGTCGGCGTCGGCGTCGGCGTAACCGCGCGGTGCATCATGGGAAATGTCCCATAATGCACCGCGCGAGTCCCCCACCGGGGTCACGTGACCTCGTGGGGGGCACGTGACCCCCCCAAGATCACGTGACCCCGGTGCATCATGGGAAATGTCCCATAATGCACCGCGCGAGCCCCCCACCGGGGTCACGTGACCTCGGGGGGGTGACCCCCCCCGAGGTCACGTGACCCCGGTGCATCATGGGAAATATCCCATAATGCACCGCGCGAGCCCCCCCACCGGGGCCACGTGACCTCGTGGGGGGCACGTGACCCCCCTTAGGTCACGTGACCCCCGCCGATGTCGCGTGACCCCCAATGACGTCACTGATGACGTCACCGACATCCACATCGTCATCATCACTGATGACGTCACCGGCATCCACATCGCCATCGTCATCATCACTGATGACGTCACAGGCACCCGCATCGTCATCGTCATCATCACTGATGACGTTACCGACATCCGCATCGTCATCGTCATCATCACTGATGACGTCATCAGTGACGTCACTGATGTCGTCACCGGCATCCACATCGTCATCGTCACTGATGACGTCACCGGCATCCGCATCGTCATCGTCATCATCACTGATGACGTCACCGGCATCCGCATCGTCATCGTCATTATCGCTGATGACGTTACCGACATCCGCATCGTCATCGTAATCATCACTGATGACGTCATCAGCGACGTCACTGATGACGTCACCGACATTCGGATCGTCATCATCACTGGTGAAGTCTTCAGTGACGTCACTAATGACGTCATCGGTACCCGCATCGTCATCGTCACTGATGACGTCAGTGATGACATAATCGGCATTGGGGGTCACGTGACCCCCCCCTGCTTAGTTTAACCCCCCCCCCCCAGTGCCCTTCCCTCCTGCTCCTCAAGAGCTGCGCTCTAATTCGGCGTTACAGGGAGTTGTAAGCAGCTTTCACTTTTTTGCTATGCTTTATGTTTTGCTTCAAATGTGCCATAAAACCTTTATTGCGTTCTGTAAAGAATTTTTTTTTTATTTTAGGATATTGTAGGCAAAATTTCGCCTTATGAATCACCAGATTCCGTTCTACGTCAGAAGGTCACAATTCACACTTCTCTCCTACCACCTGACACGTATAAGGTCCAAAAAATTTACGCTTCTTTTTAGTTAGCTTGTGTGTTTTTTGGACGGTGTTTGTTAAAAACTTTCACATAAACCTTCCGCTTACCAACGCGCAAGTACTCGAATATTAACGTAAGTGAACGAAATCTATAGTGAAAGCGAGACTGAGGAATAAAAAAAAAATAAGCAAAAGTTTGAGAATGTTGAATATTAATAGCAACAATATATTTATTATTATTAAATATCTTATCCAGTACCAAGCTGTATGAAAACCTCGCTCGTTTAAAACCCTGCATTTAAAAGTTGAGCAGGCATTTCTTCAGGCATGGCACCCAACTAAAGTATAAAGCGTTCATTTATACTTTTCGACATTCGAATCTACGAAAGTGGCAAGTAATAATTATATCTTCAAATTAATATTTATTGCTAGTCGGCTTTCCGGAAACGTTAAATGGGTGGATCCTTGATTTAAAATAATTGCAGTTATTCCCAATGCACGGGTGAAATCGACGCGCGCGTAAAAGCGACTGGCGACACTCGACGGCTGCGGCCCGTGGTTTCATTTATATCGCGGAGATCTGCCAAATCAAAACTGTGCAGTCAACTAAGCAACACAACAACATATTCGTAGACACTGTACGCGCATGACACAACAAGCTAGCAATTGAAGCACACAACGCGCGAAACTTCGCGGAGATTCACGCTGTCCTTTAAAAGCCTGCAAATAATACCCGACTGCAAGGGATATTCAGCCCGTGTCAACGTTATTAGATTAGCTCAGTTACGGAAGTCCTCAGAGAAGCTGCTTGTATGAGTAGTACCCCTCCTCTCACCACGGTTTGCGTCCCGTTGTTGGACGTGCTGGACGACTGCTTTGGGAACTGCACCGTATTCTGTGAAATACGTACGTTTCGAAACACAGCGTCTTGGTGGCGTTCAACCATACTCTGTGGAATGCACAGTTTTGAAACAAAAGTCAAGATGGCGCTTCGAACGACGAAAAGCGGCGTGAGGGGGGTACCCCCCCCTCCCCCCTCTCGGCGGGAGTCCCTACACTGAAGTCATCTAGTAACATTGGTCCGTGTCAAGGTGTGCGCGTTTCCTACAGTCGCCATGTCATGGGGAGAGAAATGCTTCCGTTTCTCCTAAGCTTCCCTTAGCCGTGTTCCAAAATTTACTCGATCTTACTCCAGGGGCAAGGGTCTTATACCTTGACCTTAGAAAGCCTACCCGAGTTCAACTTTCTTCTATCCGTGTTGTCAATTGACATGACCCGTCTAAGTAACTCTGATCTATTTGGGTAAGTTTTGGAACACAGACCTTGTGTTTGGAATGGTGCGCGACGACTCTTGATTCAATACGAGCAATTGACCCCGTAAAGGTCTGTGCAAACCTGAATCGGTTGTCGGATCTGACATCCAATTTCGGCAAAAAGAAAACGAAACAAAAACGAGGAGGGCGCGTCGAAAATTGATTTTGGTTTGCACGCATCTACAAGCCTGACTCTGTCGAAGCACGGCCGAACTGGATCTGCGAGGCCGATTTGGTGACGTAGACGAGTGACGTCAAGCTAAGGTCACCTAATGAAACTGGCTCTGTGTTGCGCCTTTCTGCCTGCCTTGTTCCTGGTCTGAATTCGTCCGCCTGAGCACTCGAGCGCGTAGTTGTCTCGGCTGCAGATGGGAAATCTGGCCAATGCAGTGCAACCGCGTGCCTGGAGCTCTGGAGCGCGAACTTTCGTAAAATGGGGCACAAGTACGTGCTCGTCTAACTAATAATAATATTAATACTAATAAATCTAAATTTTGCTCTGGAGGGCAGCGGCGCCGCTGAAAGGCAACAGCCCATACCACAAAGGTTCGTGGTGCCGCGGGCCTTCATGGTACAACGGCGCTCACGAACGTCACCGTACTTTCCAAGTAGCGGCTTCCTCCCACTTCCTTTGGTCATTGACAGCAAAGGCCCTAATCTGGACCCTCGGCGAAAAAGTCGGCGAGAAATGTGGCGGCTATGATTGGCCGACGCCAAGGTCAAGTGCGGCGTTTTCCGATCACGGCCGCCAGACTCCTCGCCAACTTCCTCGCCAAGTGTCTAGACTAGGGCCCCAGTACTCTCAGTTCGTCCAACGGTCCAACAATGGCCAAATCCGCTTCCACCTCTTCTAGGTTCCACGGTTACTAGAGCGCAGCCATTTGTGTATCGTCGCGTGACTTAGCCAGCTCGACGGCAGAAATGATGTCAAATGACAAGCACAGCCCCAAATTTCTGTTCTTTAATCAACCTCCAAAAAGGGAGACCCGTCGGGGGCGTCGGTGCGCAAGGCAGTCTGGGAATGAGTTATTTTTCTGCCGCCGCTGAGCAGGCAGCAAACCGCTTATCGGCGCTGGATGTCGTAGTCAACGAAAGCGCTGCTTGGTACCGTGTCCCAGCGTTACTAGATTAGCTTGTTTTTGAAAATACTTCAAACACTAATTGCTTTATCCCCGATAACGGCGTCTTCTCGTGCATTTAACGATAACGCTGGCATGCGCGCCGAGAGACGTCGACGAGGAACTGCCGGAGAAAGCTGCACGCTTCGGAGCGGGCTCAAGATGGGCAGGCTGGGCTGCCTCGGTGGGGACTGTTTTATTTACGCAACCATGGCCTGTGGACTTCTCTTTTGGGTGCCGTTCAAACTGAATAACAGACTCCGCGAAATCTTCTTCGCGCGGTTCGCCTTTCCCGTGGGGATGTACCTGCTGAGAGACCGAATGATCGGGGTTCGTCGGCAAGCGTTTTCCCAGCTAAACGACCTCGTGTCCCACGACGACACGCTCAAGAAGGAGGGCTCCATCAGGGTCTTGGAGATCGGTGCCGGCTTCGGCGCCAACTTGGAGCACATGAAGCGGAAGGTGAAGTACTGGAACTTGGACCCCAACGCGGAGTACGCCGAAGGTTTCCGGGGAAACCTGAAGAAGAACCCGAACGTGGAAATGGAGCGGTGGATTCACGCCTATGCCGAGGACATGCGAGGGGTTCCCGACGGTCACTTCGACGTCGTGCTGGTCAGCTACGTGCTTTGCTCCGTGTCCGATGTGGGAAAGGTCCTGACCGAGTGCAAAAGGGTGCTGTCGAAGGTGTGTGAGTGTGTGGCTGTGGCCTTATTTCATCCGTTCGTCGTCTATGTTCTGCTTCAGATTTGAATCCAACCGTAGACAACGCTGCAAGTCGATAAAGTCAATCGAACAGCGACAAACGTTTATCGCTATGGCGCTCGGAATCCTTCTGCGTCTTCCATGATTGGTTAACCCAATCACGCGCTGTGCATGCTACATGATCCTCCTGCATTTCTTCTTTTAGTCTTATTCAAACACTTGCAACTGCTTACGACCTAAGGTCCCTCGATGAAATTCAACGCTTGGACTTTCTTACGAGTACCGACAATCAATAGACCGACGTCACCAAGTAAATTGCGCAGGCTTTCGCATTCCGGAAGTGGTGCTACCCTCATGCTACTTGTAGTAATCACTTTTCGGCTCCGGGGCTACATAGGGCTGCGCGTACATCATCGTAGATTATCGTTTGGGACGCCCCCGTATCCGCTGATTCACCGGCATATCTGTACTTTATAAGATTGTGTTGTTTGTGATGTCTTAGTTTATCAGCAAGCGCAGAAAAGCAGTTTCAGTCGTCTTATCGCTTTAAAATCGCTTTTTCCTGCTTCTGGGATCTGCAAAAGCAGATCCATCAAAAGTGTGTGTCACCTCAATTGTGGAAATTTTACCTTTATTTTAATTCCTGCTTAGTCTCAGATGTCTTTAATGTCAAGCTGTTTTCTTTGGTGATTGGCTCTTTTACCTTGCGTGTTGCGACGACACGTTCCGGGGCTTGCGGGCAAGTACTGCATTGGGGTTCTATTTATTCCCTTCGACCGCGGAGACCTGTTCATTAGCTACATGTTCTGAATCGTCGTTGTTGAAGATGTCCTATTTTGCAATCCGACGTTAAATCGAGTTAGGATTGCTGACGCTGCCAGCCGTGTTAAGTTACGTTTATACTCCAACGTAAAGTCGACGGGCGCGGCGTAGCGCAGCGCGCACAGATACTAATTGGTCGCAGATATCACTTCCTGGTTGCCGGCCAATGAAAGGCGCGCGCTCTGCGCTGCGCTGCGTTCACTACGCTCAATGTCGGAGTCTTTTAAATTTTCACCTTTCGCTGACCGAGAAGCCTTTCTTGAAAACTGTCCGAGCTCCGCTATTCACTGGAGCAAGACTGACAACGACGCAAAATATGAACAGTGTTGCTGGGACTTAAAGACGCAGAACCGCGCGCGCCTCAGACGAAATACGAGGTGTTATCTGCAGACATAATGAAAGACAAACATTTTCCACAGACGCACCTCAAGCGTGTTCGAAACATGTTTTCTCTATAAATAAGTGTGTTTTGAACATGAGTGCACAGATGCTTTGCGCGCGACAAATGTGACAGAATCGCCGAAGAAACTCACCTAAGACAGTTTCTGCAGGCTGTGTTTTGTCAGATGTATCCTTCGCAAAACCCTTTTTCGAATGGCAAACAACCTTCAGAACATAAAAGTTGTACTTCCGCAGCAACGAGGACAACGAAGGGAGAAAGGGACGCAAACGAGGCGCACCGATGCGCCTCGTTTTGTCCTCCCTTCGTCGTCGTTTCTGCTGTGCACACACAGGTTTTATGAAATGACCAACCAAATAGCCCAAACAGCCACTCTTCTTGCCCTTCAATAAGGTTTGCCAGACTTAACCCTATCCCTCTTTTGCACGCCCTTCATACTTCCTTAAGTATTGGAAAAGTTTCCATTCAACAGTACTCTACAATTCAAACTGATGTATTACTGAAAAGGGTTCTGGAAGGGTGTAGCTATGTGTGCAAGTCTCTGGAACAGACTATTTTTTAATCTGTTAGAGTGTACGTACATATGTAAAGTCAAGCATTTTAACCTTCCTAGGGCGGCAGGTTGATGTTCGTCGAGCACGTGGCCCATCCGGAAGGAAGCTGGGGCTTGGTCCTGCAAAGGCTTCTCGACCCGCTGTGGACTTTCACTTTCTGTGGATGTCACGTGACCAGGAAGACTGGACTCACCTTGAAGAATGCCGGTTTTGAACAGGTGGAGCTGAATGAGGAGTTCTTGCCGATACCTATGGCACTCAGTCCCCATGTGTACGGCTTTGCTATTGCAGGCACAAACTGATCGGGGCTACGTGTACGCCCGATTAGACATAGGTTGTCTTGTAGTTTTGTTATGTATATGCTCTGCTTCAGCAGCTTCAGCTATAGTTCGTTTTGCCGTAACTTGGCAAAAGGCGAAGGCTGGGGCCTTCTCGAGCCAATCAGGGCCTCGGAGAAGAAGCGTGTGACAACTCTTACCAAAAATACAGAAGCAAAGGCATTTAGAAAATAGGGTAATTAGGAACTTCTCTATATCCTGGACATTCCTACGTGCGTCAAAACTTGCTTTTGTGAACCTCAAAAATTAGCTCGTCGCATAAAATTTGTAAAAAAGGGGGCCTTTCTCTTCCTCGTGCCCGTGGCTTCGACAGAAATGTGAGCCACTGGTGAGATAGAGTATAGTGACGTGCCTCCCGCCGACGCGCTGAGTGGCTCACTGGAACCGTAGTCTTCTCCGTTGCCAACTAACGGTGAGGCTGGGTATACCATTTATGTGGCGCGTAAAGGAGGCATAGCAGGGAGTGTGTGTGTGTGCGTGCCTGGGGTGGAGGGGGGGGGGGAGCGTGAAATAGGGAAAACCTTCTAATGTCAATCAAGGTTGCGATGGCCGTGTAAAGAGGGTGTATACAATATAATCGCTTGCGTAGATCTCTGTGCTTATTTTCAAGATTTACGGTTGTTAAGTGTTCGAAAGTGCTTCTTTGGCTCGTCGGAGCGTAAGGAGAGGCAAACCAAGCAAAGGGGCAGCACACGAGAACGCGCATGGAATGCGCAGTGACGAGGCAGCAAAGCGCGCGCCGTCGTTAGCTGAGGCCGGGGGAAACAAAGGCACGTGAGCGTATCTCGAGGGTGCGACAAGAGCTGACGAACATGGGGCGTATTAGTCTGAAAAGTTTGCGACTTATTTGTAAAACGATGTTTATATCTTATTCAATAAACCCCTGAAACGGAACCTGAGTGGGGGTTTTTAGGTGGGTCTTCTCTCTTACGTGAGGTCTTGTAGATAGTGTGGTTTCTGTACTGCACAGCGTTCGAACGAACGACGTTCCTCGAACGAGTTCCGTTTTAGGAGGAACGGAAAAACGCCGCCTTTCCAGTTTGCATCGGTGGAACTGGAACAAGAACTCCTTACGCTTTCGAAAGAACGGCAGGAGGAACGGCGTTTTTTTGTTCTTGTTGTTTTTGTTATTTGCAATTCGACTTAAAGGGATGGGTGAAGTGTCCGAGAAATAGTCTAACACAAGACGGAAATTACAGGAAGACTCTTAAGCTTCGCCTTTAAGAGTGGAACACAAGAACTAAACATAGGAACTGCCCATCTTTCCCAAGCCGTGCAAGCGTCTGTGTGGCCTTTCAATAAAGGAAAAAAAAAAGTATCCATGTGGCCTTGTCGCTACCCTGCCTGACTTGCAATCGAAGGGTCATGGGCTCAAATCCTGCCTCCGCCGAAAATTCTGCCAAATATTTTATTACTTTTCAAAGTAAAGTCATTGGAGACATGTGGCGACCTTTAATCCTCATGACAAGAGGCCTGATCTTTAGGCAAATGCCTAGTTTGTTCCTTTGGTCCCTATTGTGCCTGTTTATATTGGAGCTAAGAAGCGTTTTAAGAGTGGTTTTAGTGCCTATAAAGGCCTATCTCGGCGTTTCAGCCTAAATTACCGTTTCCTGCCTATAAATGACTATTTTTTTACTTTTTTTGCTTCGCTACCCCAAAATGACTTGTTCTGTTTATTTTCTATTTCAAGCGAACTATTTTTCATCTTCTTGCGATGCATGAAAACCGGCTGCTCCAATCTCTGTCCCGAGATCTACCACAAACATCGTTGTTTTTAGAGCGTAGCTCTTATGGCGCATTCACACTGGAAGCGGATCCGCGTTCGCGAAGCGGATCAGCGCGTTCTCAACCGCAAAGCGGCTAGGATCGAGCGGTTGGAGCGCGTTTTTGCCAACCGCTTCGGGACCGATTTCTCCCAAACGCTTTCACGAACCGCAAAGCGGCAACCAATCACAACGCGACGCTGACGTGACGTCAGAGACTTTCGAAAACAAGATGGCACCTGTCGCTGGTAAGGCATCCAAGGCGCTGTAGTCCTAGCGCTGTAGTCTTAGCTTTCGACAAATCAACGGAGAAACTTGATTTTCACGTCCGTCACTTGAATCAGCCGCGAAAATAATTGACTCGGTAATTTTAACGGTTTCGCACCGGTGATTTGGTTCGGGTAAGAGTTTGTTGATTATTCCGGGTGCCACAGCCCAAGCTCGCTGCCTTGTTAATCTCTGCCTGTAGAACGTCAGAAACCGCCCCTGATCGACCGAAATGTCAGCTTTTCTACCCACTAGGGTAGTGAACTATTGAAAGTTTTCGACACCGTGCATGACCACCACGAAGGCCGATAGAGACGTCATGAGTTTGATTGCGTAGCCAACGCACTACCGCGGAAGGGGCAGGTGTACCTGTGCTAGCTCGACCTGTAGCGTTTACTACTAATAAAATAAAGGGAACCTACTCAAGGAATAAAGTGTACGTACCAGACAATGCAGAGGTAATCCATACGGCGTTTATTTGACCTTAATGTCAAACAAACACTAGACTCGATCGACGAGCGATTGACGAGGGGAGAGTCCACCACTAACGAAGCCACGACCGGCTAGCGCCGAACACATTCCCCCGCACCATGGTCCACCCCACCGCTCACAACTTTGAAAATGATAAGAGCGAACAACAACGAGAGTGAAGAACTGGCCCTCTGTCCCGAAAACAAGGCCAGCTATTCACGCGGGAAGAGTCCACTTCGAAGAAAAGGTCGGGGGCATCCTGTTCTGAGTCAGCAAGGCGCGCCTAGCTGGGCTTTGCTTGCGGGCGAAGTCGAGGGAATTACAGGCGAGTTTGGCGGGTCCATGCTTTTTTTTCGCTGCCTGAACTCGGGATGCGCGCGAACATCCCGGAGAAAAATATTCCGAGTGCCAAAATAGCAAAACTTTGGCTTTGGATCTTGAATTAAATTGGATTTTGGATTGTAAAACAGGGTTGCCAAACGCAAGTCTCAAAAGATCACGCGTGATCGCCGAGAAACCGCCAACCGGCTCTCGGTGTGTCTGAACGGGGTCGCTCGCGAACCGCATCTGCGACCGCTTCGCGAACGCGGATCCGCTTCCAGTGTGAATGCGCCATTAGGCGCCCGTTTCCGTCTTGAGCGGCGCCGCCGCCGTCGGCGTCTGCGTAACCGCTCACTCACACTGGAAGTGGATCCGCGTTCGCAACCGCTTTGCGAACGCGGATCCGCTTCCAGTGTGAATGAGCGGATACCAGCACGGTACCGAAACGTCGCCATGCCGAAACTTTGCCGCGGTGCATTATGGGACGTTTCCTCATAATTCACCGCGCGGACGTTTCGGCACGGTGCCGAAATGTTACCGTGCCGAAACGTCACCGCGGTGCATTAGGGAACGTTTCCCATAATGCACCGTGGTGACGTTTCGCCAAGGTGACGTTTCGGCACCACGCCGAAACGTCGCGTGACAACGCGCGTTTCGCGCGTGAAAGAAGGACGAGGGGAGGAGAAGACGGTACGGATGAGGACGAGGGGCATACCTTCCTCTCAGTACTCTCCTTTCCTCCTCCTCAAGAGCTGCGCTCGAAATCGGCGTTACAGCAAGCTGTAAAGGTCTAATTTTTTTCATCACGCCTGTAAGCCAAGGTGCAAACGGCGCTTCCTTCTATTAGAAGGCCTTTCCCTCCCTCCCCACGCATCGTTCTTCTTTCTATTTCTTGCCTTTGCTTTCTCCCGCTGTCGCCCGAGTGAAGCGGGTTTGTTGTCTTAAATACCTAGACAGTGTGGAGCCCGGGAGCTGCCTGTAGGCGTCTCAATCTAAATGCTGCTGTACTCCGTTTCACCCTGAATGGAGCTTAGGGGATGCTGGGAGCGTCCCAGCGAGTTCAGCGCTGGGAGAGTGGCATGTGACCTGGTGTCTCCGCGTGTCGCTCCGCCCAACTGGAGTTGTACTGGATTGGTTGAGATAGCTCGTCCTATTCGCTGCGGTTCATTGGAAGATCGGAAAACGGAGCGTAAGCCAACCGAAAAGGTTTTCGTTCTATTGAGCAAGCGCGTGTGTCTGTGTGCGTGTGTGTGTGTGTGCGTCCGTGCCAGCCTACATGTGAGGTGAACGAAATAAATAGCCGTGGGTTCGCTCTTTTCGCATGCGCGTCGGTCTCTGACGTTATTGTGTCCGGTGGTCTGTGGTTTGCTGCTCTTCGCTTTCACTGCCTGTAGCTTGTCAACGATGCCAGAAAAGAAGGTCCCAAAGAGCGTGCTGATTTGGTAATGGACCCAACATTCCCTTTGCTACTGGACCAAGAGACATATGGTTTTTTGTTGATCATGTGGAATGTAGGTAAGTAGACACCCTTAGGTACTTTGTTTTGGAGAAAAACCAAAACGTGATTGAACGACGATTTAGCGAATGAAAACGAAACCACGACGTTTCATCAAATGACGCTGTAGAAAATGACAGCTTCGTTTCCCCTGATCGACAGCGAGGGGTAACCGCGCCAGTTTAAAAGCCTAGCTCGTCATCGCCGAAAAACAGATTATTCGCTAAAACGGCGATCGCAAAAACGTTCGTCCACTAAAGATATTTTCTAATCACTAAAACGTCATTCACACATATATTATGGACCAAGAACAAAAACACCCACATCTTTATTAGAGAGTTGATGTAGATGGATTTATTTAATGAAAGGTTTACTCGTCTGTCACTTGGTAACGCATTTCCTGCCCGAAGTCCCATAAGCCTTTACAAAACTGTGTCTCCCCTCGCCTCGCGACCGAGACAGGCACAGCAGTTTCCTGAATCCTGACATGACCCTCCAAAAACACAAAGTATTTTTTTATTTGACAGATACCAGTCAAGCAAAATGTTTCTCGAAATATATTAGCCCCGAGAACGAGCACAACAGTTGCTGTATAGTTGCAGCGTGCTGATTGGTTACTGTGTCGTCTCCGTGACGTCACAGTCAGAAAAGCGACCTTGTTCCCGTGAGAATAGGATCGCACGAATTGAACTGTGCGCACGGTATTCAAAGACCATGCAGTAAGAAACAATATTCGAAGTTATCAGCCATTACCGGACCGTTCGCAAGGGGACTCGGGAAAATATTATTTCTGTCACGTCCCGGAGAAGGAGCACCAAAAAGAGTCAAACAAACTTTTTGACGCCAATCGAAATTTTTATTCATAAATAACTATACTCAGCAACAAGACAAAACGCACAGTGTCTTTCTATCGGATTACTTATCTTCAATACGTGCTTGTTGCCTCCCGTCATGCTTCGGTTGGGCGTGTACAGTTGAAACTAACGCGGGGGGCGAGGTAACAGAAATACCCCTTATATTGCGCTACATAATCGGGTAACCATTTCTAGAGATATGAATAACGAGCAGTATCTCACGATGCCCCCCATAACCAGCACACACCCAATTTGGGCACGAGTTGATGTTCACCCAATTAACAGCCCTGCGCCCTGTTACCTAAGTGGCGGATAGTTTCGCAAGACTGAGCTTCGGCAACGAAGAATATGGCAGCTGTCTTCTCTAATGCTAAACTAAAACCTGGACAAGCTCCGCAATGAGTGGTCTTTTTACCGCTGCAAAAGAGATACATGTTATGTGTAGGTGTATTTAGAGGTACTAGAAAGATATTGCTTAAAGCCACCCTCGCTCAGGAAGGCGCATTACGCTTTTCAACATATCGTAATGTTATTTTTCTGTAGATTTTATGCGAGATGAATTGCCACCTGACACAACACAAGAAAACAGCAGGACACCAAGCCAACGCAGAACGCAACGTGCGCTCAACGTCTAAGCATTCATTTTTGAGAGGAAACCTCATGAATGGAAAGAAGAACGCATTCTACGTAGACTTGTGTGAAGCCTTAGTCGCCGCTAATATCCCTTGGGCGAGAGTAGAAAACCCAGTTTTCAAGAAATTCTTACAAAAATACTCCAGTCATGCCGTACCGTCGGAGTCGACTCTTCGCAAGATCCACCTGCACTCTTCAAAAAAAGGGTACCAATGGGAAGCTACAGACCGCCTTTACAATTCTCCTCCCGGCCAGGAGGAAGCGCTTCACTTGTTTGCTCCTCAGATGCAGCAAACACTATGCACGAGGAAACACTAAAAAAATCAGAGATGAACTGGGGACTCGTGCATTTGGGTTTTCGTACACGAAACGACAGATGCAACTGGGCGCTTTGTCGCGCACCACGCGCACCTCGTAGTTGGGAAGCTTTCTTAGCAGACGAGAGAACAACGCCTTTTCTTTTGTGCTCCAAGAAGCTATAAAGAGAACAAATGGGGAGACCGTGGCGTACTTTGTCAACGAATCCTTGAAGGTGCTATACTCTACTGGTTTAGAAGACAGCAGGATGTTGCTACTTTACACGGATGAGGCTGCATAAATGCACAAAGCTGCCCTCCTCCTGAAGGCATTTCTACCCGCATTTGTGAAGAGCTAAGAAACACTTGAAGCATGTAAACGATACTTTTGCCGCTGTGAAGGCTGTGTTCCTTAAGTCACCGTCTCGTATTTTTGAAATTAACTAATAGCTATCAGGGGTGCCTCTTCTACCAGAACCCATCGTGACGCGATTGGGAACGTGGCTTAAAGCTCTAAAGTATTAGGGTATTTACTTTGCTGGTGTGAAGATGGTCATTAATGGGTTTCCAGCAGACGATAGTCGCTCAGTCAGAAAGGCTCAAGATGTCCTGCGCGGGGATACTCTCGAAGGTTAACTGTCGTATCTGTGCTCCAATTTCACGTTTCTGGCGGACACAATCAATAGCCTCAAAAGCGCTGGCGAAACTCTGGCTCGGAATATCGGGCTCATTTTGAACGTTAACGAACGAGTTGACGTCGTCCCCGCAGGCCCCGCTGCTGTACAAGTTCGTCCAATGCTCCACTCAGTCTTGAGCAAAAATAGTGGGTTTTGTACTCAAATAAGCCTCGAAGGCTCTAATCGGGGAACACTCCAGGGTACCAGAGGGTATGGAAGCATTAAATATTCGTAAGTAGAAGTACGCCCCACACACATCAGTTGACGTGGAACGCTCTTTTTTTTTTGTAGCGTACAAACTGGTTCTCAGAGAGAAGAGGCAGAAGTTTGAACCCAATGACCATGAGATGTTGCTTGGTTGCTATTGTTTTCATAATTTTTCCAATTGTTTCTAGTTGGACTATGTACAGCATAGGACAGTTTAATACCGGTGTGGGCTTGAGTCGAATTGTTTTCGAATGTTTGACAAAAATAAATAGTAATTCCAATTATACCACTTTATTTCTTTGAATGGCAGAGGCCCTAAATGCTTTCAAAAGCACCCTGTGAATAAGAATTAATGGTGCCTATAGATGTATATAACGAAGTTTTAGTGCCTTTTATACGCGCCTGAAAGCGGCTTTTTTAGTGCCTAAACATCCGGCTTCTACTCGTCACACGTCATGTTTTCAACGGCTTTTCTGCCCACCAAATAGGCCGGCGCGACACGAGTTTCGTAAAGCTATCGCTTTGAAAATGGGCAAATGTGATCGTGGCGACTTGGACATAACGTTCAATGGAGATACACACTCCTTCTGATCTTAAATGCGTTCCTTTCCAACTGCTGGAACCTGTAACGGAAAGCCGTTCCGAAATAGAGAAGCAACAAGAAACGAGCATTAATTCGTTCCTATTTGGGAGCAAGAGTGTAGGGCTGCTAATCTTCTTTATTTCTGCACATATTAGTTGCGCCATAATACACTTTGTTAACATTTGTGTAAGCTACACCATGGTGCTGCTAAGTGCTTGTCGTTTGTTGAAAACCTTGCAAACATTTATCAGAAGGTGTTCGTCGGTACCTTTTGTTCTGCATTTGTTATACCCTTACAAAAGTCGGCCCTCTGTTGCAGCTGTGGAATACTTGCACAATGGCGGATTAAAAGCGCCATGTCACGGCATACTTTATGCGTTTGGTTGGATTAGAGGCCAAAAACACACCCTCAGAAAAATGTGATGAGCGCAGTGACGTTCCACTCTCGACGCTGTTTGAATGGCTCGTCGGCTCAGAGCGTTGGCCGCTCTCCACGCGGTCCGACGTTCCCATATACCTTATAGAATGTCTTGCACGTGCCACGATGTCAGTTGTTCAGCCATTGTGGAGTGGTTCAGATCTTCTAATAATCGGCACGTGACTTTCGAACTAGGTTTGTTATCCGTATTCATTTTTCAAAGATGTGTCCTAGTGCTGGCACTGTTTTCATTTTTTGCATGTAATAAACATAAAGTGAATACCACGGCCCTTCCAAAAGTCTTATTGAGTTTTGTAGATTTTTTGTTTTAAAAGAATTAATAAAATTAACTGAATGTTCTATTTTGCTGTATTTGTTTGTCCGAACTAATGTCACGGGATCCTAGAATAGTAGAGTCATCGTCTTTCCTGCCTGCCAGTCGGAAACAAACAGAAACTTATATATAGCCGACAGAAACCTCGCAAGGCGATTGGCTCATCACAGTTCCAGAAATAATTATTGACATAATTAACAAAATCACAAAAGTTTACATTTTGTCACCGACCTAACACAGGTAGAAAAACAATGTTGGTCCCACATTGGCATAACATTAACAAAGACAGGCCTCGATATCGGAAAATATTGGAAGCGATATCCGATCAAACGCTGGCCCAGATATTGGTGCCAAAGTTGGGACTATTGTTTAGCCATCGTTCCAACCAACATTGGCCCTATTATTGGTACCAATGTTGGGCCATTGCTAAACCATGGTTTAAGCCAATGATGGATCATATTGGCAAAGACCGGCGTAATATTGGACAATAGCGGAAGCGTTACTCAATCCAACGTTGGCCGTCATTGTTGCCGATGTTGGGCCATCATTCAAGAATAATTTCAACCAATATTGACCACTGTTGGTTATGTATGCTACAACCATTTGTTTTCACCAAACATTAGCTATTCCAGTAATTCATTGACTATCTTACTGTTAAACATGTTTCCTATGACCTGGATACTAGAGTAATGGTATTGTACCTTGAACCCCAGCTACGTGTGTCCAGACCCGTGTATAGAAAAACGAAAAGGGACAAAAACAAATCCGTTGTGCTTTGTATCATGCGCATCTAGCATGCAAATTACCAATTTAAAACCAAATACTAGTTTTTGTGAAACTGTCGTTTGAGATTTATTTGTTTTGTTTTGCACTATTGCGATTATTATTTTGCTTCGGAAGAAACCCCGTGCTATGGAGAATAATTGAGGAAGGAGGAGCAAAACTGGGAAACCAAAGTAAATATATTATAAAGTTATATTTGGATAACGAACACCCTACATCTTAATAAAAAGAATCGCCGTCTTCTTAATTTAGATATGAAAGAAGGTTGAACATCTCAAGCTCATTTAAGGTGTTTCGACGTTGATAAACCCATCTAAAAATTCGAACAAACACTTCGAAAAATGCATTTACCCAGCTGTTTGCAAAAAAGGAAGGTAAACAGACACAAGGGATTAGACACATACCACCTATTATGTAGACAAGTACAAACAAAGCTATTTTTAATGTGTGAAAAGGTGCTACTCAGCTGCTATCCCACTGAGAAGATTGAAAAGCAAACAACAACCGAGGTAATTCTCGGGTAGTCTCTAGTCTTCCGGCAGCCGGCAGAATTTTAGAGCGCACCTCTTAGGCGCACGTTTCCGGCTTGAGCGGCTTCGGCGTCGCCGTCGCCGTCGCTGTCGCTGTCGGCGTAACCGCGCGGTGCATTCCCCGATAAATTTAGCGAAAACATTTCTCCGCCACATTTAGCGAAGGAAATTTCCCCTCTAAATTTGGCGGAAAAAATTTCCGCGCTACCGGAAAAAAGTTTCTGCGAAATTTAGAGGAAAATGTTCCCCTATATAGGAGGCGAGCATGAGAGGAGGAGGGGCATAGCCTCATCTCCGTACCTTACCCTACTCCTCCTTAAGAGCTGCGTTCTAATTTGGCGTTACAGGGAGTTGTGAACGGCTTTTATTTTTTACCCCCGAAATTCTACCGACAGTCGCCACTCATTGGCGGTACAATCAGTTCAGCGAACGACGTTTCATCGACAGATCGTTTCATCAACACGCGATGTTTCATAAAAAGCTCAACATAGCTTTTTTCTTCTTACCTTTTGGAATCAGCCGCTGCAGACTCACCAAGAAGCGGCGTGAACGGGCGGGCTGGGTCGGCGAGCACGCGCCTCAGGAATACACATGCGACGAAATGTCCCTACAGCGTGCAATTCGCTTGACAAATGTCAATGAAACGCTAATGTCGACGAAACGTGTATCCGCGAAAAGGTGGCAGTGAAAAGTGTTTTCTCGAAAGGCAGGGAGAATGAAAATTCAGTATTCTACCTGCAGTTCTGACATGATTTAAGACAACTAATGGCATGTGACTGCCGGTAAAACTTCGGGGAAATTATTCTTCGGGCTACCAGGAGATAGAGACTGCCTAACTCTAAAGGTAATCCGGAAGAGTACCCGTAGAAAAACGGTCAATTGTCGCGAAGTAGGTTGCAGCGCACTTACGTGACAGTATCGCACTTGAAAGAGGGAATCCAAGATACATGCCGACACGGGTACTGCGGAACCACAACTCACACACAAAAACAAGAAGGAGGATATCCGTGAAGATTCAACACCGATGTAGCACAAGCTGTCATTTGCAAAACCGACCACTAAACGCATCATAAGAATCTCTTGGGTTTCTTTGAAAAAATCACTTGCTGCCGACATACGGGTAGGACTTTTCGAACGAGACACCATTTCTCACAGAAGCAGAATCCACAGCAGCCCCGCAGGCCACACCACTCGCGAAACTGGGTCTGCAAGCAGGCATTCCGAGATCGTCAACAGCTAATGCGTCATCCGTCAAACTACGCGATCCCGCTTCTGCCGTTACCCGCGCACAGAGAGCCTAACGTCATTGGATCTGGGAAGGTATCGCCAATTCCTTCTCAACTGCTAACCGGACACAAACGAGTATCAACATACAGACAACAAAACCCCTGCAGGTGATTGGCTCATTGCTGAATGTTGCCATGATGATCGCCATTTTGGACCCTTTCAAAGCTTCGAAGACTCGAAAGGGTCATTGAAACCAGTCGTTCCAAGATCGCTGTGGAGCATCATCGCACTGAAAGTGTTCATGGGCCAATGTGAGCGTCTTTGCCACTGTGTCTGCAATAAATCTATCACTCATGCTTATTTCACCAGATCTCTTACAATTATGTTGCTCTTCTTGCGTGTTTCAACACACTAAATATATTTTTCGATGCCCCCAAGCACCAACGCCGCGTGTGATGCCGTACATGTTCGTACCGCCATTACAAGCAACGTCAGTGCTTGGAGGCTTAGAAACATAATTTTACTGTCTTAAAACACGCAAGCAAAGCAAATAATTGTAAGAGATCTGGGGAAATAGCATGAGTGTTCAGTTTACTGCATTCACAGTGCCAAAGACGCTCATATTGGCCGAGGAACGCTTTCATGCAAAGACGCTCCATAAACATTTTGGTGCGACTGGTTTTAACGACCCTTTTGAAGCTTCGAAGGTTTGAAAGCGTCCATAATGGCGATCGCCATGGCAACCGACAGCGATAAGCCGATCACCTTGAGAGGTTTTGCCGTCTTTATGTTTGTATTTGTTTGTGTCCGGCTTGCAGGTGGGAAGGCAATGGCGCTACTTTCCCAGATCCAGTGACATTAAGAGAGCCGAGTCAAGCGATAAAAAGTATACGGATGATTGGTCCGGCGGGTGCGCAAATTCTACCACGCTTTCAGCTTTGAGAGAGAGAGGAAAAGAGAGAAGGAGTAGAAAGGCAGCAGCTCATTCAAGGCCGGAACGGGTGTGTGCTGACAGACTGATCTTCAGGGGCATCCTAGCAATGAACACAACGAGAAGATTTGTCACTTGTACCCAAGGTTGATAGTCCAGTGGATGTTATGTGTGGCCTTGGGCTTCCGGCAGGTGCCGTGCTCTGCCTTATCACTAGCTTCAAGACTGGTCACGCGACACTAACTGAAGACACGATTGGCCTAAAGCAGGCTAGCGTCTACCTTGCAGTTAATACCGAGTGAACAGGACAGTTCCATGAGGGCTAGCTTTTAGATTTACAAAGAAACTGTCGAGCCCAAAGGTGACGCAAAACGGGGCAGGTTTCAAGATACCATTTTTGCGCCGTATAACCCACAGTATAATTTAAAATGAAGAACCAAGCGCGACGATGTTTTGCGCACGATGTCCACAACTAAATAAATATATATAATTTTTGCTAATACTTTCAAAACAATGTGTACACTGTTAAGCTCGCGTTTCTAAACTTTAAAAATTTTTACGAAAGAGTTAAACATGAAAGACGATGGGGACAGCACATCTTCCGACTTTCAACACACCATGAATCGCCGACGCTCACAGACGGAAGGTTGCGATACTGCGCGAACGGTTTTCGAAAGATGCTGCGTAGGGTACGCCAGGCGCAACAGCTTCGCAGCCGTTTGAAGGGCAAAGGATTCACGTCAACAAGGTAGCGTCTTGCATCCTCAATAAGCTAACGGTGCTCGAGAGTCCTACGCTCACATTTGCGCAGAGCGAGCACGGCCGGCCAGATCCAGGAGCAGTCGGCTCTCGCGTCGCGATTGCTAGTTCGTCGCTCTTCCTGCACTGATAAAATGTGCACAGGCAGTCGAAGCAGCGCTCTCGAGACTTCATCCGAGTCCAATAAACCACTTTATAGCGCAATAGACTGTTGCAACAAGATATGAACTCGTTTCGGTAGCGACGTAAGCAGCGGCTTTATGTTCGCTGACGCCTGCGTCCAAAACGACGAAATATACGCAGAAACAATGAATAAAAAAAAAAGATACAGCACGCAGAAAGAAATAGAAACATGAAAGGGACACGGACCAGGTAGGAGATGTTGAGGCTACGAAATACATATACGTACAAAATACATTGGAAGAGACTTAAATATTTAAATCTAAAAAAACAAACAAAAAAACGGAAGATTGAGATGCCGTTAACACAGAGGTAAGGCAATGCGAGGGGAGAGCAGCCGGCAAAAACTGCAATTGTCCTATAGGCAGTTGAGGACGCTTTCGTGATCGCGGTTATAAAGCACTGGATACCTACGCTTGATTAAGCTGGCTAAATAAACTTCTCGCACCGAGCGCGCGCATTATTGACTCTGTTTCACTTTCCTACCTCTGCAGTGGAAAAAAGAAGGTCGCGGGTCTATTATTTAGGCGACATAATACACAATTGAGCAGGGTAAATAAAATGGGATGGTCGCGAGTCTATATAACTCGAGATACATACATCCCACTACAGCCAGCTGAAGCACATTCAATAGACGCGGATCTATACCATTAAGGACGTACATGTTTCTATAGCTCGCTAAAGAAAATTGAATAGTCACGAGTCTATCGCTTTATAGGCACATATTATTCTATAGCCAGCTATAGAAATCTTAATGGTCGAGACCTATAGCTTTGAAGTCATATATTATTATTATTCAGGAGGCTATAGTGTGTTTTATGGTTTTTTATAGCTGATCATAGAGGCCCATATATGGTGCTAGCTCACCATAGGATTTTTCATAGTCGTCCATAAGCCATTTTCGTATGGGATTGGCTCCGACAGTTTAATATTGGACAGCTCATACCGGCGTATTCTAATATTAATGAGCCATTGGCAATGGTAGTACAATATCGACCAGTCTATGCCAGCACATCACCGATATCGGAAAACTCTAGGCTTTGACAGTTCAAACTTAACCAGCTTAGACCACTATTTAATATTGGAAAGCCATTGGCTCTGAGAGTCCAGTATAGTGCAGGGTTTGCCGCCGTATATGCAATATTGAGAATCCATTGGCTCGAACAGTTCAATTTTGGACTGCTTCTTCCGGTGTATATCCATTATTGAAAAGCTATTGGCTGCCGGCGTATGTCCAATATTGAAAAGCTATTGGTTTTCACAGTCCAATATTGGATAGCTTATGCCGGTGTCTATCTAATATTGGAAAGCCATTGGCTTTGACAGTCCAATATTGGACAGCTTATGCCGGCATATATCCAATATTGGAACGCCAGTGGCTTTGAAAGTCCAATAAGGACCAGCCAATATCAACGTAACAGCAATATTGGAAAACCATTTGCCTTGATGGTTCATCATTAGCCAATGTAATTCCAATATTGGGAAACATATGGCTGAGTTGGGCCATTGTTGAACCATTCTTTGCCAAGTCAAATTACCCATACGAAAATTGTCTATCGACGTCTATAGAAGATCCTATAGCGAGCTATCACCATTTATGGGTATGTTTGATCACCCTTCAAAACCTATTAAACACGCTATTGCCACCTGTAGAATAATTTTTGTCTTCAAAGGTCTACAATTTCGACCACAGATATTTCCGAAGCTGACTATAAAATAATATGTGCTTATAAAGCTATAGACTTGCGACAATTTAATATTGCCGCGGGCGCAGCTGGCCAAGTAGGCAGCGCGCCTGTGACCCAGCGGTTATTCTGCTTGGCTCCCCCGCGAAGAGCAGAGGTTCTGTTCCTTGCTGCAGATGCACCTTTTTGTTGTTTCTGTAAATGTCGCGTTCTGGCGAATTCGAGAACTCTGTCGCTTATTTGAGGTTAGAATGTTCTACGCGCCGAACCTCCTACGCCGATTGTTCCAGAAGCCCACGCGTGTACGTACGGACCTCCGCGTGGCGAGCGGGAGTCAGTCTTTCCCCAGCGCTCGATCCTGCTGCTTCGCCGACATCGACGCTTGCGAAGCTAACCTTCTATTTTGTTCTGAGCACAAGTTTACCCCAACAAACGTTTAGTTTGTCAAGTTATTCGCCGCCTCATCATTTGTCATTTGTGCCATTTTGGTGGGGGTGCGGGGTACCGCATTATATGACAGTGAAACGTACTTTTCAAAAGATCTGTCGGGCTTGATTTTTTTAAGACCCGGAAAGCTGATCCCCCTAGACAAGCTCGAAACCCGAGCCAGCCGTCGCACTCAAGGACAGCACCCTGAGTTTGAACTTCTGTCTAAAGGTCGAAGACCAAGACGACGATGATGTACCAGCAGAACCCGGCCGCCTCTTCCATCGTCTAATTGCTCGTCGCTCCTCACACGACGACTCACTTCCACCACGAGATCCACGAGGATGTTGAAAAACTGGATCCAGCACTGCGAGTGTGTGGCGCGCGACAATGGATGGACTGCGGAGTAGTGCCTGAGAGAGAACTGCGAGCCATTGGTTCGAGAACCACGAAGCTTCATTCACGTCGAGGGACAGCTGTGTGGCCGAGTTACAACTGACGTTTTGCCACCCTACACCGACGAAAGAGGGCAGAGGATTTTCTAGGGATTCGATCCCAGGGCCCCCAAAAAAGCGTCACCAGGTTCGTGGAAGATGTCCTGCGCCTGAGAACCCGCTCCGACCCGCGAGCCACAGGCGACAAGACGTCGGGGGTGCTCATGAGCGGGGTGAGAGACGACATCTTTGGAGGCCTCGTCCACAACCCGCCGGTCATCGTCGAAGCCTTCGTCACCGAAGCCAGCGATATCGAGCGCGTCCTCCAAGCGCGCGCTTCCCACTACCAGCGACATCCAAGCGTCGCTGCATCCTCGCTGCTTAGCGGCGATGACGCTTCTGGTACGGACATCTGCTAAATTACCCGGAGGTCGTCCGGGATTACCTCCGCAGATATCTGCCAGCCGCAAGTCGTCCAGTGACACTCTCCATCGCCGAGGCTGTGCGCGAGGAAGTAAAACGGGCGATCCAATGTGAAGTTCCCATCAGCACGGCGACACCAAAAAAACAAACGTTGTGTTACGCTGCAAGAGTCTGACAAGCTCCTGCAGCCCAGCGTCCGTACATGGCGCCCCCCGACATGAACCTCTAGCACCGCGGTATTCCCGACGCCAGGAAGATCGGGTGCACGTCTGCCCAGAGCAAGCTGCGTCAAGAAAGACTGACGTGTCGAAGACGGCCGACCGACGCACGTTGTGCTTCCACTGCGGAGAAGCCGGCAATATCCACCGACGTTGCCCCTACCGGCAAAAAGGGTTGCGGAGCTTCCACCCGAACGACCTACATCCACGCTACGGTGATCGACCGCTGGAGGTTCAAGAGCACCTCCGCCGACTTCACTCTTCCCCGCCAGCACCTCACCGCGGGTCCCGGTCGCCGTCGCCACGATGTCCGACTTTGTCAATGCACCGACCGTGTCGTAAGAGCCTGTCACCCCTGTCGCACCGAGAAAACTAAGCGCGGCAATCCCTGGAGGTCGAGTTGCAGTAGAAAGACGACGTGAAAAGCCTCCAGAAACGCCGGAGGCCTCCCACTCGACCGACGATGTGCCTCGGAGCGACGCTTCTGCAACGGTGACCATCGACGGTCGCGACGCGTCGTCACTCGTGGACACCGGAGCAGACTACTTCATCTTGAGTGAAAGGCTTTCACGCCGTCTTCCGAAAGTGACAACTCCGTGGGAAGGCCCTGAAATACGAACCGGCCGTGGGCACCCGATCACATTGGTTGGAATTTGCACTGCTCACGTCGAGATCTACGGTAAGACGTACCTTGTCAAGTTCGTCGTTCTCCAAGATTGTGCAAGACACGTTATCCTCGGAATGGACTTTCTGTGCCAGTGTGACGCCGTTATTGACCTCGGAGCAAACCGGTTGACGCTACGAAAGACTGCTTCTCCACCGGAGGAACCCAAAGCGACGTCATCATCGGGTCCGAGTCCTAGCAAACCCCATGAACTTACCATCGGTTTCGAGTGTTTGTGCACCCGTCGGGATCGATGAACCTTTCTGCGGTAAAGTTCTGCTCGAGGGAAGTCTCCAGTTGCTTCTAAAAAGAAGAATAGATGTCGTACGTGGAGTAACAGAACTTCAAGACGGGCGCGCCTTAGTTCTGGTTAAAAATTTCCGAGAAGATCCCCAGCACCTTACGAAAGGTATCACCGTGGGCCACATCGACGAACTCCAGAACTCAGCGGCAATCACTGCACTTTCGAAAAAGCCGACTTTATCGCAGCACGAGAGAACGTCGCCCCTGAAATTGACATCGACCCGAAGCTTTCAGAAACTGAACGAGGACGGCTGCTTGACCTTTTGAGCGAATTTGGTGAATATTTCGCCACAACATCAAGGGTGCGACAAACAACGGTAGTGAAGCATCGCATCATTATTGGCAACGACGCGCTAACTGTCCACCAGTCGCCGCACCGAGTCACAGTAAAGGAAAGAAAGGTGATTCTAGTTTAAATTCAGTAAATGCTGGACGTCTACAAAATTAAACCGTCAAAAAGTCCGTTGGCGTCCCCATTCGTCCTTGTAAAAAAGAAGGACAAAACCCTGAGGTTCTGTGCGAACTATCGTCGACTGAACGCTGTGAATAAGAATGATGTCTATCCGCTCCTCGCATCGACGATACGTTAGACCGACTGCGCCACTCCCGATATTCTTCGTCGATGGTCCTGTAGAGTGGCTACTGGCAGATTGAAGTCAACGAGCGCGACCGCGATAAAACTGCCTTCGTCACTCCCGAGTCGGGCTGTATAAGTTCAAAGTGATGCCGTTCAAACTTTGCACAGCACCAGCCACCTTCAAGCGTGTCATGGATACTGTGCTGGCAGGTCTGAACTGACAGAGCTGCCTCGTCTACCTGGACGATGTCGTCGTATTTTTTGCGGAATTTCAACATAACTCTACGACGACGCCGAACCGTGCTTCAAGCCATCAAAACCGATAGACTTTCACTCAAGTCAACAAAGTGTCGGTTCGTTTAAGGTGAACTAAAGTTCCTTAGCGACGTCGTCAACAACAAAGGTGTTCTTCTTGACCCCGAGAAGACCCGCGCCATAGCTGTATTTACGAAGCCATCTGTCAAGAAGGTCGGGAGAAGATTTCTTGGACTTAGTGCGTACTACAGGCGGTTTGTTCGGGACTTCGCCAAACTGTCCGCAACGTTGACGCACCTCACAAATGACGCCGTAAAGTTTGAGTGGACAGAACACCAGCGGTCATTCGATGAGCTCAAACCAATACTGCAGACGCCACCAATTCTTGGCCATTTCGACCAGTTAGATGAAACAAAGATTCACACAGACGCCAGTAACACCGGACTTGGAGCGGTACTAGTCCAAAGGCAGGACGGGGCAGAGCGAGTCACTGCATAGGCAACGCGGAGGCTGTCTAACGCGGAAAGGAACTACTCAACGACTGAAAAAAGTGCCTTGCTCTTCTCTGAGCAATACAAAAGTTCCGCCAATATTTGTATGGAAGTCCTTTTCGCGTGGACAAAGACCGCCATTCGCACTGCTAGCTCGCGAATCTGAAGGACCCCTCCGAACGCCTCGCCCGGTGGAGCCAACGACTGCAGGAAATCGACTAGACCGTGTTGTAGAAGTCCGGCCGGAAACGCAATGACGCCGACTGCCTGTCAGAGCCCCCGTCAAGGCCGGCCCCGCCTGGACCAAAGGCGAAGACGATGAGTGTTTCTAAAGTGCCCTAGAAGTTTTGTAGTGGGCTCACCGCCCTATCGCCCCATCTATTGCGCTGAAGCGGTTGATGTCGAAAACGACGGAGGCGCAGCTGCAGATTCCTACTGAAACTTCTCCCGTCCGCTGCCCGCCATTGGTCCGCCCGCTGCCCGCGATTGATAAGAGCGGTAAGAGCCGCCTAGCCGACCTGGTCTGGCCCATGCGCGCCATAAAGGAACCCTTACAGCGCCACCGCCGCGTCGACATCAAACGCATCAGGCCGAGCCGTCCCGTGAGCCCACTGCAACTCTAGGACACTGCAGTATTTCCTCGCCGCTCTGGATATCAGCGACATGGCAGCACTCCAATGGGACGACACTGAACTGCGAGCACTCATCGAGCACCTAGAGGGACAAACGAGTACGGTTCTCCGTGCATCTTACAAATTCTGCCTATCTTTTCCATTCGGCAAAGTGTGCTCTACAAGGAGAACTTCGTCAACAACAACACAGTGCGGCTATTGGTTATTTGTTCCAGTTTTCGAGAAGAAATCTTCCCAGGATGCCATGACGATTCAACGGCTGGACACCTTGCAGGGCCGTAACCAGGGGGGGGGGGGGGTTAGGGGGTTCTGACACCCCCGAAATTTTTTTCTGGGTACGGCCCTGGTCGGTGCACTTGCAGCCAGCCGATTTCGATCTCCACCTCTGCGCACGCGCAGTGGCACCGGTCGGCTACCGGGTACCAAACCAAGACCGGTTCTTCGGTTTGCTATAACTCTCCATTATATGCCACCGATGCACATGATTCATAGGCGAAAATAAGACAAAATGGCCGCCGTTGTCCCCGAAACCCCCCCCCCCCCCCCCCCGAAATTTTTTTCTGGGTACGGCCCTGGCACCTTGGCTACAGCAGGACGCTCGCCAGGATTCGGGAAAATTACTACTGGCTGAGGCTTCTGAAGACCGTTCACCTCCACACTCAATCATGCCACAAGTGTCAGCAACGCAAGAAACCACAAACGAAGCCGTCAAGACTTCTTCATCCGATCGCTCCCCCGTTCACACCGTTCCAGCAGATCGGAATGTATTTACTGGGCCCTTTTGCGCCGTCAACGTCGGGAAACCACTGGATAATCGCTGCCACAGATTATCTTACGCGATGCGCCGAAACGAAAGCCCTTCCTTCAGAGGCTGCTATGGAAGTCGCCAAGTTTTTCATCGCGTCCTTTGTCCTCCGGCACAGCACTCCCGAAGTCCTGATTACAGATCGCGGGTCGTCATTCGTGACGCAGCTGATACAAGAGACCATCCGTCTCAGCCACACCAACCACCGGCGAACCACAGCGTACCATCCTCAGACTAATGGGCTGAATGGTGTCGATGTACGTCGAAGTGGAACACAAGACGTGGGTCGGTGTCCTGCCGTATGTAACCTTCGCCTACAGCACAGTGGTTCAAGAGACCACTGGTGTTACATCATTCTAGCTGGTGCATGGTCGCAAGGTGACCATGACGCTTGAAGCCATGCTACCTCACGAGTCAGCGGGCGACGGAAGTGACGACGCACAAGTGGTTGCGCAACGAGCGGAAGTCCGCCGGCTCGTCCGAGTCCGGGTCCCGCAGCTACGTTGGCCGCTACAACCATCGTCGTCTGGACGTTCACTTTCAGCCCGGAGACCGGGTGTGAGTGTGGACACCCATACGACGTCGCGGCCTCAGTGAGAAGCTTTTAAAGCGCTACTTTGGACCACACAAAGTCCTTCGACGCATGGAAGATCTCATCTACGAAGTGGTGCCCGACGGAACGCACGCATTGTCGCTACGCCTACCGCGATCCGAGGTGGTTTACGATGTTCGACTCAAGCGATTCTAAGTTTGATAGGACTGTGGACTTTATGTGTTCCAAGTGAATCTCTAGTTTACCGTTCTTTTATTTTCTTTGTTTTGCACTCCTAAAACAAGCTAGTAAAAAGCTGGTAACTGCAGCAGATACTACCTCTTTCTGACCGTTGCTACCTTTCAGTAGCTATTTACTACCTCAAACACGTGATAGGTAGCAAAAAGTTGGCAAATGCAGCCATTACTACCTTTTTCTGACTGTTACTACTTTTTTACTAGCTATTTACTACCGCTAAGGCGCGGAGAAGATGGCGGCGCTTTGCTTCATACCCAATTGCCAGCATTAGCGACGCTGTTCCGGATCGCAGGGGGAGGTATCCACACGCAACCGTAGCATCAAATATTGTATAAGGGGGCATGTTTAAGGATTGGAGCTGACTTTATAACGATCGCAGCCTCCGTACTAGCACGACGTGAAAGCCAGTGCTGCAGGGAGCGCAGAAGCCCAAGGAGGTTATAATGGGCAGGAGGTGGCGTCCCTATCCCCAATGCATGGAGCGAAGTGTAACGGAAGTAGGCGTGGCCACAAGCCGCGACGAAAATTTTTTGACCAATGGGAAGCCTAGTGAGTGGGCGCCGCCATTAATTTTGGTGCAAACAACCGCGTTTCCATGACATTTCCGTGGCAACGCGACTGTGTGCACCGAAAGTAATGGCGGCACCCACTGTTATTTGAAACTTTTAAACCGGTATGGTCGGAATTGGATGGGATTATAAACGAACGCCTGGTTGCCCAGCAGAAAGTAAGTGACTAGAATTGAGACGCTCTAGACGACGCACCGTGAAGGACTTGGCGGTGCGCAACGCATTTTTAATAAACAGCAGCAGCAGATCGCACGAGCGCGCATGCAAGCCAGGAGCGCACAGAACAACGGGCTCGCGCTTCCAGTTCTGACTTCGCTCGCACATAATGTGGAACTAAGTATAAACACTCACGCTGCAAAGCATTTGCATCGTGGACGCCCACGGCGGACGCCGACCGCATCGAAAGCTAGCCTCGTGAAGCACACGCCGGAGCAGATTAGAAAGCAGACGAACCGTCGGTGCGCTACCCCACGGCCTCGGAACGGGTGCGCAAGGCAGTCTGGGATTGAACGCATCTTCCGGCTTCACTCAGGCTGACGTCATGCCGGGTCCTGTCAGTTTAAACGTCCTTGGCAGAAGCCGTTGTTGATGCAATGGCCATGCGGCTTACTTACTTTTCTTCTCGTTTGGAATCGTTTGTGAGCGTTTATATTTTCATCTTGGTTTTAACTGGGATGAAAATAGCCACGTAGCACATACTAAAAACGTTTCCGAAAACAAGAAAAGTTCATTTATATATATATATATATATATATTTTTTTTTTTTTTTTAACATATGTCTTTTTTTCACAGGAGACGCTTGGCAACATTGTACGGCAAGCAAGTTGGGGACAGTCGGAGTTCGCAAGACGCTAATTTCTCCGATGTGAACCTGCCGTTTTTCCCTTGTGTCGTGTGCAGTTTTCGTGTTCCCGTGTTGGAGTGCATAGTTAACGCTCGTGCGCTCGACGGGGCGAGTGTGTGCGGGGACCTGGACTGCTCCGAGGATAGTTCTGACGAGCCGGTGCCGCTGTCACTGGATTGAGTTTCGTCGTCCAAGCTTTTCTCCGCCTCCTCCTGCTTGACACTGAGAACTTCTTCACGGTTTCTGTGTGCTCGGTGGTTGAATGATTCTGATTGAGCTGCCTTCGGTCGTGACAATGCACTGTCACAACCGTTGATGTGCGTCGTAAATGGTGTATGTAGCTTTGGGACTAATGAAAAAAAAAAACTGTTTTGGCATTCTATGAGTCTTTCAGAATTAGCTTATATTTTCCCCCAAAACGCAAGCATTCGTCAGTGTACTACAAAAATTAAGATGCGAGCTGCACGTGGTATTAATTTTGCATGCATATTTGTAGCGCAGCACGCAAAAGGAGTGCAGCTGCCGTCGTACTCCCCGTCAATTAGAGCATTTGTTCGCCGCGGCAAACGGCAAGATAGCACTCTCTCGCCGACGGTGACCGGATTTGTTTTAAAGGCTGAACCGCATGTAATAGGTTTAGCCAGCGACAAGACGAGCGACGCAGACAGCGACGGCGATTTCTCACGGTCACCCGTCGCGTCGCTCGGTTTTTTTTAATTTCTAGGAAACGTCGCTCATTGCCTTTGCCGCTTGTTCCCGTCGCTTCCATGCGGTTTGCCGCGTCGCGCAACTGACCTTGCGACTGCGAAGAACTGACGTGCTGATACACGATAAGTTTGCGCACTCAAATGGTAAGTATAAAAGCCTTAAGGGCAGTCAAGGAAGTTAGCGGGTAGAAAGTGGCCGATTGGGCTAACGCGGGGGCTAAAGCTTGAAAGATTGCGCTGGCAACCTCCTGGGTTCGATCCCCACTGGCCCCGCCCGTAAGTTAGCGATTCAAGTGATTAAGTAAGCATGTGTTTGTGTTGAATGCATTGTGCCGATTGAGTGCTAAAAAGGTTCACACTTGCAAGTGTGGAAGGATTGAAATAAGGAATAAATAATCCTTTTTTTTTGTGTACGTTTAATTGGACGATGACTAGCGCCGCCTGGATTACTCATTTCCAGTTTCAATTTTTGTTGCGCCCTCCACCTGGTGTTAAGTGGCATAACCAAACACCCCTTTTTTTTCCACCGGAAACCACGTGACTAGTTGCGCTTCCGGTCTTCCGTCGGGAAATAGCGCTAGTTACTAACTAGAGGTAGTAAAATACATGGATTATATTTTGAAGCTAGTAACAGCTACTCGCTTCTTGACCTAGTAACCGTTACTACCTTGACCGTTACTACCTAAGGTTACTAGGCACCTAGTAATGTATGTGACAAGCGATTACTAGCTCTTACCTAGTAAATTTTTTTAATAGTGTGTTTTGTGTTGCATCGGGGCGATGCACTTTCTAAAGGGGAGAGTAATGCCGCAGTCGCGGCTGGCCATGTAGGTAGCCCGCCATGGCCCAGCGGTTGTCGTGCTTGACTCCCACACACTTAACTTTTTTACACCCTTTAAGGGTGCTACAGCACCCTTTAGGGGTGCTGCAGGGGGTTTGCACCCTTCACTTAGCCGTCCAGCGCCCTTTTTTATGCAGGGTTGACACCCCTCATGACGAGCGCGAGGGTGCTTGGGCGCGAGCACCCTTCCGCTACATTGAAAGGGGGGCTGAGTGCTGGAAGGGTGTTGGAAGGGTGCTCAGTTATTCGGACAAGGGTGTTCTTTATTTTTAACAGCATAATTTAGAAAAAAAAAGGAAGCGATAGATATATCTGTATGTCGTCTTCAGTGTATATAAGTGGGCTCAGCGTACATTCGATGAATTGATAAACGCCACAGTATATTTTTTTATTTATTTTATTTTTATTTTGTTTTATTTTATTTATGACTAATTAAGGCCAAATCTGTTATTTTTTATTAGTTTAAGTGCCGATATTGCAATTGCAGCTTCAAACGGAACCCTTCTTAAAGCCTAACTTATTTGAAACAATGCGTGAAAATGCAACAAGTTTTGAGATAGCAATCGACCTTTCCATCACAATTCAAAAACTGGAGCGCCTGATGTTGTGCTGATATATGTGACGTAATCGTTTCTGTCTTACCGTCATCCCCTTAGTAAAAAAGAGCGAAATAAAAGTATACTCAATATACCTCTAGTGTACTGTATGGCAGGGAGTGTAATATAATATTACAAAAAGTAGAGTAGTGGTATATGGCATGCAGGAGCCGTTCCATGATTCAAGTATACTTGCCAAGTATGTTTAGATTATATAACTACTAGCCTACTCCAAGTACGCTCTAAGCAACCGTAGACACTTCAAGTATAATTTAAGCGCGCCATTAGTATTATTTAGGATTATAGAAGTTGCGCACTCCCGGTAAACACGGAAGCGTATTCGACGCACCTTCAAAGCGTGAGGCATCTATACATTCTTTATCTTGTTCCACTTAGGTTCCAGTTAAATTTTGCATGAGGCTGGCGTTGCACTAATTTTGGCTAAGTCCTTGCGAATCTTTAGCGGATCATACGGTTTTAAGTGGAACACTTCTTTTCTTCTTTTTATAATTCTTCTTTTTTTAGATGGAACACGTGCATTTAGAGCAGGCTGATCACCTCTTCCGCCTAAATTTGTTCCAGTTAGTAAAAACTTGTTCGACTTAAACTTTTCAGTTTTTTTTTTAAAATAATATGCGACTTTTACTTATGTGGTGATTTGCAGAGAAACGCACCAGAAAAGAAGGAAGCGTTCGTTTTTCAAAATTTACCACTTTGTTAAAGACTTGGACTCTTGTACGAGTCCCTCCTCTGTCTAAAACAGTACTTCAGCTTTCCACTTTATGTGCAAACGATTTTTATTGAAAATCGCATAAGTTGTATGTCGCCTGCTATACGGGCGCGAATCGTCGTCATACCATATTTTTTAAAACAATTCTCTGGTTGTAGCAGAATTTGAACAGTACATAGTGTAAACTGATATTATTGGTATTCAAACTGCTGAAATGGCGACAATCAAGGCGTCGGACATCTCGGGGTACGTTCGAAGCGCGATATTTAGAAGGGCCACGGATATTCGCCCTATTCGCGGAAGTGGCCGATTGGCATCTGTCTCAAATTTTGACCAGCAAAAATAAAGCTCAATCAATCGATCAATCAACTAGTGTTTACTGCAGAGTTAATGAAGAACCACTGGACTTCGCGCTGGCATATTTCAATAATAACAGTAAAAATATAATTATTTAGCGTTTTTTTACAGTGTCCAGGCACATCCAACTGGTCTTCTTGCTGGCGTAGTTCAATAGAACGCATAAACAGATATGCTTGCGCGCGCGCGCACACACACACACACACGAAACAATAGCTCAATCACGTTTTGTTCGTCGTATTCGTTTCCGTGCGCGTGTGCGTGCATGCGCCCGTGTTCGTGTGTGCGTGTGGATACGTCCGCGCGGATGTTTGTGCATGCGTCTACGTCTGCGTGCGTATGCGCGTGTGCGTGCGCGCTTGCGTACGTGCGTGCGCGCGTGTGGATACGTCCGCGTGGATGTTTGTGCGTGCGTCTACGTCTGCGTGCGTTTGCGCGTGTGCTAGCGTACGCGCGTGCGCGCATACACGCGCGCACGCGCGTACGCAAGCACGCACGCACACGCGAAAACGCACGCAAACGTAGACGCACGCACAAACACCCACGCGGACGTATCCACACGCACACACGAACACGGGCGCATGCACGCACACGCGCACGGAAACGAGTACGACGAACGAAACGTGATTGAGCTATAGTTTCGGTTTCGTATTTAAAAAGAAAAAAAATATAGTTGACATAAAAACCTAAGATAAAATGAGACTTTGTTAACTTTTTACAACATTATAGTGACACTATTAATAGTAAAATAATACCAATTTGCTTAGTTTCGGTTTCAAAAACAAAAAAAAAAAGAGCCTTTTGAAGACTGCGTAAGTACCATTTCTATTGCAATCGGCTTCGGTTTGCCGTTGGCACCAGGGGGGTAAAAGTGGGTGTGGAGGAGTGGCAAATTCCGTGCGCCAAGGAGGTTAGAAGTACTAGGCGGGGGCACGTTGCAATATTGGTGAAGCCTAGTCATAAAAAGTTTAAATGATTTTGTGCCCAGCGTGACCGCAGATCTCTCTAGCGATTGGTGCGCGTGACATGTCACGTGTGAGATGGACGGTTGATTGTAGAAGGACTCCTTGCAGACTTGCGCGCGCTCCGTCCGGTAGGTTTTATCAGATCGAAGGCTAGACTGTGGTGTATTCTAGTACCCCATAGCAAGACGATGGCTAGCTACGGTCACGTGATGTGGTCACTTTGGCATGGTAAGTGAGGAGTGTAAGGAGGAAAATGAGAAAGAGGCGAGGCGTCAAGGGAGCATGGCTTGTGGAGGCTAAACGGCCGACGTCATGCCCTCTCCTACCCTTCTATTCTCCATGCCGTGCGCCGACACCCGGGGTCCCGAGTGAAAGATCGCGAAAGAGAGCGACAGAACACGAGAGAAAGAAAGCAACGTTGCCAGCTGAAGGACGACAGTCGCAATGGTAAACGCGAAGACTGAAAACTTTCAGCAATATCAACAGTGATAATTTAACGTTGTAAACTAAATTCTGAGCTATTCTGACGCTTATAAAAAGCAATATAGTCTTTACGCTGCATTAACTTCCCTTCTGTCGAAATCTCGGAAAACTGGCTGTTGCGCGGTTTCGTATTCCTCAACCGCGCTCACCCGCGCCCACTAGCGCCCACCGGCGAAGCCGGGTATCTGGTTTAGTTTAGCGTTGACGCGAGGCCGTACGTCTGCGCGCTATTAAAAAAGAAAGCTTCGAAAGGAACGCGGATATCTTTCCACCGTAAGTTCGTGGATTGTTGAAGTTCATGGCACTGCTCTGATGATATATTTGTGAAATCGAAGGCAGTTGGTAACCATGTGGGACCCCGAGGGTCTGCCTGCATGCTCCGCCGCTTGCGGCAGCCAGAATGCATGGGAAAATGGCGGACCTTTTCCTCTAGAGTTAGTATGTATGATCTCTATGGTTGGCACTGACCGTTGTGGTTGCGCTGGCTACGAGAATCGCTTCCTTTTTACGTTTTAGCCGTTTTAGCAGATATTTTAGATATCTTCGTTAGGAATACCATGTTCAAGAATAGCCAGCGATGACTAAGAGCTGAGAGACGCTGCGTCTTCCCAAGGCAAGTTGCTGACAGTCCATCAACACTGCTGCAAGCGCCGGTGAGCCATTTTGCTTCTCCAAAGTGCGTCCCTGTTTCAAACTTTGTCGTGTACCATGTGCTTGCTAAGCTATGCTTGATTCTAAGAATGCTTCTGGCCGGTGTTATTTCGTTATTTGAAAAGAGCGTACGTTGTTCAAAACCTATGGCTCGCTCCGCAGGGTGAGAGAGATTCGTGTGCGGCGGAGCCGAGAGACTGTTCTGGGCGCCGCTCTACGACGTTCGTCCGACGACGCTTTTGCGGAGCGTTCAAGGTCAGTCTGATGGCAATTCAAGCAATCACAGGTCATGCTAGTTCTGCCATGTGGTCTCAACAGCCGCTCGCCACCGATTCGTTTCGTAAAGCGGGAGCGAGAAAAAACGTTCCGAGGGCGAGCAGCGTGATTTCTTGCCTATGCTTATGCCTGTGCCGCAGAGACGCGCGGTTTCTTCACGTATCCGAAGCGGCACGCTTTCGGAGCTTCCGATTGTGTGATGTAAATAAAGTAAGTTTGGATATCACGTTTTTTAATGGCAGCAAAAACCGCGACAAAAAACAGGGCAGCTAGAAAAAGTGAAGTATGAATAAATGCGAAAAGATCCTGAATATTGGATGGTGTTGAAAGACTACCAACGTACCGACTCGCCCAGTTATTTTTTCTGTCAAAAATAATAGCGAATAGTAATAAATTAAATAAATGCCAACTTTTAATTGGTTATAAATTTGTAATTTATGCAGTACAGCCTTCCCTGCTCTGTTGCTTTCATGATATCAGGTAACGTGTAAATGTATAGGATAGTTCACAAAAAGCAATTTATGTTCGACGCGTTTTATTGTATGTTTTCTCTAAATGCTCGAAGTTATATAAAAAAATGCTCATCATAAATTAAGCCGCACCACTGGATGTACAATAGCTTGTGACTTTTATGTATGTTCCCAGCAAAAGAAAAAGATGCATTATAAAAGGACCAATTATTGCGTTTCCTCTCTATTAGAGCTTTTTTCAGGTACACGCAAAACGTGGGTGTCTACGTCTAAACGAGTAATAATTGGCATTTCCCGCAGGGCTGGCAGGCCTGACTCAGTTTGGCTGTTAGCTTGCAACCTATTGGAACCTGGGAAACTGCACCACAAGAGTGCGAGTGACGCCCACCCTGCACTTCCTCTACGATGGCACCATAAGGAAGAGGGAGCTGCCCCCAAAGGGAATGCAATGGCAGTTGGGTCGTTACAGCGTATCCCCATAATGATGATACCAAACAGAAAATCCTTAAAAATGAAGTGTTATTAAAAACAAAGAATGGGAATCGCACAGACAAGGAGGAGGACATGAACAGTGCTGTGTCGTGTCCGTACGCGCTGTTCCCATATTCACAATTTCTTTTTAATAATTGTATACCTACTGGTCCAATCATCAGCACTAGCCAATAAGAGTATGCTGCTATTTTTTACTCTGCATTAACACTGTGCTTACAGTTGAATCCTACAGTAATGAACTAAAAAAAATGAAAGCCGCTTACAACTCCCTGTAACGCCGAATTAGAGCGCAGCTCTTGAGGAGGAGGAGGGAAGGGCACTGGGGGGGGGGGGGGGTTAAACTAACCAGGGGGGGGGTCACGTTACCTTGGGGGTCACGTGACCCCCAATGCCGATGATGTCATCACTGACGTCACTGATGACGTCATCAGTGACGATGACGATGCGGGTACCGATGACGTCATTAGTGACGTCACTGATGACTTCACCAGTGATGATGACGATGACGATGCGAATGTCGGTGACGTCATCAGTGACGTCGCTGATGACGTCATCAGTGATGATGACGATGACGATGCGGATGCCGGTGACGACATCAGTGACGTCACTGATGACGTCATCAGTGATGATGACGATGACAATGCGGATGTCGGTGACGTCATCAGTGATGATGACGATGACGATGTGGATGCCGGTGACGTCATCAGTGATGATGACGATGACGATGTGGATGCCGGTGACGTCATTAGTGATGATGACGATGACGATGTGGATGCCGGTGACGTCATCAGTGATGATGACGATGACGATGCGGATGCCGGTGACGTCATCAGTGATGATGACGATGACGATGTGGATGCCGGTGACGTCATCAGTGATGATGACGATGACGATGTGGATGCCGGTGACGTCATCAGTGATGATGACGATGACGATGCGGATGCCGGTGACGTCATCAGTGATGACGATGACGATGTGGATGCCGGTGACGTCATTAGTGATGATGACGATGACCATGTGGATGCCGGTGACGTCATCAGTGATGATGACGATGACGATGTGGATGCCGGTGACGTCATCAGTGACGATGACGTCATCGGGGGGTCACACGACATCGGCGGGGGTCACGTGACCTCGAGGAGGGGGCCACGTGACCTCAGGGGAGTCACGTGACTTCGGGGGGTCACGTGACCTTGGTGGGGGGCTCGCGCGGTGCATTATGGGACATTTCCCATGATGCACCGCGCGGTTACGCCGACGCCGACGCCGACGCCGACGGCGACGCCGCTCAAGCCGGAAACGGGCCCCTAAGAGCTGCGCTCTAAAAAATGGTTGCAAGCCAGGCACATGCAAAATTTTGATCGGCGGCGCCCATGACAAAATGATGCATGAGGGGGAGGGGGAGAGAAGGGCCCAGCAAAATGGAAGAATTTAGGGGGGGGGGGGGAGGAGCGGAGAGGGGGAGGAACTTTCGTAATCTTTTGAGTAGGACAGGCGCTGGCAATGCCTCTGTGCCACTGGGAAAGCTGAGGTTCATATCCTTCAAATTAATATGATCCAAAAAGGTATAATATGTATTAGTGGCCAAGAAACTGCCCTGGAGGAATGCAGGCAGAGGATGACGAAATTGAACGCACACACGGCAGAACAATAATACAGAAAAAAAGGACGGACAGAATAATCCACTACCCATGGAGTTGCCATGCATTTGCTTTCATTTTGTGCTTTGTGGCGTCGTTGAGCTCACTGAAGCAATTAGCTAGAGATGTCAGTTTGTACTGGGCAAAAGATGATGAAGGAGCATTTTTATTTTGTTGCATTTTATGACCTTCCATTTCAGCTTCTTCAGATAAAAGGAATCCTTAGAATCCTTGTGTTGGTGGTTTGGGCAACCTAGGCAATAAGGAGAGAATTATGCTACCAGCGCATTATGTTTTAATTAAACAAGGCAGAAACAGCTTGGGCTGCAGTGGCGTCACATGATGCCGAATGCACGTGACTTGCGATGCATTGGCGGTGCCTCATGAAGGAACTGCGATGGGTCAGACCCGCTAAGTCTTTTTTAAAGCAAAATGAAAATTCTAATCAGGAAGCTGCAGCAGTTATTTATTAAGGTAGTTTTTATTTAATATCGCTGATAAACAAGGAACATCTGAAGTTATAATTATAATGTACGGAATCATTAAGCCACGAAAACATCACATCCTCAACACACCCGCCATGAAGCGGTGGAACAGGGGACGCACCAGTGCACGGCTGGTGGCAATAGCTCTCAGCACTAAAAGCACCCTTGAGCAGTTGTCACAGCTGTGCAGTGGCTGTAATTACACCTGTGTGATTGCAGGAAACATTGCTTAGAACCAAGCTCCTTAATTTCGTGCAACAGGTGGTTATGGGACTAACTGAAACAAATGCTCACCAATCTGTGCCTTCGACTCGCCGGGCGCTGTAAGTATACGTGCTCGGAACATTAGAGTAGTCTTGGTTGTCTTCTGCTGCCCCTGATACCGGCTGGAGGCAAGAGGCCTCGCCAGTGCACTTTAGACGCTTACAAGGAGTATGCTTGTACAGCACTACATCCAGCTCCACACCCCTTTTAGTACCCGAAGCTCCAACTTCGATGGACCTTGCAAAATCATGTGGGCAAGCGCCGTGGAGGGCGAGCCCTCCACGGCACCAAGGGCATGAAAACTGCAGAGGATTCCTACTAACCTTATACTGGAACGGTGCTACTATTTTTCAGACATCTTGGCAGTAGCGGCTACGAAGATCGTGGTTTACAATGTCAAGGAAA